>NC_139230.1:186675596-187890638 GCF_977018435.1 Lepisma saccharinum | reverse complement strand
AGATAAAGTAAGAGAACTAAAGGAAAAAAGAACACACACACACAGAGAGAGAGAGAGAGAGAGAGAGAGAGCGAGAGAGAGAGAATAAATAGTGAAGCCAAAAGGAGAGGGAAAAGAAACAAATACAAAAGAGAGAGAGAGGAAGTAAGATAGAAGGACAATAGAAAAGCGAGAGGTACAAAAAGAAATATAGAAGAAAGGCAAAAAAAAGAGAGAGAATGAGGAGGAATAGCAGGAGATCAATAGAGAGAATAAAGAAGAAACAGACAGAAAATGGGAGGTAAAATATAGAAAAAGAAATAGTCAAGAAGAGATGAAGTGAACACAAACGAATAGATAATCATCGCCAGAAAAGTCGAAATCTGGAAAGAAGACACAAAGAAAGAAATAGACAAAGAACTTACAAATAAAGTGGAGGAAGTAAGAGGAAGTAGGCAATTTTTCATTATTGCAAGCAGACACTCATGAGTTATTTTCATGAAAACAATATCAAACTAAGTTGAAGAATACCGGGACTTTTCTTTCCAGAAACAAAGCACTGCGTGTATGTATATACAGTTTATTATATATGGGGGAGCTCCTGCTTAGCGTCATGGTTTCTCGCCTTTGGTGCGGTGGCGGGTTCGATTCCTGGTGGGATTTCCAATATTTCGGAATTGACGGAAACAATAGCAGTTTGAAATTCTTAAAACAGCGGCGATGGGACACGATATGGTGACCACGCATCAACCAACAAAAAGACACTTGGCAGGTCTTTGTCTCAACAGGCTGTTTGTGCCACAGGGGTTTTTGTTTACATATTTTATATTTTCCAACCGATTTCTTCAACTTCCTTACGACTATTACGATAGCAATGTTAGTACAGTACATGGTGACATGCCCTGAATGCTTTAGCACCTGCTAATAGCTGGGTTAAGAAGAGGTTTTCCTCCTGTAATTAAATCATTACGTAATGCAATTAGTGTTGAAGACAAGCGGGTTGCGTCGAAACTGCGTATCTCCAGAGAGAGTGAGAGGGATTAAGAGCTCAAATTAAATGGTAATTAGACAAGAAGTATTGTCGTTTCCCAGCCCTTTCGTTACAATCCGATTTATAACATGAAACTAGGAATAATATTCAGTGGTTCCTTGCATGTGCCGTATGCACATCTGGACAGTTGCACCAAAACCATAAGGTCTTAACTACCAAGTCAAATTTCTGTAGACCGCACCCTTAACACTGAAGTATAATAATTTTTGAATAAAATTTTTGTAGTGCTAAGGCAAGTACATAGAAAAATCTACAAGACAAAAATTATAAAATTACACTGTATTTAGAATAGGAATAAAAAGAGACAGTAATGTAGAAACGGTACTAATAATCATAATAATTTATTAATAATTACTTGCAATACGTTACGTATAGATTAGTAATTTTGAGAGGAAAAAATGCGTTTATTAAGTGCAGATTTTATTTCCCATGTAATTCAGAATATGTAAACAAGGTAAAAGCAGAGAAGGGATAGCACACTTATTTACTCATTTTTCCCTTGTTCCAAAATTCCTCCGAATGGTTCAAAGCGACATTGTTATTGTAATTATACAGGGTTTCTTCTTCTAAGGTTTTTAAAGCTGTAGTTGTTTCCATTGGAAAAAATACTCTCCCCTCCTTTCCTGTTCTTTCTACATATTCTCCTTCTCTTATTTTCCCCCTTTGTTTCCTGTGTCTACGTATTGGTTTATATATTTTACTTTGTTACATTTCTCCATTTATTTCTACCTTCCGCCAATGTCTTTGTTTCTCCGTAGCCTTCTCAATTCCTGTCTTTCGTGATTTGTTTTATATACTTCAATGTGGGTTTTCCCCTCCTGTTCTTCCTTCAAGTCTCGAGATATTACATGCCATTCTGCATCTTCTTTGGGCTATTGATTTCCACATGCTATGTGTGCGTCTAAGGAGATCTTCGTTTGTTACTCTGTTCAGCTATTTGATCATCGACATCCCAATGCCAAACATATATGGCCCTGAGCATATTTCGAAAAGAGCTATAGGAATGTCTACGTTGATGATTGACATCTCTGATGTAGGCTTGATTTGGTTTACTTTACTTCGATTTTCGGTCAATTTTGTCTAATCGCGAATATTGGAATGGGATGAAATTGATGAAGGATACTCACAAAGAACACCCAAGCCGGGATTCGAACCCGGGACCCCTCTGTCTTGTAGAGTTAGGATGCAAATTCATGAAACCACCAACTGGAAACAATAAGATGAACATATTGTTTCTACTTGACGGAAATAAAAACTTGTTCCTCTCTCTCTCTCTTTTTTTCAGGCGAAGAGACTTTAAACGATGCCTCAAGGATCAATGCAATGCCATTTCGCATACGCACGAATACTTTGTCTTTGACCACGTATCGATTTGTACAAGGACCCACGGCATCCCAACTTAGCATTCTTGCTGCAAATGTGCGATTGACCTATTCATCTTCCTTGCCCTTCTCCTCTCTTGCTCTCTCTCTCTCTCTCGCAATATTTATCCTGATCCTAAGTGAAAGGCATATTCCTCTTGATACTGTTAAAGGAGAACCATTGGATTCTGCAGCTGCTTTTACAACGTTTCAGTCGAACGATTTCGGTTCCTCCACAGCCTGTACTCGAGATTTCCCAACCGCATACCACGTAAATATGCAAAGACCATCAATACTTCAATTGGTAATTCCGGAGAGTGCTTCAAAAGTGGAAATAACTTCAAATCTTGCCCCTCGTTGTTTATTGGTTTCTGTTTGTGAAAGTGTGTTCTAAATTCACTTTATCCTACGATAGGGTAATTGGGACTAGACATGCAGCGTACAATGGGATCCGAATTTCTGTGCAATGTTTTTTTGCCACGAATCGAACTCAGGACCTCTGTATCGAATGGGACTCGAAAGTGCATCAGAGACAGGCCAGTCTGACGCTCGAACTACGCAACGCAGCTCGGTTGACGTTGCCACACAATGCTCGGAAACAAGCGATTTTTGTCCCGATCTCGCTTTGTTTTTCCATATGTGGCACCAGCGCATTTCTGCCCAGCCGCCAATTTTCATGGCCGTGCGTTTAGGTTTGTTTTCTAAAGATCACTAATCAGGATAGAACTTATTAGTTTAAATTGAGTTTCGAACCACTGACATGTGCTTTCATCCTGAACTGAACTCGGTACCTCTTGATATTCAAGGTAAGAACTTTAACAATTGATGAGATGAAATAACAGAATATTTCATCAACTATTTGAAAACTACTCCCCACTGCAAACTTTTGTACAATGTGTTCGGTCTTGTCTGTTACATGGGATTGTTCTACGTTGTTCCACGTTGCATGTCATTGCGGGGAACTGAACGTGATGTGAATGGCAATACTTCCAGTTTTCCTGGCGTGAAACAGATAGTGAGAACAATGTGACTGGACGACGGAGAGGAAAGAAGAGAGAGATTACGAAATACGGAGAGAGAGAGAATGAAAGAAAAGTGGAAGAGGAAGAAGTCAAGAAAAAGAGACAAGAAGAGGAGTAAAATAAAACAAACAGGAGAGGGGGAAGAGAAAGAAAGAGAGAGGTGGTTTGGCATAAGGAGTATGGGGAAAGCCACAGAAAGGATAAGCAAAGGACTGACAAAAATGGGCATAAGGACATACAGAAAGGGAGGCGGCAGCGTTTTAAGTATAGCGAACAAGAAGAAGGAAGAAAACAGAGAAGAAGAAGGGATTATATGAGGTTCTGTGCAAGGAATGTGATAGGGGGAACAAGAAAGAGCCTAAAAGACAGGTTGAAGCAACATAAGGATGATGTAAGACTAAAGAGAGAAAAAAATCCTATATTCAAGCACACCAAAGAAACGGGACACGACATAGAATGGGAGAAAGCTAGGAGTGTAGGGAGGGAGAAGATAGGAATAGTGTGGAAGTGGAAATAAGTCAAGGAAATAGAGAAAAAGGAGAAGACAGTATGAACTGGAATGGGGGACTGAAGATAAACAAAGAATGGAAAGGAGTGTTAGAGAGAGTGGAAAGGATGAGAGAAAGGAAGGAGGAAAGAAGAACGATGAATAACGAAGAAAGAAAAGAGGAGAGAAGAAGTCCAGGAGATAAGTAACCTGTCCAGGCCCAGATGTGGAGGAATTGATAAGGCACAGACACTTACCAGGTACCTGTCAATCACCTGTAAGGTAGAGTGTCTCAGAAGACTCCACACTCAGGAATTCCTGACAGGAAATGTCCGAGATAAGGACTGGCGCCTTACGTTGTTTTGTGTATTGACTGAAAGTGTATATACAGGGTGCTCGGAAATTCCCCTTACAAACTCCTAGGGCAAGCAGAGGGGACTGAGTAGACAATATTTGGAATAGGAACCCATGTCCGGAAAAGTACTGTTTCCGTGCTACAACCATGACAATGCGTTGGATGTGCCTGTGTTGGTATGCAACCGGGTAGGCAGTATTTGACGTCAGAAGATCACCTGATGGCACGTGACGTCTACAAATTGTTGCGTTCCACTGTCGACACAGGTGTTGATCAATGAATAGTACATTTCTTTTTTGTTCCCTTGGCATTGTTACCAAATAAATTGGTTTCTATTATGGACTGAGTCACACGTCATTCACTTCTGTACCTTACGTAACACCTCATTTGACATGGTTGTGATAAATGATGTCACTTTAGGTTATCAGGTGATCTTCTGACGTCATGTACTGCCTACCCGGTTGCATAACAACACAGGCACATCCGACAAATTGTCATGGTTATGGGATCCTATTCCAAATATTGTCTACTGAGTCCCCTCTACTTGCCCTAGGAGTTTGTAAGGGGAATTTCCGCGCACCCTGTATAAGATGACGGTTGGATCTTTAGATCAAATTATTGTGAATCTTTGTCTGAAGAAAACCCTGTTAGAGAGTGGAAACGTTAAGTTTTAGTGTATACTTTTTCCTACAATAAATTTTGCCTTTGTCAGCATTTGATTTTTTTTTAAACATGGATACAAAGCTTAACAGTGTTACCAAAGAAGAGGAAGATGACAATGATTAAAATTACTGCTACAAAAATATATTGATACTAGCTTATTTTCCTTATTGTAATTTCTTGGCTGTGTTGAGTATCGGGAGAATTGAAGTTAGCAGGAAAGTGAAATACGCTTATGGCTTATGGATATTTTACTGGCACTAATTGTACAAGTAATTAATTGTCTATTGTTTTATGATGATTAGTTTCTATCACTATTTTTATAAAATTTTAATTTTTCAATATTTGTGTTGGCTTAAATAATCATTATTTGATTTGACTTACAAATTAGCGTCGCTTTTCTACCACTTTTGGCTAATCGCGACCATGAACATTAGTGATAATATGATGAAGGGGCAATCACAAAGAACACACAAGCACAGGCCGGGATTCGAACTCCTGTCGTGGCGTCGTAGTGCGCTGTGCAAAGCTCTCCGCCGCGGAGGTCGGTTGCTAGATTAATAAGGTGACTCGATTCAATTCTAGAATTATATAGTTATTAGATTTCGCAACTTGAGTTTGGAGAAACCAAACCATTAAAATTAACAACTAATATGAAATCTCAAAATCATAATGTATAAAGGTTCCTTGCACATACTCAAAATTAAGTTGGTGATTTTTTTTTTAAATAGATTTTTACCGTAAATTTCCACCACATGAAAATGAAAAAAAAAAGCAATAGCTACACTCTGACTCTAGAATATTTTGAGCAAGGCTGCGTATAACAGTAGAGAAGGGAAGAATGCGAGTCGTTCGCATGCTCCAGAGATTCCAGGGACAGATTATATAGCATATGGATGAACAAAGATTTCGATTTGGCTTATTTTGCTTCGCATTTGCGCTACTTTTGGCTAATCCCGAAAATGAGGATGAGTGATGATGATGATGAAATTAATGACAGGACACTCACAAAGAACAACCATGCCTAGATCGGGATTCGAAACCGTTGTGGCGCGCTGTGCTAACCACTTCGCCCCGGAAGACGTCGCATGAACAAATCGACTTCCATACGTTGCAAGGAATTCGATCCCAGGGCCCGTGGGCTCATGATTTTTCTGCAAGCGACTCAACAATACATTGCAGTTTTGAGGCACCTTGATTGCTTATTGCTTATCAGAATCGGTCAAACTACATCCCGACAGTGTGAATGTTTGCATTAATAGACGCAAAGATCTTAGTAAGCACTTCAAACAGTTTCAGTGGTAAGGAACCAAGAAATACAACCCATTGAAAGCAAAGTATACTGGAAGAAACGCAATTGGGAACGAAACTAACCAGAACCAGGAAAGGAAGGCAAAACTTTGGATGCGTGAAGCCCTGCTATGGAACAGGAACTCCAAAGAGTAACCATGGAAGAAAGCCGAAGAGCCACCTGATAACTAGTTTAGAAACTCGTTAACTGCAACTAATTTAGTCCGCCAGGCTAAGTAAAATGACAATGTTCTGAAGTAGCGAAGTTTTAATAGACAGAAGCACTAGAGCGACAATTGAGTCTAGGGGGGAAAGTAAACACGAGAAACATTAGATTACCGCGGCGAGTGACTTGAAAAGGGGAACAGATACATCCGAGGAAGGTTATTTGCCTCGATTCCCTCTGAACTTCAAATACTTTGCTGTAGAGCTTTGTTGCGTTCATTTCACCCTCAATCCAAGAGACTGGATGTGTAATTTTTTTTTTTCAGTCCATTACAATTAGCGGCCTTTGAACGCGGTCAAGCTCGTGGCGTCCTTGAACGCGGTCAAGCTCGTGGCGTCCTTGCACGCGGTCAAGCTCGTGGCGTCCTTGCACGCGGTCAAGCTCGTGGCGTCCTTGCACGCGGGCAAGCTCGTTGTGTCCTTGCGCGCGGGCAAGCTCGTAGTGTCCTTGCGCGCGGGCAAGCTCGTAGTGTCCTTGCACGCTAGACTGAGCTCACGAACTCGTGACGCGAAAGAGCGTCTCGTAAAAATCAACCACACGTTTGACCGCGATTGGCTCTCATGTAAATGCCAAAACTCAATGATTTGCGCACGCACAAGAGTGGCGTTTTCAATATTCCAAGAGTTTGGGGCAAACGCTGTTACTGTAATGGACGTTCGAAAGGGGGAAACCCACTCAGAAATGAATTTTAACGTAAAATTATGTATTTCACTCATACGATTCCATTTCAGTCGCAGTAATTTATGTTAACTATTAGAGAAGGGCGTTGCAGATACATGATAACTTCAAACTAAAGGAGCGTATTTTGAAGGGCCAACATTATTACGGGAGAAAATGTGTCTTGTTTGCCCTTCTCCCTGGAAAAAATCCTGGGGACGTCCATGAATACTGTACAGCATTATAACATATTAATTGTGCACAGATGGTAGAATTTGCCTACCGCTACTGTTAGAATCTATTTAGCAGCTTCAGAAGAAAAAAATGAACGAACTTGGGTGACGTGATTTTTTCCTCTGACGGGAGAAAGGTGTAGTGTACCGTAGTGTCAAAAGAAAGCACAGTGTGCATTGATGTTTTTATTGGTCCGTGGACACGCGAATAATTCCTATGGGGGAAGAAATGATAGAACGATGAAAGAAAAGGGACAAGGATGTAGGAGTAACAGCCCGTGGCCTTCATCAAAAGTACCATCCAAGAATTTGTGTAGAAAAAGAAGCAAAACTCACGGAATAAAACTCTGGAAAGTTTATAAAATAATACGTACGATTACAGAAAGAAGGAAGATCAACGAAGAAGTAGGAAAATGTAGTTTGTTTCTTATCATCACAATGTTTTAATGGAAAAACTTTTTGGAACTTAATATTGCGACATTACATATTATTCTACTGCCTCTGTGTAATTCAAATTCTTCATTTCCGTGGGCGAGGTTCAGCCAAAGGCTGTTGTACTACCTAATTGTTGTAATTCTTTCCGCAACTGTTTTCTTGTTACTACTGGCAATAATGTAAATAATGAAACAACAATTCAACGAACAACCTCTCGCCTGAAAATAATGCACATCCTTCGAGCATGCGTGAAATCGAAACACACCTGCATTTACGCACCATCAGTTTAATGGCTTGAGAGTTTGCCTCCAGTGCCTGGACAAAGGCAAAAAAACGTCACTGTGAGCTATAAACTCCCATAATCGATAATTCCCTGAAGACGGATTACAGCACTAAATAGATAACAGTTTGGAATGTTGAAGCAAAAAAAAATTGCGAATTATAGTATCCAATAAACATTACAGAAAATAGTACCCCACTAAGAGTGAAGTGTGAGGTTTCTTTCTCAATTCTCGGTTGATCGTTAGGAGTACATTTTATACTGTAGATCCAGTTCTGTTTAGCCTTTCTCATCACCATACATCATGTGGTATAACATTAGTTACTTTAAAATATAATTGTTTAAATATAAACTTTGCGCGGGATGCCTCTCTAAATACACTACAAAATAAGTTATTAGGAAAGTGCACAATTACAAGTTAGCCATCGCAGTTTAATCTCAAATCTGCAAAACATACATTCACACATTTCAAGTTACTCTTTGGCTAACATAAGTGAAACCTTACATGAATGTGCTGAATGGTAACGTCGTCGCCTTGTAATCGAGGAACTCGCGGGTTCGATACCCGGTGGAGGCATATAGAGGTTCGAATCCCACTTTAAACTGTAAGTCCAGTCCTGATTAGCTTATGAGTGCATAAAATGGACTTAAACAAACAAACTCAAGAAATGTGCGGGCGTGCATCATCGTATTATTGCGGCAAATATTTTCTGGACTTCACGTTATCATGCTGTGAAAAAGGAAACAAAAGGCCTATTCCGACAGAATAGAGGTTAATGTTGGAACCCAGGTTCGATTACAGGTGGGGGTAGTACATTTCATTGCTTCATTTGTAATTGAATCTTGATATTTAGCATCAATTTTCTAAAGAGAATGAGTGATATTTGGATGATTACATTTACAAAGAACACCCATGCCGGAATTCGAACTCTGGAACTTCGGTGACGAGGTTGAAAGTCGACCTTTAACACACTCTGTAACATTGGGTCAGAGCTCTATCCCATGCCACTCTGCTAATACGTGGGTTTGAAACAGACTGAAATAAGAAGGAAATTATCAGTCTTGAAAGAAACGGTTAAGGAATTAAGATAAAAATGAGAAGAGCAATTTGCGAATCTTGCAGTTTTATTACTAATTTCTTACTTCGCTTAATACCTCTACTTATTTAATAATAATGATAAATTAACTTCTGTGAAGCTGAGGTACACTTGTAGTCGTCCGACATCTAGAAATGAGGGACCGAATTTTCTTCCTTTAAGCTCATCACGGCAGTCAACTTCCAAACTGAAATTACCATTTCAATTACAATGGGAATACTGATTTAGTCGGTAGCCCCGGACTAGAATTTTTCCCTTCTTCTTAAGAAGAAATTCCTCCAGTATTCGCAGATGAAAATTACCCCTCTTATCTTTCGGGTAAGAATGAAGAATGCCGTTTGCTTTCACTTCTGTCGCTTCCGTAATTTTGTTTTTGACCCAGAGAAAAGAAAGGAAGTAATTTGGATGAATTACAGGCGAGAGTAGAAATGATTTCCAGCATCAGCTTTTATGTTGAAAGTAAGGCACTGCATTTGAATTGCATATGTAAGCAGCAGTTAATGTCCGCATTAATTTACGAAGAGAAGTCCATCCGAATCTTTGAATGAGTAACGGCTCTTACCTTCATCTGCTACCTTGAATAAAAGAGCATTAAGAGATGTGCTCATAATTTCAAGTGAAAGATTTCTTCGTACGTGAATTTTTCTACCTTGTAATTCCTGGGTTTGACTCCCGATGCAGGCGCATTTCAATGGTTCGAATTCTACTTCAAACTTAGAGTTTCTGCCAAGTATAAAAAGCGGTTCGATATTTACTGTACTCTATCCAGGCAATCTCTGAAGTAACGGTGCGCACAAGGGCTGAAGAGGGGAGATAGCGAATGAGCGGAGCTGAAGCAGTACACGCTCCTTCAAAGGCTCCCCGCAATCCCGTTCCCTCCTACGTGTTGACTAGTCGGGTGGTCTCGCGTTTCTACTTGCACAGAGACTTGTTTTCGTTAACTCGCTCCAGATATTACCGGGACAGAGTATGCACACTGTCTCGGGAATCTCTGGAGCAAGTGATCGAGGGGGCTCGGCCAATGAACTCGTGAGAGGGGAAGTGAGTGCTTACAACAGAACGCACTGCTTTGCTCCAACTCGCTTTCCCCCCTTCCCTTCCGTTATGGGCGGCCTTGCTCCACAGATTCCAGTAACAGGAGCAGGAGCATAGCTCCACATTTTCACACGCAGCGCAGCAAAATTTATGAAACAGCATTCAACTCATCATTGATTGCTGCAGGCAGGTCATAGAGGTTCTGAATTCTGTGTTAGGAACATGGCGGATTGGAACCAGGATCGTGGAACTACTTATGCCGCACCCTGTATATGAATAACGTTACAGCAAGGAGACAGAATGATAGGCTATTGTCCATATTTCCTTTGGAATCTCTCATCCTATTCAAAATTCAGCGCCTGGTATACTTGAGGGGATCTGAAAGGCTTCAAGGAGCGGGGCTCTTTTTTGATAGATTTCGTGGCGTTTTTTTTTTTTTTTTTTTTTTTTTTGCTCCCAGAAGTTTCCATGAAGGCCAGGAACTTGCGGTTTTCGTGCTTCTGCAAATAGCTTTTTATGCTGAAATACCCACGATATGTACCTTAGAGAATTTTGAACTTACTTGTCTTCCTTATTGCAAATCGGAACACTTTAAAGGAAGCAGCATACAATTACGTTCAATAGATGAGGATGTAAACAGAAGAGGACAAATGAGTGGTGGACTCTATCAAAGCTTTCGAAGATTAAAATGGAACAGGGATGTACCTATGAAATGCAAGAAGGTAATATATAACACATACTATGTGCCAATAATTACATACGGAGCAGAGACTTGGACAATGACGAAGATAGACAAAAGAAATATGCAGGCAGTGGAGATGAAATTTTTAAGGAGTATATTGGAAAACTAGAAGGGATAAAATAAGGAATGAGGAGATCCGACAAACAGTGGGGGTGGTTAAGCTTCAGGATAGGATAGATCAGGCACAGATGAGATGGTTTTGAACACATGAAGAGGATGGATGCAGGGAGACTACCAGGCAGAGCTTACCATGCACAAGGAGTGGGAATAAGGCCGAGGGGGGGGAGATAAATATGTTGGTGGAAAGAGCAGATAGCGGAGAGTGTTAGGAGAAGAGGACAAGATTGGAATACCGTGGAAAGAGAGGAGTGGTGGAAGACCAGGAAAAAACTGGAGTGGCTTGACTTCCATGCCGACCCAGCCAGAGGCAGGAAACGACAAAGGATGATGATGATTTTGTCAGCAAAAATGTCGATAAAAAGGCGATTAGTTTTTGCAGAAGCAGTGGTGGTTCTTTATAACATTTTAAGCCACATTGCTAACCGAGACTATAATGCAATATATTTGATCTGATCTCAGTTCTTTAGCGTCGCTTTTCTCCACACTTTTGGATAATTGTTAGGATGAGATGAAATTGATGAAGGGGCATTCACAAAGAACACTCTTTCAAAGGCCGGGATTCGAACTCTGGATCACTGGTATCGTAGCGCGCTGTGAAAACCTCTCGGCCACGGTTTATGTGCTATATAAAGTGTATATTATACATGAATCCTTCCATTTATCTACTAAGGTACCAAACTTATTCGTAAAAAAGGAAACTGCTTGGTACAGAGAAACGTTTGAGCACGACAATGTATGTTGTAATCATATTTTACTTTTTTTGGAATTTTCACGGACTCCAATGTGAAATGTTCAAACAAGGAGTAGAATTGGGTCTAGAATCGTTCCTTACGTACTCGTTTAAGTTCGCTTTATGCTCAGATAGGCTAATCGGGACAGTTTAAAGTGGGATCCGAATCATTCTGCAATATGCCGGAACCGGGAATCGAACCCATGACCCCTTGAATAAAAGACGACAGACAATGTTAACCCTATGTCATTGGGGGTTAATCTTGACTGAACGCATTGAGAAGCGCAACCCTTCTTGGACTCACAATGCATGCCACTCATTTTTAAAACAGACATGAATAAATTAAATCATTCCGACTGAAGTGTGAACGCCTGCATGTCTTTCTAAGTGTTTTGAAAATTAATACCATAACAATTAGCACGTGGCCGATACATCGGTGCGTAAACTCCCTAAAATATTGGATAACGGACTGATCGGGAAAGAATTGTGGGTTCACTACTGGACCGGAACGTTTTACCGAATCCCCGAATGGTCCGATGCAGATAGAATCTAATGAGGGGCTGGTCTTTTTGTGCGGTTCCAATCATTGGCTTGTTTCGTTGTGCGGTTGGCACTGGATTGAACTTTTGTTCAGTACAGGAGTTAATTGATAATGACCTTTCAATTTTACGTTGGATTCGAACTGATATTCCGAGTATATCCTCCCACTGGAAGATCCAAGTACCAGTCGTTAGTTAGTGATATGTGCATTTGGGTTAACCTGGGCGTAGAGAATGTAACAATGCATTTCGGAAAGGTATATAATCGAGAAAGAATGTGGCAGGATCCTCTGGTAGATCCCGCAACCACTGGATGCATTGGTGGCAGGCCAAACCATGGCGTTCAGGTTGTGGCTACTGGCCGACAGAGAGACCAATCATCGAGCTCGAGTAACTTCTTGGTCCAATGACATATGCTTATAGTTAAATTTTATCGTGGCTTTTATTTTTACTCGCATGTCCAATCAAATGCGATTAATTATGGCGCAGTGTATAGAAGATAACGACGGCTTATGAAGGCCACGATAATTTTTTTTTTTTTTGCCTTTATTTACCACATATCGTCGGTTCGAATCTCGGCCTGGTCATAGGTATTTGTGAGTGTCCATTCATCAATTTCATATCATCACTCATCTCCATTTTCGTGATTGGCGATAAGTGGCAGAAAAACGAAGTAAACGCAACGAAATCAATCAATCAATTTACAACTATCAACAGCGCGTATTATCGATTTCTCCTGATAGTGTGGTGGTTATGGTTCATATCATCGAGGGGTTCCTGGTTAGATTTCCGGCGTGGACTTACTTAAATGATTTTCCGTGCATGAAGTTTACATTTAAGAAAAAAAAACCTTCTTCTGCGCTTATTATGATTGCAACGATGTTTCTTTCATGATTCGAGTATTACACACTTCCCTTTGGTAACATGCGAACTTATTCGGTAATTACACATAATGCATTTCTATAGCAAATTCGCCAACAACTTTGGTGGAGTGGTTGACATAGGTCGCGAATTCGAATTCTGAGCAAGGCATGGATGTTTCATGATACGCTAGTTTTGATAATGAACTATCTTTAGGTGAAATTGATAAGGAGAGTTTACAAAGATAGGTGCCCAGGCCAGGACTCGAACCTGGAATCTTCTATTTAGAGATCGACCAAACAATGTCAACCACCGAGGCGGTTACCATTCGTCCTCATCGCAGCGATTAACTACAAAGGTGAAAAGCGACACATAATAACAAATTAAAACATAGTAAATTCGATTAAGGATCAATGATTGGACACAAATTTATTACTTAACCAAGGATTCGAATTTCGGATCTTTGGATTATTTTTTATATTATCAAGCGGACATCTGTCCAGTGAACTGATAGTGTATTCTCAACCTGACCCAACACAGTTGTATTCACATTTTTAATCATGCCATACAAAAGTCAAGATACACTCTCTCCTGGGAATCTTTGGAGCAAGCGAACGAAAACAAGTCCTCTGCGGCAGAAGTGACTCAAGAGGGCTCTAAAATGAACGCGTGAAAGGGAAGAACGCGGCTGCAGTTACCTGTCGTTAGCAGCAGCGCTCACTGCTCTGCTCCACCCACTCGCTTTCTCCCCTTCTTTACCGTTATGCGCAGCCTTGCTCCACAGATTCCAGAAACATAGTGTAGTACTCTGAATTAAGGTAAAGGTACTCTCTCTCTCTTCGAAAGGCCGTGGAGTAAGGCCGCGCATAACAGCAGAGAAAGGGAGAAAGCGAGTGGGCGGAGCAGAGCAGTGGTAGCTGCAGTCGCGTTTTCCCTTATAACTCACTTTCCCTCTCACGCGTTCACCGGTCGAGCCAGAGGACTAGATTTCGTTAGTCTGCTCCATAAATTACCGGGATTGCCTTTTGTATGGCATGATAGAAAAACGAATTCAACTTTGTTGGCTACCAGATCACTAGATAGACGTCTGCACTGATGATCTAGATTGATTGAATGATTGAGTTGCTGTTTTAAGTCTACGTTAAGCACAGTAAGGCTAATCGGGACTGGAACTGCAGCTTAAAGTGGGATCCGAGCCACTATGCGCCTCCACCGGGAATAGAACCCGGGACCCCTTGATTACAAGGAGACGACGGTACCACTGCGCCATCGGAGAGACCCTGTAGATTGATGATATTAGAAATCCAGATATCTTCAACTTTAGAGTTTCAACTTTCCTCTCTCAAGATTAATCTTAACAATAAACGAAGCATTTTGGCTCAATTTCACTCACAACGGAATATCGAGCGTCAAAGTGTTTTTTTTTTCTTAATCGGCCCCAGGTTGTATTAGTATTCCTTTCTTCGTTTTGCACTTAGTCTTCCAAATGGCCGAAGTCTATCGTAAAAGCTCAACTACGCTCTCGTTTCGGCTCACAGTTAATCTCCGTGAAATATTGCCGCAGAAAATGGGGATCGATCTCTCACATATTCTTGTCTCACGTTGCAATCAATGAATGCCAGCGCGCTATTGATGTGTGCACATGCAGGGCCATCATTTTCATAATCATCCAGGTAACGTGCGTGTCAGTGTATCCAACCCTGTATCATCTTCCTGTTCTACGCCAACTTTATCAATATTAATTCTGTTGTGTTGTTATATATTGAAATTGATTCTCGTCTATAACAAAGCACTTTATGCTTGTGATATTTCTGAATAATATTCATGCAAAGTTTAGATTTGATAACGACACTGACAATTTGAGATGATGGACCTCCCCGATGGTGTATTGGTAACGTCGTCGCCTTGTAATCAAGATGTCCCGGATTCGATTCCCGGTGGAGGGACATGGCACACTGGCTTAGTTCCTACTTTAAACTGTAGATGCAGTCCTGATTATCCTTTCAGTGCATAAAGTGGACTTAAAGCAACAAGTCAACGTGTATGAGATGATGTTTATGGGCCTGAATAGTGGATGAAAGTGGAGTCATAACTAGTTTTAAAAAAAAAAAATGTGCGTTTGCGTTGTGTGTGAAGTGGAGGGAAGAGAGGATATGAGAGAGAGCGAGAGAATGTTAGTGCTAATTGGTTACTAGGGCCCAACCAGATTGTGTACATTTAAGTGTCATTATAACAACGCAAAATGCACATAATAATTACACATTTACACAAGGTGGAAGCCTAGGAGATCTCCGAGGCAAAGTGATTATCGCAGCGCTCCACGAGGCTAGAGGTCCCGGGTCACCCTATCATCACACAGCCTAATTGTCGCGATTAGCCAAAAGTTGCAGAAAAAGGGAAGCTAAATAACAAACATCAACTAAGTAACGATCAAAGTGGAAACCGCAAAATTAGTACATTTTAGTTTTTATTTAGTGTGAGATGAATGTGTACAATTCAACAAAACTTCTGATTTCCTAATTTCAACCAACAGTGTTTATAAACTTTGAAAAACCACGCAATATTACATTGGGAATGTTATGACAAAGTACACAGACGATATTGACATCTACAGCATGATGTAATATCCATAAATCCTGATGAAATCATGACACTACTGGTTTGATTTGCATATAAAATTTCTCATAGGTGAATTTGTATTAATATTGGATCCTGGAGCTCTATTAACTTAATATCAGGGCATATCGACTCGAGACGGCTCGTAAAATGAACTAGTGAGAGGGGAAGTGAGTGCAGCCACCAGGCATTTGAAGCAGAGAGCAGTTTTGCTCCGCAAATTCGCTTCCTCCCTTTCTCTTCCGTTATGCACAGCCTTGCTCCAGTGATTACAGAGACCGAGGTGAAAAATAACTGTAAAGCTTTTGTTTTCAATTCAGTTTCAAATAATTCTCTTTACCCTCAATAAGCGTGAATCAAACGAATTGTTACATTTTTCAGAATTTTGAATGAGTAATAGTGCGCTCTTATTGCATGTTTACAGTAATGAAATATGATTTCCGGTATTGATATGATATTGTAATATATTAAAGTTGAAACACACTTAAATTATTGTGCCTTAAATTCTTTCTGACAGCCAACATAGGCGTGCGCAGGGCAATTTATTTGGAGGTGACTTAAGGGGAGTCATGTTCATTTTTCACAAACTATTAGGAATACGACGATTAAATTTTCACATTATACTCTCTGACTATTCGTTATCACTATAGCAAACTACGAGGCTTGTCCGGAAAGTAAAGATACAAACCAAAAAGAAGATATAAAAGAAATGTATTGCTCGCAACTAAAGTTACACTTGATACACTGATACAGAGGCTATTTCTCCACATAAGTGCCACCATCGTCCAAACATTTGTTCAGACGCGGAACAAGTTTTTGTATCCCTGAATCGTAGAAATCCGCCGCCTGCATCTGGAATCAAGTTGTGGCTTCTTCCCTGACTTCATCGTCGTCGGCAAAGTGTTTTCCACCAAGATTTTTCTTGAGGTACAGGAACAGGTGGTAGTCGCTGGGTGCAAGGTCGGGGCTGTATGGCGGATGGGGAAGGACCTCCCATTGAAACTGCAAGCAGATCCTTGGTGACATTCGCTGCAAAGGGGCGGGTGTTGTCATGAATAAACCGGATTCCGCTTGACAACATGCCTCTCCGTTTGTTTTGACGGCCTCCCACTTCTCTCTTCATCATGAACATCACATCGACCTCCTGCGAAGGCACGGCATCATTTCGCCACATTTTGACGATTCATTACGTTCCCGTACACAGTCACAATTTTCCGGTGGATCTCCGATGGACGCTTTCCTTGTGCCTGCAAACACCTGATCATGGAGCGCACTTCGCACTTGGCGGGATTCGGGATCGCCGCAGATATTTCCACCGCGAGTTCCTCGCACAAGACTCAGTGCAGCACTGTCGACTCACTCCCAATCCTCGTCGTATGGATCACGGTTACTGCCAATGTTACCAACTTTGGTACACATTTTTCCCCTAACGTGCAAATGTGTTTGTAACTTCACTTTCCGGACAAGCCTCGTATTAAAAATCAATATTGGTACAGAATAGTCAACTCGAACAAAGTGATTGATTTGCTTTAATTTATTTCGCTTTTGTGCAACTTTTGTCAAATTTGCGAAAATGGGAATGAGTGATGACATGATGAAATTGATGGATGAACACTCACAAACATCCTTGCCCAGGCCTGAATTTGATCCCAGGACCCCTGGTGTCGTAACGCGATGTGCTAACCACTCAGCCACGGGTGCCGGCAACTCGAATAAATGTAATACAATGCAAGGAGGTAATATGAGCTGAATCCATCATTAAATAAATCTACAGGTTTAAGTTGTAATAATTTTCTATATAATGAGCATTACTTCATAAAATGTTGTATCTGGTCGCTTTATGAAGTGATTTATGAAGTGGGAAAACCTATTCTTTATTACGTGAATTTGAGTAGTGAATTGATGCTTTAAGTCCACCTTATGCACAGATAGGTTAATCGGGATTGGAGCTACAATTTGAAGAGGGATCCGAACCACTGTGCAATCAATGTGTCTCCACCAGGTATCGAACCCGGGACCCCTTACTTACTAGGTGATGACGTTGCCACTTCTCCATCGGGGAGGCTTTTACTACGTGATTACTAATAATTATAGTAAACAATATGACATTATTTTGGGGGGAGGGAGTGATTGAGGATACAAAGAGTGCGGAACATCTCAAATGAAATGAAATACCTTGCTTTTTTTTTAAACATACATATTGTTTTCATAAATTTAATGGTAGTTTCTACATTTTATATTTTGGAGAATGCATTAGGGGGTGTGACTAGGCATCCCTGGCACTCTCCCCCCCCCAGCCCGTGCGCACGCCTATGATAGCCAATGGCAGCATTGGTTATCTCAGTCTTGATCCATTACTATATTTTCCCTTGAGAGCCTGCAACACGTTAATTCCTACCTAATGTATCTACATAAAAGCTATTTTAGTTGACAGATGCAGCATGAGACATTTTCATTTCACTAGCGGTGCACGAATTGAGCTTGATGAAGCCTGGCGCTGATCAGAAATTGGAAAAATATTTTTATACCTCTCATAGCAAAGCAAACTGCTAATACCATTATTAAAATGACACCAGTTTATCACGGAGGAAGAGACCATTCCTGTTTTGCAAATTTACATGTGATATAGAATCTGAATAGATCTCTGTCCACGAGATGCGCGAGGTGACATGGTTGCAAACGAAGTTTTCTCCTGAA
This sequence comes from Lepisma saccharinum, assembly GCF_977018435.1. Classification (NCBI taxonomy): domain Eukaryota; kingdom Metazoa; phylum Arthropoda; class Insecta; order Zygentoma; family Lepismatidae; genus Lepisma; species Lepisma saccharinum. Next base: position 187,872,165 of record NC_139230.1, on the reverse strand, counting down.
TTTGCATGTTCAGTATCCTTTGCATCCTAAATGAGAATCTGACTTTAAGCAATGCAATGAGAAGAGAGATACTTTATACAATGAAACTCTGTGTGCGACCAGACTGCAAGTGTCATACTAATTTATATATAATAATTCCCTGAATCTTAGTAACGATGGCTCATTATTATAATGCAATGTTACCTGGACATTATCTATTGTTTAGTGTTTCCACTACTTAAATATATTGAATTGATAGATTGTTTAAATTTTTGATTTAAGTCCACTTTGTGCACAGATGGCTAATCGGGACTGGACCTACAGTTTAAAGTGGGATACGAACCACTATATGCCTTCACCGGGTATCGAACCCGGGGCTCCTTCATTTAAGGTGACGACGTTACCATCGGGGAAGCACACTTAAATCAATTCTAACACCACTTTTCGAGAGAGCAGTACTTTTCTCTAATCTTCGATGATTCGATTCTAGGTTCTGTCCGTGCCGTGTCGCGCTAACCAGTTCGTTACGGAAGCAAGCATGTGACCCGATGTCAAATTTGGTACTACACTCTGTCCCGATTATCTCTGGAGCAAGCGAATGAAAACAAGTCTCTGCGCAAGTAGTGACGCGAGACGGCTCCACCAAGGAACACGTGAGAGGGAACGGGATTGCGTTGAAGGGGGAAGTTACCAGCCTTCGCAGCAGGGTGTACTGCTTCGCTCTGCTCACTCGATTTTCCCCCTTCTCAGCCGCTATGCGCGGCCTTGCTCCAGAGATACTGGGACAGAGTATACTTAATGCATGCTTCACATCTTTCCCAACTCAAAATGGAAAAATATAGCCAGAAGGTGAAATTTAGTATGCACCAAGAATGCTTCGCTCTGCCCACTCGATTTTCCCCCTTCTCAGCCGCTATGCGCGGCCTTGCTCCAGAGATACTGGGACAGAGTATACTTAATGCATGCTTCACATCTTTCCCAACTCAAAATGGAAAAAATATAGCCAGAAGGTGAAATTTAGTATGCACCAAGAAAGAAACGCGTAGCTTTCAGTTTCAGAGTCACGCAAGCTAACTTCATTTGCAGTTTGCATCAGGCCCTACTTAGAATGCACACAGTGATTTCTCTGTTGCAGGAAGGGGTAGGGAAACTCATCCAGGGCCAGAAAGAGGTTCGTCATTAATTACTGAAATTTCGACTGCGAAAGGAGAAAAAGTTGTAAATAACCGCACACATCCAAGTTCTTATGCTAATTACGTTCTAAATAGGTTTCCAGTAGTTCAATCCGCTCTTGGGGTCCCATCTACAATGAATGAATGACAGTTCGGAAACCAGTCCACAGAAAGCTTTTTTGTTCCTCACAAATAGCTTTTTTTCCCTCTTGACCCAGGTTTCTTCCGAATTCAAAGGTAGTTTTGTTTTGTTCCTGAATAGATTTATCGGAAACATGTATTTGCTATTATTGAATATTGTTTGTCCGAGTATTTTGAGAATTATAATGAAAAATATTTGCGTAATGCCCATAACAATAGTCTTAAAATTTATTTTATTTTTTTATGGTTTATTTCGCAACTAGAAATTCTACTAATTGGCATATTTCTAAACAATAACCCAGATTTACAAAACATTTCAGCCTTTAAGCTCATATGCAGATGTCATATACTACATATCGTCTATAACTTTCCGGATAGTATCGAATGGGATGAATCAATTATGGTTTATTAAATATATCTTGTGCAATGCTTACCACTTTAATATCACAAAAGATGTTAAATTTGCAGTGATTATATGGCAAATAACGTCCAATTTTCCTCTGCACCATAGCTTATTCGTTATTTTCCACATAACGTACCAAAATTTAGAGATTCATACTGCAGCTGCAATCTTAAATATTGAACATGTATTCACATCTTAGAGTAATACCATTGTAAAACCTTTTCATATTTCTTCATCTAATGGGAAGTGATAAAATTGCTTTTTGTGATGACGTAACCTTATAATCACAGACATATTGATGACGTGAATGAAAATCCGAAGTCTTGCGTTCAATTAAAATCCCCTCTGCAGGAAGACTTGAACTTTCTCTCGTCTAAAACACAATTAATATTTCAGCAAGGTTATACTGCTGAAGATTAATTAGAACGTTAAAGGATGAAGAACGATTGAGACACTAATTCGATGCAATGGATTAAGCTGGAATAATCATGGAGAAGCTTGTTATGATAAGAAGCAAAATTTCAAACAATAACATTAATCTGGAGCATTAAATCAGTTTTCCTTATGTTTTCAGTGATGTAAAAGTATTTTACTTGAAATCTGATTTACTTATTTTCTCTTAGGTTGTAGGTCAGTGCGAGATAGACCTAAAAAAAATTGTCACTTACTACATAATGGTTCTATAACTCAACCAGTTCCTTTCCACAATACGAGTTTCCACGTCTCATATGGAAGTGAATTTGTACGCCAATATGCCTGACATTCATTGCGGTTTATGCATGAAACATTGTCATTTCTTCTGAAGCCGACTTCCGTAGCGGAGTGGTTAGCACAGAATCCAGTGGTTCGAATCCCGGCCTGGACATAGGCGTTCTTTGTGAGCGTCACTTCATTAATTTCATCATATCATCACTAATCCTCATCGTCGCGATTAGCCAAAAGTGGCAGAAAAGTGACGCTAAATAACAAAAATCAAAACTAAGGAAAAGTCTAGATTTCATCTCAAAAGATACAAAAAATGTAAAATTGTTTTAAAAAATAACAAAATACGTTTTTGCATATCAAACATCTAAATTATTTATTTTTAATTAATACGACAATCACTGCCTATTTTGATGTTAATATCTTTTGACATTCTAAAGTATCTTGGATAGACCTGTCTAGGACTCGTCTCGATTCTTGGGAAGTGGTCTCGGTTTCGACCTCGTCTCGAATTTCGAAAGGAACCAAGAACTGTCTCTGTATCATTCTCATATTCATTCCCAGGCAGATTATTATCTATTATGTGTTCTATTCATTCAGAGTACATGATAACCTTTGCGATGCAACTTGAGCTCCTGTGCGAGTGCCGTATAAAACTCAGTCAGCATATTCTGGGCAGATTTTGTGCATGATACAACAGATCACATTTCACTGCCACGCAGGATGCCAAAGCGGAACAGCATCTTGCAAAATTGTCACGTTCACTGGCACGTAAAAGTTATATGGTTCGAACGCTAAAATTTGACATTTCCTTTCCCGTGACGAGATCTTTGGAAAGGAGAGGTATACGCACTCGTAATTTGGAGCAGCAAGGTTTCTTGTACACCAGGGCCGGCGCTAGTCATTTTGCCGCCCTGGTCGGTGGCGGCAGATGCCGCTCCCTTTGGACCCCCCGTCATTACGCAGCAAAGGGAAATTGAAAATCAATATATTCCTAAGTAAAACATCAAATTATAAAATGAATAATGAGACTTGTTACGCTATCTCAATACTATTAAACACAATAGGATATCTCGCTCGATCACAGTTAAACTTTAAAAAAATGCGACACTAATTTTATATTATTATATTTTATGAAAACACTCTCTCCCTCTCTCTTAAACGTATCTTAAATGTAACAAGTATTAGGAAGGAAATGAAGGTTTGACTTCATATGTTTACCGTTGTAGGTCTGTGATATATGATTGGATTTTTAAAATGTAATATTCCCGGATTTCCCGCGTGGGTGATCTAAAGTTTGAATTCTTTCCTGCGTTGTTCCCGCATAGAGCGGCTCTGGGGTTCACCCAGCCTCAAATTAATAGGCACCTGGGGGCAACCCTGGGAGGTAAAGGCGGCCGGAGAGTAGTCTTGATCAATCACATCACCTCCAAAATGGCCGAGATCGAGAATGTGTGTGACCCTAACCCCACATATCCTAAATGTGCCTCCATAACATGGTGCTATATCCACAGAGAACTTTACCTTTACCATTGCATGTAATATTATTTTTCGTATAATACTATCTTGCATAAAATGCAAACAAGCGTGTTTCAGACTTGATTGACGGAAGATAGTATTTTTATTGACCTTAATAAAAAAAACTTGGTTCGCCACTTGCCACGGTTACCGACATAGTTAATAAATTCGAAGTTCTACACTCACATTAGGTGCAAAATCAGGATCCTTTATCAGTTTAAGGTCTCCTTTGGTGTAATTGTTTTATTATAGCCGATAGCACTTTTAGTTCATCTTTTAATTCAGTAGCCTTCATGTGTTAACATTCCGGCAAGTTGTCTACACTTTTCAGACAAGAGATCAGATGGCATGTCCTTTATGCTTACTAATACCATAAAAAGAAAATGAAAATTCACTATGATGTTAAAGCTGCTCAAATCTTGCTCTTAGAGCTAAAATAATCGTCTAGGACCTGGTAATAAAAATCAACTTTGCAATATTTTTGTGGATCTTCAACGGTTTCATCATACTGAAACTACTACTTCTATCGATTTCGACCCTGTAGAGCGTTGCCCATCTTTGGATCATCTATATCTAAATTCGATGCCAATTCTTTCTCTTCAACCGGGACTCACAGGTCGACGCCCCCTGACGCCTCCACGAATGGAGGGAGGGAGGCCCTACCAGGCTGACAAGTGGCGTCTAAGAAACTTTGAAATTTTTCATCACTCCTGCTTTTTTCAAAGCGCTGATATAGTATTTGCAAGAAATCCAACAGCATCTAACACACCGTTTTGAAGACATTTGCTCATTACATTACGTGGAATAAAAAGTCATACGAGATAACTAGTGAGCAAAGAAATGTAAAGCTACACAACTTGTTTGCAATACACTGAGCCTCATGTGCGACCATTTGGGCAGTTTCATTGTCGCCAATTATTTGAAGGAGCGCATCATAGACCTCTCCCACTTGATATCTCAACGGAGTTAAGGCATCCAATCTGCTTTCCCACCTTGTGGCACTTATTAAAGTGAGAGTATTGATATGTTCCTTCAATACGGTGGGTTGGCATATCGTCCACTGAGAATGCAAATGTAATTAGAGATAGGACATTTGCATTCTCAGTGGACGATATATTAACTTCCGAGTTACATAATAAATATAATATAATATAAGTTTCAAGTTTTCAATAGGCTTATTTTTCTTCTTCTCTTCAAATTTTGCCGCCCTGAAAATTTGCCGCTCTGGGCGGTGGCACGGTTCCCCCCCCCCTTTCCGCCGGCCCTGCTGTACACTCGTGTTGTTTAACATCAAGGAAGTATTTAGGGGAGGGGTCCAGGTGGTCCGGACGACGCCTGAAAGATTCGCCAAGTACTGAAATTAATACATTTTTTAAAAAAAAATGTATTGCATAATCAATGGTTATTTCCGTCGAATTTATAGGAAGGCAATGATTATGTTAGGATCAATGCTTCATTTCTGAAGATACGCAACGGTACGGCGTACTTGCACTTTTTTAGAGGTGAGAATAAAAACCTACGTTTTATTTTAACGAAATAAATGTATTTCTTAGATGGATGCCAGCAGAAAATTTTCCAGGGGTGTCAAAATCTAAAATATACATCCTTAAATTAGATATTACAGAGAGAGAGATAGACAGAGAGAGAAGGGAAACAAGGGAGAGACAGATAAAGAGAAATAAACAAGCGAGACAACAGACAGAGAGAAAGAGAGAGAGAGAGAGAAGGGAAACAAGGGAGAGACAGATAAAGAGAAATAAAGAAGCTGGACAACACACAAAGATATATAGAGAGAAGGGTACAAGGGTAGACAGATAGAGAGAAATAAAGAAGCGAGAAAACACAGAGAGAGAGAGAGAGAGAGAGAGAGAGAGAGAGAGAGAGAGAGAGAGAGGGGAAACAAGGGAGAGACAGATAAAGAGAAATAAAGAAGCGAGACAACACACAGACAGAGAGAGAGAGAAGGGAAACAAGGGAGAGACAGATAAAGAGAAATAAAGAAGCGAGACAACACACAGACAGAGAGAGCGAGAGAAAGAAGATAAATTTAAAAGAAAACAGCCAGAAAGAGGGAGAGAAATAGCAGAAGATCGACAGAAATATAGAATAAAGGGAAAAAAAGACAGAACATGGGAGGGAAAACGCGGAAAAAGAAATGATCAAGAAGAGAGGAAGGAAACATGAATGAATAGGTACTAAAACTGAGAAAAGGTTGAAAGCTAGAAGCAGAATTAGACAATTTTTCCTATTCCAAATTGAAGAGTACCGGAACCTTTCTTCCCAGAAAAAAAAAATGACTGATAAGGATCACACGGATTGAAAGGACAGTATCAAAGAATATTTATGCACAATATAATATTGATCAGAAACTTTACTTTTCGTCTATTGGATCTAACATCCTGTTTTGTTATTCAATAAATATTCAGTACTTTATCTACTTGACATTAATTTCATAGCCCAGTTGATTTCATACAAATTGGTGATCTTAACTACACGTTCAGATTGATAATGAATACGTGCTGTTATACAGGGTGTATCATAAGTAATGGCGCAAACTGACACAGTTGAAAGTACATAATAAGAGAAGCAAAAAAGTCTCAGTAAACATGGGTCCGCAAACGAGCCGTTTTCGAGATAATTTCGAATGTGTGGTTAGAAGCAGTCGCTGATTGCATTTTGTAAACATCGAGTGCTTTACTCCTTGCGCCGTTACACTTTGAACACCACCTTTAACAGGCACGAGTGTACAGTAATTGTAACATGTAACATACTAACGTTTGTTGAAGTAAGTAGAATGTTCAATAAAAGCAATGAGATCTCCAATGACTTTTCTTACTGTATTATTAGCATTTTACCAACTAGGAAGTCAGTGGCGGCTTGTAACCACACATTCTCAATTATCTCGAAAACGGCTCATTTGTGGACCCAAGTTCAGAGACGTTTTTGCTTCTATTATCGTGTACTTTCAACTGTGTCAGTTTGCGCTATTACTTATGATACACCCTGTATATCTAATCTTATACCATTTTTTACCTATTCATGTAAAATAATAATACCATATTAATTAATTTACATATTTAATTAATGTTTCTATTTACATTTAATTTAAATACTTTAACAATTTTGTATTATTATTTCAGAGATACTTGGTTCGGACTCAACCCCCAAAGTATATTACTAGATACTTGCCTGTTTAAGGCATACCATGAACGAGAAGAGGGGTGAAAGAGCCGCAGCAGATGTTCTGTGAGGGGTTGTCTGTTGTGTTTCCATTTTAATGCAAAATAGGTCAAAGAAACTTCTCAGAGAAGTCAATATATCTAGCTTCCGTCTCAACTGACACTAGGGTTCATGCACCCTTTGCTTTGACTTTTAAAGGCGTTATTCCGGCTGTCAGCTCTTTCTTTTGAGGCTCGAAGATGCTGCCTTATCTTTTCTGCGAGTGATTTGACAAGGAGCAAAGCAGAAAACTTCCACGAAAATGGGAAATGCTTTTCGAGTGTGCGAAGAGAGCCTGAATCGAGTCAACATGTTCGCTCGTACAGTCCTGCCTCGAGGGGTAGTCAGTGTTGCAGACCGAGGAGTAATGTCTCCAAAGAAAGAACAACGATGTACTCTGAAGGTTGGAGAAACGTGTTTAACGTCTAGTACAGTCACAAAGACGCTTGGAATTAAATTAAAATGAGTGTTCTGATGGCCAAGAATAAAATAAAATAACCTACAAATCAAATACATTAAAGATTAAACAGTTTTATTTTTAGTTTTTGAAAGTCAACTTTGTGTACAGATAGGCTAATTGGGAATGGACCTACAGTTTAAGGGGTGATCTGAACAAATGTGAGCCTCCACTGGGCATCGAAACCAGGACTCCTTGATTGCAAGGAAACGACGTTACCACTACGACATCGGGGAGGCCCACTAAATTAAACATGTAGGATCCAAAGAAAAATGCATTACTCTTTCATTTCTCTTTGGAATGAAAGTCTTGATCATAAACAAGGTCATATTTTTTTCAATTTTTAATTTTGTATAATTATCAAAAGAAGGTGTTCCGAGTTGATTAGCTGTTTAAGTCTACTTTATGCGCAGATAGGCTAATCGGGAATGCACCAACCGTTTAACGTGGGATCTGAACCACTCTGTACCTCCGCCGGATATCGAACCCGGAACCCCTTGATTACAAGGCGACGAAGTTTGCTCTGCACCACCGGGATGCCCAAGTGTATGTGTATAATTATATACACTGTATTTCACACACTCGCATATATATTTACAGAAAGTGTCATACGTAACATGTATATGTTATTTCTATAGCCCGTTTTTATTAAATTCTCACTTGACAACACCCACACACGCAAGTCTACATTTGATGCGAAATTAGGTGCACATTTAATTAACCGAACGAGAACAAAATAGACACTCTAAAGATTTAAAATATAGGAAATGCTACACAGAATATGCAATGTATTGACTGAAGGTGAGGGAGTCAATGATTTTGGTACTGCAATCGGAAACGCACCCTGACTAGGATCTGTTTAAGTTCACCTAATGCTTGCGGTGTAGATTTGCAAACTCACGAGTACCCACAGCACTGCAGATATGCCCATATACTTGAGAGCTCTACGATCCTCGCATGTTTTGCTTCCTCTGCCTGACGCCACATATGATGCAATGCACAAACATGATGACGGAAGTTAATTCTAAACCATGGTCTGGAAATGAGTAATAACCATAATTTGTGTCCTGTGACGTCACGTAGAACAAACAAAGCTACTGTGTTTCATCACATGGTTTTTACTCGGAACAAATTTTGCACACACATTGTTTCTTGATGTCCTTTGCATTTTTCTAAATCCAATCTTAATTTTTTCCACTAGAAATGTGGAAAGTTAAACATAGATTTATGAAATATAAAAGAGCTTTCAAACTCTAGCTTTTGAATGAAACAAACAGGGGGTCGGTAGATGAAAATAAAGGGAACGCTTACTCGGTTCAAATCCCCTTAAGATCCACCATTTCTCATACCATCACGAATCTCTCCTAACATTTCAATACATCTTCCAGGAATCCCCTAGTCTGTGTTCTTCCGAGGTACTGCATTCCTCGATCGCATTGTTCGCATGCCATTTTCTTCGCACGTGATGATCATCTTAGCTTCCCCTATTCGCACTTCTTTTCTAGTCCAGGACTCCGAACTACACAACTTCAAAGGCCTCGGTCATTGGAGCATTAGAATCAGTCCCAGAGGCAAATGCCTGAGGTGGTTGCAAATAGGTAGGCTATTCGAGGTGTAACCCAGAGGGGAAATTTCTGTACGCATCAACCTCGGTGGGTGCTTGCCCCCTACAGAATTTTCAGGTTTACTAGAATTTATAAGCAAAGGTACGTTTGTTAACCCCCTGGGACCTGAGGAGCAAAGTAATAAGAAGTAAGGTTTATGATTTCGCAAATTTAAAAGTTATTTAACAATATATTTCTGAAGGCTATTTTTATGAGATGTAAAAGTGACAAGAGCTACCCTTAAGCGGGGCCTTGCTCCACAGATTCCCAAGACAGAGTGTACTTCTATTACACACACTTCTTCCTCACGGAAAATACATACGGATAAGCGTGTTGTGAAGTCGTTGCGTCCATCAAAATCACATGAAGAACCATTATGTAAGAACACATTGTCACCGCGGTGGCTCAGTCGGTAACGCGTCTGACTATCATGCTCAAGGTCCCGGGTTCGATCCCCGGCCGGTTCAAATCCGGGAACTTTTCTAACGGAGAAAGCGGCCCCGGCGCCCACCCAGCGTCGAATAACATGGGTACCTGGGGGAAACCCTGGGGGGTAAAGGCGGTTAGGGGCGTGATGCTGATCACATCACCCCCACTCACGACCGGATCAAGAAAGTGTGGGGCGTTACCCCCACACCCCCTATACGCCTTCATGGCGTGGTGCTATGCACAGGGGAACACTTTACTTTTTACTTTACACATTGTCACTGCAGTTAATTTAAATCAGAAATGAATTCTTCCAGGACAAGGTATAGGTCATTTTTTGAAAACAGATGTCAGTAATTTATGTTTCTCCAAAATCTTGAGAATTCGTTCCCTGGCAGAGAAGAGGACACACTAAGATTTTGATGACTGTCTATGTTTCTTCTGCGCGTCTGGAGAACACTCGGCTAAACGTTTCCTGTTTCTTTTTGTTCCTGTTGGTTGTCCCAAGAACCTTCCAAAGAAAGATTGCTGTCGAAGAGATGAATAGCAGCATGGTTCTTCAGATAATTTCCCCTTTCTAATGAACAAGATCGTCTTTGTATACCAGAGTTCGTATCGGTTGGCGGTCCGCTCGAGTCAGAATGCCATTTGTGCAACCGAGGGTTCTTCAGGGTTAAGTGAGAGGAGGAAGTTTTTTCCCTTCGTTATAAATTTTAGACTTAAGGACAAACTAACTAACGCAAACTACTGTAAGACTCATTAAAATTCTTATTCATTCCTGAAACAGAGTTAAGAATTCGACATTAGTTCACGGGGGTATGAGTTCCCAGTAATCCTCCAACCCACATTAGGTTACCGTGCTGTAGTGACTTTGTATCGTGTTACATTTTGATTGGACGTGGTAGTACAGTTGTGACTACCACAAAAGAAATTCAGCAAAAAGTTTGTAAACATAGGTTTTAAGTTCACTTTATGCTCAGATAGACTCTTTAGGACTGGACGTACAGTTTAGAATGGGATATGATGCACATTGCAAGGGGTCTCCGTCAGGAAAACCACTACTCTATCGGCAAGGCCCTTGAAGATTCTGGATCTATTCCCGCATAGTGATCTCAAGTGTGAGTTATCCTGTCTATGTCCGTGCATAGACAATCTATATGTGCCTTTATTGTAATTCTCATGCAAGTTTATTGTATTTTATTTATTTTTTCTCGTTGGGTTTATCTCTCTTCTCATATAATACAAATGAAGGTGAATAGTGAATTGAGGAGGGAAAAAGCAGAAGTAGTCTGTCTTCTTGGGTTTCATAACGTGTTGCGCTAACAACTCCACCATGAGAGCTTGGTAACTATTCTTTCCGCAATCTCTCAGTAAGTATAGTTTCTAGATGCAGGATTTGAGTTGATTTGTTTTATTTTACTTCGCTTCTTTTGCCACTTTTGGCTAATTTGCAAAGATGGGGATGAGTGATGACATGATGAAATTGATGAATGGACACTCGCAAACAACCATACCCTGGCCAGGATTCGAACCCGGGACCCATGGCGTCGTAGCGCGATGTGCTAATCACTCCGCCGCGGGGGCCGGCTAGATGCAGGATGAAAACGACTTTCCTCACTGTAATTAATGCTATGTTTATGTTACATTTTAAAAGTAAAATCAAAATTCCATTATTTGTACATACTGAATCTAAACATTGTTTGAAGAAATCACATCTAAATATATTACACACTGTCAAAGATTTTATCTTTTTCGAGTAAAATGATGTTCTTAACTTACGGCTAGGGACATCGCTGATGGCGTAGTGGCAACTTCATCGCCTTGTCATCGAGGAGACCGGGTTCGATACATGGTGGAGGCACATAGTGTTCAGATTCCACCGCAAACTGAAGATTTAGTCTCGATTAGCCTGTCTGTGCATAAAGTGGACTCAAAACAAAAACTCAACTCGCTGGTAGTTACATTTTTGACAGCAACATGTTTAGATAAGCAACAAAACTTCGTGGCAGAGCAGTTACCGTAGTGCTCTTCGAAAAGGGTTCATGGGTTGGAATCATGATTATTTTCTCATCGTTTCCTCACATCATCATTCATGCTTGACTTTGCGAGGAGTAGGAAAGACACATCAAATAAGCAAAATACAATACAGTTAAGTTGTTGGAGACAATACGTAAATGCAACCGTGCAAAACAAAATAATTACACTCTGTCCCGGCAATCTCTTGAGCGAGCGGACAAAAACAAGTCTGTGCGCAAGTAGTGATTCGAGACGGCTCGAAAAATGCACTCGTGAGAGAAGAGGCGAGTGAAGCTACCAGCCGTTTGCAGCAGCTCTCACTGCTACGCTCCGCCGACTCGCTTTCTCTCCTTCTCTTCTGTTATGCATCCTTGCTCCACACATTCCAGAGTGAAAATAAAACGAAACAGGAGTTAAAATTACTAGAACAGTATTAGCGAAATATCTAAATATGTATCTTTGAGTTTATTTGTGTTTTATTTTTTTAATATAGTTTTTCAACTACCTATTGGCAGACGTCGCGACCCCATACTGAACTAAATAACATTCTTCCTATATGAACTCTCAATTTCGTTGGCAATGTGTGACCAGTCTAAAAAAGAGAAGAGACGCTACTTCTTATTCAAGAATCTCTCCCGGGCCAGCCTGGAAAATGCGGGTTCCTGTTCACTACACGGGTGTATCGAATTCTATATATAATGCATGACCGAGAATCGAAGTCCCTACCTCCCAGAAAGCCAGACATGGAACTCAAACACGCTTCGTGAGAAAACGAATATGGATTTCTTCACTGATGTATGCACACTCTCTCAACACCCTCCGAAATGACCTTAACATTCCCCTAAAATTTTTCACAAGAGCCCAATTTATGTAGAATTTGGCTTTAGAACACCTTTACACCTACTAAATACGAATTGACACGGCCCGATGTAAAATTCTACACTCAGAGAGCTAAATGCATCATATCGATTGATGCACCAGAATGCATCGATTGATGCACTAAAGTGTGTTTTATGGCTTCTTCAAAGAATCAGATTCACATTTGATGCATTTGGGTGCATTTATGTATGTCGTGAAAGAAACACCAAAGTGCATCATTTTATTCAAATGAGGATTTATTTCAGCCGAGATGCACTTCAATGCATCAGTTGATGCGTTTTGATACACCTTGATGCGTTTTGATGCACCAGAATGCATCTTTTTTGATGATGCACTTAAACGTTTCGTCTGAGCTACATAAACTCTGTAGCTCAGACCAAACGTTTAAGTGCATCATCAAAAAAGATGCAAGAAGGTGCATCAAGGAACATCAACTGATGCATTGAAGTGCATCTCGACTGAAGGAAATCCTCACTTGAATAAAATGATGCACTTTGGTGTTTCTTTCAAGACATACAAAAATGCACCCAAATGCATCAAATGTGAAACTGATTCTTTGAAGCAGCCATAAAACACACTTTAGTGCATCAATCGATGCATTCTGGTGCATCAATCGATATGATGCATTTAGTTTTGTGTGTGTAGACAAATCCATGGATTTATTTTCGCACAAACAATAAGTAAACAAAAGTAGATAAAATAATATAATCGAGAGATGAGTGTGATCAGATCCGACTCCTACAGATACAACTAGGAATGGCCAAATCCGGAAAATAAATTGTTGGTATATCGGATATTTTCTATCCGGCTATCATATATTCTGATATCCGTATATCCGCATTATCCCGTTATTTGTATTATCCAAATTATCCGAAATAGACGAAATAAGTACTGAAGATCTCCATAACCGTAGCCAAGGGCGTTAAGTGATCGATATTTGGATGTTCCCGGGTTTGAGTCCCAGCCGGGTGGTCTTCGTGACTGTCCTTTCATCAATTTCATCTAATCATCACTCATCGTAGCAATTAGCCGTAAGTGGCAGAAAGTGACGCTAAATAACAAAGTCGAAGTCAAAATATCATCTCCATCTTCTGACGTAAAAATACGCTATCAAATAGGATACCTTAACACTAGAACGGCGGGAGGGGTCAAATTGACCCCTACCTTCACCGTTTCTTTAATAACAATCCCGTTTTTCTTATTATCTCCTAGAAATTTTGTGACTTTTCATAATTCCTTGTCCTTTTTAAGAAGGTATATTGGAATCTACAAAATATAATTTCATTCTCTGAAATTTCATGTTGTACCCCTTGAACAGCGGGAGGGGTCAATTTGCCCCCTGTAAAGTTTCCCTTATGCGTGCTGCAATGTCAGTGTTAGGTTGCGGTTCCTGTGTCATCCTGTCTTTAGCATGTTCAAACTTGTCACAGTTTACATGTCGTCATGTAGTAGTGTTCTTGGGCAGGGAAGGACGTCTTCAAACATGCTGCTACTTCTCGTGGCGAAATGTTGCGTATTCTGGAGTGTTCAGTTGTTGATGATTATAATTTTTATTTGTAATCAAAATGTATCATAAACCACCTAAACACTTTGATTATAATACATAAAGCACAGAAAATAATATAAATTAAAATATGTTCCCATTCTAGAATAATTAGAATTTTAAATGCATTCCTTACAAGAGGTGAAAATGACCCCTTTCCGCCGTTCTAGTGTTAATATAATATTTCCAGGGTCTTCCCGATGGCATAGTCGTAACATCTTCGCCTTGTAATTAAGAGGTTCCGGGTTCGATACCGACATTGTACAGTAGTTTAAACTGTAGCTCCATTCCCGATTAGTATTTATGTGCATAACGTGGACTTAAAACAACAAGTCAATGAATCTCTTTCTCTCAGAAAGTGGACTTTAGAAAATAAGAACTAATATAATATTTCCCAGGTTGTCACTAATTGGCGCCTTGATTTTTATTCGCACATGTCATGCGAAACCACATGCTTGGAAAGTAATGATGGAAGTAAGGTTCCTTATGTTCGAACGTCATTATATTTTTTTGTTATACAAAGCACTGATATACAGCTAGGCATAGATGTAACTTGGCGGACAAGGGGATTGGGGGGGGGGGAGGTATTTGCAGCTCGAAAATTTTCGAATACATAAAATTTACAAGTTAATGGTATTTTTCTTAACCTTATGGGATCTGAGGAACAAACAGTGATTTTTATGATTTCTCAAATACCTAGGTATAACAAATGTCTAGCAAAATAATCCTGGATACTATTTTTATGGGATGTCAAACTGTTCGATTATGCCCCACTAAAATTAAGCCCCGAATTCCATTCTGCACATCCAAAATAAGGTTGAAAGTTACGCCCATGTTATGGACAACTCATTCGGGATCGACAAAATGCCAAGAAGGAACAACTTCAAACTTCAATTTCCAACCAGAACAGCTCCACACGCATTGGGACATACCGCAAGGTTTCTTCAATTCGGAAATGCGGAGACGAGCATAAAAATTCCCACGGTGTGCAAGAAACATATATTCGTGTTAGATGCGGCGGTTCACTTTCCAAACAACTCCTTCGGCAAAACTGCAACGCCACGGGCAACACTGAAGTTGACGCTCTCCAAGCCTTGGGTCTCGGCCTACCTACTTCGCCCCCTCCCACTCCGCCATGTCTTTTCTAGCACCCTGTGTCGCAGAAAATGGCCCTACGGCCTATGAGATATTCATGAGGACCCCATAGCGTCACGATCCTGGCCCGAAGCTCTTGACTTCCAGAAACTAAAATGGAAAAGTCGGAAAGGAAGACGGCAAAGAAACAGACAAAGCTGCTGCCGGGAATTGAAACCTGAAAATTCTCCTGGATTTCTGAAAGATTTTCTACTTTTCCTCCCTAGGGAAGTGGCAGGACAAGCGAGTGAGAAAGGGGAAGGGACTTCTTAACATAACCTACAAGAAGTTTCTATTAATAGCACTTCGTCCTTTGAAACATATACTCTATCCAGGGAATATCTGGAGCAAGTCTGAGCATAAAGGTAGACATGGGTAGAAAGCGAGCGGGCAGAGCAAAGCAGTACACGGTGCTGCAAAGGCTGGTAATTAGTGTCTTTCCCTCTCCAGACAGTCACGTGTTCATTGGTCGAGGCCTCTCGAGTCACTACATGCGCAGAGACTTGCTTTCGTTCGCTTCCTCTAAATTGATTTGCTTTATTTTACTACGCTTTTTGTGCCACTTTTGGCTAATTTGCGAAGATGGAGATGAAAGATGACATGATGAAATTGATGAATGGACGTTCAAAAACATCCGTGCCCAGGCCGGAGTATAAATCCACTGACAGGTCTATCTATGAAGCTGGCGAACCAGAACAAGTCTCTGCGCAAGTGGTGACTCGAGATGGGAAAGTGAATGCAGCTACCAGCCGATTGAAGCAGTGCGCATTGCATTGTTCCGACAACTCGCTTTCTCCTCTTCTCTTCCGTTACGCTCGCCCTTGCTGCACAGATTTCAGAGACAGAGTATAAACACATACGTTGTTCCAATTCACGGTCGTCGTTAGCGGGAGGACGGTGGAACTCAACCCACAATAATACAGAAAAATGTATTATATACCTACATGTAAAATAATGGTACACAGTGCTCTCAATAATTGAGAAGCGATCTTCGTGGCGGACTGATTAGCACTGCGAGTTACAACGCCAGGGGTCATGGGTTCGAAACCAGTCATGGGAACGTGTGTTCTTTGTGAGTGTTTAGTCGAGAAACACTAAAAATCGCGTAAAAGACAAAATTATTATTATTATTATCACAAATAAAGAGTTTGTTTAGCATATCATTTAAAAAAAACTTGTAATCACTTTCTGGTAACTGCAAATGCGAGAAAGTTAAGGAGTCTTGACAGAGTGTAGTATCTTGAGACCAAATTCACATGCATAGCTTTGTGTTACGTGGTGTTGAATAAATTAACCTTAACATCCATCAATACAGAAAATGTGGATATGCAACACTTACACTGACACGGGATTTAACATTTGCTCAAAAGTGCTAATGAGCTGGTTAAGTTCAATTGTTAAACATATATGCATACTACACTGATAAAAAAATAATGAAGTTGCGACGACATATTGATCTTCAAGGCCGCACATAACGGAAGAGAAGGGGAGAAAGCGACTGTACGAGGCAAAGCAATGTGCGCTGCAGCAAAGGCGGGTTTTGTTCGCTTGCTCCGGAGATTCCCGGGATAAAGTGTAACAGACTAATTTTCGGTAAATTCATTTTAGAATTTTATTTCATGTTCCGATGCTGTTATATAGGGTAAAGGTTGGTATTATCGTGATATAGGTAATATCGTGATAGTTTTGTATTGACGTATACGCCAACACGTGTGTTTCTGCCTGGCGCCATTTTGCTCACTTACTGACAGGACCTTTACGAAACACGTACAAACGACAGGCAGTTTCTCGCACGCGAGGTTATTTCGTGATACGCCAATACAAAACTATCACCATATTACCTATATCACGATAATACCAACCTTTACCCTATATATAATCTCTGGAATATTTATCACTCTCGGCTACAAGAAAAATACAGCCAAGATCAAGTAAGAAACTAGGCTAACCACAATAATTCCAAGGGCCCTTGGGCGCTTCGGAACTACAGAATAACTTGGCAAGTGAAGCAACGGGAGACCATCTGTGGCGACCCCATGGTTTATGGTGAGTCCAGAGCTGAACCAATGCGGAGCTCAACTAGTTCGGTAGTTGATTCATTACCTCTCTTTCTGCTTTGTAAATAATTGAGTTTCTAGTGTTCCGAGTTTCTTGTTGTGACGTCAGTGTTCGTAAATATTGCACATAGCAGTTTCTTTCCCAACGGTGATTTCTAAGTTAGAGGCTTTCCGAGCTTCTCCAATCTTATCCCTTCAGTCTCAGGAATCGAGATGAAAGTGTTGCTCGGCTTAATATTCTGAGGAGGAAGAGAACTAGCCTTTCAAACTGTTCAATTTTGTAACTAATATACAATACAAAAACTTATATTACGACCTGTATTGAAAAACGTGCAAAACTTAATATGTAATGTCCATTCTCTTAGTGCCACATACTGGCACATAAAATATCGATTATCGCCAGGGGTAGGAAAAGCTGAAACTAATTCAGGCCCCAGCCTCTTTTTCTCAGGGGCCATATTTTTTTGGGGGGTTGGGTGGGGCAAGTGTGGTCTAAGAAAGCTATGAATCGAATTAAGATAAAGCTATGTGACCGACTTACAATTACCAGCTACGCATTTTGAAATATATTCATAAAACATTTAATTTATGAATTGATACAAGATTAGACTAAACGTAATTAATTCTTGCGCCAGAGTGGCACTCCTAAAGAAGGCTCAACTGGTAGCAGCATGAATAACTATGAAATACATTCTAATACACTACATAGCCAAAACCACAGGACACCCAGTGCTGTTCATTCCAAAGACACCAGCCTGGGAACTAATAAGATGTCGGACCTTCTTCGCTATTATTACAGCACTTACTCTTCGGGGCAGGCTTTCCACTAAGTTCTGGTATGTGAAGGTGGAATTTATTTCCATTCGTCCTGTAGCCTCGTGATTAGTTCCTGGGTGGTTTTCGGTCGAGTGGGTCTGGCACGCAACCGACGCTCCACTTCCTCCCAAAGATGGGGTTTCAGTCGGGGCTTTGAGCGGGCCAGCTATGCACATCCACGTGCACCCTGCTTTATGAACAGGAACATTGTCGTGCTGATAGAGAAAAGGGCCCATTCCAAACTGTTGCCACAGTGTTGGCAGCATGCTATTGTCTAAAATGTGCTCATACGCACCACTGTTCATGTTACCATTGACCAAAATTAATGGCCCAAGCTCAAACCAAGAAAATCAGCCTCACTTGGGGTGTCCGTTGACTTTTGGCTATGTATAGTGTATATGGCGGACTCCACCATATCGTCGCAGATTTAAAATTTCGTCTGGCTACAGTGAAAAAACATATAATGGCATGTTTATTATTTTGATTTAATGATACACGCGATACACAAAAGACACAAACATTAGAAAAAAACGCTTACTGTACTTGAGATTTGAAGAATGATAATGGAAATTTCCATGAACAAACTCGAAATATTACAAATATATACTATATATTATTTAGCACTGAATTTGAAAATTAGGCGCTATGGCGACCGGGCTCCATGGATTTTTCTAACCCTGATAACAGCTATTTTTTTTTTAGATTTAGATTTCTTTAGATTCTTGTAGATAAAATTTTTGAATTACTAGTGTTAAGAATACATTTGCGTAGAAAAATATACATTTAATATACACTCCGTCCCGGGAATCTACGTTGCAAGAAAACTAAAGCAAGTCTGACCAAGTAGGTCTCGAGAGGACTCGACCAATTAACTCGTGAGAGAAGTGGGTGTAGATACCAGCAGTTTGCAGCAGCGCACACTAGTTTTCTCCGCCAACTCGCTTTCTTCCCTTGTCTGTTATGCACGCCTTGCTCCACATATTCCAGGGACAGAGTATAGTGTGGAATTTTCCTTTAAAAACACTTCCTGTAAACAGCAAGGGCAACGCCCATTGTAGGATTTTTTTGAGGGAGGGGAAGCACGAATGCTTTTCACAACTTTCACTACTATATAATGGATGATAGTTTTCGAAAAAATAAAGTCCACGTAATGTATACAGAGCAGGTCTCAATGGTGCAGTGTTGAGACTTCATCCATTTCTTTATCCCCTTGGCTAACCTAGTGGTTATAACTATGTGGCAAAAATAGTGAGAGCAAAGGAGGAACGTAAAGTAGATGCAACAGAATCCACACCACATTAACCTCTTTTTGTAAAAAAAATAAAAAAATAAAGGATGAGCATAACTTTTGCTCCCAAGACGGCATGAGTTACAGTTTTCTGCAACCTGAAATTTCTAACATTATAAGTTTGCGAAAGTTATTCAGAATTTCGCTAACACGTCTGGCACTTCTGCTGTCACGAGCAGAGAGAAAACAGGATGAAACTTTGACCTCCAGTTCTCACATTTAACTTTTTGCCCTGCTAGCCGAGAGGAGCCTGGATTGTCTTTCCACTCCAGATGAAGATGGGAACTTCTCCAACACAACCTGTTGATGGCAGCTTGAACGGAATTCCAGAACATTTTCTTGCTCTACCATTCAGATTCTCTATCTTTAAAGTAATGTATGAAGCAGTCGTTCAGTTAATGGACTCAAAATTGAAGAAGTACATGCATGATCGGATTCTTCTAGTGGTCTTCTTTGCGCCACTGCCAAGGAACCACACGAGTACAAAAGACGGAAATTATTCCTGTATAGAAGGTATAGTTGATTGATTGATTTGCCACGGAGGCCGGCTGTAGAAGTTATGGAAAACTATCTATTGCAAGAATGCAAATTGTATACTTTCTTCACTGTTTCATTGTAGCGGCAATCGAGAATAATATTAAACAAGCTAATTGGTAATAAAGAGATGGTGGTTCCTTTGTCAATGCCTTCACGTAGGTGTCACTTTGCATAATAAATACAGGAAGCTAAGTGTCCTATCATATCATGGATATATCAATTACGTTCATGCACCATTCATAGTTTTCTTTCTAAAAATATCAAAATTTGCAGTTACCAACAGTTTGCAGTAGCGCACACTGTATTGCTCTGCTCATTCGCTTTATCCCCTTTTCTACCGTTACGTGCGACGATTCTCCACAGACTCCTGGTTTAGACTGTACATTAAAATTAATCCAAAACATACAAATCCTATTGAAATCAGTGATTTGTAAATATAGTACAATGAAAAACACAGTTAATATTTATTGCCTGACGAGCCTTTTTATTTAGATTGATTTTGAAATGTAACTTGCAAGATGTACTCAGTATAGAGGCTAAAAATAGTTAATTTTTCTAAACTGCTTTTATTTAAGTGGGATCCGAACCACTGTGTAACGGGCCTATACTGGCGATCGAACCACAGACCCTTTCATTACAAGGCAATTGTGGTGACCCAATATTCTGCGTTAACGTTAACGCAATTGTAGTATGGATTAAAAACGGTTTGTTATTAAAATTTGCCATCGAAAAATATTTTATTTTACTTAGAAACTTGTCCAATAAGTGCAAGTATCAAATGGATGGGCAGGTTTGTCGAAGTAGAAAATCACCCAAGTCTTCAAAAAACGTAAAAACCTTTTTTCACAAATGTTCTCGATACGAATAATAAAATAGCTCATTACTTACTGTGGAAAAGCAATTTGTGTCTGCTGATAGCAAGTTCCGCAGAGAGGGGAAAAAAAGGATTAGAGGGGGAAAACAACTCGTGGGTGGCGAGCGATTCAGGACTGCAGGGCATAAAGGTCTTCTCTGGATGTTCCATCCCTAGAAGGCCTTCGGCATGGTTTCACAAGGTTCAAAAAGAATCCCGATGCAAGGAAGGCCGCCGCTTTTTGTAAAGAGCAAAAAGCTTGTAGAGAGACATTCACCAACTAATCTATGTTCTCACGAATCGAATCCAAATAGCCACCAAGAAACAATGATGGTTCCTCATTTCATACCGAGACAGCAGTGTAAGCAACGGAAAGGCCTTCGGCTACGCGACTAAAATACCACTCTCTAGAAGAGCTAAAATTACTCACTCAACGAATTCTGCTTTGGATGTAAAGGAATGCCCCCCCCCCCCCAAAAAAAACAAAAGTGGGAGAGGGGAGAGTATGGAAGCTGATTGGACTGGGAGAATTCTTTCTCCGAGTAAGGCCTTAATCATGTTTATAATTCTTTGCAGGTTGTATTGTAGTTCCCTTAACGTCGCCTTGCTACTATTTTCGTTAAATTGCGACCGTGAGGATCACAGGCGTAACTTGGCCGGGGCAAGTGGGCACTTACCCATCAAAATTTTCATGTTTATTAAAATGTACAAGTGAAGGGAAGAGTACTTTTCTTGAAATATTGATTGATTGATTTGATGTTTTAAGTCCACTTTATGCACAGTAAGGCTAATCGGGACTGGACTTACAGTTTAAACTGGGATCCGAAAAACTTGTGCCTCCACCGGGTATTTGAAATATTGGGATCTGAAGACCAAACTAATAAAGAGTAATATTCGTAATTTTCGAAATGTAACTATTATTTAGGAAATAATCCTGGACGGGGATGGAGAACTTGTCGATTCATCACCCTCAAAAGTTAAGCCCCCAAGTTCGAGTATGCCTCTCCAAAGTTTGATCCCAAGTTAAGCCCATGGTAAAGATGATTAGAGGAAATAGATGAAATAATAAAGATGTCTTTACTGGGACTTCAACTCAAGACCATTGTAGAACCAGTTTACCAGAAGTTTAGATTCGTGCCATAAGAAGCAATCTCAGAGAGTGTAAATATTAAATTTGTCTAGAAATGTACCGTCAGAAGTTCTAAATTACTAATGCTTGGTAGAAATACAACATTTAGACTTGATCGGTTCAACTAAAGATGTTTATGAAATCCTTAAATTTAACTAGACATAACAAATCATGTCGGGAGTGATTACTAGGGCTACGATTTTCATGACAGCATTTTTTTTTGGTAAGGGTGCTGGCTTCCATAAACATATAGAAATTCATATTATGAAGAAACTAATTAAATTTAATTGCTTTTAAGGGCATATTTGGCCATTTCTGCGTGATAAGAGCATATTTTGATGGATTTTCGGTCATATTCAGCATAGTTTCGCTTTTTCAAAAAATTAATTACAGTTATTTTCGAAGTGGATTCGTTCTTACTCCCATTGTTCACTCGAGGTTTCTTTTTTACTGCAGAAAAATCTTTTTCATTTTTATTTGAAAATTTACAGAAAGTATTCATTGTGCATTGCAACTCAGGACCCATAAAGTGAACTAAAAATAGTACGTATGTGAAAATATCCCAGCATTTAGATATTGATGTTCCAAACATTCCAGTTATAAGAGCATATTTTTCAAATTATAGTGCATATTTGTACGATTTTAGGTCATAAGAGCATATTTTATTTTGCATATTTTGGTGATTATTAGGTCATAAAAATCCTAGCCCTACTGATTACCAATTAACAAAGAATATAAATTCCGTATTCATCAACCTTCATGACTGAAATAAATTGCGTATCTGACTGTTATATACAAAAATACACTAATATTTAAAGGGATTATCTAAATGAAACAGAAACAAAAGTAGCTTATGCAGTTCTATTCTACGTTGATTTGACCATTCAAAAACAAACAGATTAGTCCTTTCCCCAGTGCTTCAGAAGTTGCATTACCAACGGACAAACTATAGCTCGACCACAAGGAAATAAACCTTCCGTCAAAAGCGTTCGCGCATCTTCCCTGCCGTTATCGGTGCTCAGGACAGTGTTGCCAGGTCAGACTTGAAAAAATCGGGAGATTGTTCCTTGGGAAACCAGAACATCTGCTACAAAATCCGATGATCTAATAGTAGCGGATGAACGACATTCTCGGGAGTTCCACTCTATCTCTCCCCTCCATGTTCAAGTAAGATGAGCAGGAAACGTGTTTTTGAGCAGGCCGTTGGAGGTGCCATAGCAATAGTTTATTATGGAATTCTCCCTAGAAATCAATAGGTCTGGCAACACTGACGTTGCCCGCGCTGAAGGCTCCTTCCCCCTGTCCTTTTTCCCACACGCCAGCGCGATGACGTTCTGCGCAGGTTTCTTTCCTTGTGGTTCCACTATAGCATTTGATTTAATAATATAGAGGCGTTCTTTGAATTACCATGCGACAAAACCAGTGTCGCGTGGGAACACAGGATTTTAGTACTGGTTCATCTCAATACTGTGTTCGTTGCGAGGAAGGAACACAACCAATCGACAGAGAGGAAAATACAGGGAGAAGGCTTGTACGAAGGTGCCTAAGCTCGAAAGGAAATAAACGTGCCATTACGGTCAAAATTATCCACGTGTTGGTGTGGTTGTGTTCCTGGCAAGGGGAGACTTTCTCTATTTGAAGAAAATGCAATATGAGAGATTGGAGCTTCCTCGGTAACGCGTCTGACTACCATGCTAAAGGTACCGGGTTCGATCCCCGGCCGGTTCAAATCCGGGAACTTTTCTAACGATGGAAACGGCCCCGGCGCCCACCCAGCGTCTAATAACATGGGTACCTGGGGGAAACCCTGGGGGGTAAAGGCGGTCAGGGGCGTGATGCTGATCACATCACCCCCACTCACGACCGGATCAAGAAAGTGTGGGGCGTTACCCCCACACCCCCTATACGCCTTCATGGCATGGTGCTAAGCACAGGGGAGCACTTTAAGTGGAGAGGAGGGCAGAGGGGCACTTATCCCCTGAGATATCTGATTGATTGATTGATTGAGTTTATTTTACTTCGCGTTTTGTGCCTCTTGGCTAATTTACGAAGATGGGGATGAGTGATGAAAATGATGAAATTGATGAATGGACATTCACAAACAACCAAGCCCGAGCGGGATTCGAACCCGGGACCCTTGGCGTCCCTGCGATATCTGGAAAGCGTTCATGTAATTCAAATGGTGAACTTATAGTGATATTTTGCTACAAATTATATTGTTTTCTGTGATTTACAGGATGGAAGTTACAGCAATTAACTACTATGTCCAACAAAATAACCAGATAACGTTTCACTAGGGAATTAGAATCATGTTGACTGCTGTATGGTGCCATGAAGGACAGCAGATTAAGTATTCTCTGTTTGACATCTGCGTTATCGTGAAAAACTACAAAGAAAACAAAGAACTGTTCATCAACAAAATAGCTCCGTCTATACTGAACGCAACCCCAACTGGCGGCTGGGAAACAGCGAATCAGCGATCAGTTGAATTTCCTTCCACTGAGATCGAGCATTTTCGAGTCACAAGGTACTGAACGTTGTTCGCGGGACGAAACAATGAGCTTTGGGTCCACCACATGTTGCCAAACGTACCGTAAGGCGAGAAAGAGTCTTCTCGGGCAACGGTATTGTCAGCACCAGAAATCAGCGGGTGTTAATGGTACAACTGCATACGCGGTCCTTAACGATGAAGTTTCCGGAACGACCACCCACAGATCGGAATGCAGGCGGACACACAGTCATATAAAGACAACTGGCAAAAAAACAGAAGTACGCTTGGCAACGTTGCTTCAGGAGAGCGATGTGACTCTTTCAGCTTTTACTTCGCAACTGAGTTTGTTGACACCCAAAGGACCACACGCCCCCGAGAATGATTGATGGACAGAAAGGGCCAGAAATAGCCTTCAAGGCCAGCCGCCAGTTGGAGTTGCGATCAGTATAGTTGGTGCAACACAGACTCCTCTACTTCATTGATTTGAAGTGAAGTAGTGTATTTGGTGTCTGCACCGTTGCAGTACGTTCTGGAGCGGTGTAATGTGTGGTGTATGGTCACGTGGTGCGTGCTAACTAATCAAGCGAACGTTTAAAGCAGCAGACAGACATTTGTTGAATCTTCCGAACTTGAACAACGCTTTCATCTACTTGGTTGAACGTAATTTCCTTGCCTCAGCTTGACAGCGGGATTTACCTGCACTACACACAGTGTCAAAAATTGCAGCGAATTAGACGGGGCTAATGACAGATGTTTATGGAAAGCTGACAAGGCGAATCCAGTTTCTACTTAAATAGTGGACTCAAGTCTGAACTTGCCAACAACCATAGGCGGAGTTCTGAAGGGGCCAGGTGAAATGCAAAATGCAACAATCGTAGTCCACTGTTTTGCTTCTTTTAAAACTGACAACCAATATACTAAATATTTGTTAACTTAAGCAAGGATATTTAACATTTTCAAATATAAAAGGCCTAAAACTCAGTGTTTTTAAGTTTTTTTGTTTGTTTTTTTAATTTCCGGGGGAAGGCCTCCGGACCCTTTATAAACTAGGGGATATATAATAACCCTCAGGTACATCATATGCTTCTCCCAGAGTCTGCCCCCCCCCCCCCTTCAAAGCAAAAGCTCAAACTCCAACCATGCCAACAACGCCAAAGTATTTTGAAGTTCAATTTTATGATTTGTGAAATTAAAATAAGATAAAATATAAGTTTCTATAACAGCGCGGCAAGACATGAAATCTTACTTTGCCCCCTGATTAAAATAAAATCCTAGGAGCACCCTTGGAGCTGGTGCCTTTGGGTGAAAATTCTCCAGCTAAGAGATACCATCCCTTGGTTGGTGAAGCCCGCGAGATTTTTTTCTTCTTTTCAGAGGCACAAGCAAAGCAAAGGAGTTCGGCCGCCTGTCTTTTGTTCTCCATGACTGTTGTGAGTGAACCTTCCTTGGCGTTCCTTTTGGAACCTTCCCCAGTAGCAACTAAGGCATATATTTATGTATTGGTGTTCGTTTCGCAAGAAGATGCTGGTGTAAATTTTGCACGGCTTGAATTTCTGAGAGAGAGGAACAAGTCTTTTCGAAATCGTTCGTGGGAAGAAAAACTTTCAGGGAGTGCATTATTAATGCTTCCTTGCCTCTCGCGCCCGCCACGTTTAGGCTCTGGCGTATTTTAACTTGAAAATGACGAGATTTGCTCTCCGTGTTACCGAGGACGCCTGGCTCTCCCCTTTTGTTTAAAATCCTCCCAGCTGGAGATGCTGGAAGTGAATGACACGAGATTGTAATAATTCTTTTTAAGTTATTAACAGTGGCTCGAAAACTATTACAGCACTGCGCGCGTGAAACAAAGCGTTGCTAAGCTCTTATTAGAAAAGTATTTCACGTTGCCAACCTCATACTCATTGAAAATTTACCACAATTTCTGCACATTTTCATTCGAATTGGCATTCTCGCTTTCCCAAGCAAATATATTCTGACAGTGTCTATCTCATTTTGGATAGAGTGGTATCTTTAAATTTATCCTACTCAACATTCAATCGTCTCCCAGATGGCGCAGTGGTATCGTCGTCTCCTTGTAATCAAGGGGTCCCGGGTTCGATACCCGGTGGAGGCACATAGTGGTTCGGATCCCACTTTAAACTGTAGGTCCAGTCCCAATTAGCCTTACTGTGCATAAAGTGGACTTAAAACACCCAACTCAATCAATCAATCAACATTCAATCAATCATTCGTAAAAGTACGAGTCCCTTCGCCATATCGCTGCTAGGAGAGATTTTACACCTCTTATTTCCCAAACAAATACTTATGATTGATTGATTTGATTTGGTGTTTTAAGTCCACTGTATGCACAGTAAGGCTAATCGGGACTGGACCTACAGTTTAAAGTGGGATCCGAACCACTATGTGCCTCCACCGGAGTCAAACCCGGGACCCCTTGATTACAAGGCGACGACGAAAAACAAATACTTATGATATTCCAAATTAGTCACATATTGTTATGCAGCGTACAATGCCGTGGCTTGAATTCCAGAACAGACGAATATTTATAATGCGTGAAATATGAACATGTCTTTCATTTACTATTGCCATCGTCCATTTTATTCATAGTATCTTAGGGCTTCACCGATGGCGTAACATCGTCCTCGCATTGTAATCAAGAGGTCCCGGGTTCGATAACCTGTGGAGGCACACAGTGGTTTGGATTCTGTAGGTCCAGTCCCGATTAGCCTTTCTGTGTATAAGGTGGACTTAAATACAAACCCAGTCAATTACCTACAGGTAGAAATAGGTTAGAAACTCTTTATTCAAGGAAGAAGATCAGCCTCTGTCCACCCTACCACTTAACCCCGTGAATCTTATACAAACAAACAAAAAATATAATACTACTCAATTATATTTATCTATATTTCAGAAACTAACACTATAAAATAGATCTGGTTCAAATCTGCTCCTGTATTTGGTTTCTAGTTAATGCACTGAAGCTCTGTTCCTCACGTTAAATTATCCCAATTCCGATATAAGAAAGGTAACAACATGTTAAATTTTTAGAATTTAATAATTAAAATTACTGTATTTACAAATAACATTTGGTTTCTCAATTTTATATATTATAATATACAGTGCCTTTCACTGTCATGTCGAATTACAAATGTATCATGGTTGATCCATTCGGAAACGAACTGTACAAACGAACCATCAAATAAGATGAAACATTAAATAGTTCATGGAAGTCAAAAGTCAACGTTTGCTTTAAGTCAACTTTTTACTCAGATGAACCAATCGGGACTGGACCTACAGTATAAAGCGTGCTCCAAGCCAGTATGCAATGCGCCTCCACTGGGTATCGAACCCGAAACGTCTTGATTACGAGACGAAAGCGTTACCACTACGTCATCAGGAAGGTCTAACGAACTCTGTCTCGGGAATCTGTGGAGCAAGACCGCGTATAACAGCAGAGAAGGGTATAGAGTCAGTTGGGAAACAAAGCATTGCGCGCTGCTGCAAACGGCTGGTAGCTGCAACCGCGTTTTCCCTTTCATGCAATCACTCCCCCTCTCACGCGTTTAAAAATGTAGCCCTGTCGAGTTACTACTTGCACAGAGACTTCTTTTCGTTCGCTTTCTCTAGAGATCTCCGGGACAAAGTGTAGGAAGTAGTTTGCAATCAAGAGAATGAACTAACTGTACCCAGCTAAGAAACATCGGTTTACTTCCACCACACCAACAAGAGGCTCGAAATGAAGCAACCGAACTTGGCTTATAGACATAAGACCCCTGGAGATACCGGTAGCTGGAACTTCCCTTTTATCCTCTTGAGCAGAAGCAACAAAATCCCACGTGAAGAAATGTTTCTGGAAGTTGCAGAGGCGATGGTTATTGGATTTTCTCTTGTGTCGGAGGCAGATTACAAGGTATTCTACTGTTTTGCATTTTAGCTGATCTTCGTTGCACTTCTACCTTCGGGTTAAAAACTCGACATTCTATCGGATGAAATAGTTGAGGGAACTAATGCGAAAAAACATCCATGCCTTACTGCTGATTAGTAATGATGATGAAATCGATGAAAGGACACTGACATAGGTCACCCATCGAGAGGTCAGGATTCGAACCCGGAACCTCTGGTGTCGTATCTCCATGCTAACCGGAGGACGGCTCAACTTGAAAGACGAAGGAACTAATTCCTAAAATTAAGGGAGCTGATGTAGCAAGTTACTTGCTACTGATCTCGAATGCATACAACTGATTTTTTAGAAAACACAGAACTGTATTATGTCCCGGCTGACTCTGAAGCAAACGAACGGAAACAAGTATGTGCGCAAGTAGTGACGCGAAACGGTTCTAACAATGAAACAATGAACACGTGACAGGGAACGGGATTGCGTGGACGGGGGAAAACGACTACAGCTACCAGCCTTCGCAGCAGCGAGTACTGCTTCGCTCTGCCCACTCGATTTCACCCCTTCTCTGCCGCTGTGCGCGGACTTGCTCCACAGTTCCGGAGACAGTGTATGGAAATTCAGTGTGAACGCTTGCGTTTATATCTGCGTGTTTTAAAAATGAACCGCAAGCATCGGTGAATCCAGGAAGCTACTTCGACGCTACTTAATAATAACTTTGCAATATACTTGCTTCAGAACGTCACACACTAACCCCTGAACCAAAAAAAAACAAGGCTAATCAGTGGAGCTTCTAAACGAGTTGCCTTCTGACAAGGTTTTCTTAGCTGTTTTCAAGGGTTAAATACTTCCTGCTGGCCTGTGAGGTCACCGCTCGCTTGATGACTGCATCTGAACTCACGCAGTTGTCACCGTCAGTCACCGATGCCATCAAGCAATGCGAAATCAGTCCTCCAGACGGTTTTTCTGAAGGCAGACGCAAGGCCGTGGGAAATCCAATCCACCAGTTTCGATACCGACTGCTCTTGTTGTTTTATGGGCAAGGAAATACGTGATTTGCAAGCTGCGATTAAGGAAGTGTTGCATCACGTGAAGTGAGAAATGCTCACCAGATACAGGACAGGCAAGATTCCAGTGCCTAGGTACAAAAACAATTTGAGGTCTGTTGTACGCTAAGATCCGCTATTGCAATTCAACTCGGGAATGCAGGGATGAAAGATGTCTAGTTTATAGAAAAGCGTTCGGAAGATATTTGTCACTGCCACATGGAGCGTAGACAATATAATTCAACTACTAACATTTGCAAATGATTTGAATATATTTGCAGTAGCATAGAAAACATTAAGCGCTCTCGTAGTGAAGAGGACATAGGTCTGAAAGTTATATTTTGTCCCCGGAATCTGTGGAGTCATGCCACGCATAGGGAGGGGGGAGGGATCGAGTGAAAAGAGCGAAACGTTACATGCTGCTGCGAAGATTGGCAACTGCAGTCGCTATCCCCCCTCCACGAAATCTCGTTCTTCTCACGTGTTCATCGACGGAGCAATCTCGCGTCACTACTGGCGCAGAGACTTGTTTTGTTCGCTTGCTCCAGAGATTAACCGGGACAGAGTATAGTATATGATTGGCTTAAATGGCAATACTACATGCTAAAAAAATAAAATATGACTAGAATGAACTAATTTCTATCCAGACTAATTTGTGACACTTGAAATTATTATTGACAAGGAAATACACTCCACAGCAAAAAAGAATCGCCCCTATTGTTAAAATCTAATATTTTCGTTCAAGCAGTATGTTTTAATATTTTTTGTAATTATTTTAATTATTGTACATACTGTACGTAATTTTAACATTTTCTGATATTTTACTTACTCTAACAATGAAGGTAATAATGAAGAAACCAACAAAGAAATCGGTTAGTTGATTAAGCTTTATGGCCTTTATTGCCTTCCGCTATTGTTTAATTATTTCTTGAAAAATGTCATATACTCTACATTTGCAATAAAAATATAATAACAAAGAATTAACGTAATTTAGGTCACATTAGTAATAATAATAATAATTTGCAAAAATGTAGGAAAATATAAGAACTCCCTCCTTCATCTACATAGTATGTACTTTAAAATATCACACACTAACTGTTGTAAATATTACATTGTTGAAATAAATACATAAGTGAGAAAAAGTTTTACACTTTATTACTAGGGGGCGATTCTTTTTGCCGCGGAGTGTAGTTTTCTGCTCAATGTTCAACGCAACGTAATGTTGAATTTAATCACTTTACTTACAGAGGTGTAATTCAAGTGCCAGCTTCTTTTATACGTAGAACACCCTTGCATACTAAAGAGGCTGCGGCGACTCGGCCCACAGCCAATATAATCCTCTGTGGAGCTTGTGTCATGTCTTGTCAATGTGGGTTTGTGCTTGTCCTTTCATCAACTTTATCTTACCATCACTCATCTTCATCTTCTCGATTAGCCGAATGTGACAGAGAAGCGAAGTAAAATATACAAATCAAATTAATAAATTTACTTTGAAGTTTAATTTAGAAAATATCAGAACGGAGAGCGCCACTAAATCGACAATTATGTTATTCTAATGAAACTAAAGCTTTAGGAAAGAGGTTTAGTATGTAGAGGAAAGCAGAGTGTTGAAGAAGATAGGAGAATGATCACAATTTTCATTTCTAATACTTTAGAAAGGATTATTGTTTCTTTGAAAGCAGTAATCACAAAGGAAGATACTATCTAGTCCAAGGGACCTTTCTCATGGTAATTGATTTACTAGTTCAAAAGATCTATCAGAATCCTCAGGGAACGTTACATCTCATTTGGAATCGACATTCCGATATAAAAGATAAAACAAACTACACAGAAACAGCCCGAACCTTTGCGATTTCCTTTGTACACTGATGTCTGTTCTATAATTGCCTGACGCTTCATGCTTTTCTCTTTTACTTACGTCATACGTTTACGTAGGGCATATGCTGAGAGCCATGAAAAAATGCAGTTCGCAATCTGCAAGGTTTGTCAAACGCCCAGTTCAAGGAAATTCTCCTGAGAAACCGTGAGAATGAACAGACTGGGTTTAACATCAAACCACGTTCTCCGATACCACTTCGGGCTTCAGCCGTAGCTATGGATTCCGTGCTTTGTCAAAATGCCTTACAAATGAGATTCCATTGCTACGAACCAAAACTAGATTCCGGTCTCACCGATGGGGTTGTGAAGAAGCTGTTGCCTTATAATCAAAGGGTCCCCGTTGGAGGGACAGTGGTTCGGATTCCACTTTAAACTGTAAGCCCGGTACTCATTAGCCCATCTGTTCCCTGCACGTGGTTTGAAGTCTCGGCTTGCCGACCCCTTCTGCCTTGGCAAAGTATGTTTTGAGTGTGCACTTTATGCCCAGGTTAAGCGCGACTGGACCTAAAGTTTAAAGTGGTATCCGAACCAAAAGAACAGACACTGCCGAATATCGTCGCCTCAGTATTGATTGATTGGTTTGGTTTATTTTACTTCGTTTTTTGTGCCACTTTTGGCTAGTCACGAAGATGAGGATGAGTGATGATACTATGAAACTGATGAAGGAACACTCGCAAAGAACAGGCTGGGATTCGAACCGGAGACACCTGGCGTTGTAGCCCGTTTTGCCAACCACTCCACCACGGAGGTCGGGTCGGCTCAGTGTTGCTAAAGTAATTTGCACTTCTTGTTACTTGACGCCACATTTTGGCACCCTTGGCTAATCGCGACTACGATGATGAAATGCAGATTCCTTGAAATTAATGCAAATAATTCAGGACTTGATCTTAGAACCGTCGGTAGCAAGATCATGAATCAACCCCTGGACAAACTCGGCCACCGGGGTGGCTCGCTTATGTCCTTTTTTAATCCAATTTCGCAAGCTAAACAGTGATTGTGTATTATGCATTAACTATGTATTTTACCTCTTTCTTCTTCGATAAACGGCAAACAAAAGTGCCTTGTCTTGCAGCAAGTAGCACTAACTGCTAAGCTATGATGGGCAGACGCAAAGAATTGTAACTTACGTCAATGATGCCTAATTCTAAACGTCGATTCGGTTGATTTATTGGATTGATTTGTTGTTTTAAGTCCACTTTATGCACAGTAAGGCTAATCGGGACTGTACCTACAGTTTAAAGTGGGATCTGAACCACTATGTGCCTCTACCGGGAATCGAACACGGGACCCCTTGATTACAAGGCGACGACGCTACAACTGCGTCATCGGGGAGGCCAAACGTCGATTCTATTAAGTTATTAACGGCAAAAGCATTGGCATTGTGATTTGAATTACAGTCATTCAAAGATTTATGTTCATACTTGAAAAAAACAAGACGAAAGTTCTGGGTTTCGGTCCCGGCATGGGTATTCCTTACAAGTGGCCATTCATATATTTCATCAAACCATCTCTCATCGTTGCGATTAGTCGAGAGTGTAAGAAATGCGACGTCGTATATACCTAGGTATACTAGAAACAAGGGAGTTTTCGTTCCTACAGACACTGCAGGTAAATGCTGAGACGGTACTTTTAAAAAAGGCAACATGCGCTTCCTTCCATTTTGCTATGTTCCTTTGTCCATCCATGTTTATCTAGAATTCCCTATCGAGGTCAACCCTAAAGGTACAAATAAGCAACGTTAAGCAAATCAACAGACCCACAAAGTTTTTGGTTTGGTAATGATTGGGTTGATCGTGGACATTTAGCGTCGCCTTCCCAGCACTGAAGCAAATCGTGACGGTGGATAAAACAGATGAAAGGCCTTTATCCATGGCCTGTCCGGGACTCGAACCAAGAACCAGATGTGCCTCAAATTTCTCACGGCATAGTGCTTAGCGTTCCGTGCTGCGAAATATGCATTTTCTGGGATCTCTTGTGTCCCTGAACGTAGCGTGTTTACACGTTAATGCCAAATGCATTTTCATGCATCGGATCAGGCACACCCAAAAGAAATATAATTATGTTTGTTTTGCATTTTTGTTTAAAACTGGTATCTCACGTTCAATTTTACATCCCTGTTTCCTAGTTCACAAACACATGTGAAACTACATTATCTCTCTCAGGCTCGCACACATCACAAGTTTGTTTACACATGTGTGCGGAAGAGTGGGAGTATCCGCCAGACAGTGTGTGTTTGAGGGTGGTGGGAGGGAAGGAAGAGAGGGGGCAAGTGGAAAGATTGGTAGAGGAAGGGGTGGGTGGGGGCATGTATGCAATATCACTATCAACATGGCTATTCACATAAAGCGTCCTGTAAAAACGCTATGCGACACATAATCAATCCCCATCAAACTTTTGGATAGCTAAGCTAACAACACTAGGAGGGAAAATGTAAAGACTTAAATAGCAAATTCCAATGGAATGTTATCTACGAGCAACAAGGCTATACTTCATCCTTTCGAAACTAAAAACCCATCTCTTGAACATGATCATTTACGCTGTCCACAGCAAGTTTCAAATATTACGTTTTACTTTCATGTCACACACAAAGCTTTTCAATATAGTCCCACCCTCCCTGTACGATGATGATGATGTAGAGGTTTAATGCGCGCGTTGCACAAAGGGTATTCATTCATCACAGGGTGCTGGGATAAATTGACATTTGCAATCTGAGGAAAAAGGATATTTCAATTAGGCCATACAGGTTACGTGTATAAAGTACACAATATAAAAAGCGAAGGAAAAAACTCAAATTATTAGAAGGATTGATTGATTTGCTTCATTTTACTTCGCTCTTTTTGCCGCTTTTCGCTAATTTGCGAAGATGAGGATGAGTGATGATATGATGAAATTGATGAATAAAAACTAACAAACATCCATGCTCTGGCCAGGATTCGAACCAGGGACCGACGGTGATGCAGCGCGATGTGCAAACCACTCCGGCTATGGGGCAAATTATTAGTAGGAGTGGAGATTAATATTTACGGAGGAAAGGTCTTTCTGTTAGGTTTTATTCGGGGTCATTTGAGGGGGAGATTAGGAGTAATTTCCTCTCCCGTTGCTATTTCTTGACCTGATAGGAGTCGATATATATAATATGATGTAGATAATATCCCGATGCTTCAAGATTAGTTACCGGACCTCCTCCCCAACTGGAAATTTTTCAAATATCTCTAGATTTATTATTTATATCTGAAGGAAAATGACGTTATTTCCTTATTCATTCCTTTCTTTTAATATTGATGGTGCCGAAGATCGATCTTCATAAGATGCCCCATTATAAGTAGACGACAATACGTGCGTACAATAACAAATAAATAAGCAAACAAATTACAGCAAGGAAAATAGCAATAGTCGTAACAAAATTTACGTCCCAGAACTTAAAATTAAGCATCCAGCTTCCGTGCTACGAATCCAAGGGGACTTAGGTTTGAATCCTGACTAAGGCATGGGCGTTTCATTGTGCTTGTCTCTTCATCTATTTCCTAAATTCACCATTCATTCTCATCGTCGCGATTATACAGAAGTAGAAAAGCGAATCAAAATAGCCAAAAGTAGATAATACGAGTACTATTGGAAGTAAAGGTTAGCTGGCTTTGATGGAAAGGTTATTGACTAAATTAGGAGAGGAGGATGCAGGGTTACTGAAACAGAGAAGACCTAGAAATAAAAATATATTCTGGTTTCTTCCCTAAATATAGGTTTTACCGTGCGAATGCAGATAATTTTTACTCTGTCTCTGGATGTAATCAAGGGGTCTCGGATTCGATACCCGGTGGAGGCACATAGTGGTTCGAATTCCACTTTAAACTGTAGGTCCAGTCCTGATTAGCCTATCTGTGCATAAAGTGGACTTAAAGCACCAATTCAATCTGTCTCTGGAATCTGTGGAGCAAGGCCGCGCAAACCAGTTGGCGGAGCAAAGCAGTGGCCGCTGCTGCAAACGGCTTGTAGCTGCACTCACTTCCCCTCTCAAGACCAGGAGTTCAATGTTCGAGCCCTGTCTAGTCTACTTTTGTTTTTTCACTCCAGAGATTCCCGTGAGAGAGTATACAGTCACGGACACTTCTGGGTTGCTACAACAGCATTTACTTACAATTCGATCGTTACAATTCAGAAGTGTTCGTGACTGTACAACTGGATATTTCCGATGTGTCAGCGTAACACGCTACGAAGCAAGAGGTCCTAGGTTCAAACCCTGATTATGTATAGATGAATCATTATTTTTCTACCATCATTCATTACTCATCTTCATCGTTAAAATTAACTGAAGACGAAGCAAAATAGCCAAAATAGAAATAAACAAGTGTATATTATTCAGTGAATCGTTTTGTTTGCCTGATTTTGTGCTAAACCTAAGAAACTAGCCAGCTTTCCACCTTATTAAGATGTATTATTAACTCTTCACATCACCCTGCGGAGGAAAACATCGTTAACAACGTAATGGTTTCCTAAATGAGATAATACGCCGTCAATACACACAGTTAATTACAAGAGAATATGGTCGTTACATGCGTTGTTAGCTGGAAGCCGTAAGGGGTCATATTTTCTCTTCGAAGGAAAGCAAACTGCAAATGTTTAGTCTCTCTTCTAGTTTGGGCTATTTCCTCGCAGAGCGCTGTTTATTTTTCAATTAACATAGATTCTCCAGAGACTGCGAGTGATGCTAGGTCGCCCTGAGAGAGATCTGTTTGGTACAGAAAACGTGCTGAAGGGCGGAAGATCTCTGGAACAAAAGCCTCTTGAAGTTTGTCAACAGGCCATTGCATTTGTGCTACGGCGCTTTGTGATCCGAGCTGCAAGAAGAGGCTAAGTAAAGTAAAGAGTCCGCTAAGTTGATTTACTGGAGTTCATTCCTTGGAGGCAACAACAACGTAATTAAGAGGAGTCACCAAATAGCTAAGTTTTGAAAAGCAAAGACTGTATTCACGTTTCTCGAGGACTGACGATGGAACAAACTATATGTTTAAAACTCAAATAAATTCGGAAATATATATACACACAGTGCCTTCATTTAGTAATTGTGCCGCTCCAACGCGGACCTGTGAAGTTTGGAGCCACGTCGCTTGCCGACGAAATCGAATGTGCTGTCACAGAAGATGTTGGAAATGTTTTCCTTGTACTGACACACATTTTCTATTATCTTCTGAGAACGTTCGCTTAAAAAGTTTCACACTTATGCACGAGTTTTGTTTTCACATAAGAATCGTAGATAAAAAATCTTGGCCCTAAAGTGTACTTATGTTGCGGTATTGTAACAACACTAACAATACTTATCAAAACTTATCACTTCAGTAAACTACACACAAGTGAATATAAATACTTGTTGAACACATCCGCCCTCATAAAATCCAATACTGACATTCACGGCAGACACAGAGATAGATGCCACGCTCCAGCCACATGCGTCTGTTATCGATAACACGTTCCTACTTTAAACTGTAGGTCCAGTCACAATTAGCCGTACTGTGCATAAAGTAGACTTGAAACATCAACTCAATCAATCGATAACACGTTGTTGATCCGAGTTAGCTCTATTGCAGTGTTCCTCAGTGCGCTTATCGAAGAGAAAATTTAAGGCTTGGATAGCTACCAAATGCCCTGGATGTTTGAGTTAAGAGGATATGCACATCCGATTTCGCCGGCAAGTTGCGTGATTTCAACCGCTATCCGGGAACCCGTTCGATCGGCACAATAACGAAATGAAGGCATTGTATTAGGGTGGGGGTTTAATGCATAGAAAAGATTTGACAATGTATTCAAACAACTGTGTATATATATATGTGTGTATATATAATACACACACACACACACACACACACACATTATATATATATATATATATATATATATATATGTGCTCCTGTAATATACTAACTACAACACCCTACCAGTAATTCTTTCAAGTGGTAGTAGCTTCATCATGCCCCAACATTACAGTGAATATTTGATAGAATGCAAGTTGCAGTACCGACGCGACGAGAACAGCTAAAGACCGCTCAAACTACTGCCCACATTGCGGATATGGTCGGCCGTGGCTTTTTATGTGGCGGGCCTTAGTACCCATAAAAAGAACTTTGGCATTATAATCAACAATCAATCAACCCAATCATTACGAAACGAAAATGTTTTGGTGTGTTGATTAGCTTAACGTTGCTTGCTGACCACGATAGGAAGTAGAGATGAGCAGAGGGACATGGAAAATTCGTAGGAAGCCATTATTGCCTTCGTTAAAGGTACCATCTCATAATTTATCTGTATTGTCCGAATGAATGGCGTTAAAAGTGAATGTAAGTCGATTCATCGGTTGATTGATTTATTTTAATTCGCTTTTCTGCCACTTTTTGGAAAATCGCAAAGATAAGTATGAGTGATGACATATAGAAATTGATGAACGGAAGGTCACAAAGCATGTCCACGCTCAGACTGGGATTCGAAGCCGGGACCACTGGTGTCGTAGCGAACTGTTTGAAAGCTTCCATTTTAGAAGTTACGCCGTTTCAGATATGGCCGACGATATAAGCGTGAAAAGGAACCTAGAATATGATATTAGTTGGTTTATCTAAAGACATCCGCCGGTTACTTTGTTTACAAGATCTGTCCTTGCCCTTCATTGCCCTTCCAGTAACACATTACAAGCTGTAGATCAACATTTTGGCCACCGCCAACACAAAACATGCAAATTGTGTCACGAAAGATTAATGAGTTCTTGAAAGTTCCTGACCGACCGGTTCGGATAGTAAGCGCACTTGATGAAGTTGAGTGGCAACACGGAACCGTTTAAGCACGAACAGCGCAAAAAAAAAATAATAAAAAAAATAGGTCTGCATTCGCTGACATGTTAAATAAACAAGGCCCGTTCCATTCCCTCACCATGGAAAATTGCAGAGGTTTCGAGATATGTAGCTTTCACACCTTCTCTCTTTGCTTCTGCCGGACTATGTTGCCGAGCGGTTAGCACATCACGCTGCGACGTCAAGGGTCTCCCGGGTTCGAATCCCGCTCGGGATTGGTTGATTGTGAATGTCCATTCATCAATTTCATCATTTCATCACTCATCCCCATCTTCGCAAATTAGCCAAGAGGCACAAAACGCGAAGTAAAATAAACTAAATCAATCAATCAATCTCTTTGCTTCTCTCTCTCACTCCGCCAAAAATCATGCAATGCATATGATGACAGTATTAATAATTTCCATCCATATATTTGCTTTAGAATCTTGACACCCTTTTCTTAAGGAACTGCTTGCTCCTCATCTTGATGCTTGAGGGAAAATTTAATAATTAGGGAGAGTAATGTAATCATCTTTCCACTTTTCAAGCTGAATTATTTGCAACTATCTCTGCCGTTTTCTTCATAACATTAAGTTCCAATGATTTTAGAGAGATGTGAGATGTCTTCAGAGATAAACCGACTAAGTACCTATCATAATGTGGTTATTTCACATATATTATCTACCTCTCGAGGTCAATCGCTACGATGTGGGATTATTTAAGAATATATGAAATAGATGAACCGATAAACATACACCCATGCCTGAAAACTTGCAATTTTTTCATCACAGATTTATTTCAGATTTAAATGTGTAGGGTCTATCTGAAGACACTATCGTGCATATTTTTTAAAATGGTCCCTGCACAAATGATAAAATACAAGCAAATGATATATTCAGCTGGTGGGATTTCCTAACGATACTCCACTTCATACCGACCTTCGTGGTAGAGTGGTTACGCAGCGCGCTACGACGACTGGGGTCCCGTGTTCGAATCCCGGCCTAAGCATGGATGTTCCTTGTGATCCCTTCATCAATTTCATCACATCATCACTTATCTTCATCTACGCTATTAGATAAAAGTGAGAGAAAAGCGAAGTAAAATAAACCAAACCAATCAACCATCAGGTTTTCTAACAAGGATCCTGTAAACATTTGTAATCGAACATGTTTAATAATATTTGAACACAAAGTGATATCGTAGGTGAAATGCAAGAACTATATCTATAAATAAATAAATAGTATCGACACCTTGAGTTTCCTAGTACGTTACTCTAAAATCTTTAATGGTATCATGCTGAATGAACCGTACCATTCCTTATTGATTCGCCTTCATCTGAGAGAAACATGAGTTAAACTCAATTATATTTCACGTCCACCCACGTCATTACTTACTTCCAGAATTGGAGGCAAAGGGTAGTAGCGAAGGAATATGGAGTCCCCCCCCCCATTAAGTGCAGTTTTAACTTCGTTAGGAAAGGACAAACAAGAAGTGGAAACGTGACCATTCGTGCAATTTTTAATTATTTGCCCGCGCGTGCCTTGATGCAAGAGTTCATCTTGTTTGAAGCCAGGAAGGGTGGAACCACTAGCTGAGCATATAGGTACTGGGAGGTTGAAGGGGAGGCCGACTCTCAAAGTCGATTTGCTCGCCACGTGTACAATTAACCACGGCAATTACAATGCCACAAGGTCAGCGCAAAACATGCAGCCTTACCTCGATTTTTATTTTTCGCCTGAAAGCCACATGAAGGTGTGCATCTAGAGAGAGTTTGATACGGAGATATTTGCAGGTCGAGTGATCGCTAATCACATCCACGTGAGGAATTCTCTCATTAACTTCCCTCGAAATGATGGAAATCCCGTGTAAATTGTAATGCTGCTTTCAAGAGGAACCGAAGTACACGCTAACAATCTGCAAACGCCCGCCCGACTACCCAGCGGCCCTTGTCGTAGACCATTAGTGTTCCAGTTACGTTGTCGACCCGGAAAGCCCACAGCAAGAACTCGATTTTTCTCTGGCTTCGATTACGTGGCTTCAGTGATTTCAAGGGGAAGTCTCTGACCACTAATTTGTGAAAGAGTACTCCAACAATGCTGACAATCATCTAATTCCGAGTTATGGAAATAAGGACTAGCATGGGACTGAAAATCCATTATGACTTCTGCTAAGGGAAATCAATAAAAATGCTATGAACCTTTGGATAGGTTGATGTGGTTTAGAAACCCCTACGTCCCAACTCCCCTCCCTCCCCGTAGAAAGAAAAATACCATCAGAAGCCTGGAATTATTGTATTCTGCTAGAAAAAATAAGCCACAATTTCCTCCATCACATTGAAAGTGAATATGTACTCGAAAGCTCAACTTTTCTAAAACATTAAAATGCTGATCAAGGCAAACTTTTATAGTATAAAAAATATACATAAAAACGTAACGTTTCCACCCTCTAACAGGGTCTTCTTCAAACGAAATTTCACAATATACTAATTGTGAGAATTCGTCTGAAGAAAACCCTGTTAAAGGGTGGAAACGTTACGTTTTTATGTATATTTTTTTAACTATAAAAGTTTGCCTTGGTCTGTATTTTAATGTTTTATTAACATGGAAACAAGGCTTAACAGTGTTACCATTCAACTTTTCTGTATATGTATAAACACGAGACTTGTTGATGTGTGCGGTTTCAAAATAAAATTTTCCATTTCTGTTTATCTTGCACATATAAATAAAAAAACAAAATAATGTCTAATTGTACAGCCAAGTTGTAATGGCCTCATTCAAAGACAATTCGATAGTTACAACCAAAAAGTGTCCATGACTGTACAATCAGACTATGTAGTCCTGGTCGGCCCTGCAATTTTTGCATAACTTTCTACGTTGCACATTTTGACACACACGCACAGGACTTGTAATGTGCATTATTTATGTCTATTTTTTTTAGAGGTTATGATAAAAAAATATTAAACGACACAAGGTGATATGTCAAGTGAGATCGTATATTACTTGCAACAGACATTTGTAATTGGTCCCACATTCAGCTGTTAAGTATATTAAGTGCATCGAGTTTTGACTTTCTATCTCTTGCAGTATCCTGAAATGCAGATAGTCGACAAGGCGAGTGGCCTTGTCGACTATCTGCTATACGACGCTACCACTCCCGATGGCGTAGTGGTAGTATCGTCGCCTTATAATCAATGGGTCCCGGGTGGAGGCACAGTGGTTCGGATCCCACTTTAAACTGCAGGTCCAGTCCCAATTAGCCTTTCTGTGCATAAAGTGTACTTAAAACACCAATTCAATCAATCAATCAATTGACAAGGCGAGCCGGCCCCCATGGAGGAGTGCTATCACATCGCGCTACGACTGCAGGGGTTCCGGGTTCGAATCCTGGCCTGGGCATGATGTTTGTGACTGTCCATTCATTAATTTCATCATATCATCACTCATTCCTATCTTCGCAAAGTAGCCAAAAGTGGCACAAAAAGCGAAGTAAAATAAAGCAAATCAATCAATCAATATATTCAATCTTACTTCCACGTAGTACGCCTTGGACTGCATTATTGCAGACTAACTAAGCACTGGCGTCTGGACTCACAATCAGAAAAATCCTCTGCGGGGCTCATGTCATCCGCATACGTTTGTGATTGTCCCTTCATCCATCTCATCAACATTCATCTCCATCGTCGCGGATGGCCAAATGTTTCAGAAAAGCAAGATAACTTAAATAATTCAGTCAGTCAAGTTAGGGCTGTGCGATATTTCAATATGTCGATTAGGTGTTTTGAAAATATCGTTGCGTCGATATCGTACAAAAATCGACCTTCATATATCGTTAATGACGTCAATATGATCGATATCGACGATACCGATATACTCGATATATCGACTCGATATGGATATTCAAACGATATGCAACTTATTTATCGACAACTTGATATCGCACAGCCTTACGCACAGACCCTCCAAAAGACGCAAACCGGCTTGGCTTATTAGCATCCTAAAACCGAAGAAGAACTTTTCCCATATGGAGAGGGCAATGAACCGGAAGCTCGTAGACGAGAACAAGAACCTACACTTTTGGGTGCAATCTGAGAGAGAACCGCAGCTTACAAATCAGGAACAGATAAGTGTTTGTGAATGAGACTCGAATAACCAACAACACAAAGTTTGCAACGAAACTCAATACGCTGTCCTGGTAGTCAGCGTTGAAATGGAAGAAAACAGATAGAGTAGAGTAACTTCGAAAGTTTCCCTATCAACATTTTCAAATT
Organism: Lepisma saccharinum; assembly: GCF_977018435.1. Classification (NCBI taxonomy): domain Eukaryota; kingdom Metazoa; phylum Arthropoda; class Insecta; order Zygentoma; family Lepismatidae; genus Lepisma; species Lepisma saccharinum. Next base: position 187,829,903 of record NC_139230.1, on the reverse strand, counting down.
GTTTTGGTTATTTCAGAACCTAATTAAAAGTTGTATTAAAATAATAATAACAAGAACAAAACGTATAATGTTTCAGACAAATTTATAAGAAAAACCGCAATCCATTTCAGCAAAGATTTTAGCTTCAAAATTACCGTTTTTTCTCCTTAAAATTAAGTACATGTATCAGAATCATTGAAGTCCGATCGGTGAGTAGTCGACTTTAGAACTCTAAACTAAATTTCCAGGCTTCAAATCTCGGCCTGGACATAGGTGTCCCTTGCGAGCGTCCGACAATTTAATCTAATCATCACTCATCCTCATCATTACGATTAGGCAAAGTGGCAGAAAACGACGTAATCTTCAATTCTTGAGCTCAACTGAAGAATTGTTATTTTTTTCTGTATACATGCCTTTACTGCAAATGAAATTTTGGTTGGTTGGTTGATTTGTTGTTTTAAGTCCACTTTATGCACAGTAAGGCTAATCGGGACTGGACCTACAGTTTAAAGTGGGATCCGAACCACTATATGCCTCCACAGGGTATCGAACCCTGGACCTCTTGATTACAAGGCAACGACGCTACCACTGCGCCATCGGCAAATGAATTTTTCGTTTAAATCCTCTGGGTATCAAACCCGGGACCCCTTGATTACGAGGCTACGACGTTACAACTATATTCTATCCCGGGAATCTCTGGAGCAAGGCCGTTCATGACAGTAGAGAAGGAGAGAAAGCGAATGGGCGGAGAAAACAGTACACGTTTCTGCATACAGCTGGTAATTGCATTCGCTTTCCCCCTCCACGCAATTCCGTTCCCTCTCACGTGTTCACTGGTGGAGCCCTCTCGAGTCACTACTTGCGCAGAGACTTGGTTTCGTTTGCTCACTCCAGAGATTCCAGGGACAGAGTATACGCCATCGGTGAGACCCCACTGTAGACTGAACAATAATACAAATAAGAAAAGAGAACAGAACTAAGTGAGGTAAAGTTTCAAGTCTCCATAGAAGCAAGTAGTCTGTTCATTGCAAATATATTGCGCTTATTACATGAAAAAATATATCCAATTCAGATCCGATAGTAAAACATGTTTTGCATCCCAGAAGCATCCAACAGACCTTCAAAATGTGAAAATTCTTTAAAACCACGTCTTTTCAGAAGATGCTGAAAACTCCTATCAATTTTCCCTTATAAATCCAATAAACGAGTTGCAACATTTTCAGAAGAGAATATTGGATCCTCATTTGAAGGAGAAAAAACAACAAAAAAGAAGTAATAACGCGTGTAGCTATCAAGTCTTCCTGTGTGATGTGGAACAAATTTAGAGCCGAAGGGCAGAAGCAGCGAAGGAAAGGAACCTAAGTGGTCATAAATGTCCTTCAGTGCACGCTTCAGGAAGAGTCAGTTTTTGCTGCCTTTTCCCAATGACCTATTGCAAACCAATAACATGATGATGATGCATTTCCACTTGAAATTGTGTTTCTAGAGTGCAACAAATCCTCATCGTAATTTTTTTACTTTCAGTATATTGCCTGATGGAAAAGAAGAAAAACAGGTTTTATATTAAAACTATAAATCCTAACAAATGCCTCGTGGAGTACGTTTTTCCTTTTTACCCAGGTCTGCCAAATCAGGGACACTGATAATATGGCTGCAAAATGTTGTCATAATCTTCTATTGATGAGACAATGAAAATAAACGACTTTCGCAATAATACTACAGCAATGTGTAACACGCTCTTATGAACAACATATCGATATCGTTTATAACTACTTTAATATCTCCAGCTATATCAATTGTCGCTATAATTTCGATAGAAAAACTACTAAATGGGCAGGTGTAACATAATGTTGACTCTAAAAGTAGTTTTATTGAATGGGATATTTCGTTTTTAATGCTACGGTTAATAAGTATTATAGTGCAGTATTAGAATTTTATTTTCTGATTACGAAGTTTAAACGTGAATTGAAGTGTTCATATTCACTTCTGGAAAGTAGTTTGGGTTCTATTGGTTACTGCAGGACCGGAACATTTTTTCTCGCACAATTGAAATTCGGTGCAAGTTGCGTATTGTTACATTGAAAAAGGTTCCTGGACCGTATTTTAATTGTTCCTGAAAAAAGTTCCTGGACCGAATTTAAATTAATGCGGGGAAAAAGGTTTCTGGATCGAATTGAAATTCTTCCATAAAAAAGGTTCCTGGACCGAATTGAAATTCATTCCGGAAAAATGGCTCCTGGACCGAATTTAAATACATTCCGGAAAAAAAATTCCTGGACCGAATTTAAATACATTCCGGAAAAAAGTTTCCTGGACCGAATTTAAATTCATCCGGAAAAAAGGTTCCTGGACCGAATTTAAATTCATCCGAAAAAAAAGGTTCCTGGACCGAATTTAAATTCATCCGGAAAAAAGGTTCCTGGACCGAATTTAAATTCATCCGAAAAAAAGGTTCCTGGACCGAATTTAAATTCATCCGAAAAAAAGGTTCCTGGAAAGAATTTAAATTCATCCGGAAAAAAGATTCCTGGACCGAATTTAAATTCATCCGAAAAAAAAAAGTTCCTGGACCGAATTTAAATTCATCCGAAAAAAAGGTTCCTGGACCGAATTTAAATTCATCCGAAAAAAAGGTTCCTGGACCGAATTTAAATTCATCCGAAAAAAAGGTTCCTGGACCGAATTTAAATTCATCCGGAAAAAAGGTTCCTGGACCGAATTTAAATTCATCCGGAAAAAAGGTTCCTGGACCGAATTTAAATTCATCCGGAAAAAAGGTTCCTGGACCGAATTTAAATTCATCCGGAAAAAGGTTCCTGGACCGAATTTAAATTCATCCGGAAAAAAGGTTCCTGGACCGAATTTAAATTCATCCGAAAAAAAGGTTCCTGGACCGAATTTAAATTCATCCGAAAAAAAGGTTCCTGGACCGAATTTAAATTCATCCGGAAAAAAAGGTTCCTGGACCGAATTTAAATTCATCCGGAAAAAAGGTTCCTGGACCGAATTTAAATTCATCCGGAAAAAAGGTTCCTGGACCGAATTTAAATTCATCCGGAAAAAAGGTTCCTGGACCGAATTAAATTCATCCGAAAAAAAGGTTCCTGGACCGAATTTAAATTCATCCGGAAAAAAGGTTCCTGGACCGAATTTAAATTCATCCGGAAAAAAGGTTCCTGGACCGAATTTAAATTCATCCGAAAAAAAGGTTCCTGGACCGAATTTAAATTCATCCGAAAAAAAGGTTCCTGGACCGAATTTAAATTCATCCGAAAAAAAGGTTCCTGGACCGAATTTAAATTCATCCGGAAAAAAGGTTCCTGGACCGAATTTAAATTCATCCGAAAAAAAGGTTCCTGGACCGAATTTAAATTCATCCGGAAAAAAAGGTTCCTGGACCGAATTTAAATTCATCCGGAAAAAAGGTTCCTGGACCGAATTTAAATTCATCCGAAAAAAATGTTCCTGGACCGAATTTAAATTCATCCGAAAAAAAAGGTTCCTGGACCGAATTTAAATTCATCCGAAAAAAAGGTTCCTGGATCGACTTTAAATTCATCCGAAAAAAAAGGTTCCTGGACCGAATTTAAATTCATCCGAAAAAAAATGTTCCTGGACCGAATTTAAATTCATCCGAAAAAAAGGTTCCTGGACCGAATTTAAATTCATCCGGAAAAAAGGTTCCTGGACCGAATTTAAATTCATCCGGAAAAAAGTTTCCTGGACCGAATTTAAATTCATCCGAAAAAAAGGTTCCTGGACCGTAGTTAAATTCATGTGGAAAAAAGGTTCCTGGACCGAATTGAAACGATTTAAATATGAAATGGTCATACACTGTATAGAACTCATTTTACGTTTGCTGATTTTCTCTCCCAGTCTGGGATTGCATTTATTTACAATTCCTGGACCAGGGTTGACCGATTGAAAGTTGCCTTCTAAAAATGTACGCGAGTATGTTTTACATTGGGATGTCACACTGCGGTTGTAGAAAACGTAGCGCAGGGAATGAATCAAAACGCTGATGTTCTCTCGTGGGCCAGGTTCAAAAACTCTCTTGTCGAAGAGTTATTGTACATAACGTAATGGACTATATTAGTGTGGTGTCACATTGAGTTCAAACAAACCCATCACGTGTTGCTCCGGCATCCGATCCAAAAACCGCAGCCAATAGGAGCCGTTGATGAGGCAACATGAGGCTGCTTGTTCCCAGCAGTTATTACAACAGTGAAGGGCAGTGCACTTAAATAACCAAGCGAAGGAACGCGCGCGAGAGAATGGTGCTATATGGATAGTGGTAACGTGACTGCAGCGTTTGCACTTCGCCCATTTCTACCTTTTACCTTAGATTCTCGAGGCAGCCAGCACCTGGATTAGTCTCTCATGCTCACAAGTGGATAATTGTTTATCGTCAGGTCCGTATTCGATCCAAGTTGCGTATTGTTTCATTTCAATACGGAACTTGGACCCTATTTAAACTGATTCGGAAAAAAGGTTCCTGGACAGAATTGAAATACTTTACAGATAAAAAGGTTCTTTAAGGTCCAGAATCCATTTACGCTTGCTGATTTTCTCACCTGGACCGGAATTGAATTTATTTAAAATTCTTGGACCTTTAACAAGCCTGGTTCAGATCCCACTTTAAACTGTAGGTCCAGTCCCAATTAGCCTTTCTGTGCATAAAGTGTACTTAAAACACCAATTCAATCAATCAATCAATCAATTGACAAGGCGAGCCGGCCCCCATGGAGGAGTACATCGCCCTACGACGGCAGGGGTCCCGGGTTCGAATACCGGCCTGGGCCTGGATGTTTGTGTGTGTCCATTCATCAATCTCATCATATCGTCACTCATCCCCATCTTCGCAAATTAGCCAAAAGTGGCAGAAAAGGCGGAGTAAAATAAAGCAAATCAATCAATCAGTAACACTAAAAATAGGTCTAACAACTGTACAGTATATTGATTTGATTTTTATTTATTTACTGTCGCTTTCTGCCTAATCGCGACGATGATGATGAGCTATGATATGATGGAATTGATGAAGGGACACTCACGTCTCACAAAGAACATCCATGAATAGGCCGTGATTTGGACTTGGGCCTACTGGCGTCCTAGCGCGCTGTACTAATCACTCCGTCACGGAGGTTGGCGACAGTATTTGGAGTTTTGAAATATAATTGCATAATACACTTGTTTGACAAAACACAACATCGAATTTACAAATTCCGGCCTAGTGTTCCCCCAAACAAGGGAGTGGACACTTAAATATTCAGTTTGAAGCTGTGTGCTGGATTAAAAGCAACGGTTCATGCTTCAACCATGCTCGAGTTCTGTAAACCTTAGTACTAGCAGCCAACGAGTACATTGCATACAGAGAAGGGAAGGCGCGCAAGGTTTAAAGGTCCCGTTGGACGGAAGTCGACGTGGAGAGCCAAGCGTGGAGACAGACGGTGGCCTGTGACAAACTTTGGTCGGCATGCTTCGTCTCCTCATCGCATTTCCCCGAGACCCTTGACACGAACTAAATTGCACAGGCAGTCCAATAGTGTCATGTGCCGTTCGTGGTTAGACACCTTAACGAGGTTCCATGTACACCCAACGGCAAAGGAATTGTAGGCGAATTGTCCCTCACCATTTCCATTTAGTCTGTTTCCCGGAATGTGGTGACCATGAATTGAAATAAAAACGTTAATAAGCCAAGGACAATATCTGCTTCGCATCAACAGAATTCCACACCTTAAAACAACACACGATGTAGAATACAAGAGAGTAAAAATTATGATAAACAATTTTCCTGCTACTATCTTTGATGTTGACTGTACAATCTTCGGCTGAGATTTACAGTAGTCATATGGCCCATCGTTTTTCGTTATTTTATATACATCTTATGTTGCTATAAGAACTGAAATTGTATTGACGTTATTGTTGTTCTCTGCTCAATAGCGTTCTTATTACCATACACTGGATAAAACAGACTGAACATAGTTATGGACAATTAGACTACTGTAACTTTTGCTGTAGACTGTACATTGTGAAAAAAACTGCAAAAGTGAAAAGAAATAAAAAAATATCAAGGATACTAAAAAAGCGACCCTTATGTGATTCTATATATTTGATAATGTAAATTGGAGTTTCAACATAAAGAGTTGTAAAGTTGTTGCTAAGTTTAAATCCACTTTTTGTTCAGTCGAGAGTGGATTTACCAGGAAGAGAAATGTATGTGGAGCCTTCGCGACACTGTGTAAGTTCCTGTCCTTTAAACAGTGTTAAAATTTTATTAGATGATGATACAAGCCATAGGAAACACACAGGTTACGAACTGTAGTTTTTACAGAAAGCTTCTTGATATGTCATAAACAGTAGCATAAATCGAAAATAAGAAAAATGTCAATTTCAAACCACAATTCAGTTGTATAATTCATTTGTTAGGCACTAAGTAATTATCTACATCTACAATAACTCAAATGCTGTGTGTACAATATGCTTACAAGAACACACTGAAATACAGAGGTTTTTCGTATTTTTAAAATTTTACTCAGATTTTCTCCACATTCAGACTACTATAAATGAACACCCACATACTTGTAGAGAAGTTCCCGTAAAATTGAAAATTTCTATCGTTAAAATTTAACATAGTATACTTTACAAAAAACGGGATGCAACAGTTTTTTTTATTTAAATTTGAATATTTATCATGCATAAAGAGAGAGAATGATTGTAAATTTCACTTGTGTTGTGCAACATAAACATATTTTTGAAACCCGAATTATGGAAATTACATCTTAGGTCAACTGTGTAATTGTTTTTAATTCCTTAAAAAACGGTAACTTTTTAAGGTAGTTGGATGGCAACGCAAATTAACGGTCTTAAACCGAAATATGTCCAATCGACTTTTTGCAGTTTAGAATCATAGCCTTCGATGGCGAGATCATGAGATAAACTGCAGATTCTCCTAATGGTAAATACATAAATTTATCTCATTAGACAATACGAAATGATACTGTACTCATCACAAGTGACAGTCAAAAACCGAGGACATCTGAAAAAAAAAAAAAAAGTTCATTGCGAGGCGACAACCATAAACCTTGGTGGTAGGGGAACTGGGAACTGGAATCTGCAAGAGGGAGATTCATCCATTCGTCTTTCCCCAGAGTATTTTCTCAGCAATGCTGATCTCACTTTTGTTCGAAGGAAGCGATGTCCCGAAGGCAGTCTATCATGAGAAGCCATGAAAAAGGATGTCCCGTGAGGATTTTCTTTTCTCTTTGGATAAAGGTGGAAATTACGTTGACAGACTTACCAAGAAATGGACCTCTTCGTGCCTGAAGAAAGAGGCATCGTCTTCAATGGAACCAGAGCGATGACATTGGATATTGAAGAAGCAGGGTGGTAGATCTCTCGCCATTCTTCACGGGACTTGTGTGTTTGCTGAAGCAGATGCTCTTTTACGTCTAATTTTTTTTCAAAAAGGACAAAAAGTATTCCAGTTTCCTGTCTCAAAATTGATTGAATTTCGTGCCAATGCATACATAACTAACGTTCAACCCAGCGCTTCCGTTTCTACATTACTTGTCGCCTAAAAACTTTGATACTAGTACGCCAAGTGAATTATTAACGTTAAAAGAGTAAACTTATCTATCATAAAGATGGGCAAGAAATTCAAGAGATATTTCGCAGTACGGCCTCGTTGCAACTACAAATAATCTGAATAATGTATGTCCATTTAAACGAATAGCTGGAGCACCATAGCGTTAAGCAGTCCCAGTTTTTTAAGCAGCGGTTAGCTGTAAATCAATTTGAGAGAAATTCTATTGTCGCAATTTGCATAGCCCTAAGTTTCATGAATTTTTTTCTTTTTCCCGCAGACACCGAGGAATCCGAATGAATAATGACAAACTGGTGCATTAAAACTGCAATAAAGTGAAGTATAAAAACGGGAACAAGAAACACCATATGTGGAATTATTCTGTTTAACAAATTCCATAGCGCGACGTCTTGTGTGCAAGAATTAACCAGAAATGTTATATTTAATTTAATTACGTTTAACAATTTGGTACTTCGGCGAAATGTGTTTATATATTACTAACTTTAGAGAATGGATTGCATGAAATTTTTTATGTGAACAATGCTTCTCAGTTCTAGGGTTCCTTTGGCTAGCAACAATATTATCATCAAATTTAAAATAATTTTAGTCGCGCTTCTTCAGAATGGAATTATTGGTTTAACGACACGTACCTTGCTTCGTGACGATCAGATGCCATCAGGGTGATCGATCACAGCGAGTGTTCAACTCATAATCGCTCCCAAAAGATCTGATTGCGAGTCTTTGATCTACATTCTGATTTGGGAATCTGTGGAGCAAGGACGCGCATAATGTGAGTGTCCCTTCATCAATTTCATGAAATCACCATTCATCCTTATCGTCGCAATTATCCAAAAGTTACAGAAAGCGACGCTAAATAAGAAAAACACGAAGTATTTAAAGTGTGAAGAACAGTCACTAACAGCCTCTTCTAGTGCCATATTGACAGAAAACCTTAGATAAAATCAGAGATCCTTTGTAATTACGAAAATATACTTTCTTCCTAATGAAAGCTGTACTATAAGCCATACAAAATCTAAGTTATGCTTGCACTTAAGGGGATACAATCTAAAGTATTCAAGATCCACAACTTCTTTGCTTTACTCATTCAATATTCAACAGCTCTGAAGCACTCAACCAACAGAGATGCTCACGCTTGAAGTATACAACACCAGTACAGCCAATTTCTGAGAGTAAGCTGCACGCAAACACGGAGAGTATTCAAACCAATCACAGCTGAATGTAATGAAAACGGGGAGAATATAGAGTTTTCTTAAAATATTTAATTATTAGGCTGCATTGATTTGTGTACTTAAAGCATACTTCTGCCAAAATATACAGTGTGTCCCCATTAAAACCACCACAATTTTAACTACAGAAAAACTACTATGGCCGATGTGTGTTCCTTTGGTTGCATACAAAGGTTGGCTATCTCTATTTCCATGTACATGCTGCAGAACAACTGCTTTGAAACTAAAACGTACTGTTGACTGTAAATTATTCGTGACACCATAGGAACATACAAGAATTTTTGACAATAAACGTGATGAGTTTCTCTTACTTTCTTAAGAGCGACACTCTCTTCTTTATCATTTCTCATTACATTAAAAGCAGGCCCCGTGGCGGAGTGGTTAGCACATCGCGCTACAAAGCCAGGGATCCCGGGTTCGAATCCTGGCCTGGGCATGGATGTTTGTTAGTGTCCATTCATCAACGTCATAATGTCATCATCACTCATCCCCATCTTTCCAAATTAGCCAAAAGTGGCACAAGAAGCGAAGTAAACCGAATCAATCAATCATTACATTAAAATGATTATTAATTCCCTTTTAAACTTTTGTTTGTGCCAAGAGTATTTTTAATTATGTTGGTTCTTTTTACTGTTCCTGTAAATAGTGGAAATCAGTGAAATAATCCTGCTATAATGGCAAATACTGCTCCTATGTATAGGATATAATGGAAGTGGGTAACAGCATAATGTGTAGAGACAAACTATAGAGATGAAAAGTGATATATAGTTGTTGTTTTTTATTGGAGCGGAATTACATGTGAAGGTATATAGTATGCCCTATTTATTGATAGTAAGAAGGTGGTAGGATGCATATTGCTAATTATATCAGCCGATATGTGTTCAGCTCAAAAACACATCTTTCTATTCTAGTATAATTAGACTTGTTAACCCTTAACTAGGCGTTCGGGGGTAAATCTGACCCCCAGGTAGGTATTTCTTAACACCCAGACACTTGTTGCTTGCCCCCGGTGCTAGCTTATCTAGTACCTTCCTAAACAGTCTGCTTCAACTGTCGATGTCATTTCCTTCATTGTGAGTGTAATTGTAGCAAGCTGTTCCAAAGTTGATGGGGGTCAAATTTACCCCCACGCGCCTAGTTACGTATGTGATCTTTTGTTGTTCATTCTTTTTTAGAACTTTCGCTTACTGAGCTTCGTGAGTGAAATATTTTAACAGTTTTTACTTGATTTGTGTTGTTTGACCGTGTTTTAAAGTGAATGTTTAATTTTTGTAAGAAATCGTTCAAAAGCTCATAGTATGAAAGACAACAGGGGCGTATGCGGTGGCTGTTGGAGGACATTTCGAACCTAGTTCATCTGAAGTGCTTCAAGATGAATAATTTACTCCAAATCAGATCATGATGTAGAATATCATGTTACTGAGTGAGAACATTATACTAATTCTAAGAGAAATCACGACGATGAGAATGATATCCCGGATGAAGATGAAACGTATTTCCTGGGAAAAGACAAAATAACTCGATGGAAATAAGCTCCCTGCTCATGTTTGAAATGTTCACAAAAGAAGTATAAACATTGTTTTACATCTTCCTGTATCACTTGCAACTGCAAAAACTGTCCAATCTGCTATCAAAGATTTTCACTTTTCATAGATGACACTTCTGAGACAATCATTGTGGAAAATACCAATACGTACGTAGAAATTATACGGAGATATTCTGTAAGGGAAAGAAATGCCAAATTTGCCGATGAAGATGAAGTTTTAAAAACAAGACAAGTTTACTTGACATAATATATGATAAAAAAAGATAATACAATGGTCCCGTTTAGTTAGATGTGTAAAACAGTTGAGATTTTGAAAATTGATATGTATTGGAACTTCAATGTTTTTCATGGGAAAACGTACCAAAAATAAAAAATTGTATTTTTTTTAAAAATGGATATTGCTAAATTTACGCAAATATTTGAAGTGTATACCCTACAAAAAAGTAATTTTTGTATTGTTTATTCCACACTTTCCTTATTATCATCATTTGATTTAACTATTGCAAGAAAGGGTTTTGAAATGTTGAAAATGCAATGTCTGTCCATATTATTTTTTTAAAAAATTAATTGCACCTCTTTTCTATATTCAAAAACTACTTTAAATTCTTGAAAATAGTCAATTTAATCGTATAAAAGTATTTTTTGGTGCATACGTATCTTACTTGATTACAAATAATATTTTATATTTGGGGGTCAAATTTACCCCCACGCGCCTACTTAAGGTGGTGAAAGAGGTGCGCCTGGTTAAGTTAAATAACTTTGAAACAAATTTATATTGACAAAATTCAAGCTTGATATCTTTAGCATTTACCGTCGAAGAACAAAGGATAAGAGGAGAATGCTCTTCAACGGGACTCTTTATCAACTCCCGTGTTTCCACGGCTAAAATCGATATAAAAGAAGGTTCCAGTGTATGAGAGTTAACATATATTCTCCAAGGACTGGATAGATATAGTCTCATACTCACTTCAACTTATCCCTGAACTTCACATCAAGAGATTCCCGGTGAGCAGCGATGTATCAAAGACGACGCAAAATTTGAAATCTAGTCCAACGGTTGATCCTTTCGCAAAAGTTATGCTCATCCTTTTCATCCACCAGGCAGAACTCAACCTCTGGACCTCTCTCGCATAATCTTATTTCAGATCCCTTGGACCTCTCTGGGCAGGTAAGGAGCTGAGAGAGAGATGGAAAGAGAGTGTGTGTGTATGTGTGTGAGAGAGAGAGAGAGCGAAAGAAAGATGACCAAGTGAGGTCAACAACTAGAAATTTATCTTATCTTCTTACTGCCAAGACAAGTTCAATGCGAACTATATTATTATTGGTCTATGTACAGTTCTATTTCTACTCTGCTAACCAACTACATAAAGTATACACATCACAAAGAACCTCAGTTTCGTAAAGTTAAAAAGTTGATAAAGGAATGTAGTTGATTAGAGTTACCATATTAGTTAATTTCTAGTATTTATTCATGTCTGTATTTTCCTCCGTTACTGACCGTCTACTATCTTCTAGACCACTTTGCGAGAGGGATTCATTTCTAATGTTTTGTCTTGTTTCGAAGTGCGTTTAAGGTTTTAGGAGCAGTATAGCTAAACGAACATTGAAAAGCTGAGGTTCTGAAGTTTCTGGTTGATAGCTATGAATGAGTTTCAATTCTCAGTTTTAGTTTGAAAATGCAATATGTATCCAGCGTAATAAAACTGTACAGATCTGTATATTAATGACTTGTACGCAATTTTATATCTAAGCTAATTCGCACTTGGCATTAATGGGAATAGGAAAAATAATATAATGATGAGCTGCCGAAAAATTACCAAGTCAGCTTTGCCTGTTCTGGTCTCAGAAATACGTAAAATTTAGGCAAAGTTTGGAGAAGTTTAAGTCTGCTGTATGACTGTCATGCGAGAGATAAGGGTTCGATTCAAGGGCTGAGTGATCCCAGGTTGGAATTTCTCAGGCAATATCCCTGCATTAAGCGGCTCAAATAATCGACCACTTGGAGAAACTCCGGAGAGTAAAAATGACAGGAGCATAGTGCTGATCACATCACGTCCAGAAATTGCTGAGATTGTGAATTGTGTGTGGCACCTTTACACCCCACCATGTGGCTTTATGGGATGTTGGTGTGACAAGCGACTTGTCATTGGGTCAAGCGTGGTCAGCCTATTGTGACCCTTTGTAGCTGTTTTCAGGTGTTTGAGACCGGATTGTGCTACTCTTACTTTCATTGAGCTACTAGATTTTCCTCATGACGCTGCGTCAACACGAAAGTTTGGAGCTCTCCATAGAGAATCGAACCTGGGACCGCCCGCAGCAGACGTTACGCGGGAGCCCATATTACATAAAGCTGAAAGACAAGATACCTTTGGTGACTAGTTATTTTTCACAATATAGTTCGTCGCAGATAAATTTGAATTTACAATTCTGTGAATCTCGCAGAAAAATCTGCACTTCAGAGCATTGTGGTTAGTTAAAACCTTTAGATTTTTAGATATTAATGCTAAATTTATGTTGAACATCGTGCCGTGTATGTATATATGGCCAAGTATGAAAACATGCCAACTGAGTTGAATAGATTTGGACGGACCGTTACGACACCTTCAAATTTAGACCTATTTTACATTCCAAGTTGGCATGTGAATCCGAAACAATGGATTAACATTGGATAATTTATATACTTTTATCATACACAGATTTATTAGAATACGCTTATGTAAGTAAATAGGCATTGGGTTTCAATTTCTTTCATTCCGTGTTCAGTACGGAGTTAAAGTAAAAGGAACCTATGTTTCTACACCCCATTGGTTTCTCTTTAATATGCGGTGCTGGAAATCTTCCAGTTTAACAGGAACTACTGAAGCAAAGACAAAAGAATAACTTTTTATAACTTTTCCGTGCCACTTCCCGCAATTTCCTTTGTTTGCGGCAAGACGACAAGCGTGATGCATGTTAATGTATTTATGTCTGACTAGAAATACAAGTGAAGAAGAAAAATTTTCTATGCTCATGAATTTACCACTAACGATTTCTATTTGTGTAATTTAATTCCTCCCCTTGTTGATGCCTCTACTGTTTAAACAACAATGGCAATGCAATTTTGGTATATTTGGTATATTTGGTATTAATTTCAATCGACAAATATAATTAATATCTATGAAATGTAAATTTTATAATCTTTCTCTGTGTCTGTATGCCAGTGAGATGCAAAAAGAGTGTTTCTTTTTAAGTCAGCTTTATGCCCAGATAGTTAATCGGGACTAGACCGACAGTATTAGAGTGGGATCCGAACTATTATGTGCCTCCACCAGGCATCGAACCCGGGAACGCATAATTTCAAGGCGACGAAGTTACCACTACGCCATTTTATAAAGGTAAACCCCTGAACGATAGTTCTCCTGTTATTTTCTTTATCTTCTTTCGCATATCAATTTTACTCAATTTTCTACGATTTTGTTCAGGACAAACACAGACATCCATGTCTTACCCGGATTTCGTACCCGAGGCCCACGGCGCGCCATCCAAGAGGCCGAGATGCAAGCAAAAACACAATTACACATTAAACCATGTTGGAAAAACTTATTTACATGAATCCTAATGGTAGTTTTCTACCGAGTTTCATTTCCATAGCATATCGAAGATTATCCATAGTAATGATAATAGATGAAAAATTTAAGAAATTACCTTTCGCTGATGGTTAATCCAAATATTATGATTGCGGATGATCGGTTATATGGGATTATCTGAATATTCATGTGGTGAATAAACAAATATCCAATATCTGGGTTTGGCCATCAATTGGGAATCAAACCAAGAATTGGAAAATTTCTATATCCACATCAGTTTCTTGTAGAATTTGATCTTGCATTGCACGCCAAAATATATCGTATGTATTTAGCAATTATAACCAAAGCCTGGCGTTATGTAGCTGTGTGTTCACACTAGGGTTTTCTCAATAACGGGAGAATCGGTCAACAATTCCACTATCAGCTGAAAGTGTCAGTTCTGGCTGAGTTCACACATCCTGTGAGTATCCTCAGGGATGTGTCGTGATGCAAACATGTTACATTTACCTGAGTACTGTGTGTATATACGGTATCGCATCGGTCTCTAATGTACACAGAGCCCACAATATGGGCATTTTGTATACTTCAGTAAAAATCAAGTAATCCAGAATATTTTTCAAAAGTATAAAAAAGAGATAATCTGAGCAGTACAGATCAACAATGGCAACTACAGACTAGCATATTAAGTTCTATAATCAAATGCATTCCGTATTTGATTCTCGGTGGATCAATGAATTAGACTTCTTGCTACATCAAACAGTTCCTGACATGATAACCCATCTAGATTACTACACAAAATAGTCTCAAACACGAAATTTTACCAACAGTGTGTGCTAAACACGATATTACCGTAAAAGAAGACTGTTAGTTTTGAATTAACTTTCAAATAAGGATGGGTTATATAAATATTTAGCGACAAAAGAAGAATCTTAAATCACAAATAGCAGGTTCTAGCGTTTCATAAAGCACTGTAAAATTATTTCAGGAGGAATATGGCTTATGATTTGTTTGTAATTAATCTTCTTCTAAAGATCTGAGTAAACATCCTTTGAAATAAACTTTAAAAAACATCTTCTTAATGAAAATGGTATCACAAGAATGAATAGTACAGTATGAAGAAAATACTAATACCACATGTATACCTTGTTGAATATTCACATGCTTTAGGATGCCATGCTTTACATGCAACGTCAAAAATGTATTGCACTTGAGGAATATGAGATATGATCTGATTCGTATCAACTATTCGGAACTGTTTGGTTTTTTATCAAATATTTCTTACATAAATCTGTAATGCATATTTTAAAAGTTATGATATTTTTATGGTGCACCTAATTACGTATATGTAATTTATGTAACTTTCGTATTTATGATATTAGTGACTGACGAAAGCAAATTATCTTATTGTTCATATTGCAAATATGCGTTCCTTTTGGTTCGAAATTATAACTATTTTAATCCGTAAGAGCTAAATTTCAGCGAAAATTATTAAAAACGTAAGTTTACATTTGATTCTTTACAAATATGTCAAGTTATATTTTTCTTTAACAGAAATCTTCAAGGAGCATAATTGTTGTCTTTAAGATAGAGATTTACACCTCATGTATAAATTGCTTATTGAATCACAAACACCTAATATTGCCATTGTACACAATTTGATAGTCTACGTAACACAGCTTCATATCAAGAGAGGCTTCTTGGTTGGTTGGTTGATTTGGCGTTTAAAGTCCACTTTATGCACAGTAAGGCTAATCGGGACTGGACTTACAGTTTAAAGTAGAATCCGAACCACTATGTGCCTCCACCGGGTATCAAACCCGGGACCCAAGAGGCTTGTGAATCGCATTCTGCTTGGCATGCTAAGGTAATAAATAGTGTCTCTATCTCTCTGTGTGTGAGATAGATATGTGAAACTGAGAAACCGTTCATATACGGTAAAAACATTATTTTACGAATATTGCTCTCCACATAGAGATATGGAAGTTATTTTAAATCACAACCATTCACAACTTATTTTTTTTAATACTAACGTAACAAAAACGAAGAAATATACTTTTCTAATGGTGTTCATTTCATTCACAGACAAAATATTGTGACATATTAAGACAAAAACTTGTTACAAGTAGCTCACGTTATTGTTCATTGAATAAAATTATTAAAGGCTTTCATTTTTGTATTACAAATTGTTATGGTTGCTATAAAAAGTCTAATGTCAAAATATTATTGAACTGACATCATAAGTCAGCTTCAATAAAGCGATATCTGATCACTCATTTTGATAATTCGTTGCATGTAAAGTATGGTATCTACAATAATTCCTTGAACAACCCTGAAACAAATCGTATTTAGCACCACAGAAAAAAATAATTCGTATGAAATATCGTGTTTGTATGATGGTAAACATTCAAGTGTATCACATTTGCTGTAAATAGTTTAGAAATTTATTTTAATTTGTAACTCAGATTTTTTTTTTTTGAAGCATCAACTTTCAATATCTCGAAACCTGCATTTTGTCACGTAATACCATGTTTTACACCCGAGCCCTTCAATTATTAATTTTCATTTATTAAAGTTTAGATCTATTTTGAATTATTTTAATCACCTCACTATCAATCACATAGATACCTTCCAGTTTAGTATTAAATACTCTATCCATTGAAATAATCCTATGAGTTTCAAGGATATATATAAAAATCAGTATTGATGCATGAATGTGAATACGTTGAATGTGAAGGGTGATTCTTTCTCCAATGAGAGAGAAAGGGAATCCAGAGAAAGTGTAAAAAACATGGAGCAATTTGATAGTGATTATGTCTAATTAAGTCTCTCAACTGGGAAGCTGCAAGGTTCATTGCCACAGCAACGCCATTGTTCTTCTGGAGAAGCAAAATTTTGTTTTCTTCGTCGTTGCCATTGGTTGTAGTCCGATTTGACGTCGTTCGTCACTTCGCCTCTGTCCACCTCTTAACATGAAGCACCGTTACAAGGATTCAGTAATTCGTTCCGCATTCTCCCACATTTACTACCTAGCTAAATATAATTTAATGCGTTAAAGAAAGAACGCGAACGATTTGGCGAATTTCTTGATTTCATTAGTACCAATTCGTTATAATGTG
This sequence comes from Lepisma saccharinum, assembly GCF_977018435.1. Classification (NCBI taxonomy): domain Eukaryota; kingdom Metazoa; phylum Arthropoda; class Insecta; order Zygentoma; family Lepismatidae; genus Lepisma; species Lepisma saccharinum. Next base: position 187,812,867 of record NC_139230.1, on the reverse strand, counting down.
AAATATTCTTCTATTCTCTCAACATTTGCTCTTCTAATGTATCCGACAGTCTACTTCACATTTTGGGTTATTTAACGCGGCTTTTCTGCGTCTTTAGTTTGACTGACAGGACTCAACTCCAGTAGCACCATTCATGTACACGGAATGGTTACAAAATATATGTTTCTTTACCATGTAATGTTTGGAATTGAATTGGTGTCTTAAGATCACTTTATGCACAGATAGGCTTATTGGGACCGGACTTACAGCTTAAAGTGGGATCCGAACCACTATGCAATGTGCCTCCACCAGGTGTCGAACCCGGGTCACCTTCATTACAAGGCGACGACGTTACGACTACGCCATCGGGGAAGCCCTTAAAAATGTTTGGAATCCATTTCCAATAAGCAGTAGGAAAGAGACAGGTATGGTCAATTTTTTTAATGCAAGTTCTTCTGTATGGATACAAATGCCTCACCTCATTTACTATGTTACTTCCTCCCCTACATAACTTCTGTAACATTTCTTATTAACTTATCCTGTTATTAAATACCTTCGTACATATCTCCATTTTTAAAGACGTATTTTGGATGCATTTCGTGTATTAAATTTATGTTGATATTTTTATTTTTGGTATGGAGAGATGCTGTTATATATTTGTGGTACTTAGCGTGGTGTAGGGACTGACCTACTCTGAAAGCATCCAATGTCAATCTCACTTCCATGTAGTAGGTTTTTCATACTAACGAGGCTGTGGCGCATAGACCTGCATTGATTGATTGATTTGGTTTATTTTACTTTGTTTTTCAGACACGTTTGGCTAATCGCAAAGATGAGAGATGAGGGACAATATGATGAAATTGATTCAGGGACACTCACAAAGAACACCGATGCCCAGGCCGGGATTTGAACCCGGGATCCCTGGCGTCAGAGCGCGCTGTGCTAACCCCTCCGCCACGAAGGTCGGCAATCTTCTGTAGGAATTGTATCGGCCATGAGTGCTTGTGATTGTCCCTTCATCCATTTCATCTTACCATTCACCCTCATCTTCGCCATTAACGAAAAGTGGCAGAAAAGCGAAGTAACCAATCAATTAATAAGTATTTACTCAGCCTCCGCGTCGGAGCGATTGGCGAAGCGTGCTACGAATCCAGGATCGATCGCTAGACTAAGTATGGATATTTCACAGTGCTTGTTCTTTCATCTAATTCGCAAATACACCTTTCATCCCTACCGTTGAAATTAACACCGCACAGTGACGTAAAATCCCCAAAATACAAATTTGATTGTTATTTTTCAGTGTAAGTCTACTCCAAGCAAATAAGATCTACCAGAACAAACGTCACAATGTTGTATATGTTAAATGGCCAGGTTCTGAAAAATCTGAAGAATGAAAGTTGAACCCGATATTATTTAATTAGTCGGTTGTTTATTTGTATTATGAATTTATGCGTATGATGTACTCAAAGTTCATAATTTACGATTTAAATTTCTTCTGAACAACTACCTAACGCCGCTATGTCGATTGTCCTTCAGGATTCTTTTCAACGGCTTAATAAAGCTGCATTACCTCGCTTTCCTACCTAACTGCGACAAGAAAAACCTTATCAAGTGGAGTTTTGGAGACTCATAATCGTATTCAGCCTTTTATCTCAATCTATCCAGCGTCAGTTAATGAGAGAAATGGCATATTAGTTTCTCAAGATCTCTTTTCATCTTCAGAGTCTTGCACGGTCCATTTGAATCAGGGAGAAGATAGGCTGGCTTAAATTACTGGAGGAAACTGGATAGTAGGGAGAAATGGGACTGATTCTATTGTGCTCATTTGACATGAAAAACAAGATGCCTCATGAAAGAATGCCTCGTCTCCCTTACTGATTTCCGTTGCTAAGCGACCATCAGCGAAACATCAAAAGGTATAACGACCAATGAGCGCCCGCTTCCAGGTCCGCAGCCTCTTCATTCCCATCGCGAGATGCAAGGAAGAGGTCATCTTACCAAGGTCTTATTTCGTTAGTTTCAATGTATACTGGGTACAAGGCACGGCGATAATACATTCGGTTATCGATTTTCATTGACGCAAACGAACCGCAGGACCCAAACACGTTAAGAGCGACTATCTGATAACTTTTCGAGGATTTAAATAAAGTTCCCTCCTGCTTTCTCCCATTTGAGAACTTCAACTGAGGATCTACTGCCGTCTTAAGACAGCTTAAAGGAGGAAACACATTATGAACGGCCGACACACCACAGGCAGGCATTAGCAAGCTGATTGGAAGGAAATCAAACACGAACTAAACCACGATCGCCCGGTTACGTTGTGTACACTTCGCTTCACCTCGCACAGAGCGGAATGCCTCAATGCCTCCCCGAGAATTAAAACCTCTTCTGGGTGTTCGCCCCGAAAATTACAACCGGTGATGGACGTTCTGTCCGGAATTAAAACCGGCTGTGAACGTTCGCTCCGAGAATTAAAACCGGTTGAGGACGTTCGCTCAGAGAATTAATACCGGTTGAGGACGATCGCTCCGAGAATTAAAACCGGTTGAGGATGTTCGCTCCGAGAATTAAAAGCGGTTGTGGATGTTCGCTCCGAGAATTAAAAGCGGTTGTGGATGTTCGCTCCGAGAATTGAAAGCGGTTGTGGATGTTCGCTCCGAGAATTCAAAGCGGTTGTGGATGTTCGCTCCGAGAATTCAAAGCGGTTGTGGATGTTCGCTCCGAGAATTCAAAGCGGTTGTGGATGTTCGCTCCGAGAATTCAAAGCGGTTGTGGATGTTCGCTCCGAGAATTCAAAGCGGTTGTGGATGTTCGCTCCGAGAATTCAAAGCGGTTGTGGATGTTCGCTCCGAGAATTCAAAGCGGTTGTGGATGTTCGCTCCGAGAATTCAAAGCGGTTGTGGATGTTCGCTCCGAGAATTCAAAGCGGTTGTGGATGTTCGCTCCGAGAATTCAAAGCGGTTGTGGATGTTCGCTCCGAGAATTCAAAGCGGTTGTGGATGTTTGCTCCGAGAATTAAAAGCGGATGTGGACGTTCGCTCCGTAATCACCACCATGAACTTCTCTTAAGATGTGCTCTTTCCATAGTAAAAGAGAGAAAATCAGATGCAGGGACTTTAATGCTTTCGAAAAGACAAATTACAATTTTTGCCATTTATTCATATTCACTAATTAATGCAGATGTAATTCTTCCAAGTTTGATTATATATTTTTTTTCTGTTGTCGGACTGGTTTTAACATGCAATTCCCGCATTGCATACCTTGATCAATATTTACTCTGAAGGCTAGTTTTTATTATAGCGGAAGGCTGTTGTTTGCGATGATGATACTGAAGGAGCTAAAAAAAATGGTGCCCCTGTTTCCTGAACATTAGTCCCGCATGTTTAGTGTTTTCCCCACAGGATTGCCTTTCATGAATATTTGAACGGCGTTTGGAGTCAGCGAGAAAGTACGACGACAAAGTGTTATTTAACGCTATGTATTATCCTTCCTAATTGCATTGGAGTGAGTCATAAATGACACGGCAGTTACCCGCTTCAAAGGGCGTAAAAATAATGTTCTTTAAAGATTATATTTCGGGTAAGTCCTGAACGAAGATTTATTACATTATTGATCTTAGTAGTTAAACCATACTCAGTGATTAGGGTCACTATACCATCTCATGTTAAAGTCAACGAAATATACTCTATTCCAGGAATCTGTGGAGCAAGGCCGCACATAGCGGCAGAGAAGGGGGGAAATCGAGTAGACTGAGCGAAGCAGTAGCCGCTGCTCCGATGGCTGGTAACTGCAGTCGCTTCTCCCCCTCCACGTAATCCCGTTCCTTCTCACGTGTTCATTGGTGGAGCCGTCTCGCGTCACTACTTGCGCAGAGACTTATTTTCGTTCGCTTTCTCCAGAGATACCCGGGACAGAGTATCATTCAATGAGTTAGTTTGATCTGTAATTTAACGTCGCTCTTCCGCCACTTTTATCTAATCGCGACGATGAGTTTCAATGATGATGATATAAAATTGATGAAGGAACACTTACAAAGAATACACATGCCCTGGCGTCTTGTGCGCTGTGATAATAACCCCTCCGCCAAGGAGATCGGTTAACTTAATACGACAAAATTGATTATTATTTAGTACAATGTAGTTATGGTAACATCCCTAATATGCGGCATATTGCGGGTTCAAACTCCGTAGACAGACTCTTTTGTAATGACACTCCAGGCGAATCCTTTGAAGAGCAGAAAGTACTTGTCTACTTAGAGTTGGTTTCTCAGCGCACTTTATGTACATGTAGGCTAATCGCGGACTGGAGCTGTTTAGAGTGGGATCCGAACAACCATGTGCCTCCATCGTGAGTCAAACCCGGGACCCCTTGATTACAAGGCGATGACGTGAGAATATCTATATATGCCAACGTGGAAAGGTGATAGTGATATGTGAATCAACCATTAAATGCTTGATGTCAGGTGACCTAAATTGCATTTAAAATATAGCTATATACTCTACAAGAATATTTGTTTCAGTTGAAAATGACTTTTTTTGTAATTCGCCATAGATATTTAGAAAAGAAGAACGTCTCCTCTAAACTCAGTCCTTAATTTCATCTTTGTCTTTACTATTATCATAATTCATGACATGGATATTGAGACGAAATTTTTCCTGGGGACAAACAAAGAAGAAATCTTTTCCGTTTAACATGAAAGTTAAGTCATTTCCAAGTTTTTCAGAGCTAACGCCGCTCGCATCTTCAGAAACTGAAGTCCTAACGTAATCGTATATTACTTAACTTTCCAAAACTATCAAGCAGAGTGTCAACTGCCTTCTTCCACAAGAATATAGAATTCTTACAAAAACCTTAACATATTAGGGATATTTCACACCCAAGCGATAAGCGACACGTGTCGTTTCAAAATTTCGCCAATCGAACGCAGACTTGTGCGGCCTGTGATGACGCTACGGTGTGAAACGTTGTTATTGATTGGCTCGTTTCCAAGCGACGTGTCGCGTTTCACTTTGGTCGGAAATTTTCCTTAAATTGCACAGTAGAATAAATTTGTTACGAAGACAGGGTGTTAATTTTTGAGAGTGTATTAACTTTACAGGTATATAAATCCATAATGACAATTGTCAAATTCGTTATAGCGCAAATAGAATCATTGTAAAGATAATGCAAAATATAAAACTAGCAGCCCAAGGAACCACAACATGCAGAAATGAAAATATGGAGGAACAGCAGAGAGTGAGAAGTGTCGTACCACTATATTACAAAGGAATTCGTAGGAGCTGAATTATGAAAACATTCCCTCGGGTTAAGCCTTTGAAAGCGAACGCCACTCTGACTGAAGTCTCTGACGATAAGAGCTACGTTTAGCTTTGGAAAGCTTGCAATATTCTCGAGAATGCATCCTGGTCGTTAACCAGAGAGAAATTCTTCAGTATCCCTGCATGATATACAATGTGTCTATTTGTTGTGTTTTAGGTTGCCTATGTCGAAGGATTTGACGATTTCATACTGAATCATATCCAATTTTCCTCGTCAGTGTATTCCTGAAACCACCAACACTTTTCTGCATTTATTTGTCTCCTTTAACCATCATTCGACCTCGCTTCTTCATTGCCGCGGTAAATTAGGCTTACAAGAACAAATTTTGAGTGACGATCAAGTTGACAGAAGTGAGGGTAAGGACATTTCACACAAAAAATGTGCTTGGGATATCGTCAGAGATGACAGAAATAAAGGGCAAATGTGTCCCTAAAACGACAACGGATACAGCAATATAAATCACCGGACAAAATCCAAAAGAACTGCCAAAAGAAGAATCTTTGAGGGAAAAAATGCCTGCAGAAGGTTATGCCAGAGGGTAACAATGAAATGAGAATTAATCTGCGAAACCGTTCTCCTGTAAAAATGAACCGAATTCCGAATTTTGTTGCTGAACAAAGCTTTCTGTTGGAACCTTTACCCTTCAGACTTTTTTTTTTGCAGTTTTTTTTGTATTACAAGTTTAATTTAATAACTGGAAACAGAGGTTGTGCCTTCCGGTAACTCCCGGGCATCCTTTCTTAATTTCTGTTTCAGGTTCATTTGCTCTGTACTGAAGCAGATACATATAATGTTTGCAGTTCAGGGAACGGACATAGAGACGTGAATAATTTGTCTCTCAGTTAGTTTTTTCTGCTGATTTGCCCTAAGCTCTAAGGGAAATCCCATCCGTTTAGTCAACAGTGAAGTCTCCATACAATTGCTATCATGAAAATATGTTATTCGCTATTCTCTTTCTCTCTGTCTCTGATTTATTCAAGTTGCTGGGCTAAGCAGCATATTTAGAACTTCCTCAAACAGAAAGTAACAATTAAATACACCCAATTAGTTTCTTCTTACTCTGCAAGGCACTGAACGTCTACCAGGAATGATTTCGTGAATGCAAAGGCTTCAGTTCACAGACTGCGATAGATGAAGGCTAGATGAAATCCTTTGTCTTAGACCGGTGAAAAAATTTACTTCCCGTGCGTGGTTATGCATTTTGGTGCATAAATTGTCACAGTTAAATGTATATATATTTTTTGTTTTATTGGAATGATCTTGTCTTGCCTGCTCAACTGATGCATTTTGATGTCGCGCGGACAGTAGCTATTAAAAGTACCATTTGATGCATTCCTCTGTAAAATTCTATACCTATCATATATCTTCTTAACCCCCCCACCTCCACCGATGACCTCCGTAACGGAGTGGTTAGCACAGCCCGCCACGACGCCAGAAATCGCGGGTTCGAATCTCAGTTCAGCATCGTTCTTTGTGAATGTTTCTTCATCAATTTCATCATACCATCGCTCTCCCTCATCTTCGCCATTAGCCAGAAGTGACAGGAAAGGGATGACAAATAAAACAAATCAATCATCTCCCACCCCCATGGTCGCGGTTTTTATTATCCCAAGTAACGAAAGTTTCACATTGCTTATATATTAGTCTAGTTGCTTTTCTTCCACATAAGTTTTGTACCTCACTTCAAAGTCAGCATTTTTCATTTGATTGGATTGTTGTAGTTTTTTAATGTATTCCTGAAACTTGGCTCAGGTGTCGATGAAGCATCCACGTATTAGAAACCACAGAAAAAAATCTGTGAAAACTATTTATTTGTTTCGCATTTTGTAATATCGTGTCATTCTATAGAATGAAGGGATCTGAACCAGTTAATTGATGGGGTGATGTAAACTACTCATCATTCATCCTCTTGATGAGACCACTCGTCATTGACATGACGAGTTATTGCTTGGCATGCGAAAGGTACAAATAACACAAAGGAATTAAACTACTGAAAAGACAATGGCAACTCGTTGGATTTTGTGAACCGTTGAACCTGTATCATGGCTGGGTGTAGGATAATTACCTGTCTAACTGAAGTCTCTGAGCTGAATCGAAAATAGCGAAGTCCTCTGTGAGCTTCTCTCTAAGTGTTGACCAAAGCGAGCTTCCACTATCGACCTCCTGTCTTGCTGACCTCCTCTCTCTACCAACTCAATTCCCAAAGTCCAGTCACTTCCCAGCTTGTCTCACCTCTATATTCCCTGGCCATCGAGCTCTTCCTCGATGCCGAATCGCCGAATCGTGTTTATTATCATAATTGCTACCATGCAAACCGCTGACACCAAACCCAGAAGAGTTACCTATTTCCTGAATGCTCAGGAGGTTTGCATGGCACAACACAATGCATTGTAAACATGCCTAAGAGGCTTGAGACAGCTGAGAAAAACAAGTGAATGCCCTGGTCAACATGAAGCGTTCAGAGAGACTTAATAAAATAAACATACAATCTTATGGATTGATACGTTCGCGCCTCTTAGGAAAAATTTTCTCCTTTGAAAATTTAAAAGTCAAATCGCAAAGCTTGACATGACTCAGGTTCGCCAATTCCATATATTTTCTTAAAAAAACCAAATATACAAAAGAAAATCCACCATAACTGTCTGTTGTTTGCCGTATCCCGAAAGAAAGAAAATTTTTATTCCCTAAACTCTAAAATGAATAATACCCTTAATACTAACAAATTCGTATGTTTATACGATGTAAAAAAAACAATGATATATACTATTATAGGACTAGAAATCACAAAAGTCGTGTCGTTAACTGATAAAACTCTTAATGTAGCACATGTGCGTGCACGTAATGTATATTATGTATAATTGCTCATCAACCTGCTCCTAGTCAAGAGTCTGTGATGTCTCGCCACGCGGTAACGACTCTGTGTGTTCCGCGAAGCAAGCGGTTGGAGCGTCGTGTAAGATGGAACGGAATTCACAATGTTTATGTATATTTCCACTTGATATAGACTTTTCAAACACATAGAAAAACCTTAAAAAGGTGCACAAGTAAGTACACGTAAGTAAGCATGTAAAACATTGTCACATCTCACTGTTTTGTCCGTGTGAAAACCTGATCATATCAAAGTGCGTATGATTTACGAACTACCTAGCTAGTGCACTCCTAACATCGTTGAATATATGAACTTGCATGGCTGTGTTGCACATTCCAATGTAGTATTATACACTATTCAATATATATAATGAGTTACACTGAAAACTGTCGCTGGTAAAACTTAATTATAGCGTTCCATTTTCTTTTCTACGTTAATCTGTACACTGTATACATATATATGGCTTGGTGAATACCTTTGTATGTCTGCACACACATAAAAAAAATAATCTTGCAGTATTTTATCAACTGTCTACTCTGATTGAAAATATCAGAAAATGTTCAATGTGCAGTTGTATTTTTAATTATGTACCATATTGGTGAAACACAATTAACTATTTGGAAAAAACATTTGCATAAAACTAAAGCATACTGTCTGCAATGTTTGAAAGTACTGTAGCTATGCTTGTTATAGCTTGCATGTGCAATTGGATATCCATTATAAAAAGCTTCTTCTTAAAACCAAAATATGCACTAACTGATGCACTGGTCAATTGACATCACTGATGCTTGTAGCTTCCTTGCAGTGTTATGTAAACTTAAATGCATATAAAACTAGTTCTTATGCATGACACAAAACTGAAAATGTATATAAGGACTATGGAAAAGTACTGTTTCCCATAATGCATGTTAAATGACCAAATAGATACACATGATAGGAGCTCACATGTGTATGTGTAGAAACACTGTAGCACAATTCTGTAATTATTGTTTGTGACCAGAACTGCTGGTTGTAGAATGTATGTTTTCTCTGCTTCCTCTTCTTTCTGGATTGCTTGTCGTCTTGACTGCATTGGGGCAATGTAAAAATGTAGTAAATTACCCGTAGAACTTGGGAGATGGGGAAAAATTGTTGTTCGAACTGCAAAACAGTGTGGAGGGAAATTTTATCTAGCTCCATCACTAGGTGTTGTTGATAATGTATAGTCCGCTATACTGGGAAATGTATGGTTGACTACATCCTTCCTGTAAAAGGTAGTCTCCGTGCAGTAATAAGTAGAAATGTCTGCATGTCTCCCTCAAATTGGTGGTGACGAATCTCTTCTTGAAATAATACTTAAAATGTCTGCATGTCTCCCTCGTAAAATGATACTCAGTCTTTCTGCCTGGTAATAATAGACTGCCTGCGGATGTCCGTCATGAAAAATGCCCATGGATGGTGTAGGCATTGCTTGTCCGTGGCCTTCCGTATAGACAGGTTAGGTTGAATAAAGGGAAAATTATGACAAAGAAAGGAAATTGCAATAGGATGGGTATATATAATTCAAGTATGCATGTACACAAAACCAACTAATTTCCACTGCCTTTTCTTTTAAAATTAAATTAAATTGTCTCATCAAAATAAAATATGATTAAAATAAATTGATAAAATAATTGCCATAACTCTTTGAAAATAAATAAGGAAAAATTTAAATAAAATATCCAACCGTAATTAAAATATTAATGTCCATGATTAATGTGTTGCCTTAACCTATTAATTATTACTGCGCTGCTCTGAATTAATCTGTTTCGCAAGCTGATGATGCTTATAAAAATAATATCCTAAGGTTGCGGTTAATAACACATTCCAAATAATAAAAACTAATATAGACATGGGCAAAGGGTTTAAAACTAATTCTTTAAATGAAATGTTCTTACTAATTGATTGATTAAGTTGCTTTAAAGCAAGTTCAAGCGAAGTCCACTGGGGAATAGTGAAATCAGATAAATTCTTGGGAATATTAGGTAATAACTCAATTTCCTGCATTTTGACTTGTTCGAAAGCTAAAATTCTTGTATGTAAAATTTGTTGATCCACAATAATTTGCGAAAAATCCTGATAATTAAAAAATAAAGATTCCCCTTCGTTAAGCTGAATTGATCTGTGCGTATTCAAATTATTATTCAAATTCTGAATCACAATAAATTGACCTGAGCCTGATATTAAAATACCATTGCGTGTTCTGATAAACTGAAGTAATTTATTGTCAGTAATAGATTTCACTTCAAAATTACAAAATGTAGAATTAATAAACAAAGATAAGTGTTGCAAGCATGTTCTAAATTCTGTTTAAATGTAAAAAATTATTATGTTGTGAACCCTTAAAATAAATATATAAAATTTGTGTTGCGCAAAGCAAGCTGTTAGTATCTAAAAGGTTGCTTTGGCAAGCCTCTAATGGCCTCCTAATAAATGATAGGCCGGTGCAATTTGCCGTGGTTGAATATAATGCAATATAAAACAAAAATTTCAGTAAATGCTACTCCTGAGTTTCGTTGAAACTCCAGGTGGTAACAAATATAGCATCAGGGAATTAAAAAAGGTGATATTCAAATTTAAAACACAATAAAAATAATAAAAAACTTTCTCAATTTCAAATTTCCTTTAAACAAAAAAAAATGTATCCACTCAAAACTTCTTGAGTCCGCCGTATACCTCAAATCACTTGGTCGTGGAAACAGACCCGCCGCGGAAAGGTATACTTGACCCATATAAGAATGGTGTGTCAATCCCTTAGGTATGTTTAAACAAAATAGATAGAGAATAGTTATGCTATATATTACAATATAAATACAAATTAATAGTTATTACCTACTGTACTAATATTAACATGAAGTTAATCAGTAAGAAGTAATGAATTTATTGCTGCATTGTCAAATAAGATGCAAATTGGGTAAGTGAGCTAAATTTCCTAATAATAATTATTAATAATAATAATAAATTCTCAAGTTATAACATTTGTGGTAAACCACACTGTTTAAATTTGGAAAGGCTAACGATGCCGTGGCGACTTTTGCTGCACATGCCTGTGCCAATCACCGAGGCTTAGCCTGGCATGTTGCTAATAATCTTGATTACTCTAAGTGCATAAAGTGCTAAAATTGACCTTTTGTAGAAATTTCCCTGATTTTATCAAAATTTCGTTATCTCTATCCTGATTCAAACCAAATGTACGTCGAGTTCCCTAAAAACTTACTTACTATAAATATCTCTTATGAAAAACGGGAAAATTTTGCGAGAAAAACGCAAAAAAAAAAAATTCGTCTTGTTGATTCGTTGAAAATTATAGATCGTGATTAGTCTGAAGTGCATAAATGCGACGTTTTACGGAAAAAAATTATCTATATAGAACAAAATATCCCTAACATTGTTTACATGAACTTCTATCGTAAAAATCAAATTCTGATGGCTATATGTGTAACTAAACTGATCCCATAAAATTTTAATGGACGACCGCCCCTGGCTGATGTAATCTCAATGCTAAGTGTTTTCTGACTTCCAGCGTGTTCAAAGTACTCGGGAGCTTCCGTGCGGAGAAAGGAATTTGCAAATTCAGCTGCGATGTATTTCTGCTTATCGTTGCATTCCGAAGTTGCTTGTACTTAACTGACTGAGTTCTCTACAGCGACAGGCGTGATCGGCGACTTCGGGTAAGTTCGGGTTCCGTTCGGGATAGCGAACGAAAAAAAATCGTTGCTTTGGGCAACAAGCAAAGGTGCGGAAGAAGAAAATGCAAGGCGATGGTTCGCTGATACATTGAATGACGCGTAACTGTTTACAAAACTTTAACTTACTACGAACAAAGTCTAGTAAGCGCTGCGGGAGTTCGAAATAAAGTCAAGGTCTTTGAAATGACGTAATAAATTGGATGAGATGAAAAGAAAAAAAAAACTTCGTTGCGCTTTGCGACAGCGTGTTTACTTGAACACTTCCGTGCTCGTAAAATAACAAAAGTTGGGAAGCTGTTAGCAAACTAAATGACTAATAAACCTTGCATAAGGTACAATCAAACGTAAAAAATGAATTATACTTAAAATTTAAATCGTAATGAATATAAAATTCTAGGCGAACGTGAAGTCGTAAAAAATATGGTCTGTAAACGATACAACAGGTTCGGAAACCTGAGAATTTGGCTTACTTTCTGCTTTTAAAGTAACACTTGAAACTTTCTCGACTTTTACTGGTGACTGATTCGCAAATGACTCTTTAACTTGTACAACTGGCTGAACACAGGATGAAATAGGCAATTCACTTTCCATTTTGCGACTGTTTTGAACAAAATTAAGATCCTTGCTTACGGCAAATTTCTGAACTCTATCTTTAATGGATAAAATATTCTTCGGCAAATCTATACTGTCGTCTTTAGTGACTAAACTATTTCTGGATACATCTTGAACTTCTTGTTGTACCCTAGGTTGAATAATAATGGACTGAGGCAGTGGAGGCGGCAGTGGCGGATTTATTGTTTTCAATGGTACCACTTCAACAATCGGTGCAATATCGTCGTAAATTTGGTCAATGGGCGGTGGATCATTATTAAATTTGCTTAACGGTAATTCGTTGGTACACTCATGGTCATAAATAATAGATTTCTTGCGCTGACATTGAAAATAACAGATTATGAAAATTATAAAAATACTAATAATAAATGTTGTTAATAATAAAATTGTAATTATATTATAAGGATAGTCAAAGGACTTGTTCAACAGATAAATAAAATTAGAAGCTTTTACGTGTGGAAGTAATCCGTTTAAAATAACTAAAATCGCAATGATTTTCATGTTGCTTAGGCAATCAAAACAAACAGTTCTTCAAAACTAACACGTACTTTAAGCCTGCCTAGTTTAATTAGTAAATAGTTTAACTCAACTTTTAATTATTTCTGACTCTAGGCTCAAATTATCTGCGTAATTTATTTATTTAATATAATTTATTTATTCTCTAAATTTATTAGCACTGTTTAACTTATCTTATTTTGAATTTTACTGCAAACTTATCGTATTTCAGGTGTTAACTTTATATTTAAAACTTAAAAGCAATCGAACCGTACTGAGGTACAAGGTAAGGAAAAAAAATTGAGACTGATTTACTCCTGACTACCTGAAATAAAATAATAATTATTATTTATGCAATCTTTAAATGCATTAAAATACTAACATCACTAAAACTTGAAGAATCTTTAATTCTCTCTACTCATTCTAAAATATGCTTAGCATATTATTGTGGCAAAGCTTTAAACTAAAACCGTTGTGGTTTAATCATAATCATTCTGCGATGGCAGAATGGATTTCCAGGATTATCGGTAGCTATCCAATATCCGAAGGAAAATACTTGTTATTGGAGCGCAATAAAATCTTGACGTCGACGTCTACATATTCATATAATATAAATATTCTCATAACTGGCGCTAAAAAATAAACTTTGCTTAATATAATCATATACCTTCTTCTGAAGAGTAACTATAAAATTCCAGTGATGTATTCGCTGAGCTAGTATTATTACATACTGCAAAAAACTTTTGTGCCTACGGCACATTATTAAATAATAAGTCTGCTTTTAATTGTTAATATTATTAGTGCTATTTTATTATAACTTATTATTATGTCACGCGAGTGGATTTAATATATTAGACCTGTTTCACTTTAATAAATGCCGTAACTTGGAGCAAACTTGCAATATTTATATTTAAGATTTTAAAACAATCTGCATTTTAAAGTTTTTAACATTTGAAGCTACAACATGCTAAGGATAAATATTCAACTGTCAAACGAAACATTGTTTCGGACAGGAGAAAAAAAAATATATAAATATATACTAACAAAAAAATATCTCGTTAATATGTGAGAAACGTCCACGCCGTGTGATGCTCTCCTAATTCTCTTCTAGTTATTCAAAATAAGTTGGCTGTGCCTAACTTTGCTTAAAGCATATAAGTATATCTATAGAATTCTATAGAATGAAGGGATCTGAACCAGTTAATTGATGGGGTGATGTAAACTACTCATCATTCATCCTCTTGATGAGACCACTCGTCATTGACATGACGAGTTATTGCTTGGCATGCGAAAGGTACAAATAACACAAAGGAATTAAACTACTGAAAAGACAATGGCAACTCGTTGGATTTTGTGAACCGTTGAACCTGTATCATGGCTGGGTGTAGGATAATTACCTGTCTAACTGAAGTCTCTGAGCTGAATCGAAAATAGCGAAGTCCTCTGTGAGCTTCTCTCTAAGTGTTGACCAAAGCGAGCTTCCACTATCGACCTCCTGTCTTGCTGACCTCCTCTCTCTACCAACTCAATTCCCAAAGTCCAGTCACTTCCCAGCTTGTCTCACCTCTATATTCCCTGGCCATCGAGCTCTTCCTCGATGCCGAATCGCCGAATCGTGTTTATTATCATAATTGCTACCATGCAAACCGCTGACACCAAACCCAGAAGAGTTACCTATTTCCTGAATGCTCAGGAGGTTTGCATGGCACAACACAATGCATTGTAAACATGCCTAAGAGGCTTGAGACAGCTGAGAAAAACAAGTGAATGCCCTGGTCAACATGAAGCGTTCAGAGAGACTTAATAAAATAAACATACAATCTTATGGATTGATACGATATGTTCAATAGTAGATTGTAGATTCTAGTAATTCAAAGAAAATATTAAATCAACGTGTATCTTCTGCCTTTGTTCCTTGATATCGCATACAATTCGGAAACTACGATTCTCTGAGAAAAGAAAACAAAAAAAAATATGAAGTTTCCAATCATATCCACTTATATTTGCGTTAAGTATGTCTTACGGGTTTGAATTACTAAAATACAAGTTTAAAGTATTGATTGCTTTGAGCAACATTTAACGAATGTTTTCTTTTTCTTAGCGTTACCTAGACTATGACCATCACCCTGCCAACAACTTCCCTCAAACGTTTTCGGTAATTAAACACTTTTAAAGCACAATAACTGCTCGGCATTCCGATTAAGTGCTCGAGATTCACCAAAGGGCTTGACATTGATTAAGTGTTTACGGCAACAAAGATAGTTTAAATTCTCTTAAGCCGCCTGTCCCGCTTTCTTCTTCAGAGCACCACCATCGCGGGGCGGAGGTCACAAAAAGTACAAATTAATTTCCTGAACGAAGTTGCGGCCCGAGAAGAAAATGTCGCCCTCTTCTTATACAGAAATGAAGGATCCTGCAAAAACCTTCAACAACGCCATCTTGAATTCCTGACGTTTTCTCGGCTACAAAACCCATTAAGATGAATGGCTTCATACAAGGTTGGTAGCAGCAACCCTCGACGCACTCATAAACGCTGGCTAGTAGGATTTATGATACACAAAACGCCAAGTATTTGCAATTTTTTAACCTTTTTTTTCTTATCCTAAACGCAGTCGTGAGGTTGGTGCATATTTGATGGTCGTTTCCCCATGGTTCCGGGTTCGACCCTTCCTCCCTAATCCAACCTCATCATTCATCCTTTGTTCAAGCGTCTATTGTTTACTTATCTTTTAAAAAAAAGTACGGCAGAAGCCTCAAGCTATCTGTTTCAATTGCAAATGTATACACCGAAATGATACAAGAGAGAAAAATTGGTGTCACGTACGAGCGAAAAGACATAAAAAGAAAAGTTACATTAGATTGGACATCTCTGAATGTGTATAAAATATGACCCTCTCGTGTTTTTTTTCTATCTTATAACGCATTACCTTTCCTCTCGAAATGGTTACGAATGAATCGATGGCAATAAATTCAGCGGCGGACGACCTGCAAGAAACGGAACACACCAAGGAGCGAAATGTAGTTTTAGCTTTGCGCTCCTCTAGCTACAGAAACGTGGAAACGATTAATAGTGGTCAAACGTGATAGCGCCGATTCTTTCTTGCAAGCTCAGATTTTTACAGAGGCCCGCAAGCCTATTGTCCTGACTTTGCACAAAGATATTTTGCAGACTCTAAGATTCTTGGTAGAAACTACAGACTCTAAATTGGAACGGTAGTCTTGAACTGTTTCTGGTGTCGCGAATTCGGACACAGCAGTACTGTTATTTATCATGAAAGCATAGATGGGAACAAGCCGTAACTACGAGCATAAAAGAATACAAGAGAAAGAACGATAGGTCAGTTGAAATAATGGTGATTTTGAAATACTTTGAATCTAAAAGCGTACCCAACAGACCAAAAGGGGTGTAAGGGATATCCTTTGTGAAGGCATCCAAATAACCTCCCTTCCACGTAGTACACCCTGGACTGCATTTTGCAGACTAGCGAGGATCTGGCGTCTGGAATTACAGCCAGGAGCTTCTGGGGCTCGTGTTGTGTCGTAAGTATATGCTATTGATTGTCCCTTCATCAATTTCACCTTTTCACCATTCTTCGCGATTAGCCTAAAATCGCAGAAAAGAGGAGTAAAATAAATCAAATCAATCAACAGACCACTTTGGTCATCCTGATGCAGATGCAGGAATGAGTAGCTTCACAGGAGTATGTGCGAATGCACTTTGATCCCATAGGCGCACTGGCGACGCTAAAGGTGGGCAATGGTGGACAACCCAAAGAAAAGCAGCTCCCTGACTCCATGACTCCCACCAGTTTTTAAGAAAAAAAATGTGTGACTAACAATATATTATTGTATAATTATGCCGGATTGTCATGCGGAAAATCTGTTTCTATTCTTGAGGCGGGTATCATAGGGTGGGAGTCTTTCCGACAATATCGCTGCAGAGATTCCCTAGGGCTCATACAGCTTAAACAATAGGCACTGGGAGCAACCCTGGGTGTAAAAGTGGCCTAAACGCGGTGCTGACCACACCACTTCCACTATAGCAGAGATCGAGAATGTGTGGAGCCCCTTGTGTACCTTCCGTGAGTATTATCTTGTGCTAAGTGCCCCTATAAAAAAAACATAAAGTTTTAATTTCAATCTTCTTAATTCTGCGACGTTTCTTTTATTCCACTGTGGCTAATTGCCACGATGAAGATGAATGATGATATGAAATTTATGAAGGGACTCTCACGAAGAAACATGCAACTCGGAACCTTTAAATCAGCTGCCTTTATGTTGTGCATGGGTTCTCATATTCAGATATATTTTGCTCTGTCCTGAACAATAATTTTAGTCACGACAATTTCATTAACAGCATCAGTGCAGACGAACTCATTGTAATTTTATTATCAACAAATCAATCAGTCAGTGAACCAATCAATCACTGTTCTGAATTAATTTATATTTCTGTTTAATGGCTTGTCTCCGTCTCTGTTTTGGTTATGTATGGTATGGTTGTATTACGTGGCTATTGTACTTCTCGAAGTTCGTAACATGAACTGATCAAAGGAGATGATGCCAGCCTCCGTGAAGGAGTGGTCAGAGTGAGAGGGCCCACTGTGGAACCCTGGTCAGGGCATGGATACATCATTGTGTTTGCCACATCATCCAGGTGATCATTAAGGCCTCCCTGACGGCGCAGTGGTAACAACGTAGCTTTTAATCAAGCGGTCCCGGGTTCTATACCCGGTGAAGGCGCACAGTGGTTCGGATCCCTCTTTAACCTGTAGGTCCTGTCCCGATTAGGGTATCTGTGCATAAAGTGGCCTAAAAAGCAAACTGATATGTACGAACTCAGTTCATCATTCATCCTCACTGTCGCGATTAACCAAAAGAGTTAGAAAGAGAAAATCCATTCCAGACCTAGAATTCGAGTGGGCTGTATCATGTGGGCTAATGTCCCCATATTGGATAGAGGAAGCAAATATCCTCAGCGCTGACGCACCAAAATTTGTTTTGATAATCACCTTTAATCTGTCTGTGGATAATCTGTGAAGCAAGGCCGCGCATAATGGTACAGAAGGGGGGAAAGCGAGCAAAGCAGTACACGCTTCTTTTATTGGATAGTAACCACAGCTGCATTTTCGTCTTCCCCTCTCACGCGTTCATTTGTCGAACCCTCTCGAGTCTACTTGCGCAGAGACTTGCTTTCGTTCGCTTGCTCCAGAGAATACCGGGATAGAGTATATTTGGAGATATAGTAGAAGCATTCTTGCTGTAATCAGGCACAGGCCATCAGGACACACAACCGACAACCCCATTTCGGAGTACCATAACTACAGTAAGTATAGGAATTTCATAAAAAAGTGGTCTTATTCTTAAGGAAATATATTTTTCCATAAAACTTGGCCTTGGATAGCATCTGTGGGCATGATTGAAATGTACAAAAATAAACGTTAACGATACCTTCTACTCCGTTCAACTAAATTTCAATTCTGAGCCTGTTAGATGTTTTTGCTTCTGATAACGTGCAGACGTAATATTGTGACATTAGAGTGGCCTTGACTTCAGTTGAGAGAAAAAAATTGAAGAAAAATGGAAATTTGAAGCAATACAAGTGAAGTGAAGCGAAATATCTCAAGGCTGCAAGTATCGAATAACATCCAATCAAGAGTCAAGAATTGTATCTTGTTAGAAGACGTACGTTGTTCTATTTCGAGAATGACAAAACTGGAATAGTTAACGTTGTTGAAGACGTTTTAAAATGTTAGTACTGGTAACGACTACACTTATCTTAGTTGAAAGTCGCTGATAAATTGCTACTTTGTGTCTCTTCTAGCCAGGTTTTATAATCCTCCAAAAAAAAATGTGAAATGGTAGATTGACTGTAAGATTGAGTGAACTAAGTACAGACAAGGTGAGTTTGTAAGTTCGTTATAATCTAATATACTTTCAGTTTCTGAATAGCTAATAAATTGTTTCATATTTAACCCCTCGACTCGTCGCACGTGCTTTGGTAAATTGGTGTTGATACATTCTGTAATTTATGATCCATTCAGAAACTATTAGCCTGTTACGAAAACCTGTACAAACAACCATTCAAAGCAAAAAGAAAATCGAAGCATGATCTACAATGAAGGACCGTCATTTTTAAAATATTAAATTGGATGTAATGGTTAATATACTTAATATACTTAAAACATATTTAACTCGTGAATTAACGTCAAAGTTCCCTTTTTTAGCAACTAATGCGTCCCAAAATATATTAATTATATCTCCACACATCATCATAGCCATGAAGGTTACATGCTGAGTCTTCTTATACAGAAGACGCTTTTATCATTAGTGTGGAGATTTTAGACATAACATGTATTAGAACCAGATAAATACATACGTATTTGAAAAGCTCGACAAAATTATCACAAACTTGAAACACAAACGGAATATTATATAGGGTAATAATTACGCCATTATAATATTAAATATTAAAAAAGGTAAAAGCTACGTGTACTGCATTGAGCCATGAAGGCACGTCGAGGGTGTGGAGGTAGGGCCCCACACATTCTCGATCTGGACATAATGTAGGTAATGAGATCAGCACCACGCTTAGGTCGATTTTATCCCCAGGGTATGTTCCTAGTTCCCATTGATTGGAGGCTGCGTATATACAGGTTTTATTTCTTGATAAGGAGTTGACTTCATTTTATTTTTTGGATGAAATTTAAAAGAATATACGTCTTACTATTATTAATAAACAATAAATTAATTAAATTTGTGATGGAACATTTATCGTGATGCTGACTATATCGAGGAAAAACAAAATGTTAATTTCGCAGAAGTTATTTCTATCATACAGTTGGCCAATTAAAAATTGCGTTTCATCTTTGTGATAATTGTGACTGTCCTCGACACTAGGAGGTATGTGATATCTCAGTATTCAAACACGATGTCTTGGATACAGATATCTTGACAGCGACACGAATGACAAGCTGGTTGCGTCTTATACACGGATATTCTGTACCATCAAGTAACACGGCGTGAAAGCATGCAAAGGATAGAACTTTCAGGTCCTACTAATATCCGATTTCGTCACCAGATGCTGTTTTCGGTTCAAACCGACCGTTCTCACCTCTTCGAATGAAATTATCCGATTTCCTGGAGGTTGGGTTGGTTTCGTAGACGTTTAGATAAGACACCCACCACTTCCGCCTTAGACACGGTTCCTCCTGAGTTAATTGGAAACTCCAATCCTTCTTTGACACAGTTCGAGTCAATTTCCCCGCTTCCTTGCGTAACCGATGAATGTGCTCTTGTGCAACAATAATTTTACACCGCATTACAGCTACCTGCACACCGAAGTGGCAATCTATATGGAAACATGGTGCATGCTACTCATTTTAAAACGCAGCAACATATGAAAGCATTCACACTGAACTAGTGTTGCCACTGCTTTGTTTCTACATGTTTAGAATGAATAACGTAGTTATTTTTTCGTGAAGAAAGTACTTTGTAGTTTAATACTTCAGTGTGTGATAATCTTAATAAAGGATTTCTGGGAGAAATAACTAATGTCGAGATAATGTTGAACAGTGACTAGGAAGAACAACCAGCCTATGATAATCGTCCAGTAATTTACAATCAGAAACCATTCTCTAATAACGTTTATACTAAGTGTAATATTTTCCAAAAAAACAAGTAAACTCTTTCTGTTACACTGTGAATGAATGTTTACGTGTGCAACGTTTACAGTATAAACATATCCTGTTCATTTTACATGTGCTAATTGTTCATTTATTAATTTGGTTTATTTTGCTTTATTTTTCTGCCACTTTTTGGTTAATTACAAAGATGAGGATGAGTGATGACATGATAAAATTGATGAAGGGACACTCACAAAGAACACCCATGCACGGAGGTCGGCAAATGTATTCATTTCCGAAAAATATCATACAATTAGTTCATGACAGTACGGAAGATATCAATGTGCATCTATGCTGGGTGATCCATTCAGGAACCCCCCACAGAGAGTCCCATGTTCCAGTCTTGGGGATGGGTGTTCATTTTTTAGCATTCCTTCATCAATTACACCTAATCATCGCCATTCATCCTCATCGCTGCTATTTGCCTAAAGAGGCACAAAGGCGACGTAAACTAATGTTTATCCCAGATTTGTTTCTTAAGTTGTAGAATTTGCTTATCATAATTCCTGCATGTGCACTAAGTATTAGTTGTTGCTTGATTCATTTGAAATCATAACATGCTATAGTAAGTCCATTCTTATTCAGTTTGTCAAAAAGATTTCATTTATAAACTCATAGCTTGATACATTAGCATTGCGGAGGCTGCGTTCCAAGCGTTGGAAGGTTTTTTACACACACACACACACACACACACACACACACACACACACACACACACACATATATATATATATATATATATATATATATATATATATATATATGTATGTATATATATATAGGCCTATTAAAACTACCCATTTCTCTATTATAATTAAGTAAGCTATGTGCACAACATTGAGTTAAAAAAAGTAAAAAATGTTCTGTGTGGCTATAATCTACCATATAATAATAATAATAATTTAGTTAAGACATTAAGGTCAACATAACCTTAACTTATGGAAATAAAATTTATGAGTGTGGGGCCTCCCCGATTGCGCAGTGGTAGCGTCGCCTCCTTGTAATCAAGGGGTCCCGGGTTCGATACCCGGTGGAGGCACAAGTGGTTTGGATCTCACTTTAAACTGTAGGTCCAGTCCCGATTAGTCTTACTGTGCATAAAGTGGACTTAAAACACCAACTCAACTCAAATTTATGTGCCTTAATTGCACTCCTTTTGAAACTTCTGAGAACAAGATTTGAAGTCTTCAAAATTTATTTAGAGAAATACAACCTCTTATAAAGACATATTGATGAAGGGACACTCACGAGAAACACACATCGTGATATTAAAGTTGTCGACAAGGGTCAGAGATTGAAAAAGTCCCAGAGACTCAATAATGATTTATATAACAACTTCACTTTGGTTTCACCCAGTGCCACTATCCGGAAAAGATGAAAACACGATCTTCAGTTACGAAGAACAATCCTTGATTGGACAGCTGATAGACAGGAAGGTTATTCGCGGAAACTGTATGGGGAGTTTTTTTTATTAACCCTTGAAGGCCGAAAGAGATCCGTTGTTTTGAAAAGAGAAATCACATAGCAGAAGCAGAAACAACTACCAGGCAGTACAGTTAACGAAATTGATGTGAGATTAAACCGAACCCGTATTTCAGTCCATAGTTGGGAGGTAGCGTAAACCAAATTCAAGAATATGTGTACCCAAGTTGTCCATCAACATATTCATTCATTTTGTTCTGGGCAATGTGGGATTCATGAATTGAAACAAACCCAGTAAAGTATTGATAGATTGATTGGTTTGGTTTATTTTACTTCTCATTTCTGCCACTTTTGGCTAATCGCGAAGATGAGGATGGATGATGTTATGATGAAATTGATGAAGGTAAACCCGCAAAGAACGCCCATGCCCAGGTGAGGATTTGAACCCGGGAACCTTGGCGTCGTAGCGCGCTGTGCTAGCCACTCCGCCACGGAGGCCGACCCCAGTAAAGTAGTGAGTCAGCAGAGGATACCCTCTCCAACACCTCCAGTAGCAAAGTGTTCCTTGTAAGCGCGGTGTGTGAAAGGATTTGAATTTGATTTGAATTTTGCTATTTAACTCGCTTTTCTGACACTTTTGGCTAATTTGCGAAGATGGGGATGAGTGATGATATGATGAAATTAATGAATGGACATTCACAAACAACCATGCCCAGGACAGGATTCGAACCCGGGACCCCTGGCGTCGTAGCGCGATGTGCTAGCCACTCCGCCAAGGTGCCGGTCAGCAAGCGAACGAAAACAAGTCTCTGAGCAAGTAGTGACGCTCCACCAATCAACACGTGAGAGGAAATGCGACTGCATGGAGGGGAAAAGCGACTGCGATTACCAGCCTTCGCAGCAGCGTGTACTGCTTCGCTCTGCCCACTCGATATCCCTCCTTCTCTGCCGCTATGCGCGGCCTTGCTCCAGAGATAACCGGGACAGTGTATACACACAATCTATCAATTTGACTCTAAGTCCCTAGTGGTGCAAAATTGCACAATTCGGAAAAAAATAATGATATTTAACAAACAACTTGGACTAATGGTACGAAAATGTAGAAACATGGACGCCTGTAGTTAAGCACAAAGTAATGTTATCATGCACATCTTCTCATAAGAATAACTCACCCATGTGTGAACGTGGTCCTGTCCACTTTGTCCAGACGTGGAATGAGAATGGCCTCGTTTTGTATTCCCATGACGTAACAAGGATTCATGAAATCAGATAACAACTAAGTCTTGACATACTGCAACCAAAAGGCATACGTAACACACGTGTTATCTGTTTCTATTATAAAATCTTACTTTTCAATCCATTCCATTTTGTTAAAACTTTCCGATTAGTCTTTCTGTGCATAATATGGACTTGAATCAAACACACACGGATTTCTCACTCTTACCTTTGTTGTTTTACCCGCAATTAGGAAAAGTGCCTTCCTATAATCTATAATCGCGACGGCGAGAATGAATGATGATAGATAAGGGGAATACACATCCATGCCAGACACAGGTTTGAAACCTAGATTTCCTGGTGTCGTAGCACGCTCATGATGAAACAAGAGTCTTTTCATGGCTGCCTTTCCTTAGATGCCAACAAACTCAAAACTGCAGAATTATAGTTTTCTTATTTTACGTCGCTTCCCTTTCTATTACCATTGAGGGTAATCACGGCGATGAAGATGATGAGGTAAAATTGATGAAGGGACAGTCACAACCCATGCTCAGACCGAAACTCTATTCCGAGATCTTGGTTGTGAGGTCGCAAGTATAGAACATTAAAGGTGCTCTTCTAGGGTACCTGGGTGATCCATAAATAAGTTCAGATTGTGTGAAAACTACGTCGCAAAAAGATGATACACACAAAAAAGGAGCATTATGACGGGGAAAGGGTCTCTAAGGTATCATCCCAGAAAAACGCCGAAAGCGACTTGATAGAAAGGTCGTGGAATTCAAAGTATCGTCGTCACAGAATACATATCAACGAACATACCAGATTTATAGGCACAAAAACGAAAGTGAAGCGACTTAAAAAAAGGTAAGGGTGGGTCCTTTCTAGAGCCTGTTCATTTTCTACATCTAAGTTACGCCTGGTTGATATCGAAAGATCGTTTAGCGCTAATCAAAATATGGATTGAACTTTTTCTGGTTTATTTAACACCACTCTTCACTGCACCGTACGACTGAAATACAATTTTACTGTATGCATTTTAATGACAAAAGACTGCATTTGAGTTATTTTCATTTAGTATGCGTGTGGTAGATTTAAATGACAATGAAAGTGAATAAATTTCTAGGCAATGTGATTTTCGCGCCAAGTCAAAATTTATGAGAAATATTATATCAATCATGGATTTGCATTGCGGAGGAAACTACAGTATGTGTATTGATATCAATTAGCGCTGAAAATAAACAACATAAAATTATGTTGAAACACGGGGTTCGGTAAATGAGTTGCGCAACGATTTTTCGGTAAGGCCAATTGGGCTCCATTGCAGGGCAGGTTATAGGTTTTGGTGTAAGCAGTTAGAGCGTCCATTTAGCAAATGGCTGTCTTGCTGAGAGCCGGCATTTGTCACTGTTGACATTTTCCAATAACGACATTAGCTTTCGTGTTCTTTTCGCCTTTGTACGTGATACTTTCCGTTTAAAAAATAAAACAAGAAAGGGTTACACGAACGCTGGGAAATATTTTGCGGTTCCAAGGATGCTAATTACACGCTTCCTTATGCATCTCGCCTTCTTCCGTCGCTTCAACACCGCAGAAGTTATGCTTTAAATATTTAAAAAGAAAATCAAATCAATATTCGAAGCGAAAAGGTTATCGATCTCGCTGTCAGTTTTAAAAAGACGAGGAGGCAGGAGTAAAAACCCATGAAAGTAAACTGCGCTAAAGAATGTCAAATCCCAAGAAACCACTTGTTCACTAACGCTTTGCAGAGAAGTCAGCTCCATCATTGCTGATTGTCATTAGCTACATAATCAATATATTTGTTTACAAGGACTGAGGAAAAGGTCCGAATCTCGGACACCATTTGAAATAGCTTAGGAGAGTTTTCAGTACCAAATGATTTGAAATCCCTTATGTTAAAGTGACACGGGCCAAAGACTCATAACACGGGAGTTTCGCATCGAATTAACAAGCGACACTTCACCTCAAACTACACACACCTGACTGAATAGCCACTTTCCCCTCTTGTCTGGAAAATATATTCACTGCGCATGCGTGACAAACACCGAGGCGAATCGACGCACGCTCAAGAATAAAACCGCCAGTTATGATTTGTAACCAATTGCTGAGCGTCGCAATGAATGGTTGGATTTATATCTGACGGTTCATTTTAAACTGACATGACACTAGAATGTCAGGCGACATGTCACGTGTCACTTCGGTGTTGCGTATTCCAAATATACTACAATGTAGCAACCGTAGTGTTTGTCTGTGAAAATATAATACAGTAGAAAATATACCTTTAATACCACAATATCACTTAATTGTAAAGTAAGTGCTATTGCAGTACAAAAAATAAAACCACAATAGCACTTATTTCTTTTTACGCTTTGCTTCAGTAATTAAAACCACCAAACAACGGGTATTATCGAATTATTCAACTACTCTCTTGTAATTAATGAAAATATCGAGCTTTAATTTTATTATCGAAAATTATTTTTAAGTCATTTTTTACCATTGTAGGTAATTTCTTAATAATTTTTAGGTCATTCATTTTTAGATTTATTAGGTAATCAACATCCGAGCCCTAGCGAAATGTTTTATTTAGGCGGAAGTTTATGACTGACCCATTTGGGTATAGACATGAAACTAGCATAATTTAATCCTACCCTGCTGATTGATTGATTGATTGATTGAGTTGGTGTTTAAAGTCCACTCGACCTACAGTTTAAAGTGGATCCGAACCACTATGTGCCTCCACCGGGAATCAAACCCGGGACCCTTTGATTACAAGACGACAACGTTACCACTGCGCCATCGGGGAGGCCCCCCTACCTGCTGAGAAAGGAGTTAAAATTCGTGGTGTGTCAAAATATATCCACAATATGTTGTAAGCTTGATGCGAAGATACAATATTAATTACTCGTCAAAAACAATTCTCAAAGCCTTATGCACAAATTCTAAAGCAAAACTTACCATTGCAATTTTGTTGTTTTGCACCATAAAGCGATTTATTTCGGCCGATCTCCACTATGAGGATGACTATGAACTAGATGAAGAAATAAACTGAGCAAAACACACATTGATGTCTCACACGTGTGGCAAGCTAAGTACTCAGCCACATAGAACAGCACTTAAAATTTCAAGTTTCACCAAAAATAGAGCCTACTCTTGTGGTATTTTGTGTTTGGATGTCTGCTATGTGAAGACATCGACCAAAAAGGCTTACACATCTTGGTGATCTACTAAATCTTCGATGCAAATTCATATTTTCATTATTTCTTTCGATTCAAAAGGAAATACATGTATATCTACTGAAATAATATTGACGACCTTAGCACCCAATATCCTTAAGTACTTCTTCGCACTACTTATTTTGTCGACATATCCTCTTTAAGCGCAGATCGGGCCAAGTTGAAAGACGAAGTGAGTTAAATTCCGAACTCTCTCCTCTGAGGTTAAACAACCATGGAATGGTACCAAGAACAAGAATCGAAGCCAAAAGCAGCAAAACTATTAGAATCACGTTTTGGTGCAGTCTGCGGGATAAACCAGGTGCACACAGAGCCACAAATTACAAAATAGGGAAAGGCGGGATAAGAATTTAATCTCAGAGTAAACATTTGTACTTTATATGGGAGGTTTATTTTGTAGATCGCACGAGCACTGTACCGTTCAGTCTTTCAATTTTAGATGGAAAATTCAAATATACACGTTCCGAGACAAACTAGGAAGCTAGTCGAGTTTCAAGTCTACTTTGTGTGCAGATAGGTATTCGGGACTACACCTCCAAACTAATAAAAGTTCATGGTGGATATTCTTTGTCGTCCAAGACTGTCCAGAGCCTAGCGCGTTAAGTGTTCGACTCACAATCAGGGTTATTAAAGGTCCAGGAATTTTAAATAAATTCAATTCCAGTCCAGGAGAGAGAAGATCAGTAAGCGTAAATGGCTTCTGGACCGTAAAGAACCTTTTTAACTTTAAACTTAAAACTTTTTAACTATTCGGCCCAGGAACTTTTTTCCGGATGAATTTAAATACGGTCCAGGAAAAAATTGTGCGGATGAATTTAAACACGGTTCAGGAACCTTTTTTCCCCAGAATTTAAATTCGGCCCAGGAACGTTTCTTCAGGATCAGTTTAAATAGGGTCCAAGTTGATCACAGTTCCGTATTGAAATGAAACAATAGGCAACTTGTTCCGAAATTAAATTGTGTGAGAAAAAAGGTTCCGGTCCTGTTACGGTCCTGTTCTTGGACCTTTACGAACCCTGTTCACAATTTCACTACCAAAGGTTCCATGTTCGAGTCATGTTCTGGTCTGGGCTGCTCGCTGGGTGCTCCTTTGCGGGGGGCAGTTAATCAATTCATCCAATCTTCGTTCATCCTCATCGTCAGTATTAGAAAACAAAATGACAAAAGATACAAATACAAAAAGATCGTAAATCAGGAATACTGCGGCATAATCATAAGGATGAGGAATCAGCGTTCCATGACTTTTGAAACACACTGTACCAAGTAATTGAAACAACGGGAGCCTCCAAAAGGAGAATTACTATAAAGTGAACCTCTCATCTGGCATGAGTCACCCGAGAGAGAAAGTTACAGGCGCCTTCAACACTATCCTGGACTCAAACGACCAGTGAAGATCACTTGGTGCCGGTAAACACAGATGTTTGTTGGTAGGCGGTGCCGAAATTGGCCCATTTTCTTCTGGTCGTTGGGACAATTCGCAACTGAAAATCGCTGTGGTACGTGTAAACCATGGCTGCAGTTCTCTTATCGCTAGACTCAATGCTAGCAGAGAAAAAAATCGCTTTCCGTGTTTTTCGGACCATAAGACACCCTGCTCTCTTCCCACACATTTCATGGAGCTCGCACTCAAATGCTGCATTTAGACGCATTCCGAGAATTTGAAAACTTTTTGACACTGAAAATACCGCAGTGGAGTATTAGTGCATGCAGATTACAAATTGTAACATGTTGACAGCGCACTAAATATATACATAAATGAGACACTATTTCCTTGTATAATTGATTGATATAATATAAAACCAATGTAAAAGTATACAACAACATTATCTTTAAGGTCTTAGTGCACTAATATAAAATACAATATTATGTAATTATACATCTAAATTTAATACACAAAAGAATTTAATTCCTGAAATTATTTAATTGGATATAAAGTATTTTCCAACAGAAATATTGTTATTTAACTTTAAATACCATGGATCTCTCAATATTTTTGTAACTATTTGGTAACAAATTTTATAACTGGGTGTCTGCGTAAAATGCTTATTTTAGTAACCCAACTTTTGGAACGTGAAAGTTATATTTTGGCTGGTATTTTAATTTTGAGTGTTTGAAGTATATTGTATAAACTTGGAATTGTTAATATTATATTTTTTTAAAAAATAGGTTTGCATGTTTTAGTTTTATCTACATTTGCCAAAATATGCAATGATGATTTCTTTTTATAATTTAAAAGTCCCCTGTGATTGTGTTCCCCAAAAATGAATGTCGTATCCCAAAGTGCTTTCGAAGCTTGCAAAAGAGATATTTAGCATAGACACCGAGTTAAAACTATTTTTGAAAGTTCATAATTGAGCTTCTTGCATAAATGGTTTAAATTAAATTTCAATTCGAGACATTCAAGTATAAATAGTCCTAGAAATTTTGTATTGCAAGTAGTTGTTATATGTGCCCTAATGTGAAACTGTCTTGCCTCGTAGTGAAATCTAGCTATTTTTCAAATTTTATTACTTTTGATATTTACTATTCAAAGGAAGTTTGTTTTCGGCAAATTATTTTTGTAAGAGCTGTTCTTTTGTTCTTTGAATTAGGTTACATCGTTAACAGAATCTACTAAAGCTGTTGTGTCCTCGGCAAAAATATAATCAGTAGTTCTCTTCTGGATCTTTTCCTCTACCAACACAAAGGTTAACAGTTTTGATGTAATACTAAAGTGGTGAGAAACAGATGACATGTGACCAACTTATAGCTTATTTTGACTGGCAATTTTTAAGCAATGTATCTACTTGCACACATGCTAATGTGAATGTATTATTTCTCTGGTCTGAACTTGGTGAAATGTACGATTTGATTACTTCAACATGCATGGTTGGCGGATTATATGAACATTCCGTCATTGAGATGGAAATATTTAAGTTTGGTTCACCAACAACTACATAGACTAATTCTAAGGTGTCCGGGAAAAGGCACATAAAACAAACTGCGATTTCCTGTCCATTTCATTTAAGTCACACTGACTCAATTAAAGAAAATATTAGAAGCATGTGTAAAGAATCTAAACAGTGATGATCCAGCATTTATATCATGTCTGTAATGGTTGCTATTAGAGGAATAAACATAAGTAACTGTCTGCTGTAAAATTGCATTTTTGACTTAATTGCTTATTCCTGAACACTCAAGATTTCACATTACATTACATTTAGCAAGTCTCAAGTTCAATATGAGCCGAGGTTGCAGAGATTTCTTCGAAATAGTCTCTACAATTGAGATAATCGGAAGATCTTGAGTAAGTCAGCAACTGATCTTTGCAGACCACTTCGAACTTCCTTTAGTGTTTTGGTGGTTAGGATGCGCTTTGAGAGTAGGGACCTGAATTTTGATTGATTGATTTGGGTTATTTTACTTCGCTTTTCTGGAACTTTTGACTAATCGCGAAGAGTAGGGACCTGAGCTTGTCTGAACTATCTACAAACAACAACATCGTCAATCAAGAGCACAAACGTGTACGAAACACAACGTGCACATGTTTTGCATAATAATGCATGCCTACTTGTTCATGAATCTTAAAAGTAGGGATTGGCTGAAAAATAGTGCAATTATGCCAATGGGATTTTAAATGGTCGTGGTTCCCAGTCAATATTTCTGATAGAGTGGTTGAACTCTGAGTCCATCCAGCTGTAGATGATGCTTCGGATGAACACACTCAGCCTCCCCCCTCTCCACCTTTTCACCATCTCTCGTTCCAAGCACTTCTCTTTTTGTCTTTTGGTGGGTTGAGAGACTTCAGAGAGGATAAAAAAAACCTTCCTTGTTCCGGTTTTCTTTCTATTAAATCAACCACAAATGGAAGAAGAAAAATCAAGAACTGTGGCGAATCCACGCTTCAAGAGTTCATCGACATATAAAAAAATTGGCTGCCGAAGTATTCACTTTTACCCATAAAATAAATTTCACTTGTTCTGTAGCTCTAATACAAATTATGGACTTTCGTATAGAAATCATGTCTATATTTTAATCCTATTTCAGGAATACAGAATTTATTCCAGTGCATGAATTCAACTTCTTGCTTTGGAGAGGTGTGTTACACTTTAATACAGGTTGTATTCAAGTGTAAACAAGAAATAAATTATATTTTAGGTAGGTAAATGCACATAGTTATTAGTTGTATTACTACAAAGTTTCACTGTTCAACTTCTGGCTCTACTGAATTTATATTCTTATATAAAACCAATATTTAAAATAAATTAGCATTTCTTGGAATTATTCCTAATACTAAATATTTAAAATATTGATAAGTACATCTTTATATAAAACTCTTCAGTACTTTCTGTCAATTTGTCAATTGTAGACGAGGGGGATGACATATCCATGCCAGGGATGAAGATTTATCCGTAGTTAGGGAAACTTGGGTTTAGACCTCCCGGTTAGGGAGCTTTCAGACCATAGCGACAAGTGAGATGTGTCTCTCAACATTAATAATTCATATAACCTGTACCCACTAATATCATACCATAAACTATTTACAAATCACTAACTAAGCCCAGCATTCAGACCTTCAACCATACATATTCCTGACATAACCCTACGTTAATATTCTAACTCACTAATCCCCATGTAATCCTGGTTTATTCTGAGAACAAGAATAACTATAGGGTACTTTGAGTATCAAAATGTATGTAATCAAGCATAGAGAATTGTTTAATGTAAAATGCGAAACAATTAACTAATAAATAAGCACAAAAAACTGGGGAACCGTTATTCTGAGAAACTGACGTCCTGGTTTGTTATTAAAAGGTACCAGGACATAAGCACATGACAGCATGACGGTAGATGCAGACTTCCATCTAAAAATTGAAGTCACACTGTCAATAAATGAATCTATTTTTGCTTGGCAGAGCTAACATATAGCATGCGTAGGGCTCTGTGTGGTTGCAGCTTAAGCAAATCATCTGTATGTACAGTCACGAACACTCCTGGATTGTAATGATTCCATTGAAGGACAATGGGGTTGCTACAACCCAAAAGTGCCCGTGACTGTACAAGCATTAACTAGCATAGAAGGAAGGACTTATGAATATCAAACGTTGATTTTGAAATTAGCACTGTCCATACTATGGGTGCCGCGGTGGGCCTGACTGGGGTGTGACTGCTACACGGGTGACCCGGGTTCGATTCCCGAAATGCGTTCAGGTTGGCATTTTTCGACAATGTGTGTCTATAAAGAGACCCTGGCTGAGGCCTCTATTCATTTGGGCGAAAAATGCGTAAGGACGTGGTGCTGCCCACACCCTATGCACTATGGTTGAAATCGAGAATGTGCTTTCATGGCAAGGTGAAATCCACAGAGGATAGCTTTCGAAAAATAAAAATAATCATTACCATAATCTGAATGTCAGAAACGTCTTTAATAACATTTCCGTGAGCCTCTTGGTAAAAGCATTTGCATTCAAATACCGTAGGACTTTAATCCAGGTCATCAGTTTCAATATACGCGTTTCTTGCATTGAGCCAAAGGAAGGCGTTTCTTTGGCTCGTATTTACACGAGCTTCGGAACTTCGCTCTGCTGTTCCTACATCGTCGGAATCGTGTTAAAGGTAAGAAGACTCATGTTGCCGAGCCATGCTTGACTTCCTTTGATGGTTTCCACAGACCAATCTTTACTGCGAAACACACATCTGCCCGCTGGTAATATCTCAAGAGCAAGATTACGGATGTAAAATGTAGTGGGCCTAATTTTGATTTAAAAAAAGAAAATATAAACTCGTTCCGAAAGCAGATCAGTTGGCTAATAAGTATCTTTGAAATACATTCGCTGCACACGAAACCTGTAATTCCACGTAAAACAGATCGAAAATTACAAGTTGAGTGCATACGTGTATGAACGAAAAATGCAGACGATATTTGCATTTCTCTCTCTCTCTTTCTCTCGTGTGTGTGTGTGTCTGTCTCTTAGGCTCTTTCCGGTAAAGAGAAACTCCTGACCGTAAAACGAAGCGAGGAAACGCTAATGTTGACGTGCATGTTCGGAATCCTAAAGAATCCTTCCCTATGCAAAACCAGGGCATGCAAAACGAACGCAGCGTCTTCAGGAACCGAAGAGCAATCTCTGAAGTGAATCATAATTCGCCAACAGGCACGTATCTAGAAATATATTTCGGTGGGGGGTCCGAACCAAGTGTCTCGAAATAATAATAATAATGTTTCAATTAAATAATTAGAAATTATAATTAATAGTATTAATTAAAAAATTATAATTAATAATTGTATTAATTAAAAGATTATAATTAATATTATATTTTTATTACATGAATAGATAAAAAGACAGTATATGATACAATAGCACGTATTCATTATTAGCTAAGGTCGTCGCCTCCCCGATGGCGCAGTGGCAGCGTCGTCGCTTTGTAATCAAGGGGTCCCGGGCTCGATACCCGGTGGAGGTACATAGTGATTCGGATCCTACTTTAAACTGTAGGTCCAGTCTCGATTAGCCTTACTGTTCATAAAGTGGACTTTAAACATCAACTCAATCAAAGCTAAGGTCGTCAAGATTAGATAAAAATATAGTGCCCTGGCTAGGAAATTAATCTCGAATAGATAAAGAATCGGATATTTATTGAATACCAAGAAAGGATGTTAGATCAAGTTGACGAAAAATAAAGTTTCTGTTAATATTTTATGCATATTATTATAAGTAGTAACAGATCTTGCATGAAATCTTCTTTGGTGCTGTCATTCAAAGTCATATGATTCCAATATAATCTTTCCCTTCCTATTAATTCTGCGGAAATAAATAACCCTCGATTGAACAATAAGTATAATTTCATTATTTAATTTTAATTGTTTTATTGTTTCCTTGTCCCGCACCATGTCCGGCGGTCTAAGGTGTCATGCTTCGGACTCCGGCTATGGGACACGATCAGGTTCGAGTCTCCTGGGGGAAAACAACGATTTGGGGTTCGACGTGCTGACCACACGCCACCCCGTAACTGGTTGGATGATCTCTCACCTCGGGTGAGTGAGTGAGTGAGTGAGTAAGATCAGGTGGGTGTGAGGCCAGCAGTCTGTGTAGGCCCGGGCCCACAATGGGCTGTTGCGCTTGCGCAACGGGCTGTTAATTTATTATTTCATTATTTAATTTGTTTCGCCAATGATGTTCTTCGAAGACAACGCTCTTCAACTTCTTCAGGGGCTTCTCCCGACACCAAAAGTTCTGACAAGGTGCGATAGTTGATGTATCTTCCGTGCTAGCCTCCAGGTATCATCCTTTTGGCTGACCTTGAAGCTTCAATTACACACACACGTATCTTCCCCTCCTCAGCACCACCTATCCTACTTTTCTGTCCGCTCGGTGACTCACTTCCTTGTAGTACCACACTATTTGCACAACAGGTTTCTTCCTCAATCATATTGTGTACCTTAGGTGGAGATCCGGGCAGTTTGTTTGCAGTTAATGGGCGAATAGAAATTCCCGCCAATGCAGATTGCATCTTCCCAACAACTTGAACCGCCACGTTATTTTTTTTTAGGCACGGCACAAGAACCAGAATACTAAACCTGCAGGTCTCATCAAATATACTTATGAAGCGAAAAAGCGCTGTGGATGAAACCGCAACATGTTACGCCTATTCATAACAAGGAGGTAATGGTGGCAGATGCGTAATACGAAGCGGGAACTACTTATAATTGCAAACCAGGACAGTCTATAGTTTGACTTATCTATACTCTGTCCGGGCTCTCTCTGAAGCAAGCGAAAGAAAACAAGTCTCGGCGCAAGTAGTGACGCGAGACGGCTCCACCAATAAACACGTGAGAGGGAAGGGGAAAAGCGACTGCAGTTACCAGCCTTCGCAGCAGCATGTACTGCTTCGCTCTGCCCACTGGATCCCCCCTTCTCTGCCGTTATGTAAGGCCTTCCTTTAGAGATATCCGGGACAGAGTATAGTTAGTTACCCTGGGTTCAGTACGATACTTAGTGACAAATTTTGTGTGCAAATTGTATTTTGTATTATTGTTGCTTTACGCCGAATTTCTAGCCCCCAAATAGCGTAGTGTAACGTTGTCGCCTTGTAATCAAGGGGTCCTGGGTTCGAGACCCGGTGGATGCAGAGTGGTTCGGCTCTCACTTTCAACTGTAGGTCCAGTTTCGACAACCCTATCTACGCATAAAGTGGACTTAAAAACTGAACTCAACGTGGCATTTCTTAAAATTTGGATAATCTCGACGATGAGAATGAGTGATGATGAAATCTATGAAGGGACATCCCCAAGGACCCCGCATGCAGGGACTATAACCCTGGAAATTTGAAGGAGACAACGCGCTCCGATACCAAGCGAGTACAAACTAAAGATAATTTTGAAACATCCATATGAGCTTTGTATAAATGTTTCGGGCAATTAAATGCTGATAATTTCATGTTCACTAAACAAGAAAAAAGCAAATACAGATTGCATGTTTCTACATATATTTGGAAAGCAAATAATCCGTAATTATCAACGTTAAGACATTCATTATAACTAATTATTCATATTTTCATATATCTTTGGTCAGAACAATAATGTCTCTACAAATTTTTAAGAATAAAATACATGGACGACGTGGCGTCGCCACAGTCTTGTTTCGGGGACTCACGAGTGGACAAAGTACGTATTTTTAGATGCACTTTGTTTCGGTGGTCATTTGGCTCTCTCTCTATTAATTTACTCTTAACCCTTTCTCTCACAATTTCTATCGCTCTCACCCCCTCTTTCTGGTTTTGTATTATTTTACAATTTTTAAAGTCTCTCTTTTATTTCTATGTGTCCTACTGACCTATATCTCTCTTTCTCTCTCTCTCTCTCATCTTCCTTTTTATTTAAATATTTTCTTTTCTCCTATCATTTTTTATGGCATTCTTTCCCCCTCTCCAGCATCTTCCTTTTACTTCATTCTCATTCCATATTCTCTTTCCCATTTTCCTATTTATCACATTCTTTCCCTATTCATTCCATTTTTCTTTCTCACATTTCCTTTTTATCTCATTGTTTCCCTATTTCTTCCATTTTCTCTTTCTCATCTCCCTTTTATGGCATTCTTTCTTTGTTCCTCTCATTTTCAATTTCTCATCATCCTTTTTATCGCTTTCTTTCCCTATTCTTTCAATTTTCTCTTTCTTATCTTCCTTTTATCGCATTATTCCCCTATTCTTTCCATTTTTGTTTCTCACCTTTTATCTCATTCTTTCCCTATTCCTTTAATTTTCTCTTTCTCATCTCCCCTTTTATGACTATTTCTTTGTTCCTCCCATTTTCTCTTTCTCATCATCATTTTAATCGCATTCTTTCCCTATTCTTTCTATTTTCTCTTTCTCACCTTCTCATTATCCCATTATTTCCCTATTGCAAGGGTAAAAGACAAGACTCTCTGAGAATTACTAAGATATAGAGAAATAAATATGTGTTGAAATAATATGTATAATGACAATATTACCCGAGAGTAGCATGTAAAATATTCCTGACCCTTCGTGAACAATATTATGAATATCACAGGACATCTTATAATGTAAACAAGGTGAATAGTTCCCGTTGCTCTGTTTGCTTTATGACAACAATTGCAAAACTAAATAAACTAATTCATTAGGTTACATTTGGAACGAAATGAAATTACAAACCAACAAAGAAATTGATTTGCTCGAACTGCATATGAACACAATTTCTATTTCAATGTAACAAAATAGTTTGTTCTGGAACAAGTCTGGAGAGTTCTGTGTATTAATATTAGTTTCGTTATATTTATTACTCAGACGTTTTCTTTCACAACAGTGTTCACTACATTATATAAAATTGGACAAAAGCTTTGCAGCGTATATAATTTATTAAGGGAACAAACATTTACCACTAACGTCTTTCTTCTATTTGACGCCTCGTTTCGACGCAACGAACATTTAAAAAACAGAATTTTATATTAGACTGAATTCATGAAACGAGGTGAGAGAGATTCACACATGTCACTATTGGATTAAGTAGCAATTACGATTGACCTATGTATAAATAACCAGGTTGCTATCAGTTTGGCGTGTTTGAGTAAAATTTACTTCGTAGTTTATCAATCTCGAACGACACCAAGTCTCGATTTTACACATTTTCCTCGTTTTTAGTCTCGTCTCGATTTTTGAACGGCCATCTTAGTCTTGGTGCAGTCTCTTAATAACAGTTTTAGATCAGGGATTGTGATCAAACAAGTTCTACTATTTCTATTTTAGTTACGTATTTCACGTCACAGTTTTATCTCTCTGTAGGTTAATCATGAGGATGAAGATAAATTCTGAACTTATGAATTGTGAGATAAACATACATAAGTTTCAAACACCTCCGAAGCTACTCTAACCACTCCGTCACAGAGGTGGGCTACGGCGCTTCCACGGGAGGTATGACTTTTCATTAATAACCCTATTCGATGACTGACAAGGACAGCATAAACATGTTATCAGCTTCTTGTGTGCAGCGTGGAAGCAACAAAGATGGCACCACTCTCAAGGGAATGCCCAGAGAACATACTAATTAAATCTCCATTTCTGGTGGTTTGATTTTTTTTTCGTTTGGTAATCTTACTTTTTGGATACTCTTGTCTAAGAACACCATTGTATTGATGAATAGTCGTAATTGACCTTGCATATGAAAATGTCAGCATGAAACAGGGTTGCCAGTGTTGAGTTAATTTTCGACATCAGAGAATAAAACTCGTTTGGACACAGGATAGGAATCTCAAACATAATTATCTAGCAAATCCTAACATCCTTGTAGTTAGGTTCCCGTTCTATCACCAGCTATTTTTTTTCTATTTCTCGCTCTACGTCGAACTAATAATTATATGCTATTGTTGATGTATAGAAGCAGGGGATCGCATCTTTAAAATAAGCAATAGCATATTTGCACACCACAACAAATTCCGCGGATGCTCTAGACATTAATAAGACATTACAGGATGATAAAAGTAAACTTGTGTGCGATCAGCAGTTGTTTACAAATGCTTCAATAATGACATAACCATGTCGTAATTTATTATGTCTCTTGTTATGAATCAACAAATACAGAATGTTTAAACAGAGGAACTTGTGTGTAAATATTATGTTAGCTGAATATCATAAATATGTCGAGGCCTAATTAAATTATTTACGTTACATACATTTTGCCACCATCCGTTGCAGTGTAATATTGCAACATCCGTTGCAATTTTAATTCTTCCTTTTATTTTCGCAAAAAGAAAAAATTACATCGAGCCTCCAGAAAGTTGTGACGTATTTTAAGGAAATGATTAGTTGGTCCAACTTATGTTTTCCTACACCGAAATCTCTTAGACAAATATATTGATTGATTGATTTGCTTTATTTTACTTCGCTTCTTGTGCCACTTTTGGCTAATTTGCGAAGATGGGGATGAGTGATGATATGATGAAATTGATGAATGGACACTCACAAACATCCATGCCCAGGCCGGGATTCGAACCTGGGACCCCTGGCGCCGTAGCCCAATGTGCTAACCACTCCGCCACGGGGGCCGGCATTCGACAAATATATGTAACACATGATAATTACTATTATATTTTAAGGAATTATATATATATATATATATATATAAATATATATAAATATATATATATATATAAACTAGAGGCACTGACATACATTGCTCGGTGAATGGGATGAATGGGCGATTCATGGTCTCCTCGTAAAAGTTCCGGGATTGAGCCCTGGTCTGGTCATCTGTGTTTCTTTCCGAGTTTCCTTCGTTAATTTCATCCAGTATTAAATATTCATCCTCAATTGTCGCGATTGCCTGAATAAGCAGGAAAGTGACGTAACATATGAAAAAAAATACTTTGAAAATAATTAAGATTCTGAAGTCTAAACTATTCTCTGGAGTACACCAACTTGTATGGTATTTCCGCCCATGTCACCCAGTTTTGCCGAAAAGCCCTGAGGTGCATTTTATCAGATTTCTCACACAAATAAAGTTTTCGGCGAAAAGGGAATTTCGCCGAATTCCCTTTCACCGAATATTTCGAAGAGGGAATTTTCAGAAAACCTAATGCCGTACTATCTGTGTGTTGGAAAATAACCTATGAACAAGTGAGAGTTAAGAATCATTGCAACTGTTGATTGGTTGCTGAAAGTGAACGTAGTTTTTCTTCGTTTGGTGTCAAATTTAAACACAATGTGTATCACGCGTTAGATGATACATACATCGGTTACATTTCAAATCGACTGAAATCATCGCTGATGTGGGTGAGGATTTGGACAAGAACATTCAAGCATTGAATCCACGATTGACTACTGGCTCTGCCGGATTCGCACAATCTGAGTTCACGTTGTGTTTGCACTTGCATGGTTAATGTCAAAAGTCTACATGGTAGACATCTTTCTTTGATTCTGTAAATAAATAAACAATTTAAATTTATAATAAAGTTCTGAGTTTCTAATAGTCCAAACCTAGTGAACATTCACTCTCATCAACCAATGAAAATGTACAATGAGTTTCGGATTTCGTTGAAATTATCTTTCACTTCAGTCACTGAAATTTCTCAGGAAGTGGGGGGGAGGGGGGTCCCTCAATTCAAAATATTCGGCGAAAGGGGATTCGACGAAACGAGAATTCCCTTTTTGCCAAAAGAAATTGCTTAGGTGAGAATATTTCTCTGAGACATTCGGCGAAATGGGAGTAAAATCATTTCCGCCTGCCATAACGTGAAAAACATATATTTTAAGAATTTACACTAGTTTATCATTGTTCTTTATGAATAAAATATCACTAAAATATAATGCGTAAAGTTGGAATACAGTATGAAAAATAATGGGGATGGATGGAACCCCCATAACGTTTTCCACTGGGAATTTAAAATGCGCGTACAGAGGAAGAAATTATCCGAGTTATGTTTGTATTACTTGGTTACGTTTGCTTTCTCATCTGTATGTAGCATGGTAGATTGACTGGAGACATCTGGAGGAAGAATCAGTTTGAAGACAAATTTCTACATCAAAAGAAATTACTGGGAAGTTCTAGAAGCACAAGTTTGCATTTATACATATAAAATATACATATAAGTTCCATATGCACTTAGGAAGTAAGTTCTCCTGTTCCTAGCTTGGATTTCAAAGTATTGGTCACCAAAAAAATGTATTCTGGTAGCAAAATTTGAGACTTGGAAAATGCACAACAGTTTTGTCTCAAAATGACATTAGGTAGCAAATATATCAAGGAAGAAGTAAACTGTTTTTGTGTGAATATATATCTTTCCTGTTCTTTCTACAGTCAAGACTGTAGTTCATTCGTATTCTTGTCGTGGTTTACAAGTACTGCAAATTCTATGCGAGGATTTTAGTTGTCAAGTGTCTCACTCTAGCTGATAGTTTCAAAGATCCAAATCCAAAATTTCGAATTTCAGGGATACGCAAAGTATGAAATGATAAATTGCTAAGATATTGCATCTGTGCTCGACCATTTTCACACAAAGTCTTCGGGTTCGAGTACCGGCGACAGATCCATTGCGTTTCTTTCATGAGTTTCATACAATTATATTTTATTCTCATCGCCGCGATTAACTTGATCGGGTAGAAAAACGACGGTGCATAGCCAAATAGAAACAAAGGAGCACAAGCAGAAGATGTTTGCATAAATTGCAATGAACCATCATTTCGGCTAATGCACGAGTTCCCAAGCTTTCAGCGTGTATCTTTTGGCTCTTGTGCACCGAACCAAATTGCCTGAAGCGAACATCTGAACACAGATATGAGTTGATATACTTGTACCGTAAAGATCAGCTGAAACGATGCTTTAATTTACTAATTAGTGTGTGTACTGTGTTGTATGCACTAATCCTTCTGGCATGTTGCCAACCTGGACCTTGTAAATGTTTAATTATTTTCAGATGATGCTTGTAGCCTCCTCACAACTGTAAGCAATCGGTTCATCTTAGATGCAAACTATATAGTTTATGACGAAATTATTATGGCTTCGGACAATCACATCCTCTACATTTTAACCTTCAGCTACTACATAAACATTCTTACAGGACAAAATATTTGTCACATGCAAGGCTTTCTTTGTTAACACAAGATGCCCCAGATGATTTGAGTGTATAATAAGTGGAGCTGAGAACTGGTAGTTTCCGAACGTTGTGAATTCAATTTGCACTAAATGTATTTTTGTTTATCCAAGACATTTGCATACCATCGAAGATATAGTTTACTAAAATAGTATTATTAACAGGTATTTCTAATATTATGTTATTGAGGACATTGGAGTTGGATTAATTTTCTTTTGTTTAAGTTTGAGTAATTAAGGTTTTCTACTTGTCTATATTAATCACAACGGCGAGAATGAAAAATGAAATAAGAATGAGATAAGAGACAAAACAAATCTAGGAGTTGGATTAGATTTTGAATTCTGCCTTTCCATGTTGATTTTTGCCTTGCAATTTTAATGGCAACGATGAGGATGAATTCTGAAATGACGAAGGACTGAACAGAACCAATGGGAAAATAATATACACGCCCAAATCTGCACTGGAATTCGAGACAATTGTCTTCGCAATTACATGATGGGTAATCGGTACGAGAGACTTCAAACATTGTGGGAGATCAAACCAAGAGATTCTGGAAGTGCTGCATTTTTCATCTTTATATTTCGTTCGTATATTTTCATTAAAATACACCCTGAAAAGTAACAATAATTTTCCTTGCATAAAGCAGAGTTTTGTTGCAAAGCTCTTACAGAAAACTCCACCACCAAGGAAAAATTCAGAAACGCAACTGGCAACCCGTGTTCGACGGGCATCCGAGACACGATTTAGGTGATTTAAAGGGCTCGGGGAGAGAGGGAGGGTGGCTTCCTGGGCCACACACGTTGTCTGCAGAAAGTCCTTTTAAACGTGGTCTAATAGTGACCCGGCAACCTGGAACGAAACATAACGACTCACCTTGAGAACCCATCGCTCTGTTCCTCCACCTAAGGTAAGCACAAGCTCACAATCCAAACTTCGTTCTCTTGGTATGCCAGGATTATTTGAGCCTGAATGTGGAAAATTATTACTTCGGGAAAGAGCTGGATGGGTGGTAAAATTATGCGTGTGAACAGATTTTTGAAAAGAAAATTTGTGTATTGAAACTTACATATCTGAAGCAAATGTAATTTTTGCCTGAATTGTTTCGCGTAATGCATAACAAATGAAACAAAAGTTATGTGACATTTTGTTTCTTTTTTTAGTATAACACTAAAAAAAAGATGGGCACATTTTTAAGAAAAATAAAATTCGAGCACAGAGAGATTAGTTTCCTCAATTTGTGGATTGGTTGATTAATTCGGTATATTTTAGTTTGCTTTTCCATAGTTGTTAAATGTCCAGAAATTGTAAATACATCCAATTCCGGTCCGGTAGAGAAAATCAGCAAAGCGTAAACGGGTTCTGGACCGTAAAGAACTTTTTAATCTGTAAAATATTTCAATTCAGTCCCGGAACTTTTTTTCCGGATCAATTTAAACACGATCCAAGTTCGGCATTGAAATGAAACAACACGCAACTCGGACCGAATTTTAAATTGTGCGAGGAAAAAGGTCTCTGTACATTTAAGGAATCCAATAGAACCTACAAGAATACATTGGTTCATACATTATCAACCCTCGCTTTTCTGCCACGTTTGGCTAATCGCGAAGACGAGGATGACTGATGA
This sequence comes from Lepisma saccharinum, assembly GCF_977018435.1. Classification (NCBI taxonomy): domain Eukaryota; kingdom Metazoa; phylum Arthropoda; class Insecta; order Zygentoma; family Lepismatidae; genus Lepisma; species Lepisma saccharinum. The sequence continues at coordinate 187,770,611 of NC_139230.1, read as the reverse complement.
TATGATGAAACTGATGAAGAGACATTCGAACCTGGGATCCCTGGCGTCGTAGAGCGCTGCGCTAACCACTCCGCCACAAAGGTCTCAGTCTCCATTTGTGTTCAAAGACCCGTTGTTACTTATGTTAGTTTAAAATATAAATGATAATTGTATTTTTGTACTGTATTACATTTTCGTTATATCTCGTGTACCTCTTCGTATCATTAGATGAAATAAATGATCGAAGGGACCATCCAAGCCCTTTTCGGGAAAGCGAACCTACTTGGAAGTGACACTTGGGCTACTACGCTGCAGTTGATAATATTATTCTTTACGTCTTGAAGCTTTCTTGATATTTTCTCGGAAAATCGGCCAAGTGAGTTCGGAAAGGCTTTTGACGATAGGTCTCGACAGCTTGGAATGTTCTCCAGAATTCACTCAACTGTTAACCAGAGGAAATGTCTTTACTTCAGTCTCTGAAGATGAAAGTGATGTTAGCTCTCGACAGTTCGAAATCCTCTCCAGAAATAACCTGACTTTAACCAGAGAAAATGTCTTTACTTCCGTCTCTGAAGATGAAAGTGGCGTTAGCTCTCGACAGCTTGGAATCTTCTACAGAACTCGCCTAACTGTTAACCAGAGAGAATGTCTCTACTTCAGTCTCTGAGGATGAAAGTGACGTTAGCTCTCGACAGTTCGAAATCTTCTCCAGAACTAACCTGACATTAACCAGAGAGAATCTCTCTACTTCAGTCTCTGAAGATGAAAGTGACGTTAGCTCTCGACAGCTTGGAAATTTCTACAGAACTCGCCTAACTGTTAACCAGAGAGAATGTCTCTACTTCAGTCTCTGAGGATGAAAGTGACGTTAGCTCTCGACAGTTCGAAATCTTCTCCAGAACTAACCTGACATTAACCAGAGAGAATCTCTCTACTTCAGTCTCTGAAGATGAGAGTGACGTTAGCTCTCGACAGTTTGGAATATTCTACAGAATTTACCTAAATGTTAACCAGAGAGAATCTCTATACTTCAGTCTCTGAAGATGAAAAAAGAAGGTAAAGCTCTCCCCTGTGCTTAGCACCACGCCATGAAGGTGTATAGGGGGTGTGGGGTGGCCTTAACTCTCTCACCTGGTTAATATCTGCAGATATCTACTTTAATCTTTTTAAATACAGCAACTTAACCCAGCAAATGCATGGGTGCTTTCCTTTGTGATCAGACAGACAAAGTAGAGCACTACTTTGTTTTTCAACATTTAATTTCACTACTACGTAAGAATATAATACATGCAAATTATCATCATGTTACATAACATGTTTGGGTATAAACTCACCGGTGCACAAAAGTATTCCACTGTAATAACGTAACGCCAGACACTTAGCATTTATGAGGATGCATAAAGTACGATTGTTCAAGGATACCAAGAAGCGTTTACTCAGACACACATATTTAAGAACCTAATTGTTGTGCTCTGCTTAAAATCATGACACGGACTCTGTTTTTTCTTTCGCTTGCTATTTTGTCACGAGAACTTGCTGCTGAAGTTACAAACAAACTTGCATGATAGCATTGGGTTGGTTTGTCACAAAATAAATTGTTCAGTATTTAGATGTTTTGCTTTTGCACAAGCAAAAGCCACATGCCGCAGCAGAATAATTTTTCATGCAATTTACAATTTTACACTTGTAAAGTGGAAAGGAAAGCGTATTGTTGTACACATGGCCTGCAACTTTACTTCACAGCACCTACGGCTCTCCGCTAGGTGTTAGCGCATTTGAAAGTGTCATGTTCAATTCCCGGGAGTATAGCATTTTCAATTATAGTCTATTTCTCTTACTTTACATCACTTTTTTACCTCTTAGGTTAGTCGTGACGATGAGGATCAAACACGAAATTCTGGAATGGCTGATAAACCATGCTTACAATGGTTCGAACCTGGAACCTCTGGCTTCATGGCGCTTTAAGCTAACCACTCCTCCATGGAGGCCAACTGTCTTTCATTTCATTGCAATGAATTTCCATAATTTTACGAATTCCGAATCCCACTTTTAATCAGATAGAGGTGAGGTCCCACATAATGTCACGTAGATCTTCTCGACGGCGCAGTGCTAAAGCTGTCGGCTTGTAATCAAGGGGTTCCGTGTTCGATCTAGGTGGAGGCACATACCACAGTAGGATTTCACTTTGAATTGTAGTTCAGTCCTGATTAGCCTCTCTGAGAATTAAGAGGCCGTGAAACAAAATTTAATATTTTTGACAACATAACTCCAGCCTCCAAAAAATCAATACGGACTCAGAAAAAAAAGTAGATGGCACATCTAGAAATTGCCATCAATACCTAATGGGTTATCATATTTCAATTTTCAGTAGAATTAATGACAAAACTTTTATTTGTGTGGGCAAATTTTCTACCGTAGACAAGAAAGGATAATTAACAGATAGAGTGATAACATGAATCCGTTATAGCTATCCTCGAAAAATTAAGCGCTATAATAACATGCTCAGTGATTCTTTAGATCACTTAAAGATAATCTTTACAACCATCATTTGAAGAATATTGTAGCGACAATCACTGACATTTAAAAAAAAAATATTCGGTAGGCTAAACTTCGATTTGGGTATAAATTTATACAACACAAAACACATGCCATAAACCCTTAACTTCTATTACTTTTGTAATAACAATATGGGCACAGATAGTGCAAACAATATAACTAGTACAACTAATATAGTTACAATAATATAGTTATAATACAGGTACAATCAACAGAACTAATATAATATTCACCTATAGTAAGTGGGCCTTTAATTAAGAATCCAGAAGATAAATCAGGAATAAATCACATTGACCCCAACATACTACATAATATATTATTATTTTTTAAAAAATAGAATTTCCAAATGAAATAAAATGCAATATATTCTAATCCCAATCCTAATAAAATAGCAATAACTGCCCCAATCGTAACGGGATAATAATAACAAATATTAATGGAAAAATTAATCATGAACACTGACATTATCATATTGAAGATCTAACAAATTATTATGAACAGCAATTCAGTTGGGAGAATTCTTTAGGTGTATAATTATGAAACAAGTTGTTTTGTTAAATTATTGGACTTTATTTCTCAAATATACTAACAATAAGAGTCAAATTATTAGGGGGCTCGTGCCCCACAGGCCCAAATAATGTCGCCAATAAATCCACTTATGTAAATCTTCATCTGATTACATATTGTGACGATGTTTCTCACGATAATCTTTCCGGATTAAAAAAAGAGAGAAAGTTACGTCACGTAACAGCGAGCTGAATTATATTACAGTTAGACTTCAAGAGAAAAAAGGGAATTCCTGTTTCCAAATCGTTATACCTGGATGTGATAAAAGTGCGCTCATCTCAGCGTAACACATTACAGAATCACGAGCAGAAAATGCGACGGGAAGGAAAATAACTCAACGCATGCGGGAGCTTATATGGTTCCTGTTTGTGAGCGCAGCCTCGCGACAACAGCTACATCATGGGCCTTTGGGATAGCGCAGAAAGGATATCAAAATTCTCATCAACGGTTCTCGTGACGATCAGAGCTTAGTTCGAAGATTGGGTTGTCGATAACGTTATAAAGGGTCATTAATACCGAGCGGAAACTGATTAGTGCCTTAATTAGCTCATCAAGTCTCGAAAAATCAGGAGGAAAAATGCCGAAATACAACCCGTTTTCACTGCCTCAGCAAAATCTGAAAGTGTGAAAGTAATGACACGGTGGATGGTCGTGGAAGGGATATGAAACTGTCGGCGTCTTGTACTAATGACCAGCTTATTAGTATTAAATTGGTTGCAAAAAATGTGTCGTCGAATTGCGTAAATATTTAGCCCGCTTCCTTTTAAAGTAGATATTTTGATTCGAACTCACGAAGCTGAGAGACAAGTCGTGATTTGGCTAATTGTATAGAGGGTATCGGATGATCGGATGGCTTGTGCATATCTTCATTGCTGCAATGTGTACTTATTTACTTGAAACAACTTAGATACTTATTGTAATCCTTCTTGAGCGGCGAAGAGGTGGTTCTGATTTGTTTTGCTGCGTCGATATAAGCACCCTATGGATTTCACTTGATTCAGTTTCGAATCTGGATGGAATTCTTCCTTTCAACATTACGGCGATATTTTGTTTCCCCCAAAACGTTTGTGTAAATTTATTACAACTCAAGTCCAACATTCAACTCTAAATACTGAAAGAAGCACTCGATACAGACCATAGCGTTGTATTTCTGGAGGGTGGGCAGACACAGAAATGCCTTTGTTAGATTTTATTTTTGATTCGATTTTTGTTATTTATCGTCGCTTTTCTGCCACTTTTGGTTAATCGCGACGATGAAGATGAGTGATGATAAGATGATATTAATGAAGGGACACTCACAAAGGATTCGAACCCGGGACCTGTTGCGTCGTAGCGCGCTGTGCTAGCCACTCGGACACGAATGTCGACTCTTTCCTTTACGTAACACTACCAAATTTCAACGCTCCTTGTAATAACCACTCGTGAAGTTACAATATTGAGGCACTGAAGATAAGGTCTCATCGATGGCATAGTAGTAAAGTTGTCGCACTATAATCAATGGGTCCTGCGTTCGATCCCTGGTGAAGGCACACTGCACAGTTGTCAGGATCCCACTTTAAGCTGTAGAACCAGTCCCGACTAACCTATCTGAGCATAAAATGTAGGTAGGGAGCTTCCAGACCGAAACGACAGGCGAGAAGAGACTGTCTACACGTGTCTTTTGGAAACATTCAGAAATGAATGCAACCCTTCGGAGCGAAGTGACACACCGTTTACTCAGCATCGTGCATCGTGTCGCTCCGGTCTGTTGGTAGCGCACGTGCACCTATTGCTTATCTACTGACTGGGTGGAGCCCGTGTCGCTTGTCGCTTCAGTCTGAAAGCTTCCTTGAACTTTGAAAGCCATGAAGAATTGAAATTGATAATGTCTCTGAGATGATAAAACATACTGTCGCCGTACAGTCAAACCAGGCTGATTTTGTTTGATTTTCCTTAAAATACAATTTATGCACAGATAGGCTAATCGAGACTAGGCCGAACCACTATGTGCCTTCGACAGGTATCGAACCCTGAGCCCCTTGATTACCCACTACCCGCTGTGTTTGGTGGTTCGGATCCAGTCCCGATTAGCCTTACTGTACATAAATTGGACTTAAAACACAAAAAGTCAAATCAATACAGCGTTACTAGAAAGAACTCCACATATATTAACCAATAAATATGGAGTTCTTTCTGAAACAGATTTTTGATGAAGTGTTAATAATTATCCGAGATCTGGTAAATCATTCATTACTCGAATACGCCACCACGTATTACGGTCATTTGCACGCATCGGCGATTTCGCAAATATCAGAGTCAGGCTGCATTTCGTAGCAAGCGAAGGTTGTGAGTATTTCATGCACCGTAGACTGGAAAATTTAAATGCGCTGATAATATATGCACGGAAATTTAGATCATTACGGAATGCTATTCAGCACAGAGAGCATTTGAAGCGTTACGAATCGAAAAGCAAGCCGTAAGTAGGGATAAAAGAAAACCGCAAATTTGGAAGATAATACGAGTCAAGATCTCCTGTGTTCACAGCCATAAGAAACTAATTTATTTGAGCTTGGCAACACAGAATAGCACTGAAACTTGACTTTAAGAGAGAGATTGTAAGTTTAGAAAATATAGATATGGCAAAAAATGTGGGTTTGAAAATTGTTTGTTTGTCAAAATCAGTATGGGTGCTTCGTATATACCCTTCGTAAGATTGGACAATGCCCGAAAATATAAGTTTCGAAACTCCGATAAGGTATGGATCATCATATGGTTCATCAGTTCATCATTCATCCTCATAGACGCCATTTACTCGAGAGGTAGAAAAGCGACATAAACCATCCAAAACAGAAAAGCCCACGCCTTGACCTTTAAAAGGGGTGTAAACCCTCTACACACAAAAAAATTGAATATATTATTTGTTCATTCTAGGCAAATGCGCCTGATTTAGATAAGAATGCGTTTTTCAATTACTTTTACGTTTATGAAGTAAAAGTTTTATAACTAGTGAACATCAAAACAATAATTTCCAAGAAATTAAAATTCCACATTCAACTGCGTCAATTGATGTTGCAAAAAGTATCGAGATTGATGCATTTCAAGAACTGCCTGCATGATTCGAACCCAGGAGCTAAGATTGTGAAATGTCTTTCTATCTATGTCGGTCATTTACTTAACTTTTTAACAGATTTCTTTAATCGCGACGATTAACGAATGGTGAACTGCTGAAATTGCATTACTCGGGGTTCGAAATCTGGTACCTCTACCTTTGTAGCGCGTCACGCTGACCACTCCGCTTGAGAGATCGGTTGATATTCTAAAGTGCAAACGCGCGAAATTAAATTTGAGGACGTTGTTAGGTTCTGAGAGGTTTGGTCAAATTGCTTTAATCTAAACGAGAGAGTAATATGCAATTGCTGATTATAATCTGCATAATTATGCAAATGCAAACACAAAGCGACGGCATAAAGTCACCATGAGCCTCTACCAGAGTCCAACTCCAAAGCATAATTAACGCTTGCGGCAATAGATCTTTGTATCGTCTTGTTGTTATTAAAGGAAATATGCCTTCTTAACAAGGGAATAGTGAAATATGAACATTTTCAGGCAGTATCTAGATATACGATTTCTGTGGGTCCGAACAAAGTGTCTCAAAAAAATAATATATTCTTTAAATGAATATAATTAATTAATAATAGTATTAATTAAAATATTCGAATCTATTATTTTTATTAAATGAATAGGTAGAAAGTCGGTATAAGATTTAACAGCACGTATTCATTATCTAGCTTACATATAGCTGAGGTCGGCAAGATTTGTAAAAGAAACAACTGCCCTGGTAAGGAAATTAATGTCAAATAGATAAAGAATTGAATATTTAGTGAATTTTAAAAATATATGTTAGATCCAGTTGAAGAAAAGTTTCCTCGTAATATTTTATACATATATTATTTATTACAACTAGTAATAGATCTCGCATAAATCTTCTTTGGTAGTGTTATTCAAAGTCATATGATTCCAATATAATCCTTGCCATCCAATTAGTTCAGCGGAAATAGATAACGCTCGATTAAACAAGTATATTTTCATTATTTAATTTTAGTACTTGGTAAGATTTTTTGGGGATGGGGGTTAGGACCTCCTGGACCTCTAAATACGTCCTTGTTTTTAGGATATATTTTATGCCAGATTTCCTGAGGAAGCGTGCTTGTTTCTCGCAAATCTGAGTATAAGATGTGTTGTTTTTTGAGCACACACGCTTTGCCAAGCCCTCTTCCTAGCAGTGTGCCCTGGAGACTTAAATGAGGCTCTGAAGACTACAACCGCCACTAGACAAATCATCTCCACTCTTCCGTTCAACTTACACCTGCATTTTCCTCGCAACAGCCTAAAGTTTTATGGTAGGCATGGCCTATTTCAAGTCTCCTCAGATATTATGAGTTATATTCGGTTTTGCAAACTTTAGATTTGAGGACAGAAAAATCACAAGATGCATTTTCTACACACACTGTCTCGGGAATATGCGGAAAAAATACCGCGCATGACGTCAGAGAAGGGGAGAAAGCGAGTGGGCGGAACAAAGCAGTGCTCTCTGCTGCGAACGGCTGATAGCTGCAGCCGCGTTTTTACCTCCATGCACTCACTATCTTTCTCACGCGTTCAATATTCGACCCCTCTCGATCTCACTACTATCGCAGAGATTCGTTTTCGTTCTCTTGCTCCGGAAATTTCCGGGACAGAGTGTAGCTTCAGCCGCGTTTTCCTCTCCATGCATTCACTTCCACCTCTCACGTGTTCACTTATCGAACCCTCTCGAGTCATTACTTTTACGGAGGACTTGCTTTCGTTCCCTTGCTCCATAGATTCCCGGAACAGTATCGGTGCCACGCTTGTTCCCTGCATTCTTCGACAAATGCATACACATATACAACGCATGGAGGCACACACCTTTTCCAGAATCCTTGCCAAAAAATCGAGAAGCGAGTCGTTCGATGCCACTGAAATGCAACGGAGCACAGTAATGTCGGTTATTCTGCATAAAGTGATTTGGAATCAAAATCACGCATGGGAGCGATAGCGGTTTTGTGTACTGTACAATCGCGGACACTCTTCCAATGTTCCAATGACCATGCTGAAAGTCAATGATGTCGTTAAAACGCAGAAGTGTCCATGCTTGTATATCTATAGATGCTAGGAGAAGTAAGATTTAAAATATATGAATACCCGATCAGGATCAAGGAACTGACAGTTTCTTTTAATAAATATCAAGCATGTTGAATCTGCGTGATGCACAAATTCCGGTCACGTGACGTCTTGATGCACGCCGACATTAAGGTTATTTGTACTTTAGTTATTTTAAGAGAGATTTCACACCAAAGCGAAAGGCGACACGTGTCGTTTGAGGATTTCACCAATCAAACGCAGGATTGTGCGGACTGTCAATGTGCTACTGTGTGAAAAGTTGCTGCTTATTGGTTCTTTCCAAAGCTGCATGTGTCGCGTGTAGCTTGTCGCTTCGGTCTGAAATTTCCCTTAATCGCAACAATGCGATATGAAAACAGCTCCATCTTGGAAGTAGAGCATCCAAAATTGATGGGATGATTGATTTTACTTCGCTTTTCTGCCACTTTTGACTAATCACGAAGAGGAAGATGAGTGATGATTAGATATACTTGATGAATGGACACCCATGCCGAAGCCGGGATTCGAACCCGGGAACCCTGCTAACCGTTCCGCCACGGAGGTCGACACATCCTCCAAAATTATTGACCAAAGTGCAAAACAATCTGAAACTACCATCCACGTTTTGTTATATTTTCTCAACATTTTTTTTTATGCGAAAATTATCATAATTTTATTTTTATTGCTTCCAGAAGCTGCCCCAACCTGGGTACTTTCCACCTCTCCGTTTATGTCCTATCTATTTTAGTGTTTAGGAGCAGAACCATTTCAGTCTAAACTTCGTTTTATAGGCGCATTAGTAAGGAAAATTTCGCCATATGGTCCTCGTCGATGGAAGAGGGGAACATTTGCATTGAGCCGCGTCGAGCTACGATGTCAACAGGTTTACGACTGAGTCCCTAATGTTCAAACCAGCACTTATGTCCCCGACGTGTTTAACTGTATGTGGAATTTCTTTCCCTCTGATGTTACAAGACGAATGCGTATTATTTTCTCGCCCTTTTAAGCGATCCTTTTTGAATACCAGGCAGTGTAGTGAGCAAGGTTGAAAATTTGAATACCGATTGATATTCTTCAAAAATATTTCAAGGAATTATGAAAGTTGAATAAGATTTACAATATTAATAAGCATGAAAGCATCTAGGCTAGACTAGTATATTGAGGCAGCCACTGCATACTGGATGACTCATTAACTAGTTTGGAATTGATTTACACAGTTCTGCATTATTAATGGACATAAGCAACAACACACACATACACATACACTCGTCGCCTCGGTGGTCGAAATGTCGAGTAATAGAATCACTATTCTACCACGGAGTTATTATTGTTGTTGTTGTTGTTATTATTTATTAGTACATCACCCAATTACATTGAACATAATATGCTGTGCGTACAAGAAACGAAAATAAATGATCAAATGAACATTTATGTGCACAATATTCACACAAAGTTATGCACATGCACAGTCACGGACGGTTCTGGGTTGTAATCATTCTATTGAAAACAAATGCTATCGTTACAACCCAGAAGTGACCGTGACTGTACATGCGAGTATTTTTTCATCAATGCACTACCATGTATCTGTGAATATGTAAAATTCTTCAGTTTTTAATAGTTCGTACACTGTGTCCTGCATTCGCAATGCGGGGAGAACTTACGTACGTTTCCTCTTGATCCTTGTGTATAGAATAGTCTAGTTTGTTTTGCACTGTGGCGGCCTACATTAAAGATTAAAGTTTGTAAAAGCTGGGGGCACTGACAATCGTGTTTATTCAATATCTGTATGAAAATTACGTCACTGACAACTCTTCTGAAATAAGGTGTCTGTTTACATAACGTTTTGTAGTCCTTTTTGTAATAAACAATATATTTACATATATATTTACCTGGAGAGACAGCCATTTCACAAACTGCATTTGAACCGCTCTCCAGTTCGTCATGCTATGTTTTGAACTGGAGATTCCATATGGCCTGGACATAGGTGTCTCTTGATCCATTTAATTTAATTCTTCATTCTCATCGTCGCGGAAGCAGCATAAAGTAGACGTAAGAAAAAACACACACACATAAGCATGCATTTTCATGTGCTGTAAAAGGTCTCAAACCTTTCCAACTTCAAGACTTGAAGAAAATAAAGCCCCGTGAGCCAATAGCCACACCACAAAGTCGTATCAAATGCACCTTGAAAGATAGCATGCAGAATATTGCTTTGTCTTCAATGCTTTCTCGTTTAGAATTATCCGTGGTCGATTCAGCAGAAATTCCAAAGTAAATATTCCCCGTAGGGGCATTGAAGGAAAGAGAACTGGTATAAGAAAGGAAATTCAACCTCTCAAGTAATATTAGCTTCCTTCTGTTAAATTCGGAAGAACTGAAGATAAAACGAAGGCAAGAAGATAAGTCCACTTTCATCAGCGGCTCAAACAATATCGAATAACTTAAATTAAGTTCCATTGCCTCTCTCTATGTACTGAAGCATTCCAACGATACATTAGGAGACCACTGCCAAAGAAAATATTAAAAGATAAGTAAAAATGTTCTTTTGACTTTGAATCTGGGGATGATAGCCCGTCCTTACCCTCTCGCTTCAAAACTGTCTACATTTTCAATTCTTTATAAAAGAAAATATCAATGGAAAGTAGCTCCACCTAGCATACAAGTTGACTAGCGCGTCAAGAGAATAAAGAATAGTATTTTTATAAATACAAAATGACCAACGGAACGTAGTACCATTTAATACACAAAATGTTGAATGATCGGCTGGTCAGCTTTGTGTTTGTTGAGCACATCGCGCTACGACACCAGGGGGCCCGGGTTCAAATCCAGAGTGTCCCTTCATCAATTTTTCATCATATCACTCATCCTCATCTTCTCGAATAACCAAAAGTGACAGAAAAGCGAAGTAAAATAAACTAAATCAATTGTGTTGGTTGATACGCTCCTCACAAAAAGTTTGGAATTTTGTTTGTTATAAGTATTAGATACAGAAAGTTTGGAATATTGTTATATGTGGCAATAGGTGATAGGCACAGTGGCATATGTCGGCGAAAACATAAGAACATCCAGCAGACAGACAGATAAAATGTGTTGTTACATTCCAAGGCTATGCCTACACCTAATGCCTAATATAACAAACTTTTTGTGAGGGGTGTAATTTACGTCGTTTATTTATGTCAATCGGTTAACCGTGGAGGGTAACAAAAAATGCGGTTTTAGCTTTTGTTTAACATATCTTCTCTGGAGAGCTCCATTTGGATTCAGAACGACCTATCTCCACTTCTAATCCTTAGCAGTAAGGTGGAGTCACGTATCTTCAATTTACTGACCCTTTTTAGAAGTCATACATGTTCTTAAGAATACATTATTTCCAATCTCTTGCAAATTTTATAAATTGGAGTTACTTGCCTCTGGTTTTCACACGACGAATTGTGGTGCAGTGTCAGTGACCCTTGATAAATGCATCATTCCGTCATTCGGTTGAATTCACTGAAGAAAATGGAAAATCTTGAGTCAGTATGGGCAGCTGCTGGATTTGAACCTGCGTGCAAAGTTTGTGTCTATGGCAATGTTTGTTTCAAATCAATTCCTTTCTCAGATATTCTAATGGCTATCGGATCCACAGTTTAACGTGAGATCCAAAGCACTGTGAAACGTGCCTCCATCGGTTATCAAACACGGAACCCTTATATAACCCCAATCAAGGAGGGTATATATAATATGTAAGAGCATCTCAGGCAGATGTGTACTTAAGAGCGTGATGGTTGGAGCGTGATGCTTACATCACCACCTCAGCCTTGATCGAGAATTTGAGTCGCTAGGTCACGATACTAGCACGAAGGAGAGCTTTATTTAGAACGAACAAACTGTACATAAGTTGTGTATACATTACTAAATACTTCTGCAATACATCATAGTTCTCATACTCGTTGCAAAGTGTGTTTTGTCCATTTTAGTGACGAAAGGAGTGGACTGGCAGTTTAAGGTGGTACACAAACTAGTTTGTGCCCCACCTAGAATCGAACCCATCACACCTTGATTCTCACTCCTTGCACCACTAATAATGTAAATATGCAGACACTGACAATACCTAATTGGTAAAAAAGTTTCTTTTAAGTCCTCACCATTCTTAGATATGTTAATTGGGACTAGTCCTACAGTTTAAAGTAGGATTGGAACAACTGTGCATTATGCTTCGACCGTTGATCGACCCCGAGACCTCTTAATATGTATTCTTATTGTAATAAACGCATTCAGCAGTAACCGGAAAATTTGAAACTAATTTTACAAGACTTGTAATTATATTATTATACGAATATTATATAATAATGCAATCAACAAATTATTGTGGAACAAATATTTATCCATTTATTCCACACAAGAAGCAGTGCTGAATCGGGCTCCATTTTAGACTGTAGGCCCCATCCTCCTTATATTTTTCTTCATGTCTGGACTTGCGATATCGACATCCCGAGTCGACCACTCAACGCACTTGGCCACAGAGGTCCAGTCCCGATTACCCTATCTGAGCATAACAATTGAATTTGATTTTTTTTTTTAGAACTTATACAAGCCACCCAATGGTAATATAATTAAGCCTTGCTTCCATATTAAAAACGCTAAATTGCTGACCAAAGCAGTTTATTTAAAGATTTTAAAACACTTTACATGTAACGTTTCAACCCTGTATCAGGGTCTTCCTCAGACTAAGAACTAAACCTTTTTATTATTATTTTTAAATTTAGTTCTTAGTCTGAGGAAGACCCTGATACAGGGTTGAAACTTTACATATAAAGTGTTTTTAAAATCTTTACATAAACTGCCTTGGTCAGCAACTTAGTGTTTTTAAGCCACCCAAGTGCATTAAGAACAGACGTTGCTATTCTCGCCGTACATGTGAACTTACAAGTTGAATAGATAGCAGTTTCCGCACTATCGTGCCTCCATCTATAGTGCAAGAAATCTGATCCTTAAAGCAGACAGTTTTACCTGAGTGAATTATAGCGGGAAGTTATTCATGTGATTTCGGCTATCTGGAAGGGAATACCAATTACTGCATTCTCCAACAACGATGTGTCAGAAGGCGACATTTGTCCCTGACAAAGAATCCATAGAACAATGGTTCGTGCAATTTATCCGAACTGGCTTGAATTTCCAAGGTGGGTAGGAATGCTTCCTTGAATTCTACAACCAGCTAAGCACACAATGGGGGATTAGGCAATGTTCAGGAAAACCTCAATCACGTAATTGCATTTGTTCAACAAATCGCGCTCTCACTGTTTGAGCATCTGCCTATCTTTGTAGAAAGTTATTTTTTTTTTGTATCTGCCAGCCCCAGCTGTATTGCATGTACGCGTCTAGTATTGATCTCTCGAAAAAAACGGGAAATATTCTACTTGGAAGAACGGCATACGCATCGTTACCTTTGAATTATTTGTGGGGACATTGTGTGTCTTGCATCAGCGTTGTGTTTATACATTATATATTTTTCTGGATTATTTTGGGGGGTCCCCTCTGCTTTCCCGCTCCCAATTGCCGTGATCAAGAGTTGGGTTGCCATGGAAAGAAACCTCATTCTGCAGCGGAATGGTTTTACGCCATGAGTCTCGGATTCGAATCTCGGCCTGGGAATGGATGTTCTCTCCGGGTATCCCTTCATCAATTTCATCATATCATCACTATCATCTTCACGATTAGCCAAAAGTGGCAGAAGAGCTAAGTAAAATAAACCAAATCAACCAATCAATCAAATCAATCATCTTCATCATTGCCATTAGCGCAAAGAAGCAGAAAAGTGATGTAGTATAAGACATGATAAAAATCTAGCTAGATATACTGGGAAAGTGACATTCGTCCCTTCCTTTTACTTATCTGTACAAAAATTGAAACGTCACGTGCCACTTTTCACTGTAGCTCACAAACATGTTCATTTACATAGCTAATTTGTACTTTACCATAAGGCTAAATGTCAACTGGAGGTGTGGTAAAGCGACCGTGGCCTATCATTACATGTGTTATGTTTGCCAAACTTTGTCTTGAGTTCACTTTATGTTGAGATAGGCTAATCGGGATTGAACCGTACAGTTTAAAGTGGAATCCGAATCACTGTATAAAGTCCCTCTACCCGGAATCGAACACGTCAACTCTTGATTGTTAAGACGACAGTGTAACTACTATTTCATGGGAGAGACATATGCTTCTTCTTTGCATTCGAGCAATGTAAAAAAAAATGTTTGTCATGCACAAAAATACAATAAAATTAGTGTTTGTTGGACAGCTTAAGAGAAGGAAAACTTGCAAAGTAACTTTTTTCGGTTTCATAAACCGGAAATGGTAGCAAAAAAAATGGGAGTCCCGAATACCGTTTGATGTTTTCTCAATGTTCAAAACAAAATTGAGTACACTTACGATAGTTGACACTATTTATACTCTGCGCCGCTTATCTCTGGAAAACAAGTCTCTGCGCAAGTAGTGACGGGAGACGGCTCCACCAATGAACATGTGAGAGGGAAAGGGATTGCGTGGAGGGAGGGAAAGCGACTGCATTTACCAGCCTTCGCAGCAGCGTGTACTGCTTTGCTCTGCTCAATCGATTTCCTCTCTCTCTCTGTCGCTGTGCGCGGCCTTGCTCCAGAGATAGCCGGGACAGAGTATATATACATATACATACAGTGTGCTAGCTACTTCAATATATCCATGGACGATGTTTGTGGCTGTTGTCTCTTGTATCTCGTCACAATATTCATTCGACTTCATCGCTGCGGTTATTATACAGGTTATGAATATGTAAATTTTCTTATTTAACGTCGCTTTTGCCTCTATTTGGCTAATCTCGATGACGACAATATCAAAGATGTTTATGGCCCATTTATGCTCGGATACTCTAATTCCGAGGGAACCTACAGTTTAAGTACTAGGCAATATGCAACAATAACAACTCAACAAAAGCAACACAATACGGTACAGAGGGAAAACATCTGCACATACTTTGTTCGGAAACTGTTCCGGTAAGAAAATGTCAATATTTTGAGGAAGGTTATTGTTAGGGAGACAAATAAATGGTAAATAAAAAATGAGGAGAACCGTAAATAAAATGTTAGATCAGCGGTATATACCAGCGGAAGAAAAAGAAAAATTGGCACACACTTCTTCATCATGAGAGGAAACAACATACAAAAAGAACTAAAAATTGATAAACTACTTCAATTTTATATACTGTACACATACACAAGTACTTAGATTTCAACTGTAATTGCCAGTAGCGGCGATTTGGTGGGACAAGGATAGTTTACATTTCTTGCTAGACAAGGCTTAGTATTTAGAGGCCATAGTGCAGGGGCAGAGGCAGGGGCAGGGGACCCCGCGTGGGGACACGGGTTTTTGCGTGTTTTCTACTTAATTTTATGATATTTCACGGTTTATTTCGCGAAAAAGCGTTCATTTCGTGGAAAAGTACACATTTCGCATTACTTCGCGAATAAAACTCATGCATATTTCATCATTGGGGGTGTAGTTACGTGCAGAATGTTCAAAATTGCATCTTTTTTTCACATTTAGCGATTTCGCGCATCGCGAAAATTCAATGTCCCTAGTTATCGTGTAAGTGCGGAAGCCTATAGAAAAGGAAGAGCGTTGCAGTGGGATTGTGAAACAGTTTCTCTCGAAATTTAAATTGACTAATTAGAAATTCGGTTTAAACTTTACCATTCATGACTTTATGGACAAATTTCATATCTCCAGCATGTGGTTCAAAACAGACTTGTTATCTGTTACACGGAAGTATCTAAGAGAAAGCATTCTGTGGCGAGCAATGGCCATAATAAAGCTTGAGTTTCTGTTTTAAGTCCACTTTATGCATTCTAAGGCTAATCGGGACTGGACCTACAGTTTAAAGTGGGATCCGAACCACTATGTGCCTCCACCAGGTATCGAACCCCAAACATCTTGCTTACAAGGCGACGACAGTACCACTACACCAATTGTGTCAATCAATGCATGTCTGCCCTTGGTTATTATTGATGTCTCTTTTTTGCTACCTTAGATTGTGAAGGCGATGATGAATGATGATTAGATGAAAGAACAAACATTTGGATGGACTTCGAAACCAGAATTTTTGTTGACGACATCATGAGTCTCGCACTCAAGGTTCGCAACAACCGACGCGGTAATGATGTTAAGGAGTCACACAACACAAATATTTGCTGTATAATTGACCTTTGTATTGTATTTGCTCAACAATTCTTGACTCATGGTGTTTGTTCAATGCTCAATGTTTCACTGCTGAAGGCCAAATAATTCCTGCGTGTTCATCTCAGCTGGGAACGTAAAAGAAACAGTGTGAACTTTATAAACGCCAGGAAACTCCAAGAACAATTAATTGAAGTGGAACGCATGTTAGAGTCTGAAGGACGAGGTTGCAGCCTTGAAAACTAAAGGGGAAGAAATTGTAAAAAAGAATGTGCTGTGTTCTAAACTCCACATCACAATGATTTGTTTTTAGTTTGTATTTCGTTATGTATTTTCGCTTTTATAGCTATTAAGGTTAATGGCGCCAATGAGGATAGTTGATACTTTACGGTTTTAATGTAAAGATATTTACTGAATACCCCCCCCCCCCTGCATTCACAAAACCGATGTTTCTGTTAAGTCACTCAAAATTTGTATTGAAATTATTGATGCCCTATTAAATTAATATTATTTTAATTGATGTTTTAAGTCCATTATATGCAAAGATAGGCTAATTGGGACTGGACATACAGTTTGAAGTGGAACCCGAACCACTGTGCAATGTGCCTCCACCGGGTATCGAACCCGGGACACCTTGATCAAGGCGACTACGTTACCACTACGCCATCGGGGAGGCCCTAAATTAATATTATTGTTGTTTTCGAATATAGTATATAGTTATATTAGATTTTACTGCCAAATATGTTCTCTTCTAAAAAAATAACAATTTTTGTAGTAAAAGTTCACTGAGATGAGCGCAGGGGCACTGAATTCTATTCTCGCCCCTGGCATGGGAATTTCTAGCAACAGTTCTTTACATTATAAATATGATTCAATGATTGATTACTGTGTAATTATTGAAATTAAAAGTAACGTTTTGTACGTTTGTATGTACGTAATAATAATGATAAGTGTTAATTGAAAAATCTAATTTTGTAATAATTACTTTGAGATTCAAGAAATGGAAATAAATTTGGCGCGTGTGTTGAAATAAATTAAAATTAATAATTATAAATAAATTATAATAATTATAATTTCTGAGTATGCCTGTGGCTTTCGAAGTACCACGCATCAGGTAAAAGCCTCAGTATTCTGAAGAAGCTCCAAAATTTCCACTCTTTCCCTCCCTCGGACTTTTTTTCTCAATTAGAACAATGACAAAGACTGACTGCAAAACAAGAACCTACCTTGTCTTAACCTCCAACAAGCGTGGGCAGGTGCGTTGGCACCGATGTGTCACAGCGCAATTCTGCCAGCCTCCTCATTTTGTTTCCTTAAATGTAATTTTCTGCTATGCGTCACTATTCATTCACCAACAACCCATATCCGCAATGTAGGATGAAATATTCATCACGTGAATTACGTTATTTTTCATTTTCATGTTTTCCTTATGTAATGTCGCTTTTTACCGCTTAGGTTAATCCTAACAGTAAGGATAAATTAAAGAACGAACACAACAGAACACCTCTAACCTGGTCTTGATTTGAACCCAGAAACTCTAGATGGCAATCGCAGTGGATTTGTATGTTGCCCTGTGTTATCTTCTTAGTTGTGCTGAGTAACCCTTTACAGCTTCAGCTTATATAATAAGTATGGATATTTACGTAATGAGATAGATGTATGTGTTTTAGTTCTTAAAGAGATTGATTGAATTGATTTGGTATTATAAGTCCACTTTGTGCACAGTAAGGCTAATCGGGACTGGACCTACAGTTTAAAGTGGGACCCGAACCACTTGTGGCTCCACCGGGTATCGATGTTTATTTCTGCACTTGTATTGAATAAATGAATATATTTTAAGATAGATGCGTTATTTTATTGTAAGAGAAATGTACAACATTTTTTTTTGGTAAGATGCTTGCTTCCATATTGTACGAATAGCCAGTCTGATGAAGATTTTATAATTTTAAGAGCAATCAATCAATCATACCTGATCACTCATGTGCTCGGTTTGCATCATGCAAACTAAACTAGGATAAAAAAAAATATGCACTCGTGGATAAGTTTATAAACTTTTACGTCACGTTTGAAAGTAAGTAATCACATGCAACTGTCTAACTTCTTGGTTTTGCCAATTCTTGCAACATAGATATCGCTGACCAAGGATTCCCGAACTTAAATTTCAGAATGCTTTCCAAGGCTACAACTTGAACTGTGATTCTTGAGAGGGATAGAGGTGTTGCACTCTTTTCATGAAATAATTTCCAGAATAAAAGAAAGAAAAGAATTGGTTAACATTTAATCCCGAAAAGTGAGTTACTATACATACATCAACCAACTACTTACTCACTGCACCAAATTCCATTTAAAAATTAAACCATTTTATCTCTGGTTGTGGGTATGTGTGTGTGGGGGGAGGGGAGAACATCACGTGTTGTTTACCATGATTAATGGTCTGTGGTTTTCAAACTGAAACATTACTACTCTAACATTGAATTAATTTTATGTGAAAGAAGAGCTTTCAAAAATTCACTTTCCACGATTCAAAATATCTTTCTTAACGTGTGCTTATTTGTTAGCTTCCATAATATGATCAAAACCTAGCCTAGTGACTAACGTTATAGCATTCTAATCAACGATTCTGAAGTTCAATTCATCTTGGAGACAGATTTCAGTGGTGTGGATCCTACTTCATATGTCATTGTATGTCCAGTCCTGATTAGTTATCTTTCCATGACAGACATGTTTACATCAAATTCGGATTATTGAAAATTTTTATAGAGATCTTATTAACTGAATATGAATCAATAGTAACATAAAAATAAGCTCAGGGGAGAAGTAAGTAGTAAAATCCTAAGTCCGCTTTATTTTGGCCAAGTTCCTCAGTGTTTTTTGATTGAATTGTTTTATTTTACATATCTTTTTGTACCACTTTTGGCTAATTTGCGAAGATGGTGATGACTGATGATATTGATGAATGGGCTCTCGCAAACATCCATGCCAAGACCGGGATTTGAACCCATAACCCCTGGCGTTGCAGGTCCCTCAGTGTTCCAAAGAAGAATTAAAACATAACAGATGATTGATAACACTTGAATTGATTGATTGATTTGGTTTATTTTTCTTCGCTCTTCTGTCGCTTTTGGCTAATCCCAAAGATGAGGAAGAGTGATGATATGATGAAGGAACACTCGCAGAGAAGACCCATGCCCAGGCCGGGATTCGAACCGGATGAGGATACATAATGGGAAGGTCAGCTCCATGCAGCCTTTTAAAAAAATAGCATTCCCCCTCAACAGAAAATTTCTAAACCGTTTGTCTCGAGTTAATGTATAAAACCTAAATTTAAATAAACATAAACAAATAAGTTGAACAGTCATTGAAACTTACACCTAATCCTTGAAAAGAACCTCTGAAATTACTACAGCGGACGCCCTTTTCTGAAAAAAAAAAAAAAACTTGCATCGTTTATTGCCTCTTTATATGTAGTATTACCATAACCTGGTTAATGGTAATACTACATTTCGATACCCTTCTGACGGTACATCACAACTTTGCAAGTAGAGATAATATTTGTTTCGCTATTTTGGAGGAATCTTACCAAATGTTAAAACATCATAATAACACAACTATGAAATCAATAGCAACTTTACAAAATGCCACATTAATCATAATACATGTAGTTTCAAATCAATTATTACTAGCCACATTGATACAAATGACTTTTGGGATCCTCCCCAAACCCTATGCAATCGATTTGCAATCAAGAGTTCATCGGTTTGATCTCCTGGAGAACACATATTTTAATAATTCGAACGAACTTCATCCATGGTTATGGAGGGGAGTGTTTTGTCAATTATTTGTATTGCTCCGGTAAATTGTGATAAGTTTTTCAAAATTTGAAAGCTTTGGGTAAACTGTCATTTGTTTTTAATGCAGTACTCAAAACACACACACACACACACACACACACACACACACACACACACACACACACACACACACACATATATATATATATATATATATATATATATATCAATTGAATATTAACTAATAATCTTTAATACGACAAACCATCTAAGAAAGAGTCATGAAATATCAAAGTCGGAACGTTTCATAAAGTGAAAATGCACAAAGGAAATAATAATTAAAAAGCATGAATATCTACAAGACGATTTACATAATATTCGGTAATCACCTTCAGTTTCATTGTTCTATATTTTATATGAGGTTAAACGGACATAACTATATTCATTAATAAGAACAGCTTCAACAATGAAAATAACAGAAATGGCACCAGTCTTCTAAATAATGGTCATTCCAATTAATTTATAGAATGAAGACCGAGTGTTTCGAACATGAACATTCATTCTCCATGGCTTCCAATAATAAGCTAAATTTCGATCATCTGATTCTCGGTAATTTCACGCTAAGACCGAATCAACCATGCGGTCACAACCGTTTTCAACGAGACCACAAAATTCAGATTGCTTTAACAACATTCATTATTAAGTGGTTTGAAAGCAGCTTGCGGGCGGTGAATATTGGCATGTTTGTTCTGCAACAAATGCTATAGGTTGTCGCAATTCCACAAATGTATGTGTGGGAGTGTATCCACAAATATGTGTGTGTGAACCAGGATAATAACTTGGGCTCTAAAGTTTGCTTTGTGTACGCATAAGAATTTATTCAAAATTATTTTGGGAGAGATGCCTTCAAATTAATTCTCGAACTGTACCTGAAAAATATGCTAGGATTTTTCGTCTAGTTTTTTTTATTATTTGTTTGTTTTATATCCTTCTAAGTGTGCTAAGTTCATTGTAAATATGCTGTATTAATTAATGCTAATAGTAGTGGCAATTTGCGGTTCTCAGTAATTACATCAACCAACATTTCACGTTGTATTAGGTGTGTGTGTGTGAATATCCATTTAATCATTTTAACATACCCTACAAATTATTTGAAAACATTTTATCAAACAAATCTAGTTAGGTATTGATTATGCAATGGGATATGGCGTCAATTTTAATTAAATCTACGTAATCATTTAATCGGAGCTGTCTTAGCCGTGTATTGGATCTGAAATCCTCAATTAAAAGGGAACGTCGACCGATTTCTTGAAAATCTCTAGCACTTTCATGTAAACATGTTAGTTACACGTTAATCATCATAATAAAAAGCTGCAATAATACATTAGTTCTTCCAATTTAATTAGTTCCTCTTCCTATTCCGTAGGGAAGATATAGAAAGTGATTTCGATTTGCTTGATGAAATTATATGACAGACTGCTGTATGGAATACGATATTGTATGTGGCATATTACTTCATTCTACGCTATTGGCACTTCTTACGATATTTTTAAAAAGCATTTTAAGGTTGTTTCTAATTGATGTATCCAAGCCTAAGTTTCGGATTTGTTCTTGCTTAATTTCCCATTTGTTTCTCTATTCATTTTCCCTTATCTCTGATACTAATTATTGCCATAATCCATTATCTTATAGTTTCCTGTCCTGTTCTCACTTTCACTTTCAATAGTATTGTTACGATCGTACTTTCTCGCTTCCATGTATTACTAATTTATTATTTGATGTTTTATATCTTTTATGATTCCTTACCCTTCCTTGTCACGTTTTTGGATTTGTGTCCTTCTGTTAGCTTTTCTTGGCCGTACTTCAAACCATTTCATCTTTTCATATCTCGCCAAAAACAAATTTGAATAAGAATATATCAATATTCTGAGTAAGATATAAACAACAAAACATTAACCTTGGATTCGAACTCAAGTCAGAATTGGCTGCACATTATGGTAACGCATTAAATACATAGACGCACTGAATTCTGCGATTTTTATATTGCAGTGATTGCAGTATTGTAGTAAAAAATAGTGTATTAAGTAGCAACAATACCAACCTAGCATATCAAATTCTCATCACTACCGCACTTTTAACTTACTACAACAAACAGAGAAACCCTATGAACTTACTTCAACGATAATTGAAGTGCAATTTTGAAAATAGTTTAAAACTAGGAAGAAAGAAAGAAAAGAAAGGGTTTGATTTTGATATGATTTTTGTTATTTAGCATCCTTTTCTGCCACTTCTGGCTAATCTCGAATCCTCATGAGTGATGACATGATGATTTTGATAGAGAAACTCTCGCAAAGAATACTCATGCGCAGGTCGGGATTCGAACCCGGGATCTCTGGTGTTTTGCCTGCTGTGCTAACAACTCCGTCACGGAGGTCGGCAAGAAAAAAAAGGATCTGTAGTATTGCCACTACGTAAGAGAGAAAACTAACAGTTGAGAACATTGCCATTAAAAGCAATTTCCTCTGTTTCTCGCTACAGAACACTGATTACCGAATCAGTGAACTGTGTTTCCTTACTTTGGCAATGGCATTTAATGCTTGAGTGCGTTACGTAATAATCAGCAACTCTTTTCTATCAACATCGGTTCAGAAGAAGAGTGTAGCAACTCTTGTTGTCATTTGACATCCCGTAATTTGTAAGAAGCTTAAATCTTCTTGTAATTTAACGCATGGGCGTTGATTATTTTTGAAGATTAATCACGCAATGAAGGATGATTTGTCTTATGACTGTATCACACGTATCAGCTTTCAGCGCAGAAAGAAGACTCAGATAGACGCGCTGCAAGATGATCGTGCCCGGACCTCTATTGTGAGCATCATTTTGCAGGGCTGCTTTCTGATCAGCCTGCACGGGCTCTTCTGTTTGACAAAACAATCCCCTGCGCCTCCTCATTACAACAATCTGACGGTAGAAAACTCATCAGCCGACCTCTGTGGCGAAGTGGTTAGCACTAAGTGCTACGACACAAATGGTTCCGGGTTCGAGTCCCGGTCTAGGCATGGGTGTTCTTAGCGAGTGTCCCTTCGTCAATTTCATCAAATAACAACTCATCTCCATTGTTGCGATTAGATAAAAGTCGCAGAAAAGCGACGTTAAGTAACACAAATCAATCAATGAGAAAACTCATCACCCTTAATGCACGATCATCTTGCAGGACTGCAATCTGATGCGAGCTTTCTGCACTTAAACGCGCAATCTAGCATTTGCGTGGGTAGTATAATGCTCTAGAAAAATTAAAAGCCACTTCAGACAAATCAGAGTTCACACAAAGAAATGTTTCCAGCTTCTTGCGGTTGTTTGTCAAGGAAAAATTGTGATGTATTTTCACGTTCGACAACAAATAATTCCCACGTTAAAATTTACACATGTTTGGTCTGCTTGAGGCTACTAACATAATAAATACTGCTTATACGCAGAAAAGGCGTTGAAATACTACAACTCTTTTATTCCCTTTAATAAACTATTGCGTTTTGAAAAGTTGAATCCAAAACACCCGCTGTCTATTGTCAATCAAACCTTGATTGGAAAACAAAATTACCTTTTACTGAATCAGGGATGTATCTAAGTTCTAGAGAGAAGGATGCCCGAGAGAAGCGCCCTTTCGAATTCAGGAAATGTTGGTTGACTCGCATTAGCAGTTTGAAGGAAAGCTTTAGAGGGTCTGATCAAACCCCCTTTCCATCATGCTAAAAGCACGAGAGAAGGGTATTTACACACATATGGTATACCGTTCTTAATTCAAGCTGGTCTTAATGAGAACACACACACACATATAAGCCTATTGGATGGGAATTGTGTCGATCAACAGAATCCATGTATCTCTCGATAAAATATATATATATATATTCTTGCTTCATCTTTGTATGCCTTATGTTCAATGATAGGATTCAATTCCATATGGTTAACCTGATGGCCTTTATACGTAATTCTTGTATTTTCTGACAATTGAAGGCAACAAATTGTTACCGCAAACATTTTGCAGATACATTTGAGTAAATACAAACTATTAATCTTTTATGCCATTAATTCCTATCCCGATGTAGCATGCAACAAATATGCACTTGATGGCCCTATTCATACTCAACTTTGTTTTGTGTGTGTGCAACCTTTGTCTCAAAACTTCCCGGGCTGATTTTTTGTTGTTGGGAAGAAACAGGAATTAAACTTCCTAGTTTGTGCCTTCGAAATAGTCTCTTTGTAAGGAGTTATTTAGAGGGGGCTCCAGAGGTCAGAAACTCCTTGAAATACTTAAAGAAGTACCTATAGGAAAATTGGAATTAAGTAAGCAAAATACTTGTTTAGTGTTGCATAATATGAAGTTGATTTATTTCCGCAGGACTTGCATAAAGATAAGAATTATATTGTGATTTTACAACTTTGCGTTGACAGTGCCTGCGAAAATTTACGCGCATTACTTCTAATAGGTAATGCGCGTAAAGACGACAAAAAACAATCAGTCCGGGGAGTTTTGGGAGAAGACGAAGGCTGCATAACTGGTCATATTGAATAATGATCTGCTTTAATTTGTTCATACACTTAGGAAAGGGATAGATTGGGGAAACTGCAGGAAGTGGTAACCAAAATAGATCCAAAACATTGCACTTCAAGACTTTTAACGAACAAGGAGGAAACCTTTTCAAATCTCCTTTCGCACTTAATTGAAATTCCTACGCGCTTGAAACATGAATGATGCTCAAAAACAAAGTCGAGTGCAAATATATTAGTTAACGTAGTTAAAGCTAAAAGAAACTGGAATGCCAAACGCTCTTTATGCGATCTGGAGGAGTGGTACTTGTCCATACTTGAAGCAGCAGAATCCGGCACAAGAAGGCATTGAACACTTCATGACGTTGTTGAAACGGGATAACGGGACGAGCCTGGATTAAAACACTAACAACTTTCTTGTCTTGACTCCTTATCTGCGACAGTTCACGGATCCCCTTCCGCCCCCAGACAGTCTGGTTCGTGCAACTCCAGTTCCTGTATGAGTGTATGTACACTTCACATACGAACCCAGATTCAAAATCAGATTGGGTAAAACGTGATCAACGGACGTGAACAAGTTGCTGAGCTACACAAAGAAGAGATCTTGCTCTCGTGAAGTAGTTCTTCCGTTAAAGGATGCTGCAATAGACTTCAAGTGTTCAACATACAAGACAGTCATACGTAACCAAAAACAATAATTTGGGAATATTCGATATATCTCTTGCAACCGCACTTCAATTTTAAATTGTGTTTTTATAGCCTAGAAAAACAGGATTTCGTCTTATTTACTTCTGTAGTATTGAGATTAAATATAGAATATAAATATAAAGCATACTTCACGAAAGACGGTTTGCGACGCTTTAGCAGATAATTTGAAAATAAGATATTTTATAGTTAAATTTACCAACTCTAGATAACATAACCTGTGACTGTAAAGCCCGTAAGGGCCTTGACCTATCTCCCGACTGCCAGTCTCCCTCCCACAATCCTACATACAGGTGTGAAGATCATCAACCGATAATGGGGTGACGTGTGGTCAGCACGTCGAACTCCCAGCCGTTATAGGATATCCGTGACCGGGTTATGCTACTCACTCGTAGCTCCCCAATTGCCTCACGATGGTGGGTTGCCAC
This sequence comes from Lepisma saccharinum, assembly GCF_977018435.1. NCBI lineage: Eukaryota > Metazoa > Arthropoda > Insecta > Zygentoma > Lepismatidae > Lepisma > Lepisma saccharinum. Next base: position 187,744,693 of record NC_139230.1, on the reverse strand, counting down.
CAGTTCTATACACAGGCCGAAAACCTAGAGACTGAACTCAGGAGGACTCGAACCCATGCCGTCCCGCAGTCGGAGCCCAAAGCACAGCGCCTTAGATCGCACGACCACGGAGGAGGACACCAACCGCAGATACTTTTTTAAAATTTTATTGCCACTGCAAAGAAACATGGAGAAGAAAATATTATCGGTTAAAAAAATGAGTTAATTAATATAGACTAATAAACAATACTATTTATATACAAAGTGATTCACTAAAACCCACTTACCATAATTATTAACGCATAACATTATTTGTAATAACGTTTTATCCACATTGTTAGAGTAAGTTCAAACTATCTTATGTATGAATATGCGCTCTCACACAATCCTGCGATCTCTTCTTTTGGTAGGAGACGTTTGGCAATTTCTGCACTGTATATTTTCGTATTTGTCTTACTTTATGTAGTTTTCTGCCCATTCTGGTAAAGGACGAAAGGAATGAATGATTATTAACTAAAATTGATTGATAATTGGGGAGCACATAAAATAACGCATGTTCCCAGAGACTGTAACTCGGAACCATATGTGATGAGATGGTGATTCGACTACTCAACGTGATCAGCCACGGAGTTTTGTTCTGAGGTGGCAGCACTGCTGATCGTGTGCTAATGTAATGTATTCTAATTTTTGCTCAAATTTTTCAATTTTCTTATCAAAATATTTTCGTTGCGTATTTTCAGTGAAACGTCCTGTGTATATCAACACAATAGCATTACCAATTTGAAGCTGCGGGGAGCAATTTCCAACATCCTGTTTGGACTGGAATCAACATCTTGTTAGGATATAATGTCAAGCAAAATAAAAGGAAAGGACTAATAATAAAATAGAAGGAACTAGTGGATATAGTAAGGTTGAATAGAACTAGCAAATAGAACTAATAAAACAAGGCCTTTCGTCAATGGTAGAACGAAGAGGAGCTCGTTAAAGGGGTCGAGACTCGACAACTCTCAGAAAATAAAAACCTCAGTCCTAACAACTTTGAAGAAATCTTTACAGAAAGAAAAGGATTTACCCATCGCTGCTCCAGGAAGCATGTTTCAGGAACATTGAAAGAGAAAATTATATATTTTCGTGTATCTAGTGCAGGTCGTCAATAAAAATGATTCATCCTTAAAAACAAAAAAAATCTACAGAAGACATGTTGACAAGCGAAGTTCATTTTCTGAGATTTGCTCGAGTTTCTTTTTCAAAGCTTGATTCAGGACAAAAGAAGGGATATGCAGTTGCAGAAAGGCAGACATTTTTGTGTTTACAAGCGCGTGTGACCAAACGCTCGAATTTCGAGTGATCTCTCGCACGAATGGTTCCAATTTCACTAAACACGGCCGTTTTAATTACACAAAAATGCAGTACAACGCGAGTTTACGAAATAAAAGTTGCTGGAAATTGAAAATTCAATAACCTCCTCTCGGGTTTGTTCGACAAAGTTCTGCCGTTGTTTCCCATGCTTCTTTTATCCATTGACACGCATAGCGATCGTTACAACCCTAATTACTAAGCCTCTTCGAGAAAATATATCTCAGGGAATTAAAACTTTTCGGATTTCTCAAGCTATGTAGACATAATACCAGGAATGCTGGGAATGATGTTTCAAGAGCTGTGCATATTTCATTAATCAGGGGTTTATTTCGAAGCCGGGGGAAAAGTGGAAATCAGAGTTGTTGAAAATGTCGAAAACATAGTCGTAAATTTGTTTCTTTTTCTGGATTTCAGGCGAAGATGAGGGTTTTAGGTTGATTCTAATATTTGGAGGGTGTTAGTGTTCTAAGAGTCGCGTTTATCCAGTCGGTAGGGCGTCTGTCTGTCACGCGGGAGACCCGATTGTTATTCCCGGGGTGGGTGATTTAAGGTTTGGGGGGGGGGATTTCCAGCAATGTCCTTGGGCTCAATCAGCCTCCAATAAATGTTACCTGCTCTCCAGTTTGGTCCATGGCATGTTCCACTCAGCTGTCTAGAATTGATTCTGTCCTTCACATTTTCCTGGCTATAGTTCGTTGCAGGGTTCCCTCATTACGATATTTTTCAACGCCGTATATCCTGTCCTTTCTAAAATTACAGACTCCCTAGCAGCGCAGTTTGCTGAACGATTTCAATTATCTTTACATAATTGTCAATGGCAACACGCTGCTCCAGGAATTCCACTTTTCAGTGCCTGTGCGCACAACACGTAATACAAATCTATTTTACAAAGAGAAGCATATACTAGAAATTCAATAATGATCGCTCTTCCACAGACGTCCTACTCAATATACGCATAATAACCTCCCATCAAGTGTTCATGATTATCCACAGAGTGTGCCTTTTGGACTTCCACCAGAACATATACGTTGCTAAATAATATCAAATAGCGTCATCTTGACTTATTGTTTGTTAATTTTTGTGTTATTATTACTTTTGTTATTTTCGTTGATCGTTAATGATTTCAGCGTAAAATGGCCACTTGCACTATATCTGAAATTTTCTCAATAAATATGCAAACCTGGAGGGATAAGGCGGTCAGAGTGTGGTGCTGATCAAATCGCCAACACAAATGGTCGGGATAGTGAATGTGTGAGGCACTTCATATTGTTTTATTGAGTTGGTGTTTTAAGTGCACTTTATGCACAGTAAGATTAATTGGGACTGGACCTACAGTTTAAAGTGGGATCCGAACCACTATCTGCCTCCACCAGGTATCGAACCCGGGATATCTTGGTTACAAGGCGACGACGCTACCACCGCGCCACCGGCCTTCATATTTCCTCACATTCCTTCATGGCATGCTGCACTGCAGGCGGTAGCTTTTTTTCCCTTTATCTTAGTGTTATTGAGAGGATGCCGAATTCACTAAAAGGCAGTATACATTTCTATAGGTATAATTACAAAGTGAAGCGCGTTTTGAACCCGGGGGTCAAACATGTAAGTTTGATTATGCTTGCTCCTTCATCTATTTCATCATCTCATCGTTCATGCTCATCGTCGCGATGAACCTAAAGCGATAGAATAGCCTAAAAAAACTGATTTGGTATATTTGACTTCGCTTTTCTGCCACTTTTCACTAATCGCAAAGATGTGCAAGAGTGAAATGATACAATTATTGAAGGGATACGCACAAAGAACATCCATGTCAAGTCAGGGATTCTAACCCAGGACCCCTGGCATCGTAGCGCCCAGTGGTGACCACTCCGTCAGGAAGTCAGCGTGAAATTACTCAAAAACTAATAAGATAGGTTCACTGAATATCCTAGAGAGGATAGCCGACTTCTATGTCGGAGTGGATAATACACCGCGCTACGACGCCAGAAGTTCCGGGTTCGAATCAATCAGTCAAACCTAGAGAGAGGATATCCTGTGGATGGATTGGATTATGTTGATGATTTTGCTAAGTTAGATGGACGTTATTCCTGAAGTTCTGGGATGACGTAGATTGGAGGATCGAGAAGAGGGGGGTGTAACTATGGTGAACTATGTAGGATGATTGTGGAGGGAGAGATGGTTGGTTCACAAAGCAGCAGCTACGCGCGTCGTCATTCCAGAAAACACGATGCACGTTGTTTAATCAAATGTTTTTAATGAACTACTTGTTACTTGTACTTGTTGTCTTCAATTTTCACTCCCACTTTTTTTGTTTAATTCTGCTCACATTTTATGTTTATGTTCATTCAACATTCTATATTGCATATAGAATGATATATCAACGAATTATAGTTTTATTAATGTTGTAGTAATTGTTTGATCTTCAGACTAGCTTATGATGCTCGAGAAAGGGCACAGATTCCTGGTCGAGAATCAAGCCCGGTCTACATCAAGAAGCCTAAAAATTCATGTCAACAAATTCCAGCCTTTTATCTCTTCAGGTAGCCATTTTTTTGTAAGTGACGGAAGGATACGTTCTGGCATTTCCGCTCTGCAGGAAAGAAAAGGCAGGTTTCCGCGTTATTCACTGCACTTACATAAAAAACTACGACCGCGCACAAGAGGCAGAGCAGTTGCCTTGAGAGAGATACGTTTCACTTACCAAGTGCTACTTTGTTGACTGTAAACTTCCAGGGAGAATCACACAACACAGAGCGTGCGTAGAGACAGCTGAATCGCTGCGTGAGGTTGCTTCACGCTTATTCTTCCGGTGGGAGGGCCTGTTAGTGGAGGTCCTTCTACTTAGAACACAGCACGAACACGTGAGATTCTTATAATAGCGTTCCTGTTGCTTTCTTCAAGATTAAAGAAACAAACACAGCGTCCATGCTGTTCATTTTATGGTCGCTTCCTAACGTCGATCCAGTTTTAGTTCTTTTTTGTTTTGTAAATGAGGCATAATAAAAAAAAAAGACATTACTCTGAAAGAATGTTCGGTATTTACATTCGCAACTTTAATATGCAAAATTCATGTATCATGCCAAGACCTGGCTTGAATTGTAAATTAGTATTATGATTCATATGCCTGGGTTGGTTATTTAACTTTTTATTTTGAAGCTTCCGTCCGCTTAATGTCGCACGAAATGTCCTGGGTTCGAATCTCTGTTCATTTAATATTTTTATCTTTTATTTATCTCATATCAGACCTATCTGGCGTTATGGCACTGTAGTCGCTTTGTATTCAAGGGGTCCAGGTTTATACTCCCTGTGGTTGCACTGTGGTTCGAATCCCACTTTAAACTGAAGGCCCTGTCCTGATAAGTCTGAGTATCAAGTGAACTTAAAACAAGATTTGACTAAGTTTGATACTTTCTAATAGAGATCTCAAGGAACGTAAGAATGAGACTCGCAAGTAGCCAAAGTACATTACAATTTACGAGAAAATACTTTCTAAAAAGGCACGATATAATTATGTATTTCAAGAGAATATTATTCCTTCATGTAAATTCCAAACTGCAAATGGTGTCTAGCGTATTTAGTGCTTGGCCCATTGGGGAGGAAGCATTTGTATTTTCAGGTTTGTTTTTTTACGTCGCTTATCTACATTAATCGCAACGACGACAAATGCGGAATGGATAAAATATATGAAACAACAGACACAGGAAAACGTCTTTGCCCTATCTAGGATTCGAACCCAAAACTCTTCTCCTCTTAGCACACTGAACTAAAAAATGCGCAATGGAGGCTGGTGTATGAATTTAATGACTGTTTTCAAACATTATTTTTTAAAAAATGAAAACTTTATACATACTTTGAACATAATCTTTAGTAAGTAATTCTATACATGGTCCATCACGGATAATTTTTCGAAAATCTGTTTCATATTTAAAAGAGTTTCCGAAACATCTACGACAATAATTGATAAATTACTATTTCTATTTTCGTTATTCAACGTCGCTTTTCTAGCCCTTAATCGCGGCGATTAGGACGTGTTAACGAAATAGATAACGGACGAAGACAGTGATACATCGGATCCTTACCCATGATTCGAACCTATGTTCCCTCCACCAAGCCTGGCTAATGATTTAATACACCACATGGTTCAATTAGCATTATTTTTGTTCCATATCATGAAATGTACAAGAGGTTTAACAAATCTTTGAAAAGTAAACTCATATTTAGACATTTATAATATTTCCTTCTGTATTAGTTGTGCATCGTATCGTATAGCACCATTTGCTCATCGCCTTGTAGTTTCCGAAAAGTATTCGCATTACAAATCGAAGGAAGGGCCTCAAGATGGTCAGTGAATAGAGGAGTTTGTTTATTTTGCGTTATATAACTTCATTTCCTGGTTAATTACGACAATGAATGATGAATTGATGAAACCAAAACTCCTTCTCAGAACCTTACTCGAACTACTAGCAGGTTGGTTCTACGTCGTTACCGAAGTTTTGAATTGCCCTTTTTTTCACATAACTTCAAACGAGGACAAATTACCCTATTTTGCGTCTACAGAAATAGGAAATGAATGTCTATTTTTCACACCTCGAGAAAACGGTCCAGTGACATACAAATGTTTGTTGCAGAATGCCGAGATGAATGGTATTGCAAGGAAAGAAATGCTATATCTCCCCTCAAAAGTTTGATGAAACAGGTGTTGAGGGTTCCACGCATTCCGGCCTCACTTGACGATGACTAACAATCGAATTCTATAGATATAACTCATCTTCAGTCAAAAAAAAGAGAAAGAAAAGTGTTTCGATCCGCGAGAATGTCACCATGACAAAAAAATAATTTATGACTAAATCGGGAGCAGTTGAAGTGTACATATGAGATAGGCTTTACTTCCAGATTAAATCAAAACAAAGGATAAAATTGTGAACATTTTCACATCAAACTTTTTCGGTTATATTGTCACCATGTTTTACGTTTGGTTGTGGTTTCTTCGTTGTGAAATTTTGACTGCTGAAGATGTTTTGGTCTGCCTGTTTTAAAATCTTGTCTTGTGAACGAATTTGTATCAAAAAAGGAAAAAACGATCAATACGAATTTAGCTTTAGTTTTGGATGTAGCCTGAACTATTAAATAGAACAAGTCATCAGCAATGAAACGCACTACATCTTGCGAATACGCATCCACAAACAGAAGGATGAAATGTAGGCTTCCCTATGGGAACATCTTGTGGTATCTACGAGAGATTGTAGGCAGCATAAAATGTATAGGCAGAATAGAATTTAGTCTCAATATCAATAAGCGTTGTCCCATCACAATAATAGTTGTGAAATAATTAACATTGCCATTTTTATTTGCAGAAATAATAATAAAATAAAACATACATGACTGAATTTATACCAATTTCACTTCCGAACAATCCAATTGTGACCCGCTTCAAATATAGCATCAACGTTATCTCTTATCGTTAATCAGTACTGAGATTGTATCCAATTATTTCACAAGTAATAGAAATCACGATCAGATAATTCCCATTCCAGGTAATGTCAAAAGTAAAGAGGAAGCGTTTCGGTTGATACTACGAAAAACTATTACAATTTATGGGCTAGTATTACACCAAATCAGTGTACACGCCTACATTACCAGACATGTATTTCATTACCTGTACAAATGTATGTATAGAAGTTTCCATTTTATCAACGTTAAGTCCTACTTTCTCGGCAATATATATATTCACACGCTTGTATATCATTAAGGCAACTACACACCAGACAATTCAGAATCGATAGATGGTACCTATAATTACAACTATCAGCAAATGAATAGTCTCATGTATTGCGTCGAAATGGATTTAAATGAACATTCAAAAAAACATATCAATACAGATAAATAGAAAATGCACGTACTTACCGCCGCAATGGAATGCGAGACACTTACACTCGAGCGAAATTCTCCACACTCATCCATTCCTAGAAAACCTCGTATTTGCGTAAAACACGCACATACTGACACATATATATATTAGAAATAAAATTATTAAGTAAATAACATGATCGTACAAAAACCGCCATACAAGACAAGTGGAAGGGGAAACCACCAAAAAAATTCAAAATTTCATTAAATAATCTTTAAAAGTTTACGATGGTTCTAAGGCGGACACGTCAGTACTATGTGAAATCTTACAATGACTGTTTCTCCTCCAAGTGTCTTTATGGACCTCATCAACATTATAAAATAATAACCACAATGTATCTTTCTCTCTGGCTACCTGGAAAAAAAATACATCGTTTTCAAACCATATAATTCATAGTAAGGTATATACTGGTATGTCGGTTCGTATGTGCTGATGTTATAATTGTGTGAGCTTTGCAACTTCGCTGTCTAATGCTGGAGGCCAACAGGAAGAGCTTCAGGTAAATAAATGAATGTGAGAAGGCAGCGGACACTTTAAACAAATCTACAAGCATATCATCTGAGTCAATATCGTCGCACGTTTTAAGACAAAGTTGACTCTCGAGTTAAGTGTAGTTTAAGCTCGGTTCAACTCGCTAAATACACGGAATACAAAACTGGAACAGTGTTTTAGGTCAACTCTGGAAGAATTCCTAGCTCATAGGACGACTGGTATGCATCCATTGAGCTGCTATTTATTAGCAAAGTTTGCAGGTCATCATAAGCATATGAATGAACACATAAATACGACAATTTTTTTCCTTAGATTTGGGCCAATTTACCGCACAAATATTCCCGCACAAGTGTCCCCTAAAAATATTACTTCTGCGCCAGGACATTTTTAACAAAAGAGTTACTTTATTACATTATTATTAGTGTCAATTACACTAATTTTGGCCAAGTTTGCTCTTGGTCCATTTTATTATCAAATAAAGTAATCAGGATTAGACCTATAGATCTAAACAACTGAAATATTTTTCACCGGAAGTCGAATCAAAAATCCTTCATTAGAAACACTAGCGCTAAAAACTACCATAAAATAATGATCAATGTAGTTTAATGTGCTTTAGAGTCATGAAAGCAAATGAAGTATATAAAATTCAAGGACATTTTTAATACTAATATATTGTTAAACTATATATGAATTGGACATAAATAATTTTAGCCCGGAAGTAGTTTTATTTCTAATTTCTCTTATGGATTCCCTTTCTGTCCTGTCATTTCATAAGTAAAGGTTTTATTAAAAGCCACAAGACGAACCGGGACAAGACCTACACCTTAAAGTCGAATCCGAATAATTGAACTATGTCCCATCCGGGAAATGACAATTTATTAATGTTAAAAACTAATCTTATTTTACACAAATGTCACCTGTCCACTGTTATTGTCTGGTAACATTTGGTAAATCTTTCTAAATGAAAGTGCAACGTTCCATTTTCCTTAATAAATACGTCACACAATTGAACTAGAGGAGAACAACTACACACAGAGAAAAAATAATTAAGCAGGAAATATTTGTTTACTAATTTACTGTACAATAGCACAGAATTCAAATTTACTTGAACTAATTATTATACGATTTGGGCTGCAATTGGTGATTTACCTGTAGCTGGTCAAAACTAGATTTTTGTTACACTAGTCAGTCATAAATCAATAAAACTGTAATCAAGACAGTATATATAATTTAAATTTGAATGAAGAAATATTCCTTACTTATTTGGACATGGATGTCTTGAACAAATTTTATTTAAAAGACGTTGGAGCAGAATATGGATACATAATATTTGTAAAGCTAATTTTTGTACGTTCATTACTATTGACATAACTGTAAAGAGAAGAAACCATTTCAAGGATTGAAACAACTTACTGATTGCAAATCAGTTGCTAGAAACAGGTAGAGGGAGTTCAGTATGGCTACCATTGGGAAAATTATGTAAGCTTTCAAATTACAGATACAGTGGTCTCTCGTAGTCGCAACACGGAAAACCACAAGAATATGTGGCTATCAAGAAAATACCTCTGAAATGTAATCTTGGTCAGCTGAAACGCTATCGAATGTAACTGGGGATTATCTCACGAGCAAAAATATAAATTATCGAATATGACGTAAACCACTAATTAGTGTCACGCTCTGAATAATTTCAAATCAACTGAAAGAGTTTGCCCTATTTGTATTTTGGGCTGCCCAAGAGTTAGCGCTCTCGCCTTAGGCGCGAGCGGTCCCGGGTACGATTCTCGGTAGGTGCTCCAAATTTTCTGTATGTAACTCAACAATATGAAGACAATCTATGAGCTACTTGAAAATTAGAAGTAGCGGCGATGGCATTCGATGCTCTGACCACGTGTCACCCAATGAAAAACCGCTCGACAGGCTTTGGTATAAGGACTTCTTCGAAGTGCCACACGCTAACAACTCCACCACAGATATCTCCAAGGAGAATTGACGTGTCTTGAAATAATGAATCAGAATTGACAAAAACCCAAAGACCAGTCACCATAAGGTATAATGACCCTTTGGCCTTATTTAGGACTCTTGACAGAATTTCTTACTTCCCTTACACTTGTAACAGTTACAACATAAGGATGTTGTTGATGTACCAGAGTAATTGATGTAATTTAGGTCTAGTACGCTCTTTGGAGTGTTTACAAAAGACGCAACCGATATTACGCTCTTCTCGCGCCTTGCGTTGTGCCGTTTTTGTCTACCCAATCCAACCAATTAAAGAACACCTTCCTCTTCAGCATCCTACATGCAACATATTATTTCTCTTATTACTTCCAGGCATATTTAAGAGGAAATAAAACTCGTTGGCCTCATTTGGCAGCCAGCTGAGAATTTTGCACTCTGTTTCTATACTGTTGGGATTTTGATGTGGATTCGTGGCTTCGTTAGATATGAAAATGTAACGCTGAACCTTTTAGAATAGAACAAAACAGTATCTTCCACACAACCGAATCAGATAATGGCGTAAGGTATTTTATTGTATTCTGGAGTATTTTGTGTCGCCCTCTAATTTAATCGCTACGATGAGGACGATATGGTCAATAGCAGGGGTTTATCCAGGATTTTTCCCTTGGGAGGGTGTTGGAAAATTTTGGGGGGTGTAAGTTTGGGGAAGTTAAGTGCATATTTTGGACAGTTTTAAAAATGTTCGCCTTAATTCAATTTGTTCATGGATGTTTCTAGAGATTAACCCCCCCCTTTCCCTTCACGAAACATTTCAGAAGAAAAAACATGTCAAATACAGGAAAAGATGGAAAATAGATTAATGTTAACATTTCAATTTAACATTTCGAGTATTGCTTTCCTTCCGATAATGTTCAATACTTGATTTAATCAATCGTTAGACAAAACACAAGGGATGACATTAAAAAACACATTTTTTAACATATTATTACCAGGAATCATTTCATGCAATTCTTAAGCTAGTTATAAAGAAATTAGGAACACTTGCTCAATATTTTAACTGTATTTCTATCGTTCTTGCCGTAGGTGTAACTCGGAGTTCAACTTGGGGGTGCCCAATTGAAATATCAGTGACAATGCATGGGTGTGCGCGTTGCATGGGTGTGCCCGCACTTGCCTGTCTGAAGTAGTAGTAGTAGTAATAAATGAAATGAAATGAATAATATGACTTAAATAAATTATGACACTCCAGTGAAACGAGCAAGAATTTTTTTAGAACTATTTCTTTGTCTTCGTTGAAGACTTCAGTATGAAATTCCTTGACAGATTTCGTTCAAAAGCAATATCAGGTATCTATCAAACGTGCATCCCAACTTCCCACTATATTTTAACGTCTTCATGGCCATGCTCTAAATATACCGAGTTTCATTACTATATTTCAGTTTTTGAATCATCGTTTAAACAGAGATTTGAAAACACCAGCAGAATTTGGAACTCATTCGCTACTTAGAACTATTAAAATTATACATGCATATTTTCTAACTGTTAGAACAGAAGGGGGTAGGGGGCATGGGGTGAGGTAAAGAGGACACCGAACGAGCAAAGCAAGATTGTAAAGAGTAAACATCATGGGATACTGTCGCTATGTTTAATTAATAAATGCATATGCATTATACCCTTACAAAACTTTGGAAAATACGCTTCGCGCTTCTGCGAGTTTATCTTTCAAATACTAAATGAGAGACTGTAGGGAATTAGGAGTCACGTGGCTCTTTGCCTTAAAAGAAATCGAAATAACATGTGCAAATAAACAAATGGCATGTTAACTGCAAAAGGAAGACAAGGAATCTTCACTTCTAAATTGAGGCAATGCTTTATTTTCAATTATTTAAAAATTGAATAGCATTTATTTCACTATACATCACAAAAAGCACAATGGACAAAACAAATTTTCTCTCTCCACGTTTTCCAGCAGGCAGTGGCAAGCGCCGTCGTGCCCTCACTGGTGCGCCTATAATGGTCAGATATAAATTTGGGACTTAATGTAAATTAAATTTATTTTATGTTTAATTCCTTACACTCAGGCTCGTAGCCAGGAATTATTTGTAGGAGGGGCAAAGTCAATCCTAGAGGGGGCAAATTTTTAATATATTGTGTCGCATTGGCAGATATAGCAGGGTACACAGAGGCACTTGACACCTCCCCCAAAAGAGATAAATAACAGAAAAGGGATGATATCTTGAAACCCCAACGAACAAAAAAAACCCTCGAGCAACATCAAATGCCATTTTTTCGATAATGACCTTTCCAGATTTCCAAATAATATAAAGTTAAACATAAATAGGCTAATAGGGACTGTATCTACTTGATATTTACAGGTCGATAATGTTAATAGACGATTAATGGGCCTCTCTGCAGAACTGATTAAGGGAGCCCTTTATAAATCATGCTTCATAATGATTCCCTCTAGTTTCCAGTATGCAAGATTTTCCCGCACAAGGGAATCTAACGAGAATCCAACAACACTATTGTGTTGTGTTATGCAAGATAAATCGAATTAATTAAATAATAATGGTTACATATTATCTACACTTTGATGAATTGTGTAAAAAATTGTAATACATTATTCTTGTACTTGCTAAAACACGGGTCCCTTAGTCCACCACGGACTCTTATTTCCTTCAAAGGGGAGACTCTTGCATCACTACAGACAATGTTTGCCTACTGGTTACGTTAATCATTTTGCAAAATATTGTGTGAATTGTATTATATTATAGTTGAAATACATGTTTTGACACCTGACAAACAAATAGGAATACCTTGATTGATCAATGACTTCTTGGATTACAGTGTCATCATTAATATTTCATATTAAGTTTCATAGAAAGAAATTTTTTAATAGGGCGCGAATAATTTTACGGGGCGCCATGGCATTCTCTTTAACATTTTTTTTATTTTTTTATATATAGATTGTTTGGCTCCCAGGGCCGACTTCCACCGTCCCATAATATACGTACGTACCGTACTATAAGAATAGAAGAAATTGCGAGCGAAGCGAGCAAGAACATTTTACGAAATGTATTTTTATTTGTATAAAATTTGAAATTAAGAGGGGGGCAATTGCCCCTTGCAAGTGCCCTTGGCCGTCTCGAAAAAAAAATGCAAGGAACTCGTAAAAACTAATTCCATCATGAGTATCCAATTGTCCTTTGTTATGTTTTTTTATAGAGTAATTACACTTCCTTTGCTTCCTCTGGAAAGTTGAATAAAATTAAACATGTCATTATGTCAGGGAACCGACTAGATACAAAGAGAAAGTCAATTTTTACTAAAGCTACCTTTGCAAACTGACAATAACTTTAATTTAATTGGGTGCCAGTAATTTAACAGGGCACCACGACGTTAACGCTTTTCTAGTTTTATCTGTTTTGCTTGTTCGGCACCCCATTTGTACTTAGCGTCCAGGCAAGCACCCCACGTGGACCCTCCCCCTTTTACTACTGTCTTTCTAGTAGTATATAATTTCTTTTACAAAGGTAAGAACTCTTGGAGCCACAAAAATGGTCATCAACTATAGACGTGAATGAATCACTTAGGTTCTTCTTGAAATACAACCTTGGTGACAATGAAGTTCGACCAGAAAGGAATACGTGATTAAATGCACAGAGCCATAGGCGGTGGAATGGGTGACCCGCAGAAGTGACGCATGTGTGTAAGAGGAGGCGTGTGAGCAGGAAAGAATCGTGATCCCAGCATGTTGCACCCAAGGTCACGTAAAGAACGAAAACTGGGAACTATACGTGTGACATTGAACTTCGACCAGGCACCAGACCCATACGGTAAATTCCAGATAGTGGCGCATTCGACGGAAGCATGACGTCACGGACACGATAAGGGAGTCCGCTGTATATAAGCGCGTGCTGTGCACCGAGGAACCGCAGTGCATCATCACCATGGCCAGGGGCAAACCTATTGACAACACCGTGAGGAGAAGAGTGGTTGAGTTGCAACGGGATGGACTCAGTGAACGGGAAATAGGGCGCCAACTGAACTTACCCAAGTCAACCGTCCACTGCATCATCAAACACCACCAAAATACGGGTACTACAGAGCCAGGTAAGGCCCCCGGTCGAAAACGCCTGCTGAGCGTGCGTGACCTACGGATATTTAGGCGCTATATCCAGACCAACAATCATGCTTCTGTGGCCGAATTACGACTGTGGACTCGAGAACGCTTTCACATTGAAGTGTCAACCATAACCATTCGCCGTTACCTACAGCGATGCAGTTACCGAGTGTACAAGGCGAAACGTAAACCCTTCCTTTCCATGTTGAACAAAGGCAATCGACTACGGTGGGCACGAATGTACCGGGGAAAGACATTTCGGCAGTGTCACAGGGTTTTGTGGACGGACGAATCCATTTTCAAAGTTGTGTACGGGAAAATACGGAAAACAGTCATTTGTCGGAAGGAGGAACAGAATGAAGCAAAATGTTATGCACGTCGGGTACAGAAACCTGCGTCAGTGATGGTATGGGGATGCATGACGGCATCTGGGGTTGGCCCACTACACGTCTGTGAGGGCATTGTGAATGCACACGCCTATACACGCATACTGGAGCGGCATCTTCCCACAGTGCGAAGGCACCTGTTACACAGGCAGCGTCTCATCTTTCAACACGACAATGCCAGGCCTCATACAGCGCGGCTGACAAGAGAATGGTTGACTCGCCATCACGTGCGAACTCTGCCATGACCACCATCGAGTCCCGACCTCTCGCCCATTGAGAATGTGTGGCGTGTTCTTAAGCGACGTGTGCAACAGAGGGGACCCACGACAGTGGCTGCTCTTATCGCCTGCCTGCAGGAGGAATGGCACCGCATCGATGTGGAATACCTTGAACGACTCGTCCGCAGCATGCCCCGACGCATTGCCACAGTTATTCGCCGACGGGGCGGCGTCACACCATGGTAAACAGGATCCCCTCTAACAGTGGTCGAACTTCAATGTCACGTGTAGATGGACGAAAATGTTTTATTTTGTGTGGACACCATACATTGCTGCGTCGCAGCGGAAATTTATGTTTTCCTTTGTTCCATGTAGCCTGCTGAATAAAATATGTTCAGCATATTCATGTGTTCTCCTTCTTTCACAACGCACTCCTATATTTGTGACTGGTCGAACTTCATTGTCACTAAGGTTGTACTTGCCATTTTATATCGAATACTTGGTCAGTAAATTTTATATTGGTACTTTATGAATATCGGTTGGAAGAAATTATACCTACATATAGTGTCACTGATTTTCTACTCACCACTTCCGGTTTCTTTCTGTCTGGTTTTTCATTTTCTCTGTCTTCTTCAGACAGTTTTGCAGTAAAGTTTCAGACATTTTATACGCAAAACAGAACGACAACACATGAACGGAGATGCTACCCTGAGACTGACCTAAGGCCAAAGGCATTTGACTGTTCTTTTCCCTACCGCTCCAAAATCATTCATCCCGCCAAGTTACAGAAAATAGTGTTGCTAACCATAGTAATAGAATTCACTACAAGGAGTCAAACCTGTATCTTTGAATGTCTTCCCTTACTTTTATCGTACATTTTTCACATGAAAGAATCGAAAGGAAAATGCAAGAAAATGTAAATTTCATTGACTCAGGGGTTGAATAATTGAATTTACGAATCTGTAACGTATTTAAGAAATATATAAGGTATTCAAACGCTGAACTGTCAACACTGTGCGCGGAATGTGCTCCCTGGATGGAGGGCGAGAGGTCAGTTTGATATTTTTCAGATGGCAATGTCCCTTCCCTAGAGCTGACCGAATCCTTGTCAAGGGAGCTGTTGTTTCCAGAAATGACCATGCTGCACATTCCACCCTCCTTGCTTGACACTTTGGTTTTAGTTGATCGAAAGGTCCATTGGACTACGCTTCCTACAAATGGTTCCTTTCTGTTAATGTTGAAGTATTGTCATTCTATTGTTGATATAAACATCCATATTTACACCCCCCTGTAGGGTGGGTGCTCCACTTTCCTGCTTGGGGGGTGTTCACCAAAACTTGGGAGGGTGTTGGGGGGTGTTAGGGGTGTGTGGATAAATCACTGGTCAATAGACGTAGCAGGTGAATAAACAAACGCAATTAAACGTCCACACCTTACCCAGAATTTGGAGCAATGATTACCCTAACAACTTCGCCCCGGAAGCTTGAATAATGACGCAATGAATATATATATATATATATATATATATATATATATATATATATATATATATATATATATATACACACACACACACACACGCATACATTTAATGTAACACACGTTTTACCGGCGACGATTCATTTTTGCGCCGGAACTTCTCAATAACTACTTCCTTAATGTTTCCAAGCCGCAAAATGGAAAGACTACTGCTTTATTCTTGTGATACAACAACTGGTAGTGTTTTACATATTCAAACGAACCGAAAGGAAATGTACATCCTTTCCGTAATCATAAGCACTCATATATTCAACCAGTACCAGTCACCAGATAATATCGCAATTCATGAATGTTACAGGAAAATTAGAAAAATATGGATGCCAGACAACATGTATTCTTGACCTTCTTACAAGTTCGCATTTTTTTCTGGGAAATTGATGCGTTTTGTGCACTTCTTTTCTCTTAACGATTTACAAGTATTCTGGCAAGCCCATGGTATTAAATGTGTTCTTATTGCTATTTGTAGAGACTTTCTTTTCCATCAAGAAATAATTCAAAATATAAAATTGTGCTTAGAAAAGAAAACAATGTCAACAATTTTTCACAGATAAGCTCTTTCACGTTTGTAGATGTAGCAATTAAAACAAGTTATGCGCAGAAGCGAAAAAGTATCTTGTAATTCGAAGTTCACATGCTTTCGGACGATAGTCATCTGCATGTATGCATATGGTCGCATATGCGTTTGTGTTCACGTGTGCTCAATTTTCAGCACAAAACGTTGGCAATCATCTATTCCATACGAGTAAGAGACCCCGCTTTGGTCTCTAATTCCAGGTTGTATGACCATCTGATGAAATCGGATAACATGGAACCACGTGATGGAGGGATGGGCGAGTTGGAGGAGAGAGAGAGAGCAAAGGACAACACACACACTCTCGTGTGGTATTCTGTTGCTTTGTCGCAGAATTCTCATGCACTTCACTCGGAAAGCAGTCAATGTGGAAACCACAAACTTTGGTCCAGTACAAATTGCAATGTAATATTCATGCTCGAAAGCAAAAAAACAAAAAAAACAAAAAAAATGTTCACAGAGAAGATAACAAAACTCACGGCAGGAGGAAACAAACCGTGAATTATATAACTAGTGAAAAAATAAACAATGTTGAACCGTGCCGACGGAAGAGAAGGTAGACAATGCTATATTGCAGGTGGGGCGAAACCACAATGTGGAACCGCCCTTGCGCCGTATGCAAGTTTTCATTTTCCTAGAGAGAGCCACAGTTGGCTCATTTCAGCACTTTCTCGTTGGACTGTCCACGAAGTTAGATATGAGCAAGGAAGCGTTTGGCATTTAAAGCAACTGCAGAAGGCTTTGGAAAATATATTGAAGTAAGAATATTCAAATATGGATGCCTTAATCAGAGGAATTGTTTCAAGTGAGGAAGGATGTAGATTTAAGATACTGAATGAATTTTCTTATCTCTCTCGATTTTTTTTAATACGAGGTCAAAATCAGCTCCATTTTCAAAATTCCTTTTAAAGTTTCTCTTTCTTAGAGAGGCACGGGACTGGACCAGTAGTGGTTATTCGGATTCAGAAAACGTCTCCGACATGAATCGAATCATGCAACACTTGATTTTTTTCCTTCTGCCTTCTACTTACCATATTTTGCGCCACGTTACTGTCACTTCATGCTAATCCCTACCATGAGGCGAATCATGAAATCTGTCCCCCCAACGTGCTCAACCACGGAGGAGACTTCAAAATAAACTATGCTGGCTCGAGTCCACTTTAGGCACAGATAACCTAATCGGGACTGCTCCTAGAGCGTGGAGTGGGATCCGACTCACTGTGACTCCACCGGTGATCGAACTAGGGGCGCGTCTTGAAGGCGACAGCGTTACCACTATGCCATCCTGGATGTCAAAGAAACTTCCTTTAACCTCACATCTGAACTTGTTGATTGATTTGGTTAATTTTACGTTTACTCTTCTGCCACTTTTCCCTAATCGCGAAGATGAGGATGAATGATGATATGATGAAATTGATGAAGGGACACTCCTCACAAAGAACACCCATGCCGGGATTAGAACCCGGGACCCCTGGCGTCGTAGCATGTTACGATGACAACAGAGGCCGACATATCACGAATCTCGACTCAGTTGCTTAGAAATTCACACTGTACGAAACAAGGTCTTCGAATATGTGTGTCTTGTTTCTCGAATGATGGGCTTTTGTTCCCGTTCTTGGAAGAACCAAATGATGCTTTTGAAAAAAAAAAAAGCTACCAGTCTTCTAGCAGTAAGGCGCCAACTGGTATGCCCATTCTGCGAATAAGGACCTTTCGCCTCTTTTCAGTTGTTTCTTATTGCCGAGTTTCCTTGCAAGCTCCTGCTTTTACCCATTCTAAACACCTGCGAAGCCGTTTCTTTCGTGAGAGCATTTGCAAAGGACTGAGATGGGGACGAATGAACTTGTAACTCGTGGCCAGCGATAATAACTTCATTGGTAATTCTTAATAGTAGCAATAACTGTAGCAGACTATCTATTTAAAGACTTTTTAAATTCAAAATTTAAGAAAGGCTAATGTAGCATCATGAATAGAGTATTTCTATTATTTCTCTTATTTCGTGCGTTTTCTACCGCTCTTTACTAATTCTTCAATTTTTGTATCGGTTTTCTGTAACTTTTGGCTAATTGTTAACATGAGGATAAAAATGGTGATTGGATGAAAATAATGAAGGATCAATTAATCGAAACGCGAACCTTCGAAAACCTTCGCTCTGCCAAAACGAGGGTCGATCTCTCTCAAAAAGACGGCGAAGAAGATGAAAAATGAATTAATGAAATAGATGAAAGAGAGAGCCCTTTCTTCTCTCTCTCTCCCCCCCCAAAGAAAGAAAGAGAAAGGACCCCCAGAGAGAGAGAGAGAGAGAGAGAGAGAGAGAGAGAGAGAGAGAGAGAGATAGATAGATAGATAGAAAGAGGGAGGGAGAGAAAAAAGAGATAGGAAAAGAGAGAGACAGCCAAAGAGAAAAAGAGAGGGAGAAAGAGAAAGGGAGACAGGAAAAGAGAAAGAGAGATAGGAAAAGAGAAGAGAGATAGGAAAAGACAAAGAGAGAGATAGGAAAAGATAAAAAGAGAGAGGGAGAAAGAGATAGACAGGAAAAGAGAAGGAGAGAGATAGAAAAAGAGAAAGAGAGATAGGAAAAGAGAAAAAGAGAAAATAGATGGAGAGGAAAGAGAGGAGAGAAAGATTTCCCCTTTGTTTCTTTTCTCTCTCTCTCTCTCTCTCCTTCTGTTACTTTTCCTCGTGAGAGAGAATATACAATTGAAAAGAGGTAATGCACTACACAGTGTCATGAAACCAATGCCCCACAGCCACTTTATGCAAGTACATCGTCGGAAATAAATCTTATCTTTTATCTCCCAACACAGGAATTGAGCCCAGGTCTTCCGCGTGGCAGTCAAGCGCGTTACCGATCAGTCCACCAGCATACTTAACATTTTTTTGGATTTTACTAACATTACCTGAGAGACAACTTATTTTCCTTATTATTAGCAATATAAACTCATTCCGCTCAACAAACTTTGAGATGGAGAGAAAACATCCAATATTTTCCAAACTGTTAAGTTTGAAGTACTTATATAGAAACATCTCAAGGTTAAAGTCCATGATCTTCACTTGAAAAACAGTCTTTGACACGAATTCTCTTTTACCATTAGACCAAAGAGGAGACGAAATCACGGTACGAATTCAAATTACCACTTTGCGACACAAAAATTCTCTTTTGATATCTCAAAGAACGAAAAATAGCCTTCCACCGCGAAGAAGGTGAATGCAAAGTCTCTCTTCATACCGTTCTCTGTCGCAATAAATTTCCCCCAAGTTGATTTTCTCTTCATCTGCCAGAGACATCGATCTTGGCTTCAGCAAAGACTCCCGCCTACAAGTTAACCACTGCATCGAAAAATTAGCTCCACTTCTGAGCTTTAAAAGTATTTTTCGACGGCTTAATTTTAAAAATCATCAGCCTAAAATCTTGTTTTCTCAATTCTGCGAGGGCAAAGAACACATTAATGCCTATGAGAACTTGACAGTTGTTTGCTTTTTCTGAAGTTCAAATAAGCTTAAAATGTAATCTAGTACGACGAATAAATACGCTAACCTTGGAAAAAGGTTTTGGGAATGGAAAGAAAATTTTAGTTGATGTGCGTATTTCCGTCACTCAAATAAGTCATTACTAGTGCTGTGTCGATATCGATGCCATGGTATCGGTATAGAAAAGTATCGGTTGGAATTTATTTACCGATACTTTTCCGGAATCTTGGTCTTACACGTCTCACGTGATCCGCGAAAATGGTGCGTGACAATTTCGTGGGAGTTTGATTATTTTAGAAATTATGAAAAATTGATACTCTCTTTATATTTTGCACCAATTTTGAGCAAAAAACTGGATTTCATGGTTATGTAAATATATATTTTAAAATTCTGATGTAATTTTTGAACATTTTAAAGCAAATTTCTTGGTAAATTGATTGGAGTAGAATACTTAACGCACCATTATTGATCAATATTTTGAACAACATTTAATTATTACAATTTTCAAGTATCGGTATCGGTATGGGTGGGAATCGGAAAGGGTATCGCTATCGGTTCAAATTGGTATCGGCTCAGCCCTAGATATTACAGATTAAAAGTAACTTCAAATTCATTGAAAATAAAGGATTAATATACATATTTACTAGAGTTCTTTCCATGTTTACAACATGTAACAGTCAACAATAAGGATATAACTAAAATAATGCATACATATTATGTGCTATGACGTTCAAGATAAATGTCATAAAGCCCCTATGAGAACGAGAAAATGTTTAATTAAAAACGCATTACTGAAATTGTATCAAACAAACGCTTTTATTTGATTCTTGTTATTTAGGGTCGATTTTCTTCCACTTTTGGTCGCGACGATTCCATGCCCAGGCTGGGATTCGAGCCCGGAACCTCTGGAGACGTAGCGTGTTGTTCTAATCACTCCACCACGGAGGTCGGCTCTCAAACAAACTAAATATTCCTCATTTTCCGCAGTCTTAGGGCTCAGGTCCATATTCTCAATATCAACTGTTTTTTTTTTTTCTACAATTTAAACGTCCGTCTGATGTGTACACTCAGGAGAAAATTACCACTGTTACGGAATCATTTCAACGTGACTTAAAATTTCTAGAATTAATATTAACGTTTGGCAGACAGGTCATATCATGGTAAAACGAACAGGTAACACAATGCAAGGATGCTTTTTCAGGATAGAGTGCAAATGGTATGATGTTCAGGGTGTTTTTCAATACGTTAACGAAGGCTAATTTTCTTCTGACTGTACATAACTTCGTATAAGTTAAACTGAGTTTGAAAGTAGACAATATTCCAAGCAAAGTGAATTTTATTTTTAATTTTACTTACAAAGAAAGGAGTCTTCCAGAACTCTGAAGGTGGTAAGTCTTTAAGTTCATTAGCATATTTGGACGGCGTGAATGATTATTTGGACCTCCTGAAATCTTATTTCTTCTCAAATGAAGAGAAGATTCTCATTTTGAGTTTCATTACTGCAAACACTAGACAAAAAGTTGCAGAACCTGTCTTGAATGCAAAATGTCCTGCGCTTAATTGCAAGTGGAGACAGTGAACAATAGTTCCTCAGATTTAGCTTCACGTGATAAATCTATTCTGCATCTTCATAAACATGGAAGAGGTAACGAAAGTTCAGCCATGCCCTCAGTGGTGTAGTCCCGGGAGTATGGTTCCAAAATTCCATTTTGTGGGAATGTGATTCTTGTTGCACCTATTTAACTAATTCAGTACCTTCATAGTCACGGTTAACATGGATAAACAGTCGCCTAAGTGACCGATTGCCTGAGTGGTGGAGTATGATCTTGCCACCGTAGTTCATGCATTCGAGGGCCTCACAGATGGTGTGTAATCAAGGGGTCCCGGGTTCGATACCCGGTGGAGGCACATAGTGGTTCGGATTCCACTTTAAACTGTAGGTCCAGTCCCAATTAGCCTTACTGTGCATAAAGTGGACTTAAAACACCAACTCAATCATGCATTCGAGTCGCGGTCTAGACATCTAGCATTCCTTCATCAATTTTATCTAATCATCATTCGTCTTGGGGTGCAAGAGGTGGCCTTGGCTGGAGGCACTCAAACTTACCTATCTTCCACGTAGTACACCCCAGGCTGTATTATATAGGCAAACGAAGCTCTGGCGCCTGGAGTCAGAGCCAGTGATGGCAGGGTCGTCCATATATGTTTGTACTTTGTCCTTCATCCATTTCATCTTATCCACATTCATCCCCATCGCCGCGTTTAACCAGAAGTGTCAGAATAAACTAAATAAACCATCATTCGTCTTCATCGTAGTGATTCGTTAAAAATTAAAATACGACGCAAAAACAAAAGAATACAGATACAAACATTTAACAACAAAAATAGAACACAAAATGTATTGATAACTGTATATGCTATTTTGATTGATATTTGACAACCTAAGCAAAATAATATCAAATACCGGGTGTCCCAGAAGTCTTTCCCTGAATACAAACTTTATTCATATCCGCTATATGCAATGTTCAGATGTGAAAGTGGTGCCAAAATGTTGGAAAACTAACCAAGTTTATTTGTTGCAGGTTTCAGTAATGTGGCTGGGTGTCGTGTCGTTTGTGCCGAGTCATTTGCGCCGAGGCTTCTTATCGGTTCATTTCCGCCGCGACATATGTCAAGACCTTCCTTGGTTGGTTTTCCCACAATCCAGAGTGTCATCGCCGCCGCGCGAACGTGTGTTTATGGCCACATGGTGCGTAGTGCATAAAGTGGACTTAAAACATAAAATCAAACGTGTGTCCATGACGTTGCAAAGCTGTGTTTACACTGAAATGTTGAACCTATCCAGAGTGTCAAATATGACTTTTCTTTACTTATTTCAAAAGACGTTACACAGGATTACTTGTATCAATTTTATTCCACAACACAAAATACATAAATCAGCATCAGCCTATTAACTATTGTTAAAATATTGCAAGCATTCTACAAGTACTACGTAAATGTACCCTTGGGAAGCAACATAAATGTGCCAGTCTATTGCACTTAATTATTAGACTATACACTACATAAAATCGTCAAAAACATTATAAATACAGTGTTATGTTTTGCAAACATTATACAAGTAATAGCTACGTATAGCCTATATAAACACAATATTTCGATACACTTGCACAACAACAATACTAACGTTATTCGAATTCTTGCAGGTATGCAAATGCTCGAAGGCATCCACTTCTGCACTTCGAAAGAACTCGCTCAACACGTTTGTCCATTTCAATGTATTGATATTTGTGTGACAGTGGAAACACGTTTCTTAACACCTTAAGTACTGCACTTTCAAAGTCTAGCTTGATCACTTTCGGATTAATCTCAGGACAGTAGTTCTTAATGAATGAAAATAATCTTTGATAAGTTATTTCGGTTTTGTCCGGAAGTAAAGCATAAACTACTGGTGCTACGTTAGTAGCAGTATTCGTACTACCGATGTCGATATGAAGGGTATACAGCTGATAAAACTGTTTGGAGCAGACGCCAAATGTGCCATCGAAAAATACGGTTTCTGAGGCTGCCAAAACATCTTTGGATCTGACACTAGCAAAAACTAACAACCGCTTTCCATTTTCCGTGTCGTCAACGTGAGGAAATGGAGAACCGTCATTAAAATACTTCAAAGATTGTGGTAAAGTGAGATGATCTGCATCTGGTGCATCTTTTTGAACACCTAAAATCGATCTCCTTTTTCTGTTCAGGTACACTTCTGTCTGTCGTAAACAGGAACGTTACTAACAATATCCAAACCTCAGTCTAGACGTTCATCCATTCAGACATCTTGTCGTCTCTCTCAAGTCTCAGTTTTACATAAATATACTAATTTCCCAATGTAGACCCCTGATATATACTTTCATCTTACATTCATTTATCAATCACCTTCCTTTTCACTCAAAAATAAACACAGCAGCAGCTGGGCAACGTCATAAACACACGTATGCGCGGCGGTAATGACACTCCGGATTGTGGGAAAACCAACCAAGGAAGGTCTTGACATATGTCGCGGCGGAAATGAACCGATAAGAAGCCTCGGCGCAAATGACTCGGCGCAAACGACACGGACTCATGTAGCTGTAGTGTAGCAGTGTCAGTGCCAAGGAATCCGGAATTAATGCTCTTGACATCGGGTGGCATCTTTCCATACAATGTTTCTTGGACTTGACATGATTTGGGATTGAAGATAAATTCCATTTTTGAAAAACCAACTTATTGATGGCAGATATTCTAGACGAAAGAATTCTGTACATTTGAAAGTTCCTCTGCACTGTTATTGGTGACCAAGTCTCGTGATACCAGAGGACATGCTGAGCTTTTTCCTGATTTGTGAAGATTTCCGGTTTTCTGGGCACTGACACTGCTACACTACAGCCACGTTACTCAAACCTGCAACAAAGAAACTTGTTTAGTTTTCCAACATTTTGGCACCACTTTCACATCTCTACCTTGCATATAGCGGATATGAATAAAGTTTGTAATCAGGGAAATACTTCTGGGACACCCTGTATATTCCAACGGCAGATATCAATGTTGAGTAACAAAGGAGCATTACAAGTAGAAGCCCTAGAAGTTATCACTAACATACTTTTTCTTCGGCTTGGACTGTTGTAGTGTTTACAAAAATTATACAATTCTTTGCTGTTTGTAAGATTAACTGAAAATTCACTAGGCTTTCATCGTTGATTGATAGCTTACTTAATTAACTCCCAGATATCTACCACAATTTAACCAGGACGAGAACGTATGAAAATAATTGACAATATAAGAATGAAGTGAGATGAAGCGTTAGTGGCCTTCAGTGAAAGTTCCATCCCGGAGCAACCAAGACAAAAAACGGAAAAACCTGCCAGATTGCCGGCAGCAGGATTTTAACCTACGACCTCCCAACCTTCGTCTCTACAACAGGATATGATGAATCCTGCGATGCATAGCACGTGTGCGTGAGACCGTATTCGTTCATCACCAACTCTTGTCCGCTAATCTTAAGCTTGCCAACAAAATATGAGAAAAAAATATATAAAACTAGTTGGCGGAAGAATGTTAGAGATGAGTTTTGCATCCTTCATTTGGTTAAAAACAGCAAACTAATATAATCGAGCAAGCATATTCGTTGGAAATCCGCTAGTAAGGTCACGATCGACCTCGAGGTCAAAGGACCGAACCGCTCACCAACGCATTTCTTCACGGAGGAGGCGTGTAACACAATGCGGCGAAGCAACCTGCTCTTCGTAAATGGCATCCGAACAGGAAGTCTGGGTCCACGATTGTGGAGTGTAGCTGCAAAAATCCTGCTGTATAATTTATTGGATGTTTAGAACGTTTCGTAAAGTAATTATGGGTCCCGTTTCTCACGCCCACTCACTCACATGGATTTCGAATACTTGATATGCCCGACAGGTTTACCCCGAAGGATGTTGTAACTGGACAGCTGTTGCCGAAATCCTCCTCGGAGCGTGATCCCTGTTCCCAAAGAATGCAGGACCACTCTCGCGATAACGGAAATCGAAGGAATGGCACGCACTTTTGGCAGCGAGCAGGCATCCAAGGGGTCAAAGAAATGACTGAGTACGGCACAGGATACACGACTGGCAAATATTTAGAAATCTGTTCTCATTTATTGAACTAAAGGAGGGCTTCACCGATAGCATAGTTAACTGAGGCATGGTAGTCCCCAGAAATTTTCGTGCGGCGGTCAGGCCATTCACAAAACTTGATTAATAGAAATTATGACAATAATAAATATTGTCATTGTTATAATTGTTGTTATTCTATAATAACTATTACAAAGCAATAAAAATCAACCAATTTTATCTTAGATGTATTATTTTTTTTATTATTATATGAATGGGGATAGAGGAGTGTTTTCCATTATTTTTTTTAATATTTCATACAGTTAGTGTACTGAAATTCATAGTTATTCTATTTCTGTCAAGAATAGGCTTTTACAGTTAAGGGTAAATTTTACTTATGAAGTTTATGTTATGTGACCTTTGATATAAAACTGTAATTTTTGTAATTTAGGAACCGAAACAATCTATTCGTTGAATTAAATGGCAGAATATGAAAATATAACCTGGTTTTAGTATTTTACACTACTTTTACGATCTGATGCAGTATTAATTTTCGAACACTAATTGAATTAACTTTATTTATGCTATTAACAATAAAAATAACAGGGCCTCCCCGATGGCGCAGTGCTAGCGTCGTCGCCTTGTAATCAAGGGGTCCCGGGTTCGATTCCCAGTGGATGCACATAGTGGTTCGGATCCCACTTCAAGCTGTAGGTTCAGTCCCTATTAGCCTTACTGTGCATAAAGTGGACTTAATCAATCAATCAATAAAAATAACAAGCTTTCTACTTTTTTGTAACTTGAACGATGCCAATTTCCAGGGGGGTCGACGGACCCATTAGAAACCCCTCCCGACACTGAGAATATACAAAAAATGTCTTTCCTATTTGTGTTTCAGATTTAAACTGTTCCGATTCTTTTATAGCTATGCCTATGATACTTAACAACCAAACTTTAGCCACTTCCATTTAGAAGAAACGAAAATGATCACAAACACGTTATAAATATCTTAGAAGGTAGTTACTATTATCCAATTTATATATACGAGCTACGGCATAACCTCTAGGAACCAAGAATGTTACAATGCATCTTTGGGTTAATCGCATCGCTAAACGTGATTAGATGAATTTGATGAAGAGAGGCACAAAGAAACGCCTATGCTCAAGCCAGGACTCGAGCCAAGAACCTTTGGTAGAGAGATTGTGATTCGACTCGACCACATGGAAGAATACCGGGCAATAACAACAGGTAAACAACAAATCATATTCTCTCTTAAATTGCAGAAGAACGTAATTTGATGCGTGCAAATATTCTTGTTACCAGAAAACTTTCATTAACTAGCCCAGATTTAATTATTTACTAATTTAAAAAAAATAATTACTGAATAAGGATTGTACATTTTACTGTTCTTCCTGTCAAGTGAAAAACAAATTTTCAATATAACCACTACGCCACGGTAGTCGGCGATTTTTTTTAAATATAAATTGATACATTTAACTTGGTGAATAAATTGAATTTATATTAATTTAATTTTCTCGTTATGGAAAGAAACATTGATATCAATAATATTGTGTTTGACATTTTGCAATTTCAAAAATATCTTCATCTAATAGAGTTCTCATCATGTACACTGTGCGTTCCCTGAAACATGATACTGAGTACCATAAAATGCAAAATTACAATAAAAATAATAAACAGCGAGGCAGGACAAAGTGAAAGCATGTTAAAATTAGGTAGAAAGGCTTGCATATTGCACTTCCATCACATAAACCTAACGAGCATCACCCTTGTGGGTCCAACATACCATTGCGGATTATTTTGATCATGCCACTACAAAGCGGGCACAAACTGAATTACAAACAGTATTCCGGGGACCAATTTTCACAGGTTTCCTATTTACAGTGTGTGGCAATTCTGCTTTACGGGAGGCGCAAACCAAACGCAAAACGGTTGATGGTTTTCTGTGTGGTTGCCCATCGTTCAAAATCCCGGTTGGAAAGCGATGGTCCGTTCTTCCGCAGCAAATACGGGTCTTATTAGGAAGGAGGTTTAAGCGTAACCAAGACGATTCAACTTGGTTGCTGTATCCGAGGGTTCTCACGGTTTCGTTCTTCGTATGGAGTTATGTAAGCGGCACCTGGGAAGAGTGTTCTAGATACCGACTTTCATTTATCAGATACCTCTGCGGTTGCCACCAAAGGGACTGCAGTGAGAGTAGGATGACTACCATTGTTGTAGCCAGGAAACAATCACCGTCGTTATGGAATCGTTAGGACACATTTCAATTCCTATAATTTATGCTTATTTTTTGGCAGACAATAAAAATCAAGAGGCAATACAAGATGGTACGTTCTTTTTCAGAATAGGGTGGAAGATGTAGGATCAGCAAATCCTTAACGACAGCAATTGTCTTATTACTGTACGAAGTACGATTGAGTGAATGAACGAGTATGAATGGCGCATTTTTTTTCAGCACAAGATGAGTTGACTCATCTTCAAGAACTGAAATACCATCTATTCCTATTTTCTATTTTGGTTATCTTACAAATCGATGAGGATGCCGAATTGATAACATGACACATGAGGATTGTTTGATTTGGCTTATTTTACTTCGCTTTTCTGGCACTTTTGGCTAATCGCGAAGATGAGGATGAGCGACGATATGATGAAATTGATGAAGGCACACTCACAAGAAACGCCCACGCAGGATTAGATATTTCCTTACGTAGCAATAAGTCCATAACGAATAACTAGCATCTCAAGATAAAAGTCAATACTATTTTGTCACACTTCTAAACGTAACTGATATAATGGTAATAATTACTAATATAAATAATATAATTTTTCATTGCCAACTTGATAGCGGAGTGGTTAGCGGAGTGAGATACGACGACAGAAGCCCTAAGTTCCTATCCTGCTCCATATATTATATTATTAATAATTCACCATTTAAATTCATCTTCGCTATTTATTTATACTCTGTCCCAGGAATCTGTGGAGCAAGTCCGCGCATAACGGTAGGGAAGGAGAGAAAACGAGTGGGCGGACAAAGCAGTGCGAGCTGTTGCTTACTATTGGAACTGCAGCCGCATTTTCATCTTCATACACTCACTTTCCCAATCACGCATTCATTGGTCGAGCCCCTTGGAGTCACTATTTGCGCAGACTTGTTTTCGTTCGCTTGCTCCAGAGATTACCGGGATAGAGTATAGATAGGGAAACCAGCAACCTGCTAACCGCAAGATAAAAATTCAAATTATTAGTACTACCATCATCACTACCGTTAATGAATTGTGGTTGAAAGTTGACCGAAAGAATACTACCGAAATAAAAGTAATTCATTTAGTTTTTCATTTGTCGGAACATTAAACCTTAATTGTTCTTAATTAAACCTCACAGTTACTTCTCTTAGAACAGATGCAATTAATTGTTCCGTGCCTGTGGACGCGAAATATTTTATTGCTCTTTCAAAAGTGTTAAATTACTCTTTAGGGATAGACACGTGTAAGTTAGGCACCCGAATTAATGGTGCCATATTTAACAGGAACAAGCAATTTATAGTTGAAAATTCTACCTTCAGAACATTCCACTTTGGAAACATGACCAAATCCATGACCTGGCAAAATAAAAAGCCAAAAAAAATGAAAATGTGCTTTTTGTTAAAAGTGACACAGTCGGTGAACTTTAATTAATTGAGCAGGGCAATATACGGATATAATGCTTCGGACAGGTGCTGCTTCATGCCTCGAAAATCATGATTACGTAATTACAGTGAGTCTAACTGGATTATTCACACCTTTTTATTGAAGGCCGTTCATTCTCTTGTGGCCTTATTTAAAACATGCATTTCATTCCACATGAAGGTTAGATTATCCAAGAGAACCACTTATTCCAATGAGATGGACTTTAAATTTTTAAGTCCACTTTATGTCAAGGGAACTACTATCTAAAGTGGGATCCAATGCACTAAGTGCCTCCACCGGGTGTCGAATCCGGGCCCCTTGATTAAAAGGCGACGACGTTACCACTACGCCATCGGGGAGACCAAAAAGATTGAACAGGCGCATAATATTCGGCAGTTCAATTTCTAACAAACCAGCCGAATTCCGTGGCGGAGTGATCGGCAAAGTGCACTACGACGACAGGGGTCACGGGTTTGAATCCCGGCCTAGCCACGGGTGTTCTTCTCCCTTCCACGTAGTACACCCTGGACTACATTTTACAGACTGGCGAGGCCCAGGCGCCTGACTCTCAGTCAGTATAATCCTCTGTGAGGACCGCGTTGTGTCGTCCCTATGTTCTTGATTTTCCCTTCATTCATTTCAAGCCGGCTCCCGTGACGGAGTGGTTACCACATGGCGCTCCGACGCCAGGGATCCCGGGTTCGAACCCTGGCCTGGGCATGTATGTTTGTCAGTGTCCATTCACCAATTTTATCATATCATCGCTCCTCCTCATCTTCGCAAATTAGCCAGAAGTGGCACAAGAAGCGAAGTAAAATGAAGCAAATCAATAATTCATTTCATGTTATCACCATTCGTTCTCACCTTCGCGATTAGTCAAAAGTGGGAGTAAATTGACGTAAAATTGAACCAGTCAATTAATCAATCTTTGTTAGGGCCCCTGGCTGTGTACTAACAACGAAGTTAGTAATAGGTGTGTTTTATACAGCTTATGCTGATACACTTGTGGGTTAAATTGTATCTTCTGCAAATATGCTGTATAAAGAAACAAACTGCCGCAGTACTAAGCGAGGTGAGTGTCCATTTAAGAAAGAGACACCCAACTCAAATGTGGTTGAACTCTGGTGGTTAAAGTGGTTGGAATATAAGCACTGTGACCAAAACTTCACAATTAAATAGTATATCAAGTAGCTCTGTGAAGTTAGGATCTTTTATGCAGTCCAATTATTGCAGAATACCAAGATGTTGAGAACTACTTGTTATTCACGGAACTGCATTGCGTGCATGACTATTGCGTGCAACGAATGTTTTCATTTCCTTTCTTTTTGTGGATAGAGACCAAGTTCTACTTACGAACAAAAACTTCTAGAGAATTTTCTACTGCATGACACCTAAAGCATAACTTCTTACATTATATTATACATTACCAAGACATTTTCTATTAACGCTTTCATAGGAAATTGAATCCTGAATAAATAAATCGACCTGAATATTACTTATTATCCTTTGTAGAAACCTACTTAGGTCTACGAAAAACAAACAAGTAAACAAACGAAAGTCGCTAATTGTATTAAAATGGTGATTGTTACAGACTCGTTTCTTTCCAGAAGGTTGTTTTCAATTAACGTATCAAAGAGAGAAAAAAATAACCTTCTATGATGTACAATCCCGGACACATCAGGGTAGAAAGGATTATATTGACAGTTAATGGAATTGTTACAACTCAGAAATGTTCGTGACTGTATGTAGGTTTCTCTTATTTTTTTTTAATTTTAACCATAACATATTGAAAACTGAATACAAATATTTGTGATTGTTTGAAAATGTTTTACTTCTATTGATTTTGCTCCAAATGAGTAAAGTACAATTAAAAATTAAAGAAAAAAATAGTAATACATGCCTTCATCCGATAAATTAGCAAGTGTTTAATTTATTTACCTTCAATCCTTCGTTTGCAACAATTAAATGCAGTGAACGAAACACAACCACCACATAAATGTGGGATTACTCTTGGCTAGGTAGTGATGTTTGTTATAGTAGGATAAAAGTATTTTTTAATATGACCACGCATGTTTGATTTTGTCATGTGAATTTACTTTCGAAAGGTGTAAATTTTCATGTGTGCTATTTATGTCCGTTCTGACTCGTTTGTCTGTGCGTGGAACAACTTTTTTCCTTTATTAAACAATTTATATTTGAATAAGCCGGCCTATGTGGTGGAGTGGTCACACTAATTCGCTGCAAAGCCAGAGGTCCCATAATCCACTTCATCAGTGGAATGATTTATCCTCATCGTCCCGATTAACCCAAGAGATAGAAAAGCGACGTAAAAATAACCGAAAGAAAAAAAATTGTTTGACTATAATTTGGCGAATCAGAAAAAAGAAATCGAGCGTGTTTGGACTGAATAAAGCCATAAAAGATTTGAAAGTCATTCATAGAACATAATCAAACAAACTGGATTGATCTCGAAAACTGATCATCAATAGGGATTCGCTCGGACCCCATTGTATAGAGTCCCATATCCACTGTTTGAACTGCAGGAAGACAAAAGGGACATTCGTCCAGTTTTCATTAAATTTGGAAAAATAATGAAAAGGGAAATAACACATGCAGAGCTTGGCTATGGTATTAGGATAATTCTTCTCTTTTTTAACGTTACGAAATTTATCCGTTTTCACAATATGCAGCGCAGTTTTGTCACCGACCATGTAGAGATTTGACATGTGGTGTCTATGCTTGCCAGCATCAAAATAACCTGAAACATCTAGTAGCAATGACAGTTTCTCCTATTTGATTGAGCGTCGTCACCTTGTAATCAAGGGGTCCCAGGTTCGATACCAGGTGGAGGCACATAGTGGTTCGGATTCAACTTTAAACTGTAGATCCAGTCCCGATTAGCCTTACTGTGCATAAAGTGGACTTAAAACACCAAATCAATCAATCCTATTCGATTGAGAACAAGCACTGTCATAATCAATAAGTTATTCACTTTCTATCTGTTTTCAACTTTTTCTCTAGAAAATATACTTATATAGTGGGTTAGTTGGTTGCACAGTCACGGACACATTTTGGCTGGCAAGGACTCCATTGACCTTCAATGGGATTCTTACAATTCAGAAGTGTCCATGACTGTACAATGGTGGGATGAATAAATATTACTATGCAAATCGTGCCAGCGATTTTCTTTACTTTTTTACTTATATGTCATATGTTTTTAAAGGAATGAAATAGTGTTGATTTTGATTCTGTGAGTGTCTACTTAATTGTTGATGTTTTGCTTTTATTCTTGAGCCTTTCATTGTTTGAAGCATTTTTTTTTTCTGGCGGTACGCAACGTTACGCAGTACTGGCACCTTTTTATAGGTGAGAATGAAAACTAATAAAGTTTTAGTTTAACAAAATAAATGTGTGTGTATTTGTGTAATTACATGAATGAACGGTCACTTATGAACAGGCAGAGAGAGAGAGAGAGAGGCTAAAGGTATAGGGAAGAGATAGAGAAGTACATAGAGAAGCGAGAGAGAAAGAGAGAGAGAAACAAAAGCGAGAGAAAGAAAAGAGAAATTAGGACAAAAAGAGGGAGAGAGAAAAGGAGGCGGAGTAGCAGAAGATCGATAGTGCGAAAAATAAAGAAGAAACTGACAGAAAATGGGATGGAAAACAAAAGAGTTACAAATAGAATGGAGGGAGGGAAGAGAAGTGCACATGTTTTGTTTTTCCAATGGGGGGTCAAGCGAACACAACAAACCAACTGGAAGAGTACCGGAACTTTCATTCCCAGAAAAAAAAAGCACTGCTTGAAACTAATATTATTTGCATTTTTCTTCTATAGAGTCCCTTATCTGCTACTTTTGCCTAATCGCGACGATGTAGATGAAGGATTAGTTGAAATTGATGAAGGAACAATCACAAGAAACACCCGCGCCGGAAACATCGAAAGTCAAGCACTTAATGGGCTCGATCACCAAGCCGGCTATTAAAGAAGGAGTAAATGAACATGATGATGTACAGTTTGCTTGATAATACTTATACATTTCACTCTACGACAAGGAATAACTGTGCAATGAAAGTACTGACTCCTTGTAACTGCTAGTTCTTTTGCATTTTCAAGGAATATAAAACTTTTCAAGATAACACAACGTTGAGTCGAAAGTTGGAACAAAAATACACATAGTAGATGTGGATACACTTCTTAGATGTGGGGAGTATGAACCAGTAGAAAAATATTCTCAAAACTTAACGAAAAAGAAGGAAGAAAAATAATTAGTGCAGTGTCTTCAAACTACAAAGTTTAAGAGAAACAATCGACCAACCCCTTAATAATAAACAAGTACTGGACAAACATGTGTGTTATGTTACTACTATTGTAACATGTTGTACCGAATTATGTACATGATTATAACAAGCATATACTTTTACAACAGATGAAAATAATGCATATTTAGGTTATACTCCTATGCATCTTTGAAATACTTGAGCGTGTGTCCTCTTGATCGTATGGACCACACCCGAACTTTTCCAATAAGAAATAAACTTGTAAAGACAAGGTCAACTTCTTAGCACAACCAAAAACTTAACACGCTCAAGGAGCCCACCCACACGTTCCCAACTTACGGCTCACCACTTTTTTCCACCCAAATACAAAAGCCACAAGAAAGAAGAACTTGAAATTTCCACAGTATGCTACAGTAAATACAGTTTTAGAAGTTTTTATAAATAAACGGCAAGCATAATATTTCTCTCACAGCGAGCAAAATAATCTATCATCATGGAGAATGGGTACGATCTTGTAACCACGCCTTAAATTGCAAAAACGAAATAACACTATGCATGAGCTCTATCACGCTGCCAACCTCGTGGGAAGCAGATACCAACTGGAAATATCCATACCAACAACGTGTCTCATGACAGAAGTGCTTCAATGTTTACTGAATATCAACTACTGTGTAGATGACGAAACAAATTAAATTGCTATGAATAAGGGCAACACCCATTCAAGATATGTGCCAAAGGCAAAACTGGCAGTGACTGAAATAAACAGAGACTTGATTTGATAGATTTTCCAACTGCAACCATACAATAGACCACAGATGATTAGAAAGTTCCATTTCTCAGGTGCCAGG
Organism: Lepisma saccharinum; assembly: GCF_977018435.1. Taxonomy (NCBI): domain Eukaryota; kingdom Metazoa; phylum Arthropoda; class Insecta; order Zygentoma; family Lepismatidae; genus Lepisma; species Lepisma saccharinum. The sequence goes on along the minus strand of NC_139230.1, from coordinate 187,710,273 downwards.
TTCAGTTAAGGAAGACCATATTCTATCTCCTCTACAAATGTACGGAATTTAGCTAAAAACCACTATGCAAAAAGGTTTGGTTGTCTATTTACGACAACGTTTTGAGAGGTTGGTTTTATGCGCACACATACATCCTAATGTTCCTACTGGGAACTAACGATGAGCACTTTTCTTACATAAAAAAGTAATAAAATTCAGTTAGTATCGACAGAGTACTCCGATTCCTATCAATGATAGTGCTTTTACCCCAAATTTAAACATGGGCGTCGTAATGACACTTCAAGAAATTTCAAGTGTTGTCACAAAGTTAATTTTTGAAGCAATTAGATGATTCTTAAGATAAAATGAATTCATTTGTATTGAGTTTTATATGCTTCAAATGTAACAGTTTAAATTTCGAATTTGTTTTCAATAGAGACAATTCAATTATCATTTGCAATTGTATTTGTTCGGAATGGCCTAAAATTATAACCTACGCATTACCTACTTCATCTTCCTATAGGCTAGTTTCTTCACATAACAATTTGGGTGTAAGGAGTGGCCTTTGGGGAAAACCTTTGAGTGTCAACTGCACTCTGGATTCATTGTTGCATACTAACGAGGCTCTGGCGTCTTGACTCCGCCAGTATAATCCTTTGTGAGGCTTGTGTTAAATCCTGTCCATGCGCGATTGTTGATTGATTTTGTTCATTTTACATCGCATTTCTGCCACTTTTGGCTAATCGCGAAGATGAGGATGAGTTATGACAAAATGAAGTTGATGAAGGCACATACAGATCCGGGACCCCTGGATGTGGATTTGTGTTTGTCGTATCATCAGTTTCAACGTATCACCATTCATCTCATCGTCGCGATTAATTCAGAATGGAGAGTCCTTAATAACTTTCCAATTCCCATAAATTATGTAACCATTACGTGTACAGTACCGTAACTTTAGCTAACGAACTAATTCTCTTCAGACGCAGTAAAATGTAAATTCTTCGTCGAGTGCCAAAACGAAATTCAAGGTGACTGAAAATTTCATCCAGCCATTGTGAAAACAAGAATTACTTGCTGAAATCAAAGAATTAACTAAATAAGTTCACGGATAATGAGCCGTAACAGTTCTTATCTACAGAAAATTTAACGACACAATAATTGCATCATTCCTTAAATAGCGCTTTCCAAATTTTCAAAGAGAAGCATCATATTGTTGATATTAAGGCACCTACCTGCCCTTAAGTTCTGGAAAGGCTATAAATGACGGAACGTTCCATCCATCAACACAATGAATCGAGGAAGGAACGGCTCCGTCTAGAGGATTAATACATTAGATGTAATTGAGAAGGGAATCGATATATGAACTGGGGAGTTCCAACTCCCATAGCTCTTTCTGCGGGAAGAACCTTGTCCACGTACACTACATTCCTCCTTGGTAAGAGGAAACTCATCCATTCCCAGTAATACCTCAGTAAATCGTCAATTCGAGTGTTCGCTCAAGAAAATTTATTGTCTCTACAAACCCTAGAAGAAACCGGCTCAAATATAGCCTTCTCGTAATATAAACAAACTAACCAAGATAAACACTTGATTGTCTTAATTTGTTATTAAGTCCACTTTATGCACAGAAAGGCTATTCGGGACTGCACCCAGAGTTTCAAGTGGGATCCGAATCACTGTGTGCCTCCATCGGAAATATAGAACCCATTTACAAGGCAACGATGTTACCACTACGCCATCGAGGAAGCCAAAATACACACTTGATTATAGGGAAATTTCATATGTCCAATCGGTGTAATTGAACACGGGACATAAAATGTGCAGTATCAAACCGAGGGAGACCCTTTATAAGTTTTTTCTCCTAGGAGAACAATGAAGATTACCGTTCATAGGTATTTGGTTAATAGATAATTATTGTCCTCTACAATTTACATAACAATAATATCGATTACATTATTATTTCGCCTTTTGATGGTACTTAGATGTAAAATAATAAATAGAGTACGCAATTCAATACGTGCTACTGAGTTAGTAGTATCACGTCGATGTTATAAAACCATATGTGAAAGCACAAGACATACAATATTTCCGATTCCATTTTGCAAAGTAAGTTCAGTCCGACCAGCATATTTAAGCATGAAGTGAAGTTTAAGCAAACTTTGCCAAACTTTGATTTTTACAATATGTAAAAGAACTCTTGTTCCTTTTCCACGAGATTTTATAGCAGTGGATAAATTTGCATGCATTTTGTGTTTTAATTATACAGGGTGATTTTAAAGTCCCATTCCATAGGACATTATTTGTTAACCGTGTAATATTTTGTTTTTTTATATAATTTACTTATGTGCCAGTAATGTAATATTCTCAGTATTGATGAAAATATTACGTTGATTGAAAGTAATGACAGCTCTCACTTATTGTTGAAAATATTGCCATCATCACCAACATGAAAATTGTAAGGTAAAGTTCCCTGTGCACATTACACCGTGCCATGACTGCACATACATGGGGAATGTGGGAGTGTGGAGGTAGGCCCCCGACATTCTCGATATAGGTCATTTTTAGAGGTGATGAGATCACCACCACTCTCCAATCGCATATACATCATCCGCCTGTGCTGACCACTCCGCCACGGAGGTCAGCTTTTCATGGGTTAAGATTCATGTCAGGGTTCACACATGAACTAAACTATGATGTTCACCGTAAAAGGTTGACTAGAGAAATGACAGTTCAAGGCGGTCAATTTTTTCTTCCATCCAAATACCAAAAAAAAAGTATTAACGGGAATTGCATAGTTAATCTAATTAATTTAATTCTATTAGTTTTTAAAAATATATTTCACACAACTGTAATTTACAATAATTATCTATCATCATGCATGATATTCATAATCATTTAAAAAACGGCTGCGTCCTGTTTACTTAAATTAACTGGCAGACTGTTAAATTTTAATGGTATAATGCTGCAAATTTTACGGTGACTTACAACACTGCCTTCCTGTAACGTAAACTATACGTTAACTACGTAAAAATACTTAAATTTGCAAGACTACGTTCTCCACCACTAGCTCTCTTTCTACAGTAAATTGGCAATGGATTTCTTAAGAATGAAAAACCAATCTAGGATATCTTCTATATTTTCCCGTCTATTCACATCCCAACATTTTGTTTGAGGAGACATGCGAAAACTGAGCATAGAGAACCCGTAAACCTCCTACGCCAGATTACTTCTAGTATTTTCTCTGCTCTTAATTATGTTATACGATCTATTCGCTTCAGGCAACACACTACCTAAAAAGGGGGTAATATGGGCCTCACGGAAATACTCAACTTTTTTACTGTCTAGTTTACAGCTCTCGTCCTAAATTCGCACCCTGGAAAACAACTTCCTTAATTTTCACGATGCAATGGGATAATATGATGCGGAGGTTTAAAGTTTTAAAATCTGCAGTGCGAGAGGAGTCCCTTTAAGGCAAAGAAAACAAATCGCATGGAGATAATTGCACACACTCGCCTCGCTTAGTAATGTGGAAATTTGTTTCTTTATGTGGAATTTTTACAAAAAATGCAATTCAACTAATATTTTTCACCTACATTTAGGCCATACTCTTCTTTCTGTCTTCACACTGAATATATATAAAATTTCCAATTATTATGTTTGCTGCTAGTCGCATTAAAGTCGTTTAACAATTTATTCAACTGCGTAACTCCTAACCTTGATACAGTTCTTGGTCGAATTATGTTTCTAATTATTTCAATACATACTATAATTAGTATTAATATGGCGAGTATACCTTCTGGTACTAGATGTGCCGGTACAAGTTTTTTATAAAAAAAAGAAAGAAAACACGAAAATGAGTGTAATATTACGCTGTGTAAATGACAAAGCATTAATTAATTCGTTGTCCAAATACAAAATATCCGTCGTCGCCTTATAAACAAAGGGTCCCGGGTTCGATACCCGGTGGAGGCACAAGTGGTTCGGATCCCACTTTAAACTGTAGGTTTAGGCCCGATGAGCCTTACTGTGCATAAAGTGGACTTAAAAAGCACCAAATCAATCAATCAAAAAATGCAAAATATAGATATTAAATTTCACTTTCAAATTAATCTGATGTTTTTGCTGAATTTTTTTCGGTATTTAGGACTTTTATACAATTTTGGATTCCTTTATTATTATTCTCTACACTATATTTCAGTGAAATTCTTAATATAAACAACGGTGGAGGCACATAGGGGTTCGGATCCCACTTTAAACTGTAGGTGCATTCCCAATTAACATTTCAGGGCATAAAGTGGACTAAAGAACAAACGAACTCGAAACTATACATCTTGGGTCCCTCCTTGGACAAAGTCTGTATTGTTGGAAACGCACCGTGTATCTATGCCTTCTCCATTTAAAAGCATATTTCTCAAGCTTGAAGAGGTAAAACTCAATTTTGGTATTCTGTGAAAAAGAAAAGAATGACTTAAGTAAGTGTGCAACCATAGTTTCTACAAAAAAAATATTTTGATTTTCTGCCAACCGAGATAACTGTTTAATTACATGGTAAATACATTGCGTACACATTACGCCGTGCCATGAGGTAGGTAGGTCCCCACACATTCTCGATCTCGGCAATTTTTGAAGGTGATATGATCAGCACTACGCTCCGGCCGCATTTACCCCCCAAGGCTGCACTCAGGTACCCAGGAGGCTGGGCGAACTCCAGAGCAGAAATTTCCGAACTTTGATCACCTACCCCGGGAATCAAACCCGGATCTCGCGCAAGGCAGTCAGACGCCCTTCTGACAAGAACACCGCGGCTCTGTGGCCGATCAAAATTTTCGTTAAAATGAAATAATTTATTAGTAGATGAAGTTGCGAACATAAGCAAGAAACTTATTTCGAAAATTTTCACCTACTACGGACGTACTGTGCCCATATAGTTTCTTATAATAAATTTAAACACAGTACCGGCCCCAGAATATTTTCATAGTTGGGGGGGGGGGATCTAGAATGGTAGGTGGGGTGTACATAAAAAAAATATTACTTACGATTTTCTTTGACTTTTCAACGTGCACGTCACAAACTGAATTCTCCTATCGCTGTTATCATGCTCAAGGTCCCGGGTTCGATCCCCGGCCGGTTCAAATCCGGGAACTTTTCTAACGGTGAAAGCGGCCCCGGCACCCACCCAGCGTCGAATAACATGGGTACCTGGGGGAAACCCTGGGGGGTAAAGGCGGTTAGGGGCGTGATGCTGATCACATCACCCCCACTCACGACCGGATCAAGAAAGTGTGGGCGTTTCCCCCACACCCCCTATACGCCTTCATGGCGTGGTGCTATGCACAGGGGAACACTTTACCTTTTTTTTTTTCTCAAGTTTTCATTTTAATTTAACAATCGCGACAGCGCTTTGATAATAATCTTTACGTATCCCTAGAACGGATACTAGAAATGTAACGTTTAGACACGACACTACATAGTAGAATGATTAAGAGAAGCGACATGCGCTAGTTTCCAACTAGAGGAAAACAGATTAGCGGTTTCGTCCCTTGTGACGTCGCACATGGTAATAGTAACGTGGTAATGGACTTCACACCTTTCTGCAATCCCTCCCACAATGCTTAGTAAAATGGATCATTATTTCAAGCCATTCAATTGCTCGAATGACAACTTAGTAGATCCGAGACGAACGGAATATAAATAGGAATTTTTGTTGTCCTGTTATACCAAATAACATTATAGATTGAATTCAATTTACAAAATTTGTACTCCTGGAGTCTGATCAACTAAGATTACGCAACTTTACGAGTGAGCATTAAGCTTAACATCTCAATCGATACGTATAACCCATATTATGTTGTTTTTCGAGTAATAAACTCCTAAGAAGATATCATTTCCATTATCGCATATATTCACTAAAGATAAAAAAAATAGAGAGATACCCATTTCCTTCTGTAACTTCATCGTATCATTTCCAAGTATAGTTTCAATATTTTCTCAGGAACTACCCGATGACGTAGTAGGAACGTCGCTGCCTTGTTATCAAGAGGTTCCTGGTTCGATATGCGGTGGAGACGCATAATGGTTCGGAACTCTCTTTAACTGTAGGTGCAGAACGGATTAGCCTATCTGTGCATAAAGTAGACTTTGAAACTCAAACTCAATATTTCCTCAGAAGTTTGAACGTCAATTTTTTTCAAACTCCACTTAAAATAAGACCCGAAAAAGCAATCCACCAGGGATCGAAACCGGGACCTCTTAATTATATATTTATCAACACACCCTTAACACTCCCCTAACATCCCCCAAAAATCCTCAACCCCGCCCAAATTTTTAATAAAGGCAATATTTATGACCATTTTGGCTCTAAATTTACCCTTACCCACCCCTAAATATGAACTCGCACCGCAGAAGAAAAATTGTGGATAAATCCCGGAATTTTCTTCCAAATAATGTCACTTCATAATGATAGCAAAATTATGTTATGTCCAAAACTTGGGGGTAACAGGGGGGCGGGGGCACAAGCCCTAACTTAGCGTCGTCCTGTTTAATCTCCAGACATGCGAATGCACACAGATATATAGGCCAGAGAGAAAGATGCATTATACATTCCTACACACACTATATAAATTTGCACCTACCTCCTTGATGAAGAAACAGCGACGCGATAAAGAAGCAGATGATAAATTTCCTCATGATGAAATCCAAAGCGTGCAGAAAATCACTACATAACAAGTAAGATTCACACTAGAACACTACTGCAGTTATTATTTTCTTTTCCGAAGACAAAATGCACAAACACACGCACTCACACATACCGTTAGCAAATATTAAAAACCAAATCACTAATGTCAAATGTCAAAGACAGTTTCGTCGGAACGCATTTCCTTGCTTATTTTGAAGGCATTACAGTGCTGTTTACAATCACTTCGTGGTGGAACGCAACAAATTCACGCGTAAAAAACTCCGTGCGAACTTTTCATTTTACGTCGTGTTCCTTTTCAACTGTTAAAAATTCGTTTCAGCAACAAATGCAGAATTATTAATGTGCTAAAAGAAGCACGTGCACGTTAGAATACAGCGCTCTGTGTCTCACGATCGAAATACGATGTTCAACTGTTACGTCGCTGCGCAGAGGTGTGTTGGCTAGTTGCCTCAATCCCTCGCGAAAGCACACTCAGCCGAGATCCGAGCTTCGCGTCGTAACGACCACAAAGCAGGCTACGTCACAGCGAGCCACGAGTCCGATTGGGCAACGGGGAAGTCGCGTCTATCGTGCCTCCCTCACCCAGGGACGACAGTCTCGGAAATATATCAAACGCTCTCATTAGATCGGAACTCAATACGCTCGGTTTTGGGAATTCTCGCGACGAGGTGTTCAAATCTTGCGGTCGGGAAGAAGTTAGTCAAGTGGTTTTCTTAGGTGAGGTGAAAGTCATTCAGTGCAAATCGTCGGCCGGCATCGCTGGTAAAAGAAGATATTTGCACGAGTTTGGTTCTTTACAACGCTTGTTTAATTAATCCCTTGATATTTCATTTTCTTCTATTGAATTTTATTGTCGCGACTTTCTATTGTCAGGATAAGCGTGACCATGAGATTAAAAGAAATTGACAATATCTAAAATCCCATGAGGGTAAGATTAACCAACCCTATAGCTTGCTCGTGGCGTACGACAAACTACTTATTTGAGTGGGTGGGGGGGGTGTATGGGCCAACACATTTTTTTATCACTAAAATTTAATAAACAATTTTGTTATTGAATCACTGTTTCCTTTGTTGTTTATATAGGTGCAGTTATATATTAATTATAAAAATTACAAAAAATTGCCAATATTAATAAAAATCAACCAATTATTGCATGAGCGACATATTTTATCATTCACTAAACATCGAAAAGAAGCATTAATTTTGCATCAATGCGTTTTCTGTTTATATAAGTGTAGTTATACGATATTCATTATAATAATTACAAACATCATTACCAACCAATTTACATTGTTTTTTTTATTGATTTGATTTATTTTACTTCGCTTTTTGCCACTTTCGACTAATTTGCGAAGATGGGATGAGTGATTATATGAATATAATTGACAATGTTACTCGCGTTAGTGTCTCGAAGAACACGCATCCAGGGGGGGTGCGTGATGGGCCGACAAGGGAATTTGGCCCCCTATGTAAGTTGCTTTATGAACTAAAGTAATACAGAAACATTAAGAACATAAGATGTAATTTTTTTTTTTTTCAATATTTTACAAGAACTCTCACATTTTAAAAATCGAAAAATAAGAGATGGTGGGCCTGACAGCCCCCTCCCGTGTCCCATCGGGTAAGCTAGGGTTAAGCCCGACCCAAAGCAGTGAAGGTACTAGAAGAAATAGAGCCAGAGGAGAGTGAAAGTTTCCGGGGGCTTAATATACCTCTAAATACCTTACAAAAATGCATATTTGGCCTGAAAGAGAATTTATCTAGTTATTTTATATATATCTGGGGTCTGCATGGGCTAACTTGTTGAACAGCGGGTTCAAGTGATGACCTTCTGGCCCAAAAGTCAACTTCACTTCCACGTAGTACTTACCGGTAGCTGCAATATTGCAGACCGACGAGGCTTTGGTGCTTCTGTGGGATTGTGATTTTCGCGTTCTGAGTGCCCTTGTACAGCCTCAGCTTTCATCCTGCAGCTCTTTATGCAGCTTGTGTTGTGTCGTCTAGATGTGTTTGTGTTGTTCCTTCATCTATTTAATCTCATTTTCGCGATTATCCAAAAGTGGCACTCAACCAAGTAATGATTAGCAGCACGTACAGGGTCTTCTTAATGAAGTTAAGTGTACTATACTATATTCAGGGACATAAATACATATTCTAAGTAATTTAAAATATTAACAGTAAAAATAATACTTCAACGTGGTGTTATATTTCAAGCATATGCATCTTTTACATTTGTGTTCGGTAAAAATATTATTGTATGAAGGTGGGGTTGTCTTGGTTAATGTGAGTTGTACACAATCTATACTTGTATCAGGTCGAGTCGAAAGGATCCGTGAGAAAATCGCAGTTTCCTGTGTACATGTTACTTCGAGCTATGTATGGGAGGTCTCTTGGCGACTGCAGGAATGTTTGCGCAAAATTATCCTCATCTACTGGCGCCATCTTCAAATCGTGAACCTACTGATCTCTTCAGCGGCATATAATAAATGATTAAGTTGTTTTCTTAAGTCCACTTTATGCACAGAAAGGCTAATCGGGACTGGACCTACAGTTTAAAGTAATATCCGAAACACTATGTGCCTCCATCCGGTATCGAACCCGGGACCCCTTGATTACAAGGCGACAACGCTACCACTGCGCCATCAAGGAGGCCCTAGGCATATAATAAATTACATCCTTTGCACTATTCATTTTCATAACAAACATTCTCTTCTCTATACCTGCGTTTCAAAATGCCCCGTTATTTTGAGACACCCTTGATTTGTACAAAATCAATGAAGACCTCGAATTCTTAACAATTTCCAGGATAATTATAGGTCTTTTCTACTGTTACGGCGGTCGGTCCTCATGCTGGCAAGGGAAGTGGGAAGCGGGGAAGCGACCAATCCAGCGCGATAACAAACGCAGCAGTCTGTAGAACGAGGTTCTCGTAATACTTCCTCCCGCCACGTCGTAACTCTCGGCGCCACAGGTATTGTCTGGTTGGCCTGCAGCGTATTCCCCGCTCCCCACTTCCCTTGCCAGCATGAGGACCGGCTGCCGTAACATTGGAAAATGCCTATAGACTCCACGAAAGCGGTGCGTCACATTTTTGCACGATCAAAAAGCCTGAAAAAGTATCGGTAAATAAAATCTAACCGATATTTTCCGATACCGATACGACTTTTATCGACCGATACCGATACATCGGTATCGACTCAGCCCTTGTAAAGAACGCTACGACGCCAGGGGTCCCGGGTTCGAATCCCGACCTGGGCATAGGTGTTCTTTGTGTGTCCCTTCACTTTCATCGTATCATCATTCATCCTCATCTTCGCGATCAGCCAAAAGTTGCAGAAATGCAAAGTAAAATAAACCAAATCAATCAATCAAACCATTAAAATTAATTACCTTATCAAACGCAAAATAATGAAGTGAATTCATTCCTCTTCACAACGAGAGGGCATAGCAATTTGGATACTGTTACATTGAATGTCCTAGTCATGTGTTGGCAATGATAGCTGTTCCAGTACAGTACGAGCAGCAAAATAGAAATTCCGGGCGACGTGCTTAGAAGATGAATGGAAAACCAAGCAGAATCGGAAATGTCAGCAATAGGGAGGAAGTGAAATATTTGCAGAGAAAAAAAAAATAAAAAATGAAACAAATTTCTTGGAGCATGCAATCAGGAATAAAGGCACGCAACCACCGAACTCGTGTAAGGTCAAGAAGAGGGGGCGGGGTTAGAGACGGAATTGAACCGAAATGCTGCCACTGATGGAAACTGAAGTGAAGTAGAAAGATAATAAAATTGAACCGATAGTATTAGCGATCGAAGCAGAAATGTTTTCAGTGTACAGTCACCGGCGATAATAATGGGACATCTAGATCCTGAAATACTCGCTTCCAAGCAAGGCGTTATGTGTGTTGCCTAACTCTACTGCGATAAGTGGATTTTAATAGGGCGATTCTCTACGTGATGCATGGGACATTCGCACATGGTTAAATGATAAATGTTAAATGCTGGTTAATTGATATTGCACTGATCTTTCATATTCATTGTTTATAATACTGGGTGATTGCTTAGCATATGCCAAGAAATAAAATCCTTTCTCAAATTAACAATGCAAAATTAAATAAAAAAAGCTGTGAGATGCACGGGACTCAGAAAAAATGTGAGAAGCACATAGTTGTTTTTAATTGATTATTTCTGTGATTTGAAGAAGTTTCAGGGTACCATATTTAGACACAGTTTGCTAAAGACTTTGTACTACAATATGAAATGAACAACATTTTTATATTTAAACAAACAATTTTTTAATATTTTCTTTCCTTGTGTGACGCACGGGACATATAATATGTGATGCACGGGACATTTCTCTCCCTTATGTTGTCACTCCACTGCAGGTGATGTCTGACTCCATAAACTCTCTCAAAATATGGCAACACTATTTTTAAAGTATCTCAAGGACAAAAGATTTGGTATTTTAAGCCTTTAAGAAAAAATGCCTCATAAATATATTCAACTATATGTTATTTAATTCTGCATAATGGTATTGCAGATTTGCAGATAACAGTGTAGGACTAAACTCCTGTATCCTAAGGGCCTTCCCGATGGCGCAGTGGTAGCATCGTCGCCTTGTAATCAAGGGGCTCCAGGTTCGATACCCGATGGAGGTACATGGTTCGGATCCCACTTTAAACTGTAGGTCCAGTCCCGATTAGCCTTACTCTGCATAAAGTGGACTTAAGCACCAACTCAATCAATCAATCCTATATACTGTACATTGTTTACAGCTGCTTCAACATTCCATGGTGAATCAATCCTATATCCTGTACATTGTTTACAGCTGCTTCAACATTCCATGGTGAATGTCAGATATATCTTGTGTGCAAAGATACATGCTTTACGGTAAAAATACTGTTACTTGCTTTGTTGGTATTCTGTATGAAGCAATTGATCCTAAATCAGAGACCATCGCCAATATTGATGATCGAATGAACGAACATCTTCAGAATTCAAAAGCAAAAGGCCTTGCTTTTGCAAGAACTTGGCTGCAAATACAGAAAAACTTTAATGTGGAAGTATTTTGCAACTTCACATGGGAAGGGATTAGTAGATGGAATCAGCGGACAAGCAAAATCATTCATTCCTGCTCATGTAATGAGCAAAAGTAAATCTGCACCAATTGTACAGACTACTTCAGAATTTTCAGAAGTAATTAGAAATCTCATGCCCAAAACTGAAGTTATCTTGATAAATGAAGAAGCATTTCACGAGAAAGAAGTTGGGATGATGCTCAGCCAAATGTAGGCAACAAATCTATACATGCCGTCAAAGCTGTTCAAGGTAGATATTTATATACCCCTGAGATTCATGTGCATGCGAGTACAGGCTACAGTACTGGTGACTGGGACATAGTAACATATGACGACGAACACTATCGCGGTGCAGTTGCGAGAAAGTTTGCTGATGATTATGAGATATCCGTAATGGTGAAGGCTGGTGATACCAACCACTTGGTCGGCCCATGTGGCGAAGTGGTTAGCACATCGCGCTACGACGCCAGGGGTTCCGGGTTCCAATCCCGTCTTGAGCATGGGTGTTTGTGAGTGTCCATTCATAAATTTCATGATATCATCACTGATCCCCCATCCTCGCAATTAGCCAAAAGTGGCAGAAAAACTAAATAAAATGAACCAACTACTGGAAGTGGCCTTTGAAGACTAATAAGTTACTGTACTCAACCAGGCAAAAAAAGGCCTCCTCTTATAGTTAATTCCTGAGGACAGTTCAAGTTTCAAGATGTTATGCTTTGAAGTGTGATGCACGGGACACGAAAACTATTTGCACTTGTGTTTCAGTGGCTTGAATGAAATTGTAATACTTGCATTTCCAGTATTTCATGCTGTGTATTGAAAGTATATCTTAGTTTCGAAATGTTTTTCTACAAAAAATTCTTTCTCCACAAGAAAAAAATAATATTTTGCGTGATGAACGGGACAAGGCCGCGGAGTACTTTAAAAATACCAGTTTTGCATTGTATTAAAAGACTAATTCGTTTATTCCCATATTCAATATGTAGCTAAGTACATATTTATTTGATAAATAAAAATAATTCAAATATGTTAATTATATATATTTATAAAAATATATCCGTACCTGAGGTAAATTTTTAGAGTTTTTCACTTGTAAATTGACCTTCAAATTTACAGATGTTTATTTTTTAATATTTTCTAATTATTTACCTGTTTTTTGTTTTTCATGATGGTTTGGATTGTACTCTACCTAAATACCATGAATATAAAATTAATATTGCAACTTCGTTATTTGATATTCTGGTTTCACTTTTCAGAGAATTGTTCAATACCAAATTTTCAATTGCAACTTCTACCATCGCCGTAGAGTTAGGCAACACACATAACCCCTTGTAGGGAAGCGAGTATTTCAGGATCTAGGTGCCCCATTTTTATTGCCGGCGACTGTACATAAATCAATATTAAATTAGCTGATGTAAAGTACGATACATGTTTATTCGTCCATTCTTAGGGGCCACACACAGAGTAGAAGCTTCTACATCCTTCCTGGAACCACGAAGGTATTCTTTTTAAAACATGCACTAACGAATGAAATCATTCACACTGATGTATAAATGTATTCATATCAAAGTATTTAGCATGTAGCCACTACTTCGATGAGTGAGATCCATTATATTCCATTATGCCAGTAATTTCAATATAAAATAAACTATATAAAACATTTCATGTTCTTTTTTTAAAAAAATCTGTTAAGCAACCACGTACTACATTAGCTGCAGCTAATACAGTAATTAAGAAATTTTAATTTTTTAAAATGTTCTATCAGCTTGATGCCTAGAGCCGCTCTGGATCATAATGGCGGCATCTATGGCTGCAATCTGAAACTGTAAACCAAAATGAAACGTTAAGTGGACACCATGTGTCCATTAACTTTGGATCATATTTCAGTTAAAGTTAAAATACAACAAACCTCAATTATCGCGTTTAACGATAAGAGCCTTTGTAGTCGACCGCCAATTGTGACGGGATAATGGAACATCGTTGGGACTTTCGCATGGGGCTAACTCCATACTTCGAAATCTCATGTCATATTAAGTAAAACATCTAAATTTGTTTTAATAACAAAAGGTAGTTCTCATATTTCTCAAGACCAACCAAACTAGGAAAAGGTCTGCTATAATTAACTGTACACATTGTCCATATTTCTACAAAATTATTATAGGCGTAAAATGATAGTAATAAAATGTTGACGCGCATTTTGTATTCATCTGGAATCTGAAATTATATCCCGAAAAATCTGTTGTTATGAGGTTTACTCTCAAATCCAATTATACAGCACCATCCTACAAATTATGAAACAGAATTATCCCGTTCTACAACAGCACAAAGATCTTAGAGTCATCTTCGACAGCAAACTCAATTTCAACCACCATATAAATTACATTACATCTAAAGCCATGAAAACCCTTCGATTAATTTACAGATTACCAGATAGCACACATGTTTCTGGGGTCCTGGGTTCGAATCCCGGCCTGGGCATGGATGTTTGTGAGTGTTTATTCATCAATTTCATCATATCATCACTCATCCGCGTCTTCGCGAATTAGCCAAAAGTGGCACAAAAACGAAGTAAAATAAAGCAAATAAATCTAATCAAATCAAACATGTTTCTGCTCTCAAAACCTACTTTACAACGTGCGTTGTACCTATTCTTGAATATAGTTCCTGTATTTGGTCAATGGTCTGTGATAGAAATATGTAGAGAACAGACAAAGTAGTATATTTTTTTCTTAGTCAAACATAGATGTCCAACCCTTGCAAACCTTACCAAACACGAAATTCTATCCACTCTACAAATTCACGATCTTTCTCTTCGGCGTCAAGTTTCAGATTTAACATATCTTTACAGTATAAATGGACAACTTTTTACTAATGAACTCTTGCCATTTCTTCACATACGGATCCCACGTACCAACAGCAAATGCAACAACTTCTTTTACACACATGTTTCAAGGCTATCTCTAGAACAAAGATCACTTCTGTATAGGTTACAAACCAGGTACAATTCTTTAAACAATCCGACAGGCTTCCATCTGTCCAAGCAGGCTTTCAGAACGGCGTGCATCAAGCAGCTGAAGGGCAATTAATATTTGTTGTGTCCTAGTTGTTATTGTTTTATTCTTGTTATATATGTGTGTGTTGGTGTGCCCGTGCTTCTCATTTGATAATTTATTTTCTTCTGTGTTGATATCCTGATATATAATGGATTTTATCTGTATTCAGGATTTTTCAAATAAATAAAAAAATATCCTCTCTTTTTACGACATCATGTTCTGATCACATGAAACCAGAAGTAAATATAAACGAAAATAAAGTAGAAGTTACGTTCATTGTAACAGAAGGTATATGCTAATGAATAAGGTTAACCATGCCTGTACAGCCATGTACCTTTCTGTATCTATTTTTGCTCTCTCTCTCTTATTATGTTAGTCTCCACTGTGAAAGCAACATACATTTTCTCTCCTTCTGTATTATCTATGCTATCCTTCTTTCTCTATTATCCATCTTACGCCGTTTCTCATCTACATCTTTCTTTTCCCTACTTTCTATCTACTTTGTTATATCACTCTTCCATTGCTTCATCTCTATGTGTTATTTTCAATTTTCTTTAATTCATTTTTTCTCTGCCTCTGTGTCCCTTATCAGTTTTATACTTCTATTTTATTTTTATTTCTCTCTACCAATATCTTCGCCTCTCTCCCTTGTTTTTTAACTTCTATATTATTGTTTTCTCCTTTCTCAGTTTTCTAATTGATTTTATTTTCCCTTTCCTTTATCTTTTCTATCTCGTCTAGTCCTTTCTCCCTTTTCCCATAATTTATCTCGCTTTCTCACTAGTGTCATTCTCTCTTGTTCACTCTTTCTTTGTTGTAATTTAATTAGTACATTTCTTGGCATAGATATCTCAAATTTATATTTTCTTACGACTGCAATAATCAGACACACACACACGTGCGCGAGCGCGAAAGTATCCGTTTTTAATCGTTCTCGATTCCCACCAATGTTTCAGTTTATTTCTGACATTTGGTGTGCCGACACTACATTTCCGACCTTATACTTTGCCTTCAACAATCAAATATTTTTCTCCACATTTAAGACATTTTCAAAATTATTGTTAGAGTATTAGCCTGCATGTATATGTGTGTGTGTTTGTGTGTATATATATATTATTGGGCTATATCTTTTCTCTACTCGTAATGGAGCACCCAAATTTGACAGATTCAATACACGCTGTAATTAATCATTGGTAATTACATAACTGCAGCATTGGTTTTAGAAATCGTATTTCGTTTTGTTTCATATCAACAAAATATTTTTCTGCTCTGTTTCTGTTGGTTTTGTTGTATTATATTGTAAAAAATGAAACAACATAATAGTAAAATATATATTTATATATTCTTACCTAACTATACCCTTAACACCATCATCGATTTCGTAACATATTCTGATTTTGTGTTAACTAGGTCTATATCAAACCTATCATTCTTATTCGATTCTTTCCTTTCATATTTTATCCTAAGCATTCTGCATGCTTCTATATTATTCCAACTTCATCCCAATAATAATAATCTACAGGGTGAGGCAAAAGTCCAGCACCATTTTTTTAATTTGAAATCGGCTTGACGGAGGACGATGAAACTTCGGATATAGTTAATGGGGACGAAAATATATTTACATATCTGACATATTATTGACCATCCCTTTCTCCAACTCACCACCTACTCAAAATCCCTCGAAACTTATTTGGATGTTACCCTCAACATCCAAATCTCCGACAGCAATTTTCTCTGCAACTTAATCCTCTGCTTTCTTCACCTATTTATGTTCCTCTTCCTCTCTTTCTTTGCTTCATAAACCCTTTTCCCCTCTCACATTCTCTTCTCCTTCTTGTTTATTATTTTTCTCCTTCTACTCTCTGGTTTTTCTGTCTTTACTCTGTATTTCAGCAATCTGTCTATAACCTTTCTTTTTATCTTTTTTACTCCTTTTCATCAATTTCTCTCTCTCTCTATCTATCTCTTGACCTCTTCTTTTCTATTTACCTTTTTATCTTTCTTGTATTTTACTAGTTCTCCCTTTCTTACTCTCGATTTGTCTATTTCCCCTCTATCTCACCAATCTCTTTTTCTATTCTCTCTTCTGTTATCTTTCTCTCTGTCTTGTATTTTACTCTGTCAGCTTTTCCCTCTCTTTCTCTTTGTCATTAATCTCTCTCTCCTTTTCTCAATAATTATATCTTACTTTCCTTTTCTTCATTGTTTATTTCATCTTTTCTTTACTCTTTCTCTTCCATATGTTTTCTGTTAGTATTTTCTTCTGTCTTTCTTTTAATCTCTTCCCTATTTCTGTTCCTCTCTCCCTCTTTTTCCAAGTCTGTCCTTATTTTTTGCCTTTCTTCTCTGGATGTTTTGTCCGCCATCTTCCAATCACCATGCACGCATAAATTATCATTCTCTCGATGTCTACCCTCTCTCTTCTTCCTCTTTGTCTTGTATATTATTTTTGTTTTCCTGTTCCTTTGCCTCCTCATTTTTATTTTTATTTTCCTCTTTCTTATCTTTCTGTCTACTCTTCCGTTCTATCTATGTTTTTCATCTCTTCCCTATTTCTCTTTCTCCCTTCTTGTTTTTAAGTCTGTCTGTCTTTCCCTCTTTCTTCTGGACACTTGTCCGCCATTTTGGAATCATCCTGTCCGCTCTCTTTCTCTATTCATCTTCTCTTCCTCTTCCCGACTGTCTGTAGGTGTGTATACCTTCCCCCTCTCTTCTCTCTCTCTCTTTGTTCCCCTCCCATCTATAATTTGTAATAAACCACATTAATTATATAGTCACCTTAGAATAATGCACATTGTAACACACTACTGCACATAACATTATCCCACGTTCGATTTCTCTCTTTCTCTCGTTGTTGTCCCCCTCCCAATCTATGATTTATAATAAACAATATTTAATATACATTAGGTTCCTTTGTATATTGATACACTATAATATAAATCATTATACACTGCTCTATTTCTCTCTTGTTCTCGCCCCTCCTCCCCTCTATAAATTATAGTATACAATATTTATTTTATATATTAAATTATATCACATAATAATATGCTACGTCATCATATGGTATCCCCCTTTGTGATTTACAATAAACAATATATTAGATTAATTTATATAGTTATGATCTACAATATACGATCCATAACGTGACACATTAAGTTCTCCTAGTTATGTTAATCAAGCCACTTCATTTCCAACAGTTACATTAGCTTGGCATCAATCCTTTGTACCCATACTTTAGCATTAACTATTGCCGGACGATACACGGAACAATCCACCTCCACCATGGCTTTGTAAGTGTCCCTCCATCAATTTCATCTTATCAGCACTCAATCTCATGATCGAAATTATCCAAAAGTGGCAGAAAAGCGACTTAATTCAATCAATAAATCAATAAAATAACATTCACTAATACACGAATGATGTCAAAGTAACGAAGGAAAAGGTTTCTCCTAATTGTTAAGGATACTACTTAATTCTTCAGAAGAAACGGTGAACGTAACAGCCGAGCAAAATACAAACTAGAATAAAGCAAACGCCGCTTTCAACTCTTTTGATAGTAATGTCGTGTGCTTTTAGCTTGGTTTTGATCCTTGTTTCAGGTTCTCGAAATATCCCTCCGAGACAATCAAAAGTAAATGTAACTTGCACTACTGATGATTTCCCATGCGCCCTGTGATATCTGAGTCCCAATTTCCTTAAACACTTTATCTGTCCAATCCATTATCCGTTTCCTTTCCGGGAACATTTCTGCTTCTTAATAATATACAGTTGTGTTCGGATTCTATATCAAGTAATTACGTCAGGCACCAACCATTTCCATGTTCGTAATCTTCTAATATACAGGATGGAGAGTAAATTTTGATAAACGATTAATTTTATTAATAGTGTCGGTTTTGTGTTACACTGAAAAAATATATTAATAATATATTTTACCAGGAGTGTAGTCACTGTCACTGTATTTTAAGTAAATGCAACTTCTTTTTTATATACTGCTACATTAAAAGAATTGTTGTTGTTTATGCTACAGTGTTTACTTGATATTCTTTATCGTAAAGGCCTCCCCGATGGCGTTGCAGTAACGTCGTCGCATTGTAATCAAGGTGTACCGGGTTCGATACCCAGTGAGGGCACGTTACGCAGTGGTTCGTATCCCACTTTAAACTTGAGGTCCAGTCCCGATTAGCCTACATGTGCATAAAGTGAACTTAAAACAAAAACTCAACTCTTCATCGTAAAATAATGTAATCAGGAATTTTGTGAAACATTTCTGTCGTAATTGTTTACTGGCAATAACACTACCTTAAGTAGTTTAATTCGCTCGTGATCATTATGGTTGCTTTACAGATATGAACATTCTTAGTTAAGCCTAAAATTTATCCTTAACGTTTCAGTGTGATTATTCGATATATAGATGTTCTATAATTGAAACGATCTTATTAACAGAGTTGTGGCCAACCAACCAGCGAGAAATGTAAAATTGGAAAATCGTTATTCTGAACTTTGAATATATGTTAGTGATATCAACTGTACCTTTCATGGGTTGAGGGATGCTTTTTAACACAGTGAAACTTGCGGTTTGGAAGAATAACGTGCAAGAGAAAACAATATGACTGCTTGTTGTGCTGTTTATGTGAAATTAGATGTTTATTGGTTATGACGTTGTTCGTGTGACCACTTCAGTTATTTAGGTGTTTTGTCAGTATTGCATTGCATGGTAATAAAATTATTTCTAAGATAATCGCATGCACCAATTCCTTATCCGGTAAACGAGAACTCATCTCAGAACTTTTGAATTAACAGGTAGATGCTCTCTGGAGTCATAAATTTTAAAGTGGGTAGGGTATATACACTATGTGGAAGAAGGTCATTGGACACCCCGGTTTCAACTCTGGTTTTCCTCATGGAAAAGAGAGTACAGCAGGAGGCTTCTCAGATCATTCGCTGATAAAATGATGGACAGAAAAGAGCTCAGCATGTTTGAAAGAGGGATGATAGTAGGCTGCTCCATAGGAGTCATGAGTATACGTAGCATAGCTGATGCCCGACAGGTCCCTAAATCAACTGTAGCCTTTGTCATCAAGAAGTGGAAAGAAAAGGCGCACTGCAGCAATGCACCGCGAAGTGGAAGACCCACGAAATTGCAGAAAATAATGTCACCCGACTGGATTGGCCTGCTCAGAGCCCTGACCTCAACCCTGTCGAACAGCTATGGGACGAACTGGAGCACCGATTGAGGTCGCGATTGCCTCGCCCTTCTACACAACCAGGGTTGGTGACTGTACTGCAGGAGGAATGGAATATCCCACTCGGTGTACTACACAACCTTGTGGCCAGTTTGCCACGACGAGTGGCTGCTGTTATCGCTGCCAAAGGCTGACCGACCTCCTATTGATTGCAAGAAAACTAATGGTATCACCTGACTGTGGTGTCCAATGATTTTCTTCCACATAGTGTATATATATATATATGCCCCTCGGGGCAAGAAAATGTCAACCCCCAAGAAGATACTTTTGAGAAAAAGGCGATAGAATATTTGGGAAATTCATTAATTTCACAGATATCTTTTAAATGTCTTGAAAATATGATTTAGACATAAAATAGGCATTCAATGATCACATAATACATAATCTGTGTATTGCAGTAACAAAATATTTTCAAAATAAAATAACTTTGGAGACAAGTTGTGGAAAGAAATTGATGTAGCATACCATTTTCTTGCACCCAACTGTTGTATTCCGTTGTTTTATGCAACTTTTAATAGAATAATTATGCATGATAAGGTGAAATTCAGAACACACAAATGAATAATTTAGTTGTTTTTTTGCAAAATGTGCTTAAAAGAACATAAATGATTTATCTTACAATTTAAGTAATTAGTGTAAATCATTCTCATGCAGGAGAGAATATATGAATTTTGGAGGTCAAATGGCCATAACTCCGTAAAGAGCTTTTCTCTTTGATTAGCTGGCAGTTCTTGAAACAATGCTTAGGACACATACAGTCCTCAGCAGGAGCATCTGCTTCCACCTTTTTCTTTGCAGTTGATATGTATTCATGCCCACTTTTTCACAAATTCTCTTGTTGGTACCGCACCCACTGGTAGCATTTCCTTATCTTTTGCTCTTTCGTAGGTGATTTATCTTGAAACGTAAACTTGAGATCTGATGTAACAATAACTTTATCATCCGAGGCCATGGGAGCAGTCTCTAATGGCAACACGAAACATTTTCCAGAGGATTTAGGTGCAAGATACTGGTATTCAACACCAAACTTTCTTTTCGGTGCAACATAATGGTACACAACACAATGAATGAAAACGAAAGAAACAAATATACTTTCATAACTATCTGAGGAACTTCCACGGCTTGATGACATGAACGATGAATCACTACTTCAAAATTAGTTATATCTCCAACAAGTTCACTTTGCAATTGTTCCGCTGGACGTGCACACTTCCCAAGAATTGCGGCCATCTTGCCTTGTGGGTTACCACTATTTTGCTACGGAAAGGTGGTGATAGTATAATTTTTTCACGTCAGTAAACATATATGCAGTGTGGTATTTGTAGGGGGGATGGGGGGAATTCCCCCATCTGGATACTTATATCCCCCTCTCTGCTTCATAAATTTTATCCCTGGGGGGGAATGGTGTTTGGGGGGAAACAAGAAATTATTGGCAATTTAGTTACTTTTCCTACTTCACCATTCAATTGCAACATTCTCTGTCAGACAACTGGAAGCTCCATTTAGCGAACACAGATGTGGCCTCAAGCGCTGCTCTACTCCTGGAACTGTTAAACAAGTGGCCAGGGTTGAAGATTACCTCCCCCGTTTCCTTTTCTTTGTCCACGGAATTTGGTAGGAAAATGCATATGAAAGTTACAATTTGGTGCCTACATGGAATTTTTGACGCAAGCGCGATAGCCCTTTACGAAGTCATTTCTTAAAGAACAATGTGCTTTTTTTTAATAATGAGTTAGATTTCTTTGTGAAGCTAGAATTTTAGTGGAAAAAGTGAGGATTACGAGTTAAAGACCATGCTATATCAGGAATCTGCCTTCAGAATGAACGAAATCTGATAAAGCTGGTGGCATTGAAGGCTGTGTTGGTCAAAGGATCGGTTTTGAAAATTTGCAAGTGCATCTACACAAGAAGGAAGTAGTAGTAAAGTGTTGAGTTTCTTTGTTTGTTGCCCATAAAAAAATTGAACAAATGTAAAATTACGTGGTCGCTATACCTTTCACCTAACAAATTTTCAGAATTAACAAGCTAATAGAACTTGTGTTAAGCTCCGGTCCTGAGATGCAAGTTAATGAGTAGCCTTGGGCGCTATTTTTATGTGGTAGAAAACTTTTTGATTCTGCCTCCCCCCAAAAGTAATGCCCAAGTTTGATTGAGATCCCCAAAAGTTAGGTCCCAGACTAGATTTCTGACGGTGGGTGTTAAAATCTCACTTTAAAAACTGTAGGCAAAGTCCCAATTAGCTGTTCTGATCATAAAGTGGATTTGGCCATTTCTTTCTGTCAAGATACAAATTTACATCGGCAATTTCTCATCAGTTATTAAAAATATGTTTTGTTCAAAGCTTTTTAAAAAACGTTCAGTGACATAAAACGAAGTGTGGAGTGACCCCATTTACCAATTAAAATTGTCATCTTGTAATAAAGTGGTCCCGGGTTCGATACCCGGTGGAGGTACAGAGTGGTTCGGTTCCCACTTTAAAACTGTAGGTCCAGTCCCGATTAGCCTTACTGTGCATCAAGGTGGACTTAAAACACCAAATCAACCAATCACATTATATATATATATATATAAATATATATAAATACATACATGTGTAATATATATACACCGGTATATTATATTGATATTATGACATATATATTATATCGGGTCAGGCAACAATATATATAAGCATTATCTCATGCTGTCTCTAGACAGTCGGTAGAATTTCCCCCCTCTGGAAATTTCTTAAATACCACACTGTATATATGGCAGTGTATCACATGCAAACTCTGACACAATAGGATGGAAGGTAACAACTGTAACTCATTTTCGGTCAAACTGTGGGTTACCATTATCTTGCACCTTGCGTGTGATGGTGTCTGTGTTTGTGTGTGTGTGTATTTTATATATTTTATAATGTGATGTATTTGTTAATTCGAATTGTGGATAATTTGAACTTTTTGAGTTCGAATTAAAAAGAGTTCAATGTTTTACGGTTCGTTGGAACATTACACAAACTCACTTTGTTAAAGAAAACACATTGCAATTACTAACTGGACGCTGATATTTTTCAGGATAAAGCTAGTTTCCATTTCCAACTGACCTTAAACGAACATTTTTTTACACATAATTCCTCAGAAAATTAATGGATTTATGGCAATTATGGAAAGTATTTTTAAAGTTTACCTGTATAGCAGAGAAACAACCTTCGGATATCAAGCCCGAGGGTAGAACGTGTGTGTAAATGACAAGAGAAGCCATTCAATTACAATTCAGTACACAGCCCAAGCATGCACCTGTGGGTATGGCATGTCGATACAATATCACCCTACCTACCCCGCGACGCGAAGCAAAAAATTATTAAAACACGCTTCTGCTGTAATTAATTCACACACTGCTGACACGTCAACTGTCAACCCAACTACATACTTTCTAAATGTTTTGTCACCTTTTACCGTGGCAAGCCATTCATCAAACGCACAAATTTCACTCTACTTCGAAAAGGTTGTCATCGTCTAGAAATTTCCTCTGATTGACAATTGATATTAATCTGAAATTGCCTTTCATCGATTTCAGATAATTTTCTGGAAATCCTATACAGACCCATACCCAGGGGAGGAGCCATGGGGCCCATGCCCTCCCCCACTAATCATGAAATATTTAAATGTGAACCTATCAAAAGCTATGAAAAAAACTTTGACGATTTTTCAAATTTGTAAAAATTTCAATTTTGTTCTTGCATAGATGAATGTGTTTGTTGTGTAGAAGTCTGCAGTCTGCAATATTTTAGTTTTAGTTTTATAATCATTGATGCAAGGCTACCAGACGTCCGATTCACCGATTTAGTCAGGAGAGTGCGATACTTTTAATCCCTGTCGCGATTTGTTTCGAACTGATGCGAAAATTTCCCTTTATTACTTTTTTGTTAACTTATATTTATATTTTTGTTAACTTATAACTTTTATATATACATGTTCTTTATTGTAATAACAATTGCTAATACGCAACATTTAATTTATAAATATATTATTTTCTAAACATCAAGATTGTTAACTTGCGGAACACAGAACTATTTGAACTATCTTGTAATATCTCTCTCTCTCTATATATACACACACACACACACATACACACACACACACACACCCCCACACACACACACACATACATACATACATATATATATATATATATATATATATATATATAACACATTTCCGGGTCTGGACCTTACCTCAAAAAAATCCTGGGTACGGGCCTGATCCTATAACACAAGTTCTGTTCTACTCAGGGTGGTATTTTAAGTATGGATGAGGAGGAATTCGCACTTCTGACTTGGTATATTTTACTTCGCTTTTCTGCCACTTTGAATAGTCGTGAAGATGAGGATTGGTGATGATGCTATGATGAAGTTGATAAAAGGGCACACACAAAAACATCCATGCCCAGCCGGGATTCGAACCCACCATCCCTGGCTGTATTAACCACTCCGGCACTTGGGGGGTTACTATTTACATAATATCCCGATGATTCTAGAATAGGTACGGAATTTCCCCCACTGGAAACTATTCATATACCACACTGCTATTACACACACACACACACACATTCATACGTACAGCTCACCGCTCAGGAGAAGATCCCTGACGGAAGTCAAGTGACGTAACGGCAGGCGACTTCACTATTAGGGTTGGGGGAGTGCACCCTGGGTCAGAAACAAACGCTGTGGTCTCGCTGTAAGCTGTAAAGCTTGATTCACATCTACGCTCAAGCAATGCTCAAATCACTGTGCGCACACGATCAGGGGGTATCTACATTAGCGGTCAAGGTATGATCATCGTCAATCTGGTGTTGATTTCTTGGTTACACTGATTACTTTTTTCTTTTTAAATAAAGAGACTGCCGATTGTACTAATTACAATGTTTATGATATTTTTAACGAGGGGGTTGTTACAGTACTGGCGTTCGAAGAAAATGGCAAAGAAGAAAAGAATTGCGAAAGCGGACAACGTTTATTTGCACTTACAATGTGCAAATCTACAAATGTCAACAATGGTAAACATTGCTTTGTCGGTCGACGTTTGGCTGATTGTTTCATATAGACATTGTTGATCATTTATTTTATTCGAACGTTTCCGACACAACACGGCTAAATAGTGTGCAGTATAGGCAATACAAAATTATTCTGTAGACTGAAAAACAAAACGGCAACCAATGAGAAATAAACAAATTCATAATTCAAAACGAATTGAATTCCTGATGACATTCATGTCAAAATAATCGAGAGTCACATTACGATGAGTTTTCTCATCGGTGACCGATCATTCCGTTCAAGCGAATCTTTCCGAATGCTCTTGATTGTCGGCTCAGACAAACCTGTTGCTGCAGACTCACTTGGTGCTCTGTGTAATTAGCAGCAACTATTGCTTTTCTTCAGATTCACGATCGCAGAAATCAATGACTTTGCTGAAAATCTCACGCATTTCACTATGCACAGTAGCACCTTTCCTCCTTACATCTGCCATATCTCTTAAAACCATGAAAAACACGAAAAATCCCCCCAAAATCGCAATTAAACTAATCACCCACGTACAAGCCCTTCCACAACGACAATGATGGCAGCGGAAGACTTCCTGCTACCCCTAAAATCTGCAAATAGACCCTGTCCCTCCGCACGTCCCGCCCCTCATTTGGGGATCTTCTCGTGAGTGGCGAGCTGTACATATTGCAGAGATCTCCCCAATGGTGTAATGCCAACATCGTCGCCTTGTAATCATGAGATCTGGGTTCGATACCCGGTGGAGACACATGTGGTTTGGATCGCACTTTAATCTGTAGGTCCAGTCCCGATTAGCCTATGTGTGCATCCGTGCACTTGAAACAATACTCAAAATACATATTGCAAAGAAATTTTCAACGATGTACAGAACTACTTTGATTGATTGATTTGGTTAATTTTCTTCGCTTTTCTGCCACTTTTGACGAAGATAAGGATGAGTTATGATATGATGAAATTGATGAAGGGACACTCACAATGAACACCCATTCTCAGACATAGATTCGAACACGAGATCCCTGGCGTCGTAGCGCGCTGTGCTAACCACTCCGCCATGAAGTTCGGCAGAACTACTTTGAGTGTTTTCTTTTTCATCCATTCCGTTATTGCCTAATTCCAGAAACCGGTTTAATAGTGCGGATCTCTTTACAAGGAACGTGGGATTCACATAGGATGACTACAGTGTTACGTAAGTGTTGTGCATTTCTCATACTGAAAAGCTACAGAAGGAAGAAGTGGGAGTTTCTTGTCATGGCCAGTTGCTCCAGTTTTACTACTCAAGGTTCTCTCAAGAGTGGAGGCGTGATGGGAGTCTACTTGACAACCAGTGTTGCCATTTAGTGAACATTCATTTGAAGCAGCTGTTTTCTTGGTCGATTTAAAATAAATGAAGGTCAAATAGAATAAGGATTCTCTTTTTCCATAATTCGGTTATTTTAGGTAGTTTTTCTTCTTCGTGCCGAAGAGGACACAATTAACAAATAAAAATATTAATTTCATTCAGATGAACACCCAACAGATATAAATAATCAAAGGCAAAGTGTATTAGCAATACATAAGTTTTTTGTAAAGTAATAATGGGAACTTGCCAAATTATTTAATCTTGACTATGGGCATAAAACCGGGTGACTTATTTGAGTTTAGATTCATATTCCGAATTTTGTGCGTCCAAAATGATTGAAAGCAAGTTTTATCCCGCACAGTTTTAAAATTATTAGATAGAATACTGCTACTACTAGTACTCAAAACACTAATAATGTTATTTAGAAAAATGGTGGGTGTGTAATTTCCTAGATATTGATAGTCTAGATATCACAATCAAAAATCATAAACTTTGTGGTGCTGTAATTTAATAGAGCATGTTACAGAAAAATATGTATTAATAAATATTTAATGGCTACTGGGTTAAGTATGTTGACAGGCTGTATTTCTTCATTTTCTGTTGAGATAGATGTAAATTCAAAGGGGCCGACAACAGTATTTAGTCCATGGACTGTCAGTGTTATTGTATTTTGAGACGTATTTATAATGTTTTCGCGTTACTGGAGAATTATGAACAGTGGAGTAGAAAAAAAGAGTACCTATTTTTTTCAGTACATTTGAATCCAAATATAATCCTTCAAGATCTTTTCTTAAGCGATAACGAATATTCTACTGGATCCGAGTAAAATCTGTATAAATCGTACTCTCAAAACAAACGGGAGATTTGAGCTCAGCATACTGTCGACTCACTCGGCCAACTTACTCTCCAATCTAGTTCTCAGCTGTAAACCAAGCTGAAAGTTCATTTTCTTGATTTAAGACGACTTTATCCTCAGAGAGGCTAATCGAGACTGGATCTACAGTTTAAGGTGTAGTTCGAACCACTGTATAGTGTGCCTCCAGTGGGCATCGAACTCCTTGATAACAAAAAAACAGGCCGAAGAAAAGTTATCTTTCTGTGAAAATTTGTCAGGCTGGTGTGGTGACACCCTGTATCAACACAAAGCAGTGTAAACAGTTTTAGAATAATATTCTTGATGATGATTTATGACATGATATAAATAGAAAAGCACCGAAATAGTACAATTTTAAATAAATCACTCGATAGGATTTATCTCATAGAAAGTGATCACTTCATTTTTCATATCTCATAACGCACGATAGAAAATTGAAAATATTGAATTAAACAAAAATAAAACATGTATAAAAGGAAAGAATGTCGGTCTCTCAAAGACATAGAGACTCAAGGAATGAAAACTGGACTGCGTCAGAGGAGAATTATGTGGGGGAAGCAAAATTGAGAGTACGGTGGTATTGACAAGTACAACGAATGCCAAGTGGCAAAATACCAAATATGCTGATAGCAAATATGGTTGAGAAAGATCCCCAAAACTCAGATGACAATGTGAAGTGAGAAGAGATGTAGGGAATCGAGATTGTCTGGAAAAAGATTTAGAAAGAGTCTGGTGAAATAGCAATAAAACCCTGGGGGGTAGTTTATTCTGCAACTCAGCAAGAAACTCGATATTAGTATAAGGAAAGAGGATGCTCAAAGGCTTCAGGAGAATCAAGTTTCATAATCTAACATAGTAAGGAAAAATGCACGATGGTAATATGAAAAATGGAATGGGGACTTTTGATCTTACAAAGCAATTGTATTAGGTTGCATCAAGTCATGTGCACTCGGAATGTGCATGCATATTCAATCACATGATTTTAAATATGGAAATGATTCGTTTAGACTTAATCTGCGAATGCTGAACTAGTAGACATGTGTTTAAGGCGACAATATCTTTCAGGCATTTTTTGTTTAGTTTCAAGCCACTCTTTCATTTTAGATAATTGCTTAAAATTACTTCTGAGGAATGATATTTACTAACTTTTCCTTTCTAAATATATATTTAATGACACATAAAATGTCGTCTATTTATTTCATAGTTGGGTTTTCAACCAAATGTCCATTAACCTTTTCGCTATACTTACTTAAAATAATTAAAATTTGTAAGATTGTTACAGTTATGATTCACAACACACAGGTGCACTTTTGTAGATGAAAGCTAAACAAATATCGTTTAGATGAAGACATTAGTTAGTTTATTGTCGTTCTAGAAACACCCAGGTACAAAGATGGCACACGTATCCAAAAATATATTAATAATTTACATGGAGATGTAATGATTCAAAAGAAAATAGTCTTCTTCGTTAGGTGGCATTGAGTTTTCTATCTGTTTTAAAGGTTTTTTTATTAAATAGGCCCAGAGGCATCGGAACACCATTTCGACTGAAAATTAAATATCCCCGTCACTATATAATGTTAAATAACAGAATATTTGTAAAAACAACACTACAACCTTAAGTTTGAGTTGGTGTTTTAAGTCCACTTTATGCACAGTAAGGCTAATCGGGACTGGACCTACAGTTTAAAGTGGGATCCGAACCACTTGTGCCTCCACCGGGTGTCGAACCCGGGACCCCTTGATTACAAGGCAATGACGACTACAACCTTAAGACCAGTCTTCTTCAGTGTATTCAAGAAGGAGAGGAATATCTTCTAAATATATAAAACTGCTCAATTGGGAATGAGTAAGTGTTTATTGCTAGATTTTTTGATACACTACAGTGACTATGTTTCACTGACAGCATCAACAGGAAACAATAACAGAAAAGAAACTCAAAATGAAACAATAAGAAAAATAAATACAAATTAATACACTGAACAAACTAATATCTTACTGAAATAGATTTGTGAAAGGCACACTCCGAAGGAAAAATATCCACCTCCGCTGGATGGAAAGTATGTAAAAAATTGAACATTTTTGAATGTTTAGTCGAGACTTGTCAATACAAATGAAGTATATATTTTGTGTTGTGTGCAATACAAATTGAAATTTCTTGTGAGAGAATTGAATGGATTTTTGCTACAGGCAACTTTGTAAAGAAAGGAAAGAATATTGATGTCACTTAACATGTGGCACTGTTAAGAGACACTGAATATTTAAATTGTACTAGACATGGGATTTCGAAACGTTACATATTGCATGTACTCCAGTAAGGAGTTGTAGATATGACTACGAATTCAAGTGAATTAGAGATGTTGAGAACCAAAATCAGAAAGAAAGAAGAAAAAAAACAGATTGAGAAACAAATACGGAATTATGGCTTTCCAAGCATCCAGACCAGTTATTTTCAAAGTGGGTATTTATGTCATCATCTAATGTAGAACGCCACTAAGAATTATCCGTCTAGAAGCCGGGAAAGTTATTATTTTTAGCTTACGTTTCAATATTGTAAATGTTGTCCAAGTCTGACACAAACATGCTGTGTTGATCTATTTTTACAGCTCCCTGGCGAGCACTGGACTTATTTTACGAGCGCTCGTAGTTCGAACTATGCAGGTAACACGTGTTATTACGAGAAGTGCTGACCGTAGTAAAAACTGAAAATTCTCATAAATATTTTCACGCCAAGACTGAAACACATCATCATTCTGACTAATTAACTTAATAGTGATAATAAGGAACTTAATTACACATAATTTGAAAGCACTTAATTAAAATAAATTTGCTTCATTACTATAAAATATAATAATCTGGTAATTAATAGATTTCCCATATAAATCTCTATGTTTCGAAGTGAAATAATATTAAAAATAACACTCAAACTTAAGATATGTGTTCCTAATACAGTAGTTCTTACGAGTCTTGTACAATATGATTTTTTTTATGACAGATGTAAAAGTAAAGTAGCTGTCTTAACCTTACGGTGAAAATGGAATATATGGCCACTGTTTATTAAACCACTGACGTACCCAGTAATCATCCAAATAAAGAAATCAATATATCGAATTCACCATGGTTGACAGAATGGAATTTTGATGAATGAGAAAGAGGTTCATCTAGATACCTACCAAGTGAGCTCTCGAAAGGCTTCCCAGCTTTGGAAAGCGATTATTCGGGGGATGAAGAAGTGGAGAGATTTTGTGTTTAAATCTCTATATGTATCTATACACCTGCCAATAGCATATTATACATACCAAGAACATATACAATATTTCACAAATGTATAACCTCCGTGGACTTCAAAATGAAAATAGTCATGCTGCACTGGAGATTTACAGGTGATCACGACTATCTGTCTTGTTCAACTTTTCCAACAAAAATTGCATCGTTGAACAGTTTCACCAAGCAAATTTTCAAATCAAGGCTGATGGCTGATTTTAGCTGAAGTGAAATTAGTTAAATCAAATACAGATATTCACAGGAATTTATATCTTGTTCTAAAAGGCAATGCACATATGTGGTATTGTATACCGCAACGGATATGCTTCTTTTTGATAGTTTTCTGTGTATATTAGAATGTTCACCCTTAAAAAATTAGAATTGGATTGTTCTTTAACAATGTACATCACTGAAAAGTCTCTATATTTTTTCATATTCGTAGTATTCGTAGCCCCTGTTGACACTTGGTTTCTTACTTTACTATTAAACTTACTAGAAGTTATTTGTAGATTATTATGTCCTCTTGATGCTCCAACGAACATAGCTTAATAAGTTTATTGTGAAAATAATTGCCAAATACTGTTAACAAACATTGCTGATTGGGCATGTACGGATGTTGGCAACTACTGTTAATACGGATGGCATCGTGTGTATTAGTCTCATTTCTGGTGCTGAATTTGGACTGACAATTATTTTATTTTATTGATGTATCTACATTTTACATCATGATTAATGGCGAGAAACAGGAAGGAAATTAGAGTATCGACTGTTTGTGAGAAGTTTCTAGCATGACATTTCTATGATAGCAAAATTTGTAACACTGTTATTGAAAGGAGTGATAAAAAAAAAATTAATAGAATCTGTCAAAGTTTGAAAATTAGGCAAAAAATATTTGAAGTCCACTTGATACTGATATAGGCTAATCGGGACTGAACCTATAGTTTAAATTAGAACCGATGTCACTGTGCAATACGTCTCCTCAGGAAACCGAAACGTTGGCCCATTTATTACAAGATGACAGCGTTAGCCACCATAGTAAGGAATTATATGCTCTAGTTTGGATGCATTGTTTTGGAAATGTTTGTGATCTCCTTGAGTTCAAGCACCAGAGTATCGTAGCGAATCATACACAGTGCATATATACTTTATATAATTCCCTTGATCCATTCCATACAAGGATCAAGGAAATAAATAATTATTAAAATTATTGTATTAGTTTATAACAGTTTGAAAATCAATTTTAGAATAGAGTGTATTATGTGTACTTTTTATTCCTTTGGTAAGGTAAAGTTCCCCGTGCATGTAGCACCGTGCCACGAAGGCACATTTAAGGAATGTGGGGATAGAGCCACACACATTCTCGATCTCGGCAATTTTGGAGGTGATGTGATCAGTACCACGTTCCGGCCGCCTTTACCACCCCCCAAGGGTTGCCCCCAGGTACCCATTGATTTGAGGCTGTGTGAGCCCCAGAGCCGCTTTATGTGGGGACAGGTCTGGAAAAATTCCAGCCTTAGATCACCCACCCCGGGAATCGAAAACGAGTCTCTCCGGTTTTATTCCTTTGGAATGTTTATATTTCTTCTTTCTTTTTTCAATATTTCAAATACTAAATTCAATATTCAAAAATTGTGTAAAAGTAGTCAACTGAAAGAAAAATCTCCACAAGACGAAATAAATAAATATATCAGGTACTGAACAGCATATTTCAGGACTGTGTCGAGTGAATTGAGATTTGAGAACTGAGTCCGCTTTACGCTCAGATGGGGTAATCGGGTCTGGACATACAGTTAAAATGTGGAATCCCAACCTCTGTACAATTTGCCTCCACCGAGGATCGAACCCGGAACCTATAGATGTGTCAATGAACTAAGCACCCGAGTTCCATCTGCGAAATTCGATTTTTGGATGTCGGGTCTTTAAAAATGTTGACCATGTAGCTGAAACAAAAAAAAAAAAAAAAAAAAAAAAGATAATTCCGTGTCAATGGTGGCCGACCTCAAAGTACGCATTTTTCGGTAAGATCATCTCCCCTTAGGCTTCTATTTTGATCCAACATGCGTCAGCTGTTTCTATGCTTCTACTCTTTCCTTTTACGACACCCTCCTCCCTGTTTTTATCGCCTCCAGCTTCGAAAGCGAGAGTGTGTCGTGATAAGCGAGCAACCAGCATCCAACTAAGCTCCTGGGAACATAGGGGAGAGATGATTTTCTAATATGGAGAATCATGGCAAAAGTGGGGTACAGTTTGTTTATGCATGTGAGCAGGAGTTATGGTCAAATGGTAGTCTTCTTTTGGCAGTAAAGATAATTGAGAGCACAAGGGAGAAAATGGTACAATAAAGGCAAAATCTTAAGTGAAAATGCCGGCAAAGATACTGCGACATGATCTTCATTGCCAACATTTTGTTCTTGGAGACAGTTTCTGAACTGGGGCAATGCGATGAAGCGACCGCTTTGATTGATTGAATTTGTGTTTTAAGTCCACTTTGTGCACATTATGGCTAATCGGGACTGAATCTACAGTTTAAAGTGGGATCCGAACCACTATGTCCCTTCACCGGGAATTGAACCAGGGACTCCTTGATTACAAGCCGACGACGTTATCACTACGCCATCGGAAAGGCATGGGGTGATTTCGAGAGTTAAACGTCCCACTCAATTCACTCGTCACAAGTCATTTGTAAATAACCACTCAATCAGCTGGAAGAACTTGAGACGGTAAGGAACGATAGACAATCCGAACAATACTTTGTTCATGTCTACAAAATATAAATATAGCCATTTGAATATGGGAGAACGTTGAACATCAATGGTTACTGACCACTGTTGTATACAAAATAATTGGTTTACAATGTAATGGAAATTATTATAAGAAATGTGTCGAAAAACGTCACAGGAGAAGTAGAAAAATCGGTGGTACCGAAATTTTTTTGTTCGTTTGCATTGTATTATATTCTAAACAAATTCTAACTCTCAATTTTTTCAATAACACATAGTTCCTACAGATCTTCTGAAACAATCATTATAACATGACAACATGTAGATGTCCAAATTACATATTAAATCATCGTAAAAAAAAAGGTAAAGTGTTCCCCTGTGCACAGCACCACGCCATGAAGGCGTATAGGGGGTGTGGGGGTAACGCCCCACACTTTCTTGATCCGGTCGTGAGTGGGGGTGATGTGATCAGCATCACGCCCCTGACCGCCTTTACCCCCCAAGGTTTCCCCCAGGTACCCATGTTATTCGACGCTGGGTGGGCGCCGCTTCCATCGTTAGAAAAGTTCCCGGATTTGAACCGGCCGGGGATCGAACCCGGGACCTTTAGCATGGTAGTCAGACGCGTTACCGACTGAGCCACCGTAAAGTGTTTATTAAAAACGGATCAATATTGGTTACATAAGATCCTCAATCCTTTCATAGAAATCAAATATTCAGTTATGCACTAGGTACCATACATGATATGAGTTCGTATTATTGAAGGATCAAAGCGGCAAATAAAAATACATGCCACGTATACGACAAGATGCAATCAGCTTTAAACGATTCATTCCCAAAACTTTAAAAGTTATCAAAAAAGTGTCAGGAGACTGATTTCCTTTCCGATGGTAGCTGGCTTTGATCGTCCTGATGAAGCGAATCTACGTAATGAATATGGAAAAGATGTATTAAATTTCATGCATACCTAACGAATCATTCTTTGTTTTAATATTAAAATTAATGATATAATGCAACTTTACAATTTGAAGAAAAAGTTTATCTTGCTTGCATTTAGATGAAAGATAAACTACACAGGGATTATTTTTAAGTAATAAGTTACTGGTTCGCGTAATCACAGCGAGATAGGTATAAAGAACTCTAGACATATTATTTTCCGAACACCATGCATTGTTGATATTTATTATATTATGCATTACAAGATCTCTTAAATACAAACAATACATAAAAATCAGGCTGTATGGTTGCTTGATTGATTTGCTATATTTTACCTCGCTTTTTGTGCCACTTTTGGCTAATTTGCGAAGATAGGGATGAGTGATAATATAATTAAATTGATGAATGGACACTCACAAACATACATGTTCATGCCGGAATTCGAACCCGGTACCCCTGGTGTCGTAGGGCAGTATGGTTGCGGGAGATGGGGGAAGTGTGTGCGTGCGTGAGTTCTGGGTTGTGGATAATAATGATGCAGGTAGCTAAAACGTAATTGTTCAATCTGACAAGTCTAAATATCTCAAAATCATTATGTAAGTTAAAATACTAAGTAATGAAGAAGTAATCTTTATTAGTTTTTAACTTATATTTGCATGAAATTCTCGAATTTGCAAACTCGTTGTTAAGGATCTTGGTAGCCATAGCTGAGAAAATTTTGACAGCTGCAATGTTTCACTACTCAATATTATCTGGTAAGCAAAATGGGCAAACTGCAAACGTCGCAAGCGTAAATTAGGTGTGTGTGTGTGTGTGTGTAACACACGCAATTCTATATTTTCATTGTATACACATCGAAGTTCTTTACACATCCTGCCGATCTCCGTGGCGGAGTGGTTAGCTCAGCGCGCTACGACGTCAGGGGTCCCGGTTTCGAATCCCGGAAAGGACTTGAATGTTTGTGTTGTCTTGAAAAGAGAAAACCGAGAATAAAGAGAAAAACTGATACGTATGAATGTTAAGAAAAAGTATGAATTATGGGGGATACCACCGAATAGGGGTATTCCTTTCTTGTATAATAATAATAATAATAATAATAATGATGATGATTAGCGCAGCGGTCTACAACGCCATGGCTCCCGGGTTCGAATCCTGGCTTGGGCATGAGTGTTATTTTTAAGTGTCCCTTCATCAATTTAATCATATCATTGCTCATCATCATCGCCACAATTAGCCAAAAATGTCAGAAAAGCGACGCTAAATAAAAATTCAAAACAAATCAATTCACATTTCCGTTACTTCGAGTGATGTTGATGTGATATTGGAGAACATTAGATGTAAAACACAATTACATATATATATACGTATTAATAATATCATGCCTTGCTGAAGTTGACTTTATTCTGTTAAATTGACGGCAAAAGAGGGTTACGACAATAAATTCGCTTTGCCTACAACAGTCAACCATCATCTTTACAGGGAATGGTTTCCGACTGTGACTTTTCTCTTTCCAAATTGATCATGACATACATTGAAATCTCTACAGATTACACGTCAGGATCCAGCTGTATTGATTTTTTGTCACATGAACAAGCGATGAGGTTTTGTTTGTTTGTTTATTGGTTATTTATGATCGTATATTCCTGCTCTTAGTTTTAATTTTAACGATGGGATTGCGTGATTGATGTTTACCAATCGCATGGAAATGCAAACATACACGTCCAGATCCAGACCCATGGCTTCATAGCATTTTATGCTAACCCCTACACCACCGAGGCCAGTGAAAGATGGGGTAACGATAGGAACAATATGTAACATTAGAAAAGAACAACAAGGAAATGAATAAATGCCCATAAGATGAATGATGAACTGATGAAATAGACGATTGAAATACACACCATGATCTACGACGCTGTTGACCCAAGTTGATTGATTGATTTGCTTTATTTTACTTCGCTTCATGTGCCACTTTTGGCTAATTTGCGAAGATTGGGATGAATGATGATATGATGAAATTTATGAATGGACACACACAAACATCCACACCTAGGCCAGGATTCGAACCCGGGACCCCTGGCGTCGTAGCGCTGTGTGCTAACCACTCCGCCAAGGGGGCCGGCTTGACATAAGTTAGGATCTAACTGAATGTATACTTATAGTAAAGAACTCCAGAATACAGAACCAGATTAAAACGATTGTAGGAGTCGACGCTCAGACGTAAGTCCTCAGAGGTCCATTACGTCATCATGTTTACTTACAAACTTGATTGATTGATTGATTTGGTTTATTTTTCTTTGCATTTCTGCCACTCTTTCCTAATCGCGAAGATGAGGATGAGTGTTGATATGATAAAATTGATGAAGAAACACAAAGAAGAACCATGCCCAGGCCGGACCTCTGGCGTTGTAACGCGCTGTGCTAACCACTCCGCCGCGCAGGCTGGCTGCAACAACAAGAGCTCGTGCGTCTCCGATAATTATAATATGTCGTTATAATTAATAAGCGATACACACACACACACACACAAACACACACACAGTGCTTTTTCTTAGCGGTACGCAACTGTACGCTATACCGGAAACTTATTATAGGCGTGTGAACATACTACAATATTTTGAGTAGTTCTTACATGGGCGCAACATAAAATTTTCCTGATATTATGACTACTCCGATTGGTAATAGGATAATGAGAAGAGATATTGGGTCAAGATTATTTGAATTAGTAGATAGGCCAATAAATAGATATTTTTCCTTACAAATCTACGCAGCAGTAGTTTCCATCCTTAAGATAAAGTGACACCATATTTACATGCCATCATAAGAATGAAAGTGTTTTAAGTACATAATAAGAGAAAGGAAGATAATCAAAGAAGCCAAGGAGTGAGGGAAAAGAAGAAGAAGGAAAACGTAAGTGAGGGATAGGTAAAAAATATAGAAAGAAGACAACGCAAACGAGCGCGCAAAGGGAGAGAGAGAAAGAAACAGGGAAACGAAAGGGAGAGAGGAAGATAGAGAAGTCAGAAATTCAGAAGAGGGAAAGATAGGGAGAAATAGGAAACGAGAGAGAGGGAGAGAGAGAGAGAGAGAGAGAAACAGAGAAGCGAGAGAGATAGAGATAGAGAGAGGGAGAGAGAAAGAGAAATAAAATAGAAAAGCCAAATAGAAAAGAAATGAAAATGTAGAATAAATACAGGCAGAGAGAGAGAGAGAAAAAGAAGGGGAGTGGCAGAATATCTATGGAGAGAAAAAATAAAGAAGAAACTGACAGAAAATTGGAAGGGAAACAAAAATATAAATGGTCACGTAAAAAAGAAGTAAACACGAACTAATAGGTACATACGTGCTAAAACAGAGAAAATGTCGAAAGCTAGAAAGAAGGTACAAGGAAAGAAAGAGGCAAAAAGAGTTACCAAAATCGGGAGGGAGGAAATAGAAATCCGCAATTTTTTCTTATTCAAGGAAAAGGGGGGGGGGAGCGGCTCCCGTTGATCCTCCCTGAGGACGCTCACGAGTTCCTATGGTGAAAACAATAGCAAACCAACTTGAAGAGTACCGGAACAATTTTGAAATGTACTTTACACTGAAT
This sequence comes from Lepisma saccharinum, assembly GCF_977018435.1. Lineage (NCBI taxonomy): Eukaryota > Metazoa > Arthropoda > Insecta > Zygentoma > Lepismatidae > Lepisma > Lepisma saccharinum. The sequence continues at coordinate 187,672,462 of NC_139230.1, read as the reverse complement.
AAGGAAACTTTCTAAATAGTCTAGGAAATTCTTTACGGCGAGGTTTAACCGGATCATGGACTATACACCGCTGTGTATATATTTGTGTAAATATGTAAACATTATATAGTCCATGAGTCTATATATATACGTGTATATGTATAGTCCATACACATAGTCCATGATCTGGTAGAAGGTTAAACCTTACCTCTAAAGAATTTCTTAAACTGTTTTAGAAAGTTTAGTTATGCTGTACAAAGTCCATTTTGAAGTTGTTTGCCACAATCAAGTTGCACGTTAACATATGAGGGGTGATCAAAGAGGTCACCTAAGGATCCACTTATCCAACTTCTTTCACTTTTAAATGAACACACACCTATCTCTTTAGCTGCTTTGAAAAATATTTTAGCATTATTCTTAATTGTATTTATATCATCCCCTAATAAGTCTACATCATCTGCATATGCTAACAACTGAGTCACACCATTTAATTTTAGTCCTTCGTTAGTTTCTTTTACCTTCCTAACAGCATATTCTATGGCAAAATTAAAGAGCAATGGAGATAATGCATCTCCTTGTTTTAACCCATCATGAATCGTAAATTTGTCAGACACATTAATACCCACACGAATTTTACTTCCTGTTTCACTGGTGCATACTTTTATCATATTAACAAGCTTCTTAGGTATTCCAAACTCGACTAATATATTGCCGGACCCTGTGGGCGAGTGGTTAAACGTCAGGGGTTCTGGGTTCGAGTCCCGGGTAAGGCATGGGTATTTGTGTTTGTCCTGATGAAAAGAAACTGAGAAACTGTAAGAATTGAAAAATGTAAAAAGTGAAATAAGTGAATGGTGGGGGATACCTCCGTGCAGGGGGTATTTTCTTTAAAAAAATATATAAAAAAATAAAAAAAAGTGGTTAGCACATCGCGCTGCGACGCCAGGGGTCCCGGGTTCGAATCCCGCTCGGACTTGGTTGTTTGTGAATGTCCATTCATCATTTCATCACTCATCCCCATCTTCGCAAATTAGCCAAGAGGCACAAAACGCGAAGTAAAATAAACTAAATCAATCAATCAATCGACTAATATATTATATAATTTATCTCTTTTGACCGAATCATATGCTTTTTTGAAATCAATGAATAGCTGATGGACACTTTGATTATATTCCCACTTTTTGTCAAGTGTCTGTCTGATGTGAAAAATTTGATCTGTAGTTGATCTGTTACGTTTAAATCCACATTGATAATAACCTATAATTTCATTAGCATATGGGGTTAGTCTTGTTAAAAGAATGTTAGATAATATTTTATATGTTGTTGAGAGTAGAGAAATTCCACCGTAATTATTGCAGTTCATTTTATCACCTTTTTAAAACACAGGAACAATTATGGATTTTTTCCACTGTTGAGGGATTTTTTCTTTATTCCATATTAAACAAATTAATTTATGAATTTGACATATTAACGAATTTCCACCATATTTAATTAACTCAGCTGGTATTAAATCAATGCCAGGTGCTTTGTTATTCTTTAGCCTTTTAATAGCATCTTTAACTTAGGTTCTGAAACTAGAGGTTCTGCTGTGTGTACTTCATTTACTTCTGATTTATCTCCTACATGAACATTTAAGAGGTCATTAAAGCTGATGGAAAATACAGGTGCAAATTGCGCGAAACACTCCCGATATTTCTCTTTAGTATCTCTTCAAGTATTATTTGTGGCAAATGAAATAGAATCACTAAGCTCTCTTTTAATTTTACAGCCAAATCGTCAAACTGGAACAAAGAGAAGCGGTTAGGCCAACTAGATATTTCTGAATAACAACCATGGATAATATGGATGGGGGAAATGTTCACTTTTTCCCAGAGGGAGGGGATGGGTGAGGATATTACTGGTCCAAATTATATTAGTGACAAAATAACACATGCCAATTTAATGTGCATTATTACAGATATCAATCAATTTGGAGTATATTTCACGCATGATAGTGGATAGGGATGTAAGAGGTGACCCTTAGTAAATAGACCAAAACCAAATGTCAACCTCACTTCCACGTAGTACACACTAGACTGAATTTTGCAGAATAACGAAACTCTGGTGTCTGGACCCATATGTGTCTGTGATTTTCTCTTCACCTTATCACCATTCATCCTCATCTTCGCAATTAGCCAAGAGTGGCCTCGCCTTGTAATGAAGGGGTCCCGGGTTCGATACACGGTGGCACATAGTGGTTCGGATCCCACTTTAAACTGTAGGTCCAGTTCCGATTAGCCCTACTGTGTATAAAGTGGACTTAAAACACCAACTTAATCAATCAGAAACCAATAGTGGCTCAAACGCGAAGTAAAATAAATCAAATGAATGAATGAATCAAAAAACATGATAATGAATAGAAAGTTACCCACAGAAAAGGCAAGAAGGGGGAGGGGGGACGATTTCTCCTGGTCCAAGGTATTTACATTGTTTTCGATAGTTTCGAAATGATGTACTTGCATTCTCTTCCGGGAATCTCTGGAGCTAGCGAACGAAATGAAATCTCTGAGCAAGTAGTGACTCGAGAGGGCTCGACCAATGAACACGTGGGAGGGGAAGCGAGTGCATGAAGGGGAAAACGCGGCTGCAGCTACCAGCAGTTTGCAGCAGCGCGCAGTGATTTGCTCCGTCCACTCGTTTTCTCCCAATCTATGCCGTTATGCGTGGCCTTTCTCAACAGATTCCCAAGACAGAGTGTAACGGTCTATCTTACACTTCCCTCCTAGATTGAGATCATTTAAAACCAATGCCGCCGATTTTGTATCTGCATCATCTTTAAGTGCATTAGTTAGTAAAAAGACAAAGTACGTAACTCATGAGCTTCACACAGGATATTTCCATATTCTCGCTCGAAATTTTCCTTCGACCGTAAAAGTAATGAAAATAAACCACCAAAAATGCGAGGCAGTTCCTGCACCAGAGCGCGCCAACAACCTGCAGCGAGAAATGCAAAACTAACATTCTTCTTTAAGTAAAATAACTTAGAACACTCTGCCCCATCGCAACACAAAGAAGGTTCTGCTTTGTGTGTCAATAGAGGCAAATGAGAAGCGAGAGCTTTCTGTGTTCACCACTCAGGTGACACTAAAAACCGCGAGAAAATTCGCAAGAGAAATACTACTAATGCGCGAAAAAAAGTTCGCTAACATGTTAATGTTGGAGAAACAGCAAATGCCAACCATTTAGGGGCTGTGGAACAAGTTAAATGTAAATGTTAGTTGTGATGATGATGATGATGATAATAATGCTAATAATAATAATGCAAATAATATAATAATAATATTATTAATATTATTATTATTATTATTATTAATAATAATAATAATAGCCATTAAGCTAGAAGAATGCGCTCAATATTTTAATCACGATCTGACCTTACAAGGTGCTGGGTTTCAGTCTCGGCTGGGATATAGACACGATAAGATGACAGAGAAAAACTATCAAATATTAAAAACACAAATGTAATATATCATCAATGTTACAAATGAATTAATATTTTAAAATCATATAATATAAAACATAAAATTATTCTTTAATTTATTGATGTCCTACAACTTCTAATGATCATTAATTTAATATCGAGAGACATGCCATGTCACTGATGAAAACTAGATTCAATCCACGTGTTCAGCCATATTACAATCACTTAAGTTAACACAATATCAACATCCGATAAATTAATTGGATGTGATGTAAATGAAGTGAAACAAGACATATAATCTTTCAAAGGTTTTCAGTTAATAATCCGATACATGTATTGACTGCAGGATATTAAATATATTCTCACTTGGAGAAACAGTTTAGAAAATGACTAATGTGCTAATTTAGTAATCTTTTCAGACTCCTGAATTCTACTTGTGAAGCGCTACTAAATTTTGGTATTTTTTAGATATTTCAGTTTAACAAATATTATCTTTGTTACTTCAGTAGCTTTGCAGGAGGTTAGTTCTACCATATACCTTATGCTATACAACGCTTCGAATCTTCGGTATTACTAGTAAATGATTGTTCATTTTATCAGTTCTACATTGAATATATGTATATATGAATGGTATGAAGAAGGTGAATGTTAGCAATTATGAAGAGAATATAACGATTGATTCCTTACAAGGTATTTTATATCACACAAAATTCTTTGTTTACTAGCTTTACGATAACTACTTTAGTGAAGATGGGACCGTGTCCAATTAAACACGTCTCAATTATACAGGTATGTTCTGTTATTGATCCATACGAAATTGTATCTCAAAACTTCTCAAAATATATTTCTTAATGTTTTGGCATATAGCATAGTACCTTCTGGCATATTCAACGTTGTATTATCTTTGCATTCTTCTTAGGAAAAGATCAGCCTCCAGATTTTAACCAACATAGCGTGGCGTGTAGAAGTTTGACACTTGTATCTGACGCAGGAGTTCTTCCAGAGGAAATATCTGACATATAGCTCCACGACCAGTAAAGACTTACCTTTCCGGCTGATTTATTCCCAACATGGCACGGAGGCAGAAGACGTTGTCAGAAGTGAAAGGAAGAAGAAAACTTGGCACCTGGGGGAAAGGTTAACATGCAGCAAATTAGAATTGCGTGGGTGAACAGTGGTAGGTACAGAACCAGTAGACTGAAAACTTGTTGGAGTATGAATTTACATAATGTACTAAAAAAAAATCTACTACTACTTGTGAGTTGCTGCTATTCTTATAAGGACAGAGCTATTCGGGGGTAAATTCTGAAGTTGTCTATAATACGCTACGAATGTTGGCCTCGACATGGCATGGGCGTTCTTTGTAAGTGTCCCTTCATCGATTACATCATATCAGCACTCATCCACATCTTCGCGATTAGCCAAAAGTGGGAGAAGAACGAAGCAAGTTAAAACAAAACCAAAAACCAATCAAAAAATCATTTGATGATAATTAGGGCTAGGATTTTTATGACCTAAAAGTCACCAAAATAAAATATGTTCTTATGACCTAAAATTTTACAAAATATGCAGTATAATTTATAAAATATGCCCTTATAACTGGACTGTTTCAAACGTCAGTATCTAAATGCTGAGATATTTTCACATATGTACTATTTTTAGTTCACTTTATGGGCCCTGAGTTGCAATGCACAATGAATACTTTCTCTAAATTTTCAAATAAAAATTAAAAAAAAAATTGCTACAGTCCAAAATAAAAAAAACAACAACTCTCTAGTAAACATAGGAGTAAGAACGAATCGACTTCGAAAATGACTGTATATTTCTTGAAAATGTAAAAATATGCTGAATATGACCGAAATTTAATCAAAATATGCTATATCACGCAAAATTGGTAAAATATGCTAAAATATGCCCTTAAAAAGCGCCTTAACGTGATTAGTTTCTTCATAATATGAATTTCTATATGTTTGGGGAACACATCACCCTTACCAAAATAAAATAAAAATATGCTAAGTCATGAAAATCCTAGCCCTAATGATAATAAATATATTCTAGTTTAAACAAATGTAACATAAACATGCAGATGGTTCTGTATACCAAGTAATGATGCAATATATTGTTATCAACTGTTATCTGCATTTACTACAAGACACATTTAAGGTTTTATTGTTTGATTGATTTGGTGTTTTAAGTATACTTTATGCACAGTAAGGCTAATCGGTACTGGACCTACAGTTGAAATTGAGATCCGAACCACTATGTGCCTCCAGTGGGTATCGAACCTGGGACCCTTTATTACAAGGCGACGACGCTAATCTGCGCCATCGGGGAGGTACACACATTTAAGGCAACGTGTTATTACGGAGGGAGACAGTAGTTGAACAAGAATTCGTTTTCCCAGTCAACTGTACGTATGAATAAGAAATTACATCACAGAATAGACATAGTGTAAAATTTTAACTGTCATTTCGCAGATAAGATAATAACACCTATATACAAATTTAAAACACATCGAAAATATTCATAATAAAAAACGTTAAAGTGATGACAGTTATGGTTTCACGTAACTCTTTCATCTTATATTCGTGGAAATAGCCGTAATTGTTAAACAATGCCGATAGCAATAATATGGAGTTTATATTTCTAATGCAATTCAGTACCCAGTTTCATATCTTTTTCACTGATACGATGGCAGATTGAAAAATAAGTTCTAATGGTGGGCAAGAAGACACACACACACACAGAGACAGACAGAGAGAGAGAGAGAGAGAGAGAGAGAGAGAGAGAGAGAGAGAGAGATGAATGATCTCTGTGACTAGGTCAATCAACTAAGGATGATTTTGGGGTCCAATAAGAAAACAAAATCAGGGGAAAGCTGGAACAAATTTTATTATCTTCCTAACAGGGTTCTTAATGACATATTAATTTTGCACTCCTGTACCACCCCGGATTTGGCCGCCATCATTGAAAAATGGCGCCCAAAATCAGTTTTTTGCAATTATCTCGCTTGAAAAGCATTTTACGGAAAAGAAGGTTATGATGAAAAATAATCTACATAAAATATTATACAAAAAAGGTTCTGTGCATTTTTCTTCTAGAATGCACCGTTAGGACGTTAGAGGAGCGAGAATTTAACTTACTTTTTTTCCGCTCAATTTTGCAAGAGCGAAAGACAAGGAAACTTTTTTGCAAGGTAACTTGAGGGCTTATTTATTATTAAAATACCTATTCTAAATATTTGAGCCGCGGTAGCTCAGTCCTGTCGACATCCGTGGCGGAGTGGTTAGCGCTGTAATGCCAGGGATCCCGGGTTCGAATCCCGGCTGGATGTTTGTGTTTGTTCGTAATGAGAAAAACCGAGAATATTAGTAAAAAGTGATATGCGTGAAAGTTGAGAAAATGGTGAATGACGGGGAATACTACCGCGTAGGGGAATTAAAAAAAAAAAAAAAAGTCGTTTAGCCGTCTGACTATCATGCGGGAGGCCCGATTTCGTTCCCGGAGCGGGAGAACACAGATTTTTTCCGCCTGTTCAAGCGGTTCCGGGCCCATCCAGCGTCCTATAAAGTGGGTACCTGGAGGAAACTCTTGGGTGTAAAGGCGGCAAGGGCATGGTGCTGATCACATGACCCTCAACTTCGCCCGTGTTCAATAAAGTGTGGAGCCCTAACTGCACACACCCTATGCGCCTTTATGGCATGCTGCAAAGCACAAGGGAGCACTTTACTTTATATTTCTTTTACTTTTTATTCTAAATGTTCTAGCAACTTTTCTTCAAAATGTGTTTTCAAGTTTCAATATATATGTTAATTAAACAATAATTCAGCAATATTTAATATAAAACGAATGAACATATTGTCTGTATTTCTGCTACTGTTAGAAACCAAACCATCCCTTGTCTTCTACCAGCAAGAATTATTGTAAGTAAATATAAACAAGATCATCACAGTTGTCCTGAGCTTTCAGATCGAAGCGAAAGCTACAGGCCACAATCTAACCAAAGATTTCAAACCGAAGTGATAACACGCCCCCTTTAGTCTAAAGGAAAACAATCACCGTGTATGCGCGAATAACAAAGTGCTTATATGCATGCTATTGAGAACATGGTGCAGTTGGAGCGAAATGTGCAGCTTGTCGTGTAGTTTCAAATCGAAAAGTTGCATTTATTTCTTAAGATTAGCTTCCAAGAGACACGTGCTGCTTGCTTCTGTCTGAAAGCTCCCTTCCTCTTCTATACAGTCTGTCCCGGAAATCCCCGGAGAGAGCGAATGATTTGGTTGTTTGGTTGATTTAGTGTTTTAAGTCCACTTTATGCACAGTAAGGCTTTATAGCATCAAGATCAGGGTATGGTGGTTGAGATGAGAATCACTGGCACAAGAACTGAAAGCCTTTGCTTATCCCTTGATTAGGCATGCCGAAATTCCACTTAGCATTGAGTCAGTCACTTCTCTGCCATCCACCACAACTCTTCATGGAGCGCATCACGGTTCAATCGTCATATCTGACCAAAACTTTTCTGATCGTGTTACTGTGGTTTGAATTGTTGTTTTAAGTCTACTTTATACACGAATAGGCTAATCGAGACTGGACCTACAGTTTAAAATGGTCTCCAAACCACTGTGTAATGTGCCTCCACCTGGTATCGAACTCGGGACTCCTTGATTAGATTGGCGTTTTATTCTTAACTAACCCTATTGGACAAAGTCAACATGTTCCTTTAGAGATACCTTGACTTTCAGACCAAACATATTATCTCCCGCACACAGGTGACACTAAACTATTTCCTATAAAGTACTGCATGCAATGATAAAATCAATCGAACCATAAATGACATTCTTAAAGAAAAAACAAATGTAATAAGTCCAGTTTTATAGAAGAGATATTTATTTTTATAGAAGAGAAATACTGCAAAACATCACGTACGAGGTGCTTCCGTGAGTTCCGCGCTTGCAAAACGGGACGGGAAAATAATGTAAAATTTCTTGCTCATCTAGCACCCAAACGAAGCATCCTAGAAGAAAAATGTACAGAACCTTTTTTGTAGAGAATTTTATATAGATTATTTTTCATCATATCCTTCTTTTCCGTAAAATACTTTTCAAGCGAGATAATTGCAAAAAAATGATTTTGGGCGCCATTTTTCAAAGATGACGGCCAAATCCGGGCTGGTACAAGGGTGCAAAATTAATATGTTGTTAAGAACTCTTTTAGGAAGATAATAAAATTTATTCCAGCTTTCCACGATTTTTGTCCTTATCGGACCCCTTATTGACTGACCTACTCATTACTAAGGCTAAGGTTTTGATGACCTTAAAATTGCCAAAAAATGTCGTTTAAAAAATGCATTTATGACCTAATACATGCAAGAAAATGCCCTATAAGCTTAGAAAAATGACCTAAAAATTCTGAAAGATTTGTAAAACAAATACCTAAGAAGCTTGTTAGTATGATAAAAATGTGCACCAGTGAAACAGAAACTAAAATTCGTGTGGGTGTTAATATGTCTGACAAATTTACAATTCATGATGGGTTAAAACAAGGAGATGCATTATCTCCATTGCTCTTTAATTTTGCCTTAGAATATGCTGTTAGGAAGGTAAAAGAAACTAAAGAAGGACTAAAATTAAATGGTGTGACTCAGTTGTTAGCATATGCAGATGATGTAGACTTACTGGGGGATGATATGAATACAATTAAGAATAATGGTAAAATATTTTTCAAAACTGCTAAAGAGATAGGTTTGGAAGTTAACAAAGAGAAAATTAAATATATGCTTACAGGCCGAAACCAAGTGTTAGGTAATAATCAAAATCTAATTATTGATAACAACTCGTTTGAACCAGTTTCCAAATTCAAATACTTAGGAGTAATATTAACAAATGAAAATTATATTAAAGAGGAAATAAAAAGTAGGCTTAATTCAGGAAATGCATGTTACTCCTCTCTTCATAAACTTTTGTCTTCTCGTTTAATATCTAATAAACTAAAAGTTAAAATATACAAAACAGTAATTTTGCCTGTATTATTATATGGATGTGAAACTTGGTCCCTTACATTGAAAGAGGAACATAAATTGAGAGTATTTGAAAATAAGATCCTTAGGAAAATCTTTGGACCTAAAAGGGATGAGGAGACAGTGAGTGGAGAAGGTTACATAATTAGAACTACATAATTTGTATTCATGTCCAGATATTATTAGAATAATTAAATCCAGAAGACTTAGGTGGGCAGGCCATGTGGCACGAATGGGAGAGGAAAGAGGAGTTTACAGGATTCTTGTTGGAAAACCTGATGGTAAGAGACCTGTAGGAAGGCCAAGACGAAGATGGAGGGACAACGTTGAGATGGACCTAAGGGAAATCGGTAGGGATGGAAAAGAGTATATAGATCTTGCTGAAGATAGGGAAAGATGGAAGGCCTGTGTTGCTGCAGCCATGAACCTTCGGGTTTAAGAAGGCTAGAGAGTTAGTTAGTTAGTTAGTTAGTTAGTTAGTTAGTTTGTAAACAAATTTATAAACTACCAAGAGAAATTCAAATTACAAATTAACGTTACAGTATCTATCACATGTTATATAATAATAATAATAATAATAATATATCTTTATTGAGCGGGCGAGGTTCAGCGTACGCTGTTCTCCCACCTAACCCTTGTCAGAATACAGTCTACAGTTACAAACGGTATATATATCCTATAAGAAAAAAAGAAAGAAAAACAAAAATAATAATAATACAAACAATAGTAAATAAGTAAGAAAGATGAAAAAGCAAAAAAAAATGCATGGATAATTTGAAATCAAATAAGAACTGTAAAGATACAATTAATGAGTATATGTATACACAAAAAGAAAAAATACATAAAACTAAATTCTAAATACAGTTTTAAGTATATATATAGGCACACACACATGCACACATAAATGCATATTTGTTAATGTTTGAAGGCTGCAAGAATAGAAATATTTGACATGAAGTAATATCAAATTCTTACATTGACATTAATACATTGTGGGATGTATTTTTATTCGTGTGTGCTTCTAGATTCAAACTGTTTACATATTAGATAGTCCTTTGCTGTGGATTTAAGAGCATGCAGTGTTGATTGGTTAGTTATTGTTATGGGCAATTTATTCCAGGTTGAAACTGCATTTACCGAGAATGATGATTTGAAGGAGGCGGTACTGTGATGACATGTAAAAAGTTTGTTATGCCCTCGCGTGAAGTGTGAGTGTATTTGAGTGCCTACTTTAAGTTTTCTAAATAGATAATCTGGTTTACTTACTTTCAAAATTTTGTTTATGAAGGTGATATAGTGCAGATGCCTTCTTCTGTCCATTGTTAATATTTTCTTTGAGTTCAAATGAGGCAGGATATGTTCATATTTCCTTATGTTCAATGCAAATCGTATACAAGAATTTTGCATCACCTGAATTTTCCTTTTATCTCTGACTGAGACCCCAGGACCATAAACTACATCACAGTAATCAAAGAGTGACCACAATAAGAGCTCAACGAGCTTCAGTTTAACTTTTTCTGTTAGATAATTTTGAGACCTATATAAATTTCTGAGAATGTAGAATGATTTTCTACACAGTCCATTGATGTGTTCTGTCCAAGTGAGAGAACTATCAATCACCAAACCCAGGTTTTTAGATGTTGTTTTATGCGGTATGCACGTCCCACGTATCTTCAAGACTATGTCGTTATACTTGTCGTTTGTAATTGTTTGTCTGTTCCCCAGTAACATGTATGTGGATTTTTTGGGATTTAATATCAGTGCATTGGAGTCACACCAGGTGGAAATTCTTTTTAATTCATTGTTGAGGACCATAACATCACGTCTAACTGTAATTGGCGTGGTAGGTAGGTATATCTGTGTGTCATCAGCATAGAAATTATATGTACATGTTTGTATTGCTCTCGACAAGTCTGCTGTGTATAAAGTAAACAGTAGTGGCCCCAATATTGATCCCTGAGGCACCCCAGTTTTTATTGGCACAGATTTTGAAAATGATAGTGGAGTGCCAGGCATTTGTACTTTCTGGTGTCTGTCTGTAAGATAAGAGTTGAACCACTTGATTGATAATGAGCTGAAGTTATAATATCTGAGTTTAGCTAAAAGTAGATCATGCCGTACACTATCGAAGGCTTTGCTGAGGTCTAAGAGGACTAGTATGACTGCACACCGTTCATCCATGAAATGAAGGAAGTCATCTACTACTTTTGTGAGTGCAGTGGCTGTACTATGTTTACTGCGAAAACCTGACTGTAATTTTGGTAAAATATTGTTCGCATCAACAAATTTGGTGAGTTGCTGACACACTACTTTTTCAATAATTTTGGAGACAACAGGCAGCAAGCTTATTGGTCTGAGGTCATCAAGACTTTGAATATTCTTCTTCTTTGCTAGTGGGATTACGTGAGCTTCCTTCCATACGGAGGGAAATTCTCCAGTGCAAATAGAGAAATTGATGATTTGTGTTAGTGCAGGTAGTACAAAGGGAAGCGATAACTTTAACATTTTAACTGTGATTTTATCAGCTCCAGCTGCATTTGAGTGTATACTATGTATTGCCTTATATATGTCAAGTTCTGTTATTGTTTTAATTGTGAAACATAAATCTGTGGTATTCTCATTCCTGTTTGTCATGAAGTAATTGTACTGTTCTTGGATAAGTGTTTCAGAAAAATTGAGATTCTGTGTTACACTAACAAAATGGTTGTTTATAACATCTGCATCCCTAAGATTAGATGGAAGGGCATCAATATTATTTGTAGTTTTATCAACAATACCTAAATATTTTAATTTTTGCCAGGTACCACGTGTGTTCATATTTCTGCTGTTTATATGGGATGTGAAATATGCTTTCTTTTCCTGCCTTGTAATTGACGTTGTGAAGTTACGCAGATCCTTGTATTGTAGCCAGTCGTGTGGGTTATTTGTTCGTTTAAATTTACGTAAGGCATTATCCCTGAGTTTCATTACTAGTTTTACATTATCTGTGATCCATGGAGTATATTTTTTACCTACCCTTGCCGTTTTAGTAGGTGCATGAATTTCAAAGACGCTGATGATTTTTGAATTAAAATAGTTTATTTTGTCTTCAATATCATGGATAGGTTTCAGCAATTCCCAATCTACGGCTTTCATATCATTTTCGAATTTATCACTATCAAAATTAGAAAAGTCACGATATGTAATGTATTTCATCTTCTTTATGGGCTTCTCACAAACCAACGATACATATGTGAGACAGTGATCAGAGGTGCCTATAGGGTTTTCAACATTCGACCTGTGAACAAGTTCAGTATTATCTATTGCTATGAAGTCTAAGAGTGTTCTACTATTTGCTGTGATTCGAGTGGGTTTGTCGATTATTTGAGTCAGGCCAAATGTGTTAAAAATTGCTTTTAAATACATGGTGTCTGATTCGCGATTTAAGAAGTCACAGTTTGCGTCACCCATCAGCAATAGGGTGTCTACACAAGGGTATAGTTCAGAGAGTAGATTTTCTACAATGGAGAGTTTTGTGTACGCTATGTTCATTGCGTATGGTAGTACAAGTAAGAAAGTTCACTTTTTGTCATCTTTTACACTTTAAGTACTGAGTTGCAGTACACAACGAAAAACATATGCAAATTTTCAAAAGTGAATGATTGTCGGTTGTCGGACAAGAGAGCCTGTACATGAAAAGTTTCTCTCGACTTCCACCGACACAAGAGGAGCGTACTAGAAATGAACAATATTACTTGCTGTTAAGTCACTTTCAATTCCACGGAGTGCAAATTGCTTCCCTGACAAAATGTCCGATACAGAGCACAAAACTTTGTACCCCTTCTTTTTTTAACAATAATCCGTCTGGAGACAATGCATTTACTAATAGAAGGGGAAATCACATTGTTTGAGCTGAATTGTTACACAACATCTTGTATCAACAATATTGCATAGAATTTCTTTGTTTCTTCAAACACAGTCGTTCAGAACTGCGCTGAAGTCAATGAGACGAGAGTCGGGAACCTCTCCCATTCAAAGAGTTACATTTGCATGTAAAATGCCCCTTCTTTCACCAAAGTGTAGAAAAATGCATAATATGTCTTCTAAAAGGCTGAAAAATGACTTAAACGATTTTAAAAGCTTAAAAAATGACCTTTACTCCAAAAAGAGTAAAAAATGCAAAAAATGCCCTAACATAGGCATCCCAATTAATTCACTTACCTGTAAAACACGTTCCTATCTACTTATGCAATGTTTCTGCCTTACTAAAAAAGATGCAATTGCATCAAAATCCTAGCCCTGCTCATTACATTCTCGAAACTCATTCAGTAATTGAAGGGGAAGGGAGAAAAGAGAACTACAAACCAACACTTCGTATTCAACAGTTCGAACTAAGTAACTGGCCATACTGAGGATTTCCGTGGATTATCACAGTAGGGTGAATGCTAATGTCTTTAATGTAGATCACGGTCAGATTCCAGTTCCTGTCTCGTCGCTCCCTTCTTTCCTTCATTTGCCCTGTCATCTTCTTCTCGGCACAACAAGAAGACGTTAAAATAAACACACCAAGAAAATATCCTCTCTCATTAGGCTGCGCAAAATTTACAATCGGTAAACAAAAACTTCATTAACAAAGCTACCAGTAAAGTTCAATGCCCAACGTAGTTTTCTATTTGTGTTTGCAAGTGGGGAAAAGGCATTCAAAAATAAAAGAAAGTCGGCAATTAGCAGATTTCACTGCGTATGTACTCTATCTGCAAGATGGAGAAGCGTTTCAATACCCGGAACCAGAATAATTTGGCAACTCATCTTCCGAAGCGTATTGCACTTTCAAACATCTTGGCTTACACGAATCCAACAACCATATGCAACAAAAATTAATTAGCTCAGTATTTCGAGGTATACATACATTGATAACAACAACATGGACGAACACTCTATCTTTCCAGATATTTCGATTCCTGGTAAAGTACACAGGAACAAGTAACATTCTAGAATTTTGGCTCACTCGTCTCATGCACATTTACTTAACACTTCTAAAATAACGAGCCAGAAAGGAAAATAAGTGGATGAAAGGCAGTGTCGAATATTAGAAGAAGAAAATAAACCACGGACGCTTTCAAATCTCTAGTGCACCTTGCCTCTTGCTCTGAAAATACAAGGAGCTCTTGTTTCTTACAATTTTCTCTTATTATCATATTTTCTTTAATTGCCTGCTTATCTGAATATTAAGGATAATAACCTTTGTTTGTTAAACCTACAAATTTCAAGCCATATCCATGGCAGATATAAATAAGAAAACTAGAAAAAAAGAGATTACTATAACAACATTACAATCACAACAGCTAATTTTGTGCCATACATAGCCAAAGTTCCATAACTCTGCATTTACATTTATGATTTTAACAAAGTGTTATTTCGTTGGAGGGGTGTAAGGGGTTACCTTCCACGTAGTACACCCAAATGTCAATCTCACTTCCACGCAGTACACCCTGGAATGCATTTTGATGACGAACGAGACACTGGCGACTGGCACTATGGCCAGCATAAATTTGTGTGTTGTCCTGTTTTTTGTCCTTGTGTGTGCTGAGTGCCTCTTTACAGCCTCAGCTTTTAACAAAAGTCAGAATATTTTAATATTTTAGTAACATGATATTTCAATCATGCTTTTTTAATTATGGTAAGGGGCTGGACCCCGTATTACGTTACGGGTCAAAATAGCCTAAGTGCTGACGCACCCAAAATTTTAAATTAAAATTAAAATATTTCGTTGGAAGATAGATTTCATAATAATGTGGTGAGAACCTCACCAATCACGTCATGCTACAACCCCTGTGTCTGATTGGTTATCATTTATCATCCTGAGGAAATGCCTGCATATTTCTTTGTGATTGTTGTTTCATCTCTTTCATCAGTACTTCATTCATCCTCATCATCGCGATTAATCTACAGAGGTAGAGAAGCGATATGATATAACACAAATGCAATAACAATACATGTATTGTGCAACGTTCTGTGTAATATCGATGAGGGTGGTCATGTAACTTACCGCTACGTGACTTTAGTGTGAAGGCTTTCATCTGTTTTCCACATTTTAAAACTAATAGAATACACAATGTCTCCAGAAAATACGTAACCACAATACTTTGGTGTGGAAGGTCTCTAATTCTAAAGGGGCTATAACAACGAGATTAAAGACCTAAAGTGACAGAAGCAGTTGCCAATGTGAAGCAAATTCAGTGCAAAGTTTGCAACTATTGCACACGCAGCTGTATTGCAAGGTGCGTTTCTCGGTGGTTCCCTTAAAACTTGAGCAGATGGAGATACCATCCCCGCTGCTTCACCTCTCATTGGCTCAACCACCTGCAAGCGTGAAAATGTTCGGTAAACTTTATATTCAATTTGCTATACAACATCATAAATAAGTTTTGAAGCTTCCCTGGCGACGAATAGATTCTATCAGATAAGTTCAGGAAAGATTTCCAAGCTTTCAAGAGCTAACGTAACTTCTACTCTGAAGATGCGAGTGACGTTAGCTCTCAAAAGCTCGGAAACCTTTTGCAGAACTCACCTGGTCGATAGCTCTAGAAAATCTATTCATCAAACGACGATCAATTTCAAGCTTTCCGTTACTCTGCCGAGTGTTCTAGCCCAGACGGATCAAAGTTGCGCCTCTTACGAGCTACCTGATTCCTCAATGAGTCTTGTTCATTTTCAAAACGCCCAGTAAAAATAAAATCATTCACAGCGAAAAGTGGTGACGCTAATGGAGGTCCAAGGTGGGCCACACACTCCAGAAAATTAGCTGTTCCCCAAAGATTTTAGAAAACATATTTTGGCTATAATGGTACCACATACAATTTTCTGAATTAATTTTCGAACTTCTGAGATTTTTGTGTACCTCAATTTGCTCCTCTGGCTATCCTTGATCCCCATTTTTTTTTATATTGCTGCTCATTGAAACTGAAGTCGTAGTACTGTGCGATTTCAGTGTGAACGCATTAATTTGTCCCTGCGAGTTTTATAAATGAATAGCATGCGTAGTGCTTCCAGCGTGGGCTGATTTAGAATTTGCACGAAGTACAGCATCAGAGGCGAGATATACCGAGTAAGTGTCGTTAACTGTTATGGTTTGGGCAGCATCGAAGTGGACCTTCTATCCACAACCTGAACCGTTTATGGCAGCGCATGACAAGCCTACGAGAGCTCTCATTATGTTACCAAAGGGTTGATGATTCTACTGCAGGGGACGCGACTGATTAAAACAACAAGGAAGACGGTTTGGGTCATAGATTTTTGATTTCCTGCCATCCCAGAATCTGAAACGTCGTTAAGTTGCCACCAGAAACTCGGCTATGAAAGTCAACGCATTGTTCTGAAGACAACATTATTTCACAGAGAAGACGTGATGACAGCCATTAAAAGTTGGACACCTCCCGCTTAAACACCTGCAAAACCACCAAGATACGGCAATATGTGCGAGGAAGGATATGATCCCATTTCCTCTGCGGGCAATACCAGCAATGAAGGTGAAAGCTCATTACATTGAAAGCTAAGACGACGTTAGGTAGAAACACGACCAAAATTAAACAAAATTCAATTACAAGATGCAGCCCATTTCATGATACGTATTACGCTTTTTTTTCCATGAGTAAAATCAGCAGCCTGACATACCAAAATCGTAAAGAAATATTTTAGTCCATATTGTCAGCGACGAAGATGTTCTAATTACATAACTTCCTGGTATTAAGTTTATATTGTTTATTTTCGAAGCTGTCGTGTGTGCGTATTCTATTTTGGTTATTTTATGTCGCTTGTCTATTTCTTGAGTTGAGATGATGATGAAGGATGAACTGATGAAATGGATGCTAGGACATGCATTCACCACACCGCCACGAAGAGCGTCTATATATATGTTGCAGAACTGCTTCAGTTGGTAGGGCGTCTGATTGCCACGTAGGAGACCTGGGTTTGATTTCCGGGGTGGGTGATTTCATGTGGGAATATTCTCATCAAAGTCCCTCGGGTTTTCCCATCCCCTAATAATTGGGTACCTCGGGGCTACCCTGAAGGTAAATGCGACTGGAGTGTAGTGTTGATCACATCATCTGAACAAAATGACAAATTGTGAACGTTTGGCCCTTGCTTTTACAGTACCAAAGATAATGTTTGGTACGTACATATCAGTTTACAAAGTATAGTCATAGTCGATTGTTGAGACGAACCTTACTTCATTGGTCTTAGAGCTCACAGAGTTCTTATTGTTAATTACTCCTCCTATCCGTTAGCAATCGTTCAACTAAATACCGATTCAACACTTAACTAATAGCATATTAATAAGTTTGATCTGTCTATCAGCACGCATATTCTTTCTGGATTTTTCACAATTTTTTCAGCTCACATGGAAGGCACACAGACAAATTAAAATAAATAATATTGCGTTAAACTAGTGTTATTTAGGTCTTTTAGTTCATAAAACTTTAACTTTTTTTTACTGGTTCATTTCGATGAATTCGAAACCTAGACTGATAAATTAAGAATATTTGAAGATATGGAAAAATATAGAAAATTCAGTACCATAAAATAATGTGCATGGACGAGAATTGAGAGTAAGAAAAATTTGTACTCTTTTTGTATGTAGTATCAAATAATGCAAAGACAGCAGAATATGGGCCGAGTTAGTCGTTTTGTGGTATCCGCGTAATAAATCATTTGTGCTTTTATATTGCAATTGCATTTTAGTGTGCATCGCTTCCTACCTCCCCCCCAGCTTAATCGTAATAATGAGAATGGATGAGAAACTGATGAAATAGAGTTTGAGAATAGACCAAAGAATCGTCCATGCCCTGCCCGAAAATCGAAATCACGACCACCGTGATTATACACTAGCTCCCGAATGCCGGTGAGTGGGTGGTAAAATAAGACGACACATTGGCTTATTCCTGAGGGAAAGATCGGTTTTGTATTTCTGGATGTAACTTCTACCCACACGCCTTTGGGCGTCCCACACCTGTTTCACACCTGAACTAGTTTAAGGCAAGACTTATCCGATGCAGCTGGCCCCTGCCCAGTGGTTAGCACATCGCGCTACGATGCCAGGGGTCCTGGGTTCTAATCCTTTCCTGGGCATGGATGTTTGTGAGTGTCCATTCATCACATCATCAATCATCCCCATCTTCGCAAATTAGCCAAAAGTGGCACAAAAAGCGAAGTAAAATATAGCAAATCAATCAATTATCCGATGTAATTAATGCACATATGCATGTAAATCTAATTATATTTCATGCAAAAATGTTATTTGAAGTGCAACAATAAGAATTTACTTTTCACGCAGGGATCAATTCAAATTGAGCGATTTGCTAAGTGTGCCAGAAGACGCACGGTACCCCTCAGCACGAGTTAAAGACTGTCGATACAATACGACTCGTTGAAAACTTGGTTCACACAATTACCCTCTGTGCGACATTACCCCACTGTCCCTATACACGGAGAATAACACATTTTTTAACCGTAGCAGTGCAGCAATGTGGATATTGCTTCCACTTTATGCGTACGATAGATACGCGACAGCATTTTCTTACTAAAATAGATATTTTACATGCATGTGTGCGTCTGCAAACGCACGTGCTCAATTTGTGAACTTGGCGACATCTTAAACTTCAGAAGGGATGTGTATTTGACGTATCTCTTCTTTTCTGATACGTTGTCATTATATACACCGTCAATTCAGCTAGCACCGCCAAGGCAAATACGGAAGATATAGATATGCATCTTCCTCTAAAGAGGGGACTTAAAGTGAGCGTTTCCTAGCAACTTTTCAACGAAATTCTGCCTTGGCAACTCGCATTGGCAAATATAAAGAAAGTCTGTAAACAACCCCTTTGCAGGCAAGGATGAAAAAGCACTTTCACTTGGTAACTGACAAGTGATTTTCTTCTAACACACGGACATCAGTAAACAGTTCCACGTAAGAAATCTCTCACAACACTTTGCCAGATGTTACTCGCATAATGGAAAGCCGTTGTAGCTTTCAAAATGTTAACGAACTGAATGAATAACTAGGAAATTTTACTAGAAATAATATCAAATTAATTTTGCATCGTTTATCTTAGAAAACAAAATTCACATATTCGTCGATCGCAACTTTCATATTCTATAATTTTTGCAATGGACGGATATTATTTCTTATTTAAGAACGTCAGACATTTTACACCATAAAGTTAAGAAACACGATTCCATCACATGCTAAATTTTCCCTTTAATAGATATGAATTTGAATTTGAACTGGAGGACCAAAAGCCAAATTTCCTACGCCATTGATGAAAATTAATGCTTTTTACGGACACTCAGTACACACATGGACAGGACACAGAATGATAATTATCGTGAGTATGGGGCCTAGGCACCAGAACGTCAATAGCTTGTGACAGTGCTCTTTCCAGGGCGTACTACGAGAAAAGTAAATCGTTACTTGAGTGCGTTCCATAATAAAGAAATCTTATATCCTTCAAATAATTATGGCTGAGCCGATACCACTTTGAACCGATACTGATACTTGAAAATTGTAACAATTAAAGGTTGATTAATATTATTGCATGAGCATTTTGCTGAAAATTATATGCATCAATTTGTTTTAATCAAGTATTATATCAAAATATTAAAATAACTGGTATGGGAAGGAAGGCACAAACAATTTTCCCTCAGTGCTGGTGCAAAATAAATGAAAACTTTAAATTTTGCATAATTTCCAGTTTTGCGGCCCCCGGGAAGTACAGAATTGACGGAAAAGTATTGGTATATAAATTTTAACCGATCCTTTCCAATACTAATACTAATACCAACACATCGACATCAGTTTCGGCCCAGCGCTAAAGAAAATGCTTTGAAAAACATGTTTTCCAGAATATTAATTTTGTCATTTGTCCAATGAAAATTACTAATTCTATCTTCAAAGCTATTATCTATTAGAATATTATTTGAAGTACAGGTCCAGGTCGGAAGTTCAAACGGATACAGAACTCTGTTTCTTTGATCGATCCGGCGGGAAAAGTAGAAAGTTTGCGAAACTGGAGAGAAATGTAATAAATAAATAAAATATCTCGACTTGAGGAAACCATCGAGACAGAGTAAACACAGACGGCCGTAACCGTGGGGTTAAAGAGAATTATTGCTTCTGAAAACAGCGGCAACAGTATTTGTTATGAGGATAATTCAGACCTCACGACTTGAAGAATCCACCTGCTCCCAAAAACAAGGAACGAGGAGAGAAGGGAATCCTTGTAAAGGAGGTAATTAAAGTCAGAAGGAAGCTGAAAAGAGCCGGGAGGATGCAAAATGATATCTGGGTTACTCTAGCACAAGGCGGGAGAAAAGTGGAGGACCTTTACAGCTCATTTTCTGCAAGCGATTCTCCAAAGAGTTACTGCGCATTAATAACTTGAAATCTCAAATTCCGTTGTCTCGGAAACTTTTATAGTTTTCTCCGTTTAGAATAGCCGAAATAGAATCTTCCGTTTTATAAACATATAAGAAGTTGAAGAGAGACAAAGTTCTCCAGAAGATGCACTACGGAGGTGATGTGATCAAGAACACGCTCCTTCCGTCTATACCCGTTGCACAGTTTTCGGTGATTCGATGAATCCAGAGAAACTTGGGTTAGGGAAATTCGAATACCCATACAATCCAGGTTGAATATTTGATTGATTGATTTGCTTAATTTTACTTCGCTTTTTGTGCCACGTTTGGTTAATTTGCGAAGGTGGGGATGAGTGATGATATGATGAAATTGATGAATGGACAGTCACAAACATCCATGCCCAGGCCGGGATTCGAAACCGGAACCCCTGGCTTGAATATTTGGCAACTCCAGCATGATTATGTACTTGCTTAAATAAAATTCTGTAAATTACAATAATAAAATAACTTAAGGAATTACCGATCTAAACTTTATATGCTGCCCCTGCAATCAAGAAACCAAAGTCGAAATACAGGGTGTTCACAAATTCACGTAATCTTTTGCAAAATACATGTATGATAGTAGTTCCTGGAAATATGCACTGTTATGGTTTGATACGCATGTATTAGACGAATAATGCTAGAAAAGAACGTCTTTCAAAGTTGCACGTGATATTTTATGCGCTGTGTGTTTAATGTTTGGCTAGAGTTTCCGCACGGGAATGTGGATGCTTCTGAAAGGCTTCTGGTATCTCAACGACAGAAGATGGGTGGACTCAAGTCTGGGAATTACAAGGGAACCACAGGCTCTTAAAATGATTTTACTCCTGAAGCATAGTGTTGAAGAATTGAATAGAACCATGTGCATGGGATTGTTCTGAAACAAGGAATTCGATTCTCGTGAGCCTTGTCAAATCATACAGAAGATTAGACATCTCTACCCTTTATTGTTCCTGGGAAATTCATAACGTCCAGGCATTACTTGTTAAGGTGAATAAAATTTCAACGAATCCACCGATGCCGTAATCTCTGTTCTAAACAATTTACGTGATACCTCTATGTTATCTTCACGGAAATATCAAGAATAATGTTCTATCTTTTGGTGATTGGATCTCTCACGGGTATTTTGATAAATTAAGGTAAGAAAATAAATTAGGAATCGGGAATTTCATATTTCATTTTCGGTGGAGCCACATTTCGGTGTTACAACATTTCCAGAGATCTCTAATATCAGCAAATCTCCAATTTTATCTATTAACTTTCATTTCTCTATGAGATTTTTTCGGCATACTTTTGTCCTTCATGGATGGTTTGTCTCCTAATCTCTCTCTTTCTTCTTTCTTTTATCCCATCTCTGTAATTCTATTTTCTGTCTATTTTTACGGTATTTATTTTTTAAATTTATTTCCCTGTCTTTCCTTCCAGTCTTTTCCTCTCTTTCGTTTCTTTCTCTACCCTCTTCATCATACTCTTTTAACCTATTTTTATTCATGTTTTTTTTTAAAATTTTCCCCCTCTTTTCTTCCTTCTCTTTCTCTATATTTCTTTTCAAGAACTTCTCTCTTTAAAAATACAATTTAAAAAACGCTTATCCTTTTCTCTGGTGGACAGAATACCAGAGGTTCTGATAAATTTTCAGTTACGTTTTGGAGACCTATTATATCCACCAAAGCATCTTATTGATACTAAAGTTCACGAAAGAGTTGAGCCGACCTCCGTGGTGGAATGGTTAGCACAGCGCGCTACGACGTCAAGGATCCCGGTTCGAATCCCAGCCTAGACATGGGTGTGCTTTGTGAGTGTTCCTTCACCAATAACATCCAGTCATCTTCGCGATTAGCGAAAAGTGGAAGTAATGTGAAGTAAAATATACCAAATCAATCAATCAATCAATCAATCAATCAATCAATCAAAGGAGTCTAGATATCCTCACCAAGAAAAATATCCGATTAGAGACTGCAAAAATATTAGCTATAATACACAGCTACTAAATATGGGTCCATAACACTTTAATTCAGCCGGACCCCGTGGCGGAGTTGTTAGCACATCGTGCTACGACGCCAGGGGTCCCGGGTTCGAATCCTGGCATGGGCATGGATGTTTGTGAGTGTCCATTCATCAATTTCATCATATTATAACTCATTTCCATCTTCGCAAATTAGCCAAAAGTGGCACAAAAGCAAAGTAAAATAAATAAATCAATCAATCAAACACTTTAATTCAGGAGTCCACATTTGTTACCTGTCAAGTCTTAATTTACAAATTTTTCCCGTTGTGTAGAGCAATTGTCTCAATGCTGTTTTCAGCAGAGAATTTTGAATAAACAAAGAAGGTCAGTGTAGATATTTATTTGAGATCATGAACTAAGTTCGAGGTGAAATAAGCCCTTTCGGGCATTCGATCGAAATTGCTCTGATATGCGTTGATGCGTTCCCCTTAATTACGCACGAAAAGAATCCATTTAGGGAAACGAACGCAGTGCGAAATGTGACATCTTTTCAGGGTCTGACGACTCGAAAACCGCCGGGCCAGGGTCGCATAAATTTTGTTCTTGGTTTTACAGGCGTATATAAAGTCAATGCACTAAATTTACCCACACTACTTATAGCCACGATTTACGACTCGGCATTGATTTTTATGCGGGAAATTTGCAGGCTTAAAGGAATATTCAAATTCTTGAGCCACCATTTCAGGGAGGTCGAGATAAAGCCCTTTCACATTTGCTTCCTCGTTTCGTAAAAAAAAATAGTTATAGGCTACATTCTCTTTCTTCGGTTACAAATTGTTTCAGAACTCTTGTGTATAGAATATAAATAAAAAAAATATATTATAGAATTTACCCTAAAGCTTCTGACGTAATGTTTGTCAAGAGGAAGGACACCTGTAAATTCACAGTTGCTTTGTGTAAAGTGTCGACAAGTGACAAGATACAAGCTGTGCCTACGGTTATGGGGGCATGGGGGACAGTTGCTCCCTCCACTTTTTATCACGAATGCCCTCGCACTATGCTATCTTAATTCTGAACCTGTCTACACATGTAAGTTTTATATATTTATTATAACAAATGATCATTGAATGGGCGTCATTTGTTTGTGAGAAAATTTACAGCAGAAAGTAACTGTAAAAGTAACTTATATTGACGTTTCTAGTACCACTGACTTAACTGTAACTCTTTACTCTCATGAACCAAATAACTGTGACAACAACTCAGTGGTTAGACAGGTCAGTTACGCTGTCAAGAATTCAACTAGCCTGCATTATGTTTTCTATCAAGAGGAATTCTGCAACTTCTCTCATGTTCGGCATGCATGTTCTTTCGAGTTCAGTTGAGTCTACATTCCGAAAACAAAATTACTTAATAACATGTACACGAGAGCAGTACGGTTTCACAAAACGCGGCCGCTAAAATAACTAGGAGCGGAGTAGGTGAAAGTCAGCATTGCCAGCGCATATTCTTGCCTGTCGTCTACACGTCGCTGATGCAATCAATGAGTGTGCGATGTATTCAACTAACGAACGTTTCCTCCAATATTGTGATTCACTTGCTACTTTTCTAGTGATTAACCTTTTTTGTTTCTCGTTGTAAAATCATTTGTGAAAAATTATTGACTATGATACTGGAAAAGGTTTGTCGAGTGAGAACCAGAAGGTCGTAGCTCCAATTTATCGAATTTACAGAAGAGAGGAAATATTCTTATGAATATGTCTCATTGATTGATTGATTGATTTGGTGTTTGAAGTCCACTTTATGCACAGTAAGGCTAATCGGGACTGGACCTAGAGTTTGAAGTGGGATCCGAACCACTATGTGCCTCCAGCGGGTATCGAACCCGGGACCCCTTGATTACAACGACGGTGATACCACTGCGCTATCCGAGAGGCCCCAAATATGTCTCACTCTAAAATAGTAAGTATATTGGAGATACGGAACTCCACCTCACTGCTAAGGATTAGAAGCGGAGATATGTGGATGTGACTCAAAATAAAGCTCTTCAGAGGAGTTTATTTAACACTGCAGTGGTCGCGCAAAAAAAAAACAACGAAAAAAAACACTCTCGTCATTGGTTGCGTCAATCACAATTGTGTTACACAGAGTATTTTCGGATTTACAAATTATTTGTCCAAAGCGAAAAAAACGAAAAAAAACAACACTCTCGTCATTGGTTGCGTCAATCACAATTGTGTTACACAGAGTATTTTCGGTTTTACAAATTATTTGCCCAAAGCGAAAATATCCTTTTTGATGTATTCTGGTTCAATTAACAAAAAAATATAGGTTATTTCATTCAACATATTACAGGAGGGAGGATATTCTAAATCTAGTGCAATTACATTTGGATGTTATGAAACCAAACAAAAATATGTCATAGAATCTTATTTTGGTTATTATCTTTCCCCCCAAAAAATAACAAACAGTGTTTCGGTTGTTTGGACACCCCCGCTGCTTATATTTAAAACTTTTTTTTAGAAACACCTACTTATATTAGAAATATATCCGAAAACGCTCCCATCAATGATCGCGCGGATCACTATTGTGGTCCACAAAAATACGAACTCCAATAACAAGTCAACAATGGATAGGGGAGAGTTGCCTAAGTTGGACCACCTTTGTTTTTGCCTATAGACGAGTATTTGAAACAGGTGAGTTCACACCACTGGTTGACGTCAGTGCCATGTACGTACAAATGACTGAATGGTCAGTCAACTAGAGACTTTCGACGAAGTAGTAGTGCTGTTATTGTGTCTCCATTGTTCGTGTTGCAATTATTGTGCTTCGGATCTTAAGCTCTTGTGTAGACTAGGGGTAAGTAATCAAATGTTCTGTAGTATATTATAAAAGTGCCATTCATTAACCACTAACTACATGTGGTAAAACTATGGTTTAGTTGCGTATGTTCGTGTAGCGTCATATTTTTATTAACGGGGTATAATTGCCTAAGTTGGACTACCACGTGTTTCCCAAATTGGACCGGGGAAAGTATGGGCTGTGGACAGAGATGGAATTGCAAATGGCTATAGCAGCATACAATAATGGGGACTATGGCTTGAACGAGTGTAGTAGAAGGTATGGTTTGTTTGGTTTTACAGCTGACCGAGTATTCAATGGGGATGACTTAGGTATCACCACAGTCCAGAAACGTCTACAAAGAATTGTAGCAAAGAAAGGAAAATCACAGGTAGGTGCTGTTGCAAGCTGCAAACGTGGAGTAAATACCACAATGGTGTGTGCAGTGAGTGCTTCAGGTGTCTAGATACCGTAGACATACATACGTACATGCCTTTTGTGAAGGTCCAACCTAAGCAACCTGTGGTCCAAGTTAGGAAACCAGTTGCCTATAATGGACCGATGTCACTACTTTCGTTTATGTACCCTATCATATTGGTTCCGTCATTTTTTGTTGAAATACATACATGAAGTAAAAGCTAATAGTTTGTGCTTCTCATACCTACAATTTCGTTCTTGTCCTGTGTCTTGTTTTTGATGCAGCAGCAAAATAGTACCAACTGGTCCAATTCGGCAACTCTCCCCTATATTTAAAATAACGGGTGAACGAAGATAGTTGCTGGACTCTTCCAGGAAGGTACACTGGAAACCAAGGTCCATAGTGTTACTAAATTGCAGTAGCACGTGAAAATACGAGTATACGAGTGGATCAATATTGTGATCCGCGCGTTAAACAAAACTGAAAACAGCATTTTTGTATTAAAGTTTCTCTGGTTCTCATACGACGAATTATTTTGAAAGTAGCAATATAATTGAGTCATGACCTATGTAAGGTGCACCCCCTCACCCCACACGCACTTTTGAGAATTCGGGGGTTTTCTGTTTTATGCACGTAGAGGTAAATAAATCATGATTATATTTATAAAATGTTGTTATTTAGTGTGGCTTTTCTTCAACATTTAGCGCGACGCCGAGAATGAACGATGATTAGATGACATTTTATGAAGGGACACTATGACAAGACCGGGACACGAACCCGGAGCCTTTCTCGTGATATCAGAGTCGATCACTGAACATGATCGAGATCGGAACACCTTGCTTACAAATCGATAACGTTCACCGTCATTTTATCGGGATGCCAAACATTGTCCTGTAGTGTAAGATACTAACAAAACTGAAAGACAAAAACATTGAGAAAATGGAATATTTATTGAAGCTTTCCTGTCTGAATGAATATTTTCTCTTGGGCTATCGTCCAGGTGAGTTCTGGAAGGATTTACAAGCTTTGAGAGCTAACGTCACTCTTATCCTCAGGGTAGAACTGGTCTTCTATCGTAAAGCACAGAGTGGTTATCTCTCGAAAACTTGAAAATCCATCCAGAACTCATCTGGTAGATAGCCCGAGAGAATCGCTTGACCATTCAGAAAAACAGTATAATTTATTGCATTGCATCTCATGTAAGAATCTTACGAATCTTATCTATCTCTCTCAGCTAATAATTTTGACATCTAAGTATTTTAAAATGTAACGCTCGACTTTCTAAATGTAGACTCTTGAATGAAAATTGGATACACTTCAGAATTGTGTCACTGAAAATGAACTGCCAACGTAAACACTACAGTTAGAAAGTTGGTAACTGCTCTTCAAAGACATTGCAATTTCATGAATACTGCCCTGTCCATGGCTTGTACGTACCTTAAGCACGAAATGAAAGCAAAAATTGAACGTGCATATCTAGGAACGAAGGTTTCACATGCTTAACCAGTGCCCTGATAAATAAGAAATTCTTGATGTAAACGAAATTTAATATATATATATATATATATATATATATATATATATATATATATATATATATATATATATATTGGTTATTTTAAAGTCGTCATCTTCCACTGTTCAGTCATGTTAAAAGAATGAATGGATATCAAGCGAAGTTCTCTAGTTCGGTATTATGGTACAAAATCTCTGTCAAGAAGTATTATTGTCTCAGTGGCTGAGAATGTTGAGTGCTCGACTCTCGATTTTGCCTGTGAAGGTTCTGTTTTCGAGACCCGAACCGAGCATGGGTGCTCCATAGTAGTCGCCTCATTCATTCCATTTAATCGTCATGCACTCACATCATCACGACTAACGTAAAGTAAAAGAAAATCAAGACGATAAATGAAAAATATAAGATTAATTTGAGAACCAAGAATTTTGGCGGATAACTCTTGAACAGTACATATGTTAAGCACAGCATTCTAAAACCATTGGCACAATATAGTATTTGTGTTTCGGAGAATACTGTCTACACACACACATGTTACGTATATATCATATGTGTGTGTGTGTGCATTGATAGTATAGCGACATGAAATTGCATATTATCTTTCAACGTTATCAATATTATTATTACTTACTATTTACATAACGAGAGTTCGTTCCACTATCGACACATTTAGAGAATAAACATATTTTTTATAAGTAAGGATATTTGCATTATTGCAAATAGATTACTGCAGATAGCTCTTGAGCTTGTAATGGAAATTGTTTCAAGCGGCTAGTGGGAACAAATCTGTCTTGTATTCGATGCAAGATACGTACACTTGTGAAAGCTACATTGATAATATAGTAATATTATTATCGAAGAAACTTGGAGAGAGAGATATGGACGATAAACTGCTTCTGACGTCCTAAGAAGGTAAGAAATATATAAAAACGTACTCTGCAACACATACGGTACGTGTGAGTTATTCAGTGCTGCAAGCACATACACAGAGAAGATATTCACAATTTTCAAAACTTCGTCACTTAAGAAGACTTTCGGCTTTATAAAGTCCATAATACAATTTATGAAGAGGAGAATAGTTTGGACGGGAGGCCACAATGTTCGAACCTTTTCTCATTTTAACGCTTTAGCCAGTCACCAACTTCACAAGAAAAGGGAGAAAAAATCTGCTGTAAGAAGTAACTGCATGGAAACTTTCTACTTTACCAGTGTTGGGGACTTATAATGATATGAACCTCCAGCATGCAGTTAGGCAGAAAGTAACTCGGAGAATTTATAGCATGGTACAAAATCTTCTTCGGTCTTCTGGAGCCTATCGGCTGCTTCTGCAGACCGAACCCGCGATAGGCCCTCAAGAAGTTTAATAAAGTTCTCTTCTTCTCCTGGCAAGTTCCGGTGTACCACCAAAGAATGTCGATTGTTCCTCAGGAAGGAAAGGAAAGTTTCTTGTTTAGAAATGCAATGTGGAGTAAGCAGATGGCACCATCCTTTTCGTAAACTCACATTCATTACTTTTGACAACAATGAAAGAGAGGCCAGTTTGTATGGACGAAATATTGATTTTGATTGATTTCTTGGATTATTTTACTTCGATTTTCTGCCACTTCTGGCTAATGGCAGTGAGTCTGAGTGATGCTATGATGAAATTGATGAAGGGACACTCACAAAGAACAACCAAGGCCAGGCCGAGATTCGAGCTAACCCTGGCGAAATATTATATTTTGAAATTAAGACTGCTTCAAATCATCTGTGTCATCGACAATTATTTCATTCTTGTGTTTATAATACTGTCACTGCAGAAATATACACTGCTCAAAATAATTTGGGGATCAGGCAGAAATAAGTAGGGGATCAGACCAGATGTCAAAGCTCATGTAGGCATACTAATACCAGATCCTTTATTTCATTCTGAGATAAGTTACAGCAAGATATGCTGCCATGATACCTGATGTTAATGACATTAATGACATGTGACGAGATATGACAATTAGAGCATCAGTAGAACAGCACATAAAAAAGCACAAAAATAGACACAAACACTACAGCAACTCTCCTCTAGTACGGTGTATGTTTCCCCTAGCGGCCAATATTGCTGCACACCTGCGTGGCATGGAATCAATGAGTTGGTCAATGAGCTGTTGGGGGATACGTCGCCACTCTGCCAGAAGGGCAATTTCCAGCCCTCCACGAGTTGTGGGAGGTGCTGATCGAGCTGCAACTTGTCGGCCTAGTGCATCCCAGATGTGCTCGATTGGATTTAAGTCTGGAGAGCAAGCTGGCCAGGGCAGACACTTGATACCCTACTTGTCCAACATGTCGTCCACCAACCCAGTTCGGTGTGTACGAGCATTATCATCCATGAAACAGAAAGAATCACCAATGGCAATAGCATAATGCACGACATAAGATCGGAGGATCTCGTCTCTATACCTTCGAGCTGTCAAAGTGCCATCGCGGATGATGTGCAGGTCCGAATGTCCACCAATACTGATTCCTGCCCACACCATCAGTCCACCGCCGCCATATCGGGAGCCTTCGTGCACAAAAGCTGGGTTGTTTCGTGTTCCGCGTTCCCACCAGATGAGAACACGTCGATTATCAGGTTCCAAACTGAATCGCGACTCATCAGAGAACAGAACGGACCTCCATTCTGCATGTCCCCAACCACGATGTTCCTCCACCCAGTTTCTACGGGCTCTACGGTGTTGTAACGTTACTGGAACACACAAAATGGGCCTACGTGCATAGAGGCCACTTTCATGAAAACGATTCCGGATAGTTTGCGATGACACTCTGCATCCCGTTGCTGTTTGCCAGGCACATTGCAGTAGTATTGCATTCTGCCTCCTGTTCCGACAGGCTGTGATTAAGAGATAACGGTCCTCCCTCGATGTTGTTGGTGGTGGACGAACTTGGCCTTGTCTTCTTCGAATACTTCCTGTCATTTCAAAACGATTCCATAGTCTGGAAATTACACTTTGCGACACTCGAATGGCGTGTGCTACCTGGCATTGTGACTGCCCAGCTTCAATCCTTCCTATGGCTCTCCAAGCCATAGCTTCCGGTAAATCACATTGGTGCGGCATTGCCTTTCTCACCTGAACCTTTGCCTTCCCCAACTGAACTGTATCGCTAACCAGAGATGACTAGCATACAACACCAGCACGCACACACTCCTCCACTCTACCCCTTGATATCACCAGTGCAAAGGTTACATCATGTTTAAGGCACTGGAACTTTCGTTTATGGGGCTTTAGCAGCTGATTGTAGCTCATACAGGTGTTGACAACATATCTGGTCTGATCCCCTACTTATTTTTGCCTGATCCCCTAATTATTTTGATCAGTGTACATTGATGGCTTGATTAAATTAGGTTATTATAATTGGCTTTTCTGCCACTTTTGGCTAATCGTGAAGATGAGGATGAGTGATGAACTGAATGAAGGGACACCTACAAATAACACCCACGCCGGAATTCGAACCCTAGACCCTTCCGTTGTAGCGTGTTGTGTACGAAATGTTGTAATTTGAAGTGAGAACTATTGTGTCACCGACAATTATTTCAAAAAGTTGTTTAATTCTTCTGTTTATGGTACTGTTACTGTGGAAATATCGATTGATTGATTATTGCTTAAATTAGTTTATTTCTTGGGTGACCATACGTCCAGCTTTATCCGGGACAGTCCCGTTTCAGAGGTGTGTCCCGGTCGTCACGTCCATATTATTCAAAATCCACTATTTCTCCCGTTTTATAAAAATCTAGGAGTTATCTTGAAAACCAAGTCTAAATTTGAGAGACATTTCACGCTAAAGAAAGATATATTATTTTCTATATACAAAACAATATGTGTTCCGTTATTTGTAGAGTAGTGAATAAGCATGTAGTTTCTTCAATTAATTGCAACAAGAATTTAAAGTTCCTGCGTCTTGACACAAACTCAAAAGAAAAATCTAGAGTTTTGTGTCTGATATGGGGGGTAAGATTTTCCGAGAGATTTATAAACGGTTGATGAAGAATAAAGCTTCTGTCAAGAAGATTGATTCTTCTGCTAAATACTTCTGACATTAATCAACTTCAGCATAGTAGTAATATCAAAGGTTGATCAGAAAGAACGAGAAACGCTGTGCAAGTCCGGGAGCCAATATTTCATTTATTGTGTATGATGTATAATTTATGTAATGACAATACGTTAATAATGACAACAATTTTATAATTAGGCGTAATCATTTTTTTAGGAACTGATCTCTTTTGGATGTCCCGTTGTTTGGGCAAAATATTATGGTCACCCTAGTTATTTCATTTACCTTTCTTGACACTTTGCTTAGTCTCGAAGATGAGGGTGGATGGTGATAAGATGAGATGGAATAAGGGACAATGACAAACATAGACGACAGACCCTCGTTAGTATGCAAAACGCAGTCCAGGGCGTACCACGTGGAAGGGAGGTTGACTTCGTGTGTCATCTCTAGAAATATGTACATTTGAACTTTTTCCTTTCGTACAGAGCAAGACGTCAGTACTTTTGGGAGATTTGACATGCGACACTGACACATGCTATGTCTTCTGGTATCCGAGTGACATGTCACTTCAAAACGAACCCCACGAAGCAAATGTAACCTTACACGTCAAGCTGCATGTTAGAGACGCGAAACAGGAAATATGCCAGTCGGATCTTGGTGCTAGGAATTTGCCAAGTTTGTAGTTAAACAAGTGAGAATCAACAGTGTTGACATTTCGTTCTTGCATCACTCGATTATATCAACAGATGAACAATGTTTTTACTTGCTTCCTAAGCTTGGAAATATGCAGACCTTATAGAATTTTCTGATAAGCTCGAGGACCTCTTTTACAATGAGGATGAAAGATGAACTGATGAGATAGAACAAACACGATGATGCAACCATGCCTGACCAGTAGAGACCGGATGTTAGGCAAAATGTTTATTCTATATTGTTACAGAAGTCATAAAAATGACTTAATATAAGTTCATGTATGAGTGTTAGGGTTTCGTACATAATAGTTTATTGTGCCTATTTTGCCTATTTTCGTGTATAGTGCCTTAATATGCCTATTTACCTGATTTTCAAAATTAACTTCACATTGCATTAAATTATTAAGTAGCTCGGATGACTGGGCAGAAGTTCTCCACTAGTCACGGCATGACACGGCAGAATCGGATCAGACGCAGATTCTTCGAATTTTACTTCTGTACTGTCAAGTTCAAAGTTATTTATACATATATGGACGCATATTTTCTTTTCCTATTTTTAGTCAGTTTTATTTTACTTACATGGGGTGGTTTAGTTCCGGTGATATTAGTGAGATACTCCTCTACTTAAACGCTGCTTTTGCTTCAATTATTGAACATCATATTCCATAAAACAATCTGAATGAATTTTTAATTTGTTTATTCATTTTTTGTTATTTGGCATCGCTTTTCTGCCACTTTTGACTAATCGCGAAGATGAGGATGAGTGGTGACATGATGAAATCGATGAAAGGACACTCACAATGAACACCCATGCCCAGGCCGAGATACGAATAAATATGCTGATGGGCAATTTAAGTCCACGCAGTTTTTAATTTGACCGAACATTTCCCACAGAACATTGACTTCATGTCAATTTATTTGAATACGCATTTTACAAAGATATCATTTTCTGCTGCTACTTTAACTTATCTGTTAATATACATAAATTAAATAATTCTAAATTTACTTTATCATTTGAATGTTTTATATTTTCAAAATCCCATCACTGAATGTGCACACCCCGCAGTTACTACCAAGTGTACGCTTCCACAGCGAGAATCATGCACACTCCGTAATTAAAAAAAAGCAACTGTTATATGTGTAACTAATAATCTTAAGCCACGCCCACCTAGTGTTTGACAAAGGATGGCGGCGATCTAGTGGATACCATGTGATTGCGTAGGAAAGTTCCAAAATAGCCTTGCCTTGATGACCTTCATCAGTGATTTCAATTGAAGGACATTTGGACAGAAAAAAGAATGGATATAGTATTTACATATTTCAATAATATAGCAGGCTTGTAAATTTACAGGTTCTCTACACCAGGTCATAACAGAAGCATACAACGTCTATGGATGTTCTGCCATTATCTTTTTTCGATCATATAGATTATCCATTGAATTGCAAGAGTCTAAATTAGTTTGGGGACAGTCATACTGAAAAATGAACTCTGTCCTTCAACATCCTACTGTTAATTGTATGTTTCAAGACAAATGGGCATATTGTTGTCGGCAACAAAATCATTACAGTCACTACAATATATGGTGCGCAAAGTACGTAGACCAAGGGTCCCGGGTTCGAATCCCGGTCGGGCTTGGTTGTTTGTGAATGTCCTTTCATCAATTTCATCATTTCATCACTCATCCCCATCTTCGCAAATTAGCCAAGAGGCACAAAACGCGAAGTAAAATAAACTAAATCAAATCAAAAAAATCAAAATCAAAGTACGTAGAACCTACATTTAAATCCTAGGGAATACAAAGCACACATTCTTACATTGCATAGCACCTAAAAATTCGATCTACTCAAACAAAAAAACAAACATCCTTGTTTAAGTATGTGCAAACACAAAAACAAAGGAATGGTCTATTGATGAGCAGCATTGTGTTGGATTGATTGAGTTGGTGTTTTAAGTCCACTTTATGCCCAGTTAGGTTAAACGGGACTGGACCTACAGTTTAAAGTGGGATCCGAACCACTATGTACCTACACCTGGTATCGAACCAGGGACACCTTGATTACAAGGCAACGACGCTACCACTGCGCCATCGGTGAGGCCCTGGATATTGCTGGTGATTCACAACTCGACACATGACTTTTATAAGTATTACCGTGATTTGTATACTGGTGATGAAGCAGATTAATTGTTTGTACAACAATAATTGCTCACTTCAGTAAATTATTTTAAACGGACAAAACAATGATGAGTTTTTATAAATTTTGTTATTTAGCGTCGCTTTTCTGCCACTTTTTGCGATGAGGATGAGTGATGATATAACGAAATTGATGTAGGGACAATCACAAAGAACACCCATGCCCAGGCTGGGATTCGAACCCGTCGACGAAGTGTACGAAGATATGAGTTCCTGTAACCTTAAACGAACTCCTCGGAACGATGACATTAGCTACAAGTTTAAAAATGCATTTTTTAATATTACAAAACATGATTTGGTCCAAATAATTCAAGACGATTTTCGAAGAATATTTGTGCTTCAAATTGAAGAAAGGTTTAACGTTTTTTTAAATTAATGCAAAGGTTTAATTACATTAATTGAAAGAAAAGTCATCCGAACAAGTTATTGACTTTGTGGGACTGTGACTATAAGATTATGGCAAAAGTATTGGATAATTGACTGAAACCTATACTATGTTCACTACTTAGCAAACAGCACACATGTACATAATATACTTTCATCGGTGATCGGTATACGTGACTCGATAACGTATTATACAATGCAATCAGCTGGTGTACATATTTTGGTTTCAAAATAGACTTTGATGTCCTAATTCATAAATATTTGTATTTCGGACCTATCGCTTCAGTGAAGCTTTTATGTCTGTTTTGCAAGGCTTTTTCGGAAGGCAACCTCCCAGTTTGCTTATCTATGGATTCGTGACTCTATCAATACACGCGACACGATCCAATCGCCAAGGGTGCCGCCTTTTGTAAGTTCGTCGTCGCCTTGACTTTGAATTTACTACTCCGATATATTCCGTACTACAAAATCAGTTCCAAACAAGTACTTTAAATGTTGATATTCGCCGACGATTTATCCGCTTGCTTTACTACACTCTGTCTCGGGAATCTGTGGAGCAAGGCCCCGCATGACGGTAGAGAGGGGCGGAAAGCTAGTGGGCGGAGGAAAGCAATAAGCACTGCTGCAAAAGGCTGGTAGCTGCAGCCAAATTTCCCCCTCCTCACATTCCCTTTCACGCGTTCATTGGCCTAGCCTTCTCGGGTCACTATTTGCTCAGAGACTTGCTTTCGTTCGCTTGCTCCACAGATTCCTGGGACAGAGTGTACAACGGCAGCTAGAACATTTAATAAATGCAATATGTTTATATTGTTCAGCTAGTTAAGCAGAAATAAACATAAAAAAATCAAAAGCTTTACCTGTTGGCAACCAGAAAGAAGGACACTGGGATATAGGGATCCAATATGTAAACGATCCCAAAATATTGGGTATCACTCTTCATAGTCAAGAGTCTCGTATGCTGGAACTAAATTGGACGAAAAATGTAAGAGGGTTCCGATTACAGTGCTATCAAATGCGATGACGACAACTCAATTTAATTCAGCGTATCTGGTTTCTACACACTTATATTTTTAGTAAATTAAATTATGTTGCTCAGATTTGCCAATCACACAGCAGAATATTAGACAACTATTGTGGAATGGTTTATGTGGTATTTATTTCGTGAAACGATCCCAATCCTGTGCCAAACATAAATGGATGGTGAACTAGAAATTTTGAGCATTGAAAACTAATGCATATCTTTTTAGCTAGAAAGTTTAAATTATATTTATTTGATGGATCAGTTACGTCAATATGATTTCATATATTGATCAATGACTTCCCACTGAAAAATCCACCTAACTTATCCAGATTCAAAAAGGCTTCTTTCTTGTATTTACGAGTACCTGTTCAAGAATGGAGTCAAACATTTACATGAACTTTTCAAACGACAACATTGCTCGCAGACTAGGCGAAATAAATATTCCTAGCGTTACAGGTCTATCATATGGCGAAATCTTCACAAGTCTTTCCTTGAAACGGACATTCGCAGTACATGGTACGCATTAAACGCACGGCCATGAAATTAGGTGGTGGAAGTTGCGCTGTTGCCACGTCGGAGCACACAACCCCTTGTGTTTGGAGGTTTAAGAGAATGAAAGATCTCGTTGTAGAGTTGGTCTTTGTAATCCATGTGATACAAATTGACAGTATTTGGTCGAAATATTGCTCAGTATCGAATGGGACTCGAAAGTGCCCGAGAGAGAGGTCGGTCTAACGCTTGAACTAGGCAACGCAGCCCGATTGACGTTGCCACACAGTGCGCGGAAACCAGCGACTTTTGTCCCGCTCTCGCTTTGCTTTTCCCATATGTGGCAGCAGCGCAATTCTGCCCAGCCGCCTATTTTCAAGGCCATGTGTTTAGTACACGATATTGTTTCAACAAATCTATGAGTAATATGATGTTAAACGATTACCAACGAATGAGTGTAGAAAATGTGGAGATATGGACACTAATGATAATCGAATTACTACATGTAACGGTCTAGCGGATGGTTGGGTATTTCTCAATATGTAGTAGCGTACGTACTTTGCCAAAATATGTCGTCTATCAGCTTAATATGTGTCTATTACCTAATTATCAATATTAATACGAATATAAAAAATAATACAGTTGTATGGCTAATATATCACACAATATACTATTTATACAGCAAAATGTTGGATGCAAATATTACTATGTATCTGAAACGACCTAGGTGGAAAAAATCGTAAAAGACAATGTCTCAGTACTTAAACAAATACTTAATATTCTCTAAATGTATGTATGTATGTATCAATATATATAAGCCTCCCCGATGGCGTAATGGTAACGTCGTCTCCTTTTAATCAAAGTGGGATCGATATCCAGTGGAAGCACATTGCAAAGTGTTTCGGATCCCTCCTTAAACTGTAGTTCCAGTCCCGATTAGCCTATCTGTGCCCAAAGTTGATTTAAAACAAGAATTCAAACAAACAAATCCATGCATATATCTGTATATATACAATTATGCAAACAGAAAAAATAAAATGTAAAAAATAAATCGGTAGGCGGCTTGACTGCCACGCTGGAGACCTGGGTTTGATCCTGGAGCAGGGTGATCTGAGGGGGAGATATTCCAAACTATGTCCCTATGTAGAGCCGCTCCGGGCTTCATTCTGCCTCTAATCAGAGGGTACAGAGGCAAGTGGACGGTAAAGGCGGCAGGAGCGAGGTGTTGATCACATCACCTCCACTATGATCTAGATCGAGAACGTGTGCCTTCAGTGTCTTCAAGACCCGGCGCACTACACGGGGGATAACTATACCTTACCAATTTTAATGACAAATTATCCGCAAATGGAAAGTTACTAGACTTTACTATGCTAGATTGGCATACAAGTATTTGTAGGCCGAATATTTAGAATAGATAAGATGATTCGGGGCACAAACAGAGTAAACAGAATGTATTGTTTTTCAGTTTAAATTGGGTCAGACTGCATACTGCTAACTCGATTGTTTTGTTGTGCAACAACCACAAGTGATGCAATTCAAGTTTCTAAGGTCAGAGGAAAGATTCCGATGTTGAAATTATCTGTCAATTTGTAATACAGAAACAAATAAAGTTTCGCGTTTGGTATGGAGCAAAATTAAAAGTAAAGGAGGAAACCTTGAGAAGTCCAATTTTATCGATTTGCTTTTGTCGATGGCGAAGATGAGAATGAGTAGTGATGAAATTGATGAAGGGACACTGACAAAGAACACCCATACCCAGGCTGGGATTAGAACCCGGGACCTCTTGCGCCGTAGCGAGGTGTGATAACCACTCCGCGACGGAGCAAAATATAAAAATGAAAGAAAAGGATTTTTTGGCAGGTATAATTAGTCAATGAAGAAATAGAATATGTATGTATGTATATACACACACGCACAAGAATCGAAACATATTTTGGTTTTGAAGTACTTCTATTTAACTTAGAATTATTCTATACTTAATATCGGGCTGCGAACATAGTGTAAAAATTAACTTTCAAGATTCTATAATAATAAGAATAATTACCTAATTTTAATTATGACAATATTGAAATCCTTTAACAAAGAAATGTTGTTTTCATATTTCGTTTAAAATCTACTTTATTCTCAGCTAGACTAATCGGTACTGAGCCTACAGTTTAAAGTGAGAAACGCACCACCGCACAGCGTGCTTCTACTGGGGATAGAATCTGGAAACCCTTGATTAAATCACGGCAACGTTATCATTATGGAGGTCTTCATGTTGTTTTCCTCTTAATCTCTAACGATATTTAATATTCTCTTTACCTTTCACCTTTCCTGATTTACTCAGTTAATGAAAATCGAGACGTTTGCATCCCACGTCGGCAATACAATGTTCTTCCTGGATATTGCATGCCCTAATCCAAGACTGAAACGGTGGTGAGGAGGATACAGTTGTACAAAGCGCTCAGTATTACACGTAGTCCCTGTGGACCAAGGAGTCATGAATATTTTGAATATAGGCGTGTAATTTTCCCACATTGTCAGTACGTGTCTTGTCATTGATTCAGTCGATTTATTTGTGGTTGAAAGCCTCGAGGACAAAATGATGTCCAATTTAAGTAAATATATCCTATTTTGGCTATTATCGATTCCCTATAACTCACCAATATCCAGCTGCATACTAGCTAATCATGCTTTCCAATAAGGTATCAAATGGAGTAGTGGTTAACGTTGCAGAATTATTATCAAAATGCACAGGGCTTTATTTCCGTTTGGTAGGGAAGAGATCACACTTCATTCGATCAAATTACACTTCAAAGTCATAATCCTTGCGTTATATTCACATTATCAACGTCAAAATGTTTCTAATAATATTTGACTGAGAGGAAAGGTTACAGAAAATAATACATGTAAACATTCTAAACATAAGTTAATTTAGTCTATGCAGCGATGTACAGTGTCTCTCAAAAGTCTTAGGACAACGACATTTTAATCTAGGCAACCCAAATTACACAAGGCATTGGTGGGTTGCGTGAAGACACAGGCTCAATTTCAGGGTTGCCACATGCACAATAGATATTTATAAAATACGCGGAAGGTATAAAACCAAGTATTATTGTATAAATTATTAAAAATATCAGCATTATATTGCAAATGGGAAAATTATTTCTAAGAAAAAAAGAAAGTAGATTATCTAGTATTTCATTGCTGAGGAGTCTACACAAATTAAAAGAGGAGAGGGGAAACGACAGGGGACAAAGGAGAGTTGAAAAGAGAAAGGAAAAGGAGAAGAGGAAAAGTGGAGGAGGGAATAAAAGAATGAGGATAAGAGAAGAGAAGAAGGGGAAAAGATGCGAGCAGAGATGAGTAAGATGGAGCAAAGAGAAGAGAGGAGGAAAACAAGATGAGAGGAGAGGATAAGAGGAGTTTGGAGAGGAGAGGATGAGAGGAGGAGATGAGAAGAGGGGTGTGGTGAGTAGAAAAAGAGAAGAATGAAGAGAAAAGGAGAAGAGTGCCGTGGAGTCGGAAATCGAAGATAGGAGAGGAGATAAGAGGAGTGGAGAATAGTGGGATGGAGACAAGAGGCGAGAACAGGAGGGGAGTCGATATGAGATAGAAGCAGAGGAGAAGGAGAAATGAGAATAAGGAGAAGGAGAGGAGAAAAACAGAAGAGACTGGGGACGAGAAGATAGAAGAGGTAGTTGCATAAAATATGGTCTCAGCGTCAAAAATTGATGTATTGATCAAGTTATCGACATGAAATATTCAATAACATTTTAAAATGTATTAGAGAATGTATTAGATTCGTGCGAAATGCCTTTTGCCTGAGTCCATATCAAGATAAAATCTTCCACATAAGATTTTCGATTTTACGTGTGATTATACCACTAAAACATCAATGTAATTTTCAAATTTAGAAGAATTATCGAATTTGTCTTCACTTTTCAGTTCGTTGAAATAGAGATTTTATTCTTTCACATCGTTAATTCCAAACAGAATCATCATTCCATTTCACACGGCGTGGACAACGAACTAAATGGGATATGTCCAAAACTTACGAAAAGTTTCTGCGACCGGAGGGGTTTGAACCTAAGACCATCGGGTTGACGATTCTTAACGGTAACCACTACCCTACAAGCTTTCCTTTCCCTGAGTGAGTGTGAAATGTAGATGCAACTCGCCTCCTGCATGTAATGTGCAAAGAATACTTCATTGTAACAAAAACGAGGGACGCACATTTAATTGGAATTTGCACTTAATGAAAACTGTTCATTCGATATTTGAGCAGGTAGTCTTGCATTTAACTCGAGTGGGAAAAATAATGCTTTGAATTACCACAAATATAAATAGTTATTATATTATTTTTTGTCAATGTCTTTGAATCCGTATACAATTATCGCCAGAGTATCATAATTCACGATCTTGTAAC
This sequence comes from Lepisma saccharinum, assembly GCF_977018435.1. NCBI lineage: Eukaryota > Metazoa > Arthropoda > Insecta > Zygentoma > Lepismatidae > Lepisma > Lepisma saccharinum. The sequence goes on along the minus strand of NC_139230.1, from coordinate 187,631,644 downwards.
CTTTAGTTTCTATGTGAAAATATCACTTTGAACGTGTGACAATTTATTTAATTGTTATTTTTTGGAGTAAATTCCAGATGCAGAACAATGTGGCCACTTTACACTGCTATCACAAATAATGTTACTATGCTCTTGTTTAATAAATGGAGAATAAAGAAAAGAACACCTCGTAAGGAGGATTGAACCTGGAACCGCTATCAGCCCAGTCGGCAACTCTAACCACTACAACATGCCCTTACCTTCCGTTGGAACAACAATTCTTAAGTATTCTGTCGCCTCAATATTGTAAATGTTATCCTGCAAAAAAGTTCAAAATTTTCATGTAACTCTGTACTTCCAGAGTTACTTACACATGTATTTGAAATTTAATTTAAAGAAAGAAAATTAAAGAAAAGGAACACAAGCGAGAGGCAGGAAATAAAATGAACGACACAGGGGGATAGAGAGAGGGGAAGGGAGAGAAATAAAGACGCTGCAGCGTAAGAAAAATAGAGAAGCGAGAGGAGAGAGAGATTGATAGAGAAAGAAAGAAAGAAGAACGATGTGGAAATGCAAAAGAGAGAGGGAGAGAAAAATAATTAAAAATGACAGAGAGAGAGAGAGAGAGAGAGAGAGAGATAGGTAAGCGAGAGAAAGAAATAGTGATAGAGGTGGAGTGAAGGAAGAAAAGAGAGAGGAATAGAGAGAACGAATAAAGAAGAAACAGCAAATTGAAGACAAGAATAGAAAATGAAACGTTCAAGAAGAGGAAATAAACATGAACAAATAAACAAATAGGTAATGCAATTGAGGAAATAAAAGAAGGAAGATACAAGATAAGAAATTGACAAAGAGTTACAATTGAGAGCGAGGAAGTAAGAAGATGTAGGCAGTTTTTCCTTATTCCATGGTTGGGGGGTCAAGTAACCTTCCTTTGACCCCCCTGCAGTCTCCTATGCCCTTGGTTAAATCATTGATGCTTCTTTCTCTTATCACCACTCACCTCTTGCACCAATCAACATTCATCTTCAGATTTTAGATAAACTTTGCAATTTTATGCATTGAAACAGCAAGTTGTGTGTCTTATGAAAGCACGATACATCCCATTCAAGTAGTACAGTAAATATGCCTTTGACGACAACCCTGATTTTTTGACCCCACGACCGCCAAAACCTCAAAAACTCACTTTCTCTCCACGTTCCGCGCCTCATTTATTGCGCTGACGATGTTTCACAGCGAAGAAAAGCAGTGATGAGTGAAATGCACTTTCTCATCCTCTCATCCTCTCATCCTTGAAGGATGAATGCACCTTATCGTAATTTTCCAAGTCCGGGGCCATGTTTATATATCGTGACCTTTGTAAACCTCTCGGGAACGATGTGATCACACACACGCGCGCGCGTGCCTCTCATTATTTCTGTATTGTGACGCAAACAAACAAATAATAATTGTTTTTTTTTTTTAGGATTCCTGGCCCCTATAACCCCGCCAGGGTGCGTGGTGCCCAACCCAAAAAGGTACTAACGGCTGCGGTTAGATATCCACACCTCTGTAGAACTTCTACCACGAGGACTTCACCAACTAATTTGACAAAACCTGTGTTGATCTTTTAGTTTCTAATGCACATCGCTGTTCGTACGATAGCACGAGTGGCTTGAGCGCGAAGAACCGGGTAGGAATTTTACAGCTGTCGTCTGCTTCAGAAGGCAGGAAGGGTCACATGAACCAATCACGGTAGACCTCTGCTCCGTACGCTGGCGTACGAGAGAGCATTTACGCGCGTGCTGTAGAGAGATCCAAGCTTTTCCTCCAGAAAGGCAGAAAGGAATATAGAGTCCTTTACGCCGAACCTGCTCGGCGTCCAGCCAGGAAAGGCATTGAAAAAAAAAATGCTAGAACGAGTGTTGTTAGTGGAGTGTTGCAAGCGGATCGCGAAAAATAGCTATTATAATGCCATTAAGGTCAAACATATATGATATTAGTCACGTTTTACTTTACATTCACAGCATTTACGCATTTTTAAAATTTTAAATCTGGGAACGCCGGGCGTACGGGCGTACTATAACGCTACGCCACTGATATTTAGATGTTTCTCCCTCACCCAGCCCGGCCCACGTTTCTACCCTTTTTGGCTACAAAATTCCCGTTTCCGAGAAATTCCGTGCTGCGACCTACACTTCCCTCGAATAACGGCGAAGACTAGCGACTTCGTTTAACTGCGTGTAAAGCGTCCAGAATGGGGGTGGGGGTGAAGACTGGAGCTCTTTCGTAAATTCTTGACAGCTGGCTCGATGGCTGAGCGATCACCTTCTCAACACCGAAGTTCTCATGTTCGAGACGGGTGTTCTTCTTGCGTGTCCCTTCATCAATGTCATCTAATCATCACCCATCCTCATCTTCGCGATTCGCCAAAAGTGGAAGAAAAATGACGCTAAAAAAATACAAATTACAAATTCTTAATGGAACCCGGACAGGTTCCCAATTCCAAAAAAATCAGATTTATAATTTCTGAGGTACTATCGCTTTTTCATTGAAATGGACGATTTAATCATTTCTCCTTCCGAATTTTAGTCCCTGGGCTTCGGCGAATATACGTTACTAAAACGTGCATATATTTATTACTATAAATGGCGTACAAGATGCATTCTCCTGAGCACATAATTAATTAATTACATAACCTAACCTTTTGAAACATCTGTAATTCAAATTGTTTATTGTTTACTGACTTGCTTTACTTTACATCGTTTTTGTGTCAATTCTGGCTAATTTGTTAAGATGGGATTGAGTGATGATATGATGAAATTGATGAATGGACACTCACAAACATCCATGCCCATGCCGAGATTCGAACCCGGGACCCCTGGCGTTGCAGCGCGATGTGCTAACCACTCTTTTTTTTTTTAAGGAATATCACTGTTCGGTAGTTCCACCGTCATTCACACATTTCTGAAACTTTCACACCTGTCAATGTTTACTGTAATCTAATTTTTACTCATTTCGGACAAACACAAACATCCAAGTCCTAGCCGGGATTCGAACCCGGGACCCCTTGTCTCGTAGCGCGCTGTGCTAGCCACTCCGCCACGGAGGCCGACACCTCTTCGCCAGCTATAATGTGGAAATATTTAAATATAACTATGACCTCCTTAACTTGAGACTACATATAATTAAGAGTAATATATGAATTGTGATAATTTTTACATTTTTTAACATCATTAGAATTCGATCAGATCTCATAAAAGGAAGTAACTGATGCAAACTGAATGAGAGAATATTTGCTTAAAACAAGAGGGCTATTACTATGGGAAAATGACAGGGCTGGTTAGTTGTGGGAAATTGCCACCTCTTTCCTCCTGTTTGCGACTTCCTTCAAAATATATACACAACTATATCGACTTAGAAATGAATATTGAATACACTCGCAGTCAGTTTTTACTGTAAAATATCTATTCAAAATCATAATAATTTGAAAGTTCCCGGCAGTTGTAGCCCAACATGGAATTGTGAAACATGGCCAGCGATATGTGACCCGATATGCAAATTATTCATTTTCCTACAGCATCTCTCTTTCCGAAACACGAACTAAATTAAGTACAACTCATTGAATTTATTCGAGACTGATTGAATGTTAACATTGTTTATTAAAAATTAATTAAAAAGGAATTATTATTGAAATAGTCGTGGTTTCATCATCAGCGATGCTCTTTGTTGTTATAACAAGATAAGGGAAAATTTCATAACGAACAAATTCCCGATTACCATGGCGTATAACTTAACGTTCTGCAAATTCAATGCTCCCGGTTTCAAGTGTTTTTTTTTGTGTGCATGTGTGGTGTTTTTTTTAACCATTTATTTCGTTTAGTTCATAATACATGTGTACATTCTCATTCTTTCGATTAAACTGTAGTCGAGCGTTTTGAATGGTTCACTTTCAGTCTCGGCACAAAGGTTCCAATTCGAATCCTGTATTAGGCATGGGTGTTCCTTTGTGTGACTAAAAGCGCCGCTGAATACTTCCATTTGATTTTATCTGTTTTTAAATGTGAATGAGTAGTACAGTAAATATGCCTTTGACGACAACCCTGATGTTTTGACCCCACGACCGCCAAAACCTCAAAAACTCACTTTCTCTCCACGTTCCGCGCCTCATTTATTGCGCTGACGATGTTTCACAGCGAAGAAAAGCAGTGATGAGTGAAATGCACTTTCTCATCCTCTCATCCTCTCATCCTTGAAGGATGAATGCACCTTATCGTAATTTTCCAAGTCCGGGGCCATGTTTATATATCGTGACCTTTGTAAACCTCTCGGGAACGATGTGATCACACACACGCGCGCGCGTGCCTATTTCTGTATTGTGACGCAAACAAACAAATAATAATTGTTTTTTTTAGGATTCCTGGCCCCTATAACCCCGCCAGGGTGCGTGGTGCCCAACCCAAAAAGGTTCTAACGGCTGAGGTTAGATAACCACACCTTTGTAGAGTTTCACGTGTTTTTTTTTTCCATGAAACTCTACAGAGGACCTCCGTAATGCATGCAACGTGTACTAACGACTCTAGTGTTATTTGATGTTGTAATTTTTTTATATAGAGTTTATTGTGAGATAGATAAAAATTATGTTTATTATAATATTTTCTTGATGAAGATGGAGAATGTGTGTTACAAAAAAAAAGTTGCATGTTTTTTTTCTAGTGTGTATGTGTATGTGTTTTGATGTTCGACAGCATCTGAAACGATAAAATTAAAAAAAGAATTTCATTGTTAATTTTCTCATGTAAAAAACAACAAATTTTGTGCAAATTCTGATTGTCTCGTGCTATAGTGCAAAAAACTGATGAAAAAAAGATATTGTAACTGATAACTGGTGAAACTGATATTGTAACTGATAACTGGTGAAATTCTTATTATCATTGTAACTGATTGTGCAACTTCTTATTGTAACTGATTGTGCAAGAAAAAAATGTTAAACCTGTTAAAACTGTTCCGTGACCCTCTCGTTCTTCACGTCGTACGCGAAGGACTTCTCTGCAATCAGGATGACGCTGCACACGGTGTCCTCGGGCAATGGACTGTTGAACTCGCAGACGACCTTGATGTTGGTGCGATCGTTGACCACCACCTGCTTCCGCTTCGTCGTGTTGATGACGGTCATGGGTCTGTGGGCTTTGAATTCGCTGGGCGTGTAGTACATGTCCACGCTTCCCTCGGTCACGCGCTTGTAAGCCGTGTAAGCTTCGTAAAGTTTGAGGTAATCATCTTTGGTCATGTCGAGGTTGTAATTCTCGCGCGGGAACACTTCGTTCCTACCATTCTTCAGATAAACGTTTTTGATCTTGGAGTCGTCGAATTTGCTGGAATCTTTTTCCTGATTGTTATCGCGTCCGGTCTGAAAGAACACTACGACGAAATCTGGCATGTCGAACTGTATGTTGTTGAACTGCGTCGTCACGTCGAATTCCATGTGACTTCCGGACGCTATCTTTTGCACGCACTGGTAACCGTGAAAGTGAATCGGCACCTGCGGACTTTTCAAGATCTCCGCTCTAGGCCTAGGCTCTAGGCAGCACCTCTTCGGAAAATGTAGTCGAGCTGGGACCGTTGGCGAGGGATTATCTAAGCACCGGGAAATTCGAGAAAGACGAGGTTTTCGGAATGTACCCGACCATGGAACTCAACGAGGGCGTTGTTTGGAAGATCGGAAAATCGAAAGTCACGTTCGAGGGTGACGACGTGAAAGTCAATTTGGGCGAGAAAAACAGCTGGAACAGGTATACCGGCACGGTGGGAACGTGGGAACTCATCACCAAAAAAGCAGCCAAGAGATTACACAGACGAAGATTACCAAAGTTACAAGGAAATTTTGATCATGACGGATGCCTTGTACCAAAACAACGATGCTACGCAGAATCGCGTCAAATCCAGCAGCGGCGAAAAATACAAGAACCTCATCAAGCCGATATGGAACCAGGTCAAAACAGGTAGCGGTGTCAAACTCTACAACACCCTGCCCAAAGAGTTTGTGTGGGTGGACGACGTGCGCAAGCTCATAGACAGGTTGTTGGTTATTGCAGGAGAGGAGAATGCAGGCAACAGCAACTTCCGCAACGAGAAGGTAGGAATTGTGGACATGGTGAGTTCCAAGCTTGCCAACTTCATTGTCAACGACGACAAAGGTATAGGGTACCTCATCAAAATCATCAACACCCTGCCTCCCAAATTCTGGAATGTGGCCGAGGGTCGAGGCCTCGTGAACGATATCATCAACAAGCTACCCTTCGAGATGCACCTGCCGGGTTACCAGTACTGCGGTCCGGGTACCAAACTTAATCAGCGACTGGAGAGAGGCGACAAGGGTGTGAATCCCCTGGACGCTGCATGCAAGGACCACGACATTGCCTACAATACTCACACAGATCTCGACGTACGTCATGATGCCGACAGGAAGTTGGAGTATGCAGCTTTCGGGAGACTCGTCAGCAGAGATGCCTCGCTGGGTGAACGGGTCGCCGCATTTGGTACGACCATCGCCATGAACACAAAATAAAAATTGGGGTGGGGGTTGTAAATAAATAACACCCTGTAAAAAAAAGCAACTTGTATAACTAACCTATTAGGGGGCAAAGCCTTACCTTTTTACGATATATATAAATAACATACTATCACCATGAAACCCAAAGGTGTCGTTTACCAAATACCTTACGCAAACCTCAAGTCTCTCGGAGCTCTTGATGGATTGCTCACCATGAAACAACGCGAGAAGAAACGTTCTTGCCTGGCAAAAGGTCATGGAATGAAATTGTTGCTTAGCATTCCTCAGTTGAGGAGGTTACAAGGATCGCGAAAGCAGCAGCAGAAGACTGGAGGATTCATATTCAGCATCCCGGCTATCTTGGCAGCATTGGGTGCTGTTGGCAGCTTGGCAGGAGGCAGTGCCGCCATTGCCAAGACCGTCATCGACGCTAAGAAGAACAAGGCCGAGTTGGAAGAGCAGAAACGCCACAACCTGGCTATGGAGAAGAAGGGGAAAGGTATGACCAAAAAGCGAAAAAACAACCTCGAAGCTTAGAAAAAGTTTTAAAAAAAGAAGAGCCCCTGTCCAACTTCGATATTGAATCTTTGATCGAATCGTTGGGAATCAAGCACTTCAGGGGTGTTTTCATGTCCGATTCTCTACCCTCTGTTGTGAAGAAAAAAAAGTGTGGTGTGGTTAACCTGGACAGTTACGAAAATCCAGGTACACATTTGGATTTGCTACTTGAAAACCAGCAACAACACAAAGCATTTGTTTTCGATTCTTTCGGCGGTGTGCCACCTGCTGGGTTGACAAAGTACCTCGGTGCTTCGAGTCTCTACTACAACGACGAACGCATGCAAGGTTTCGACCTAGTGAACTGCGGTCATCTCTGCATATCAATGCTTGTGTTTCTGTCTCAAATAAATAACCCTACGATCGAGGATTTTCAAAAAGCATTGTGGCACCTGAAGCACTATGGGAGTATTCCATCTCACCAGCGAGACTTCGGTCTCGTGTTGGACGACGACATCATCTATCCTAAATCAATTGCTCTTCGTGCATTCTACAGCATGTACCTCATCATGTACACCTATACGTGAGAAAAAGTATGAATAGAACCTATGTTCGGAAATCGAAAATGGCGACCGGAAGTGGGGTTATCTTGGAAACGGTAAGACTTAGGAAAAATCTGTTTGCGGATTCATCATGTACACCTATACGTGAGAAAAAGTATGAATAGAACCTATGCTCGGAAATCGAAAATGGCGACCGGAAGTGGGGTTATCTTGGAAACGGTAAGACTTAGGAAAAATCTGTTTGCGGATTCATCATGTACACCTATACGTGAGTAAAATATGAATAGAACCTATGCTCGGAAATCGAAAATGGCGACCGGAAGTGGGGTTATCTTGGAAACGGTAAGACTTAGGAAAAATCTGTTTGCTGATTCATCACGTACGCCTGTACGTGAGAAAAAGTATGGATAGAACCTATGTTCGGAAATCGAAAATGGCGACCGGAAGTGGGGTTATCTTGGAAACGGTAAGACTTAGGAAAAATCTGTTTGCGGATTCATCATGTACACCTATACGTGAGAAAAAGTATGAATAGAACCTATGTTCGGAAATCGAAAATGGCGACTGGAAGTGGGGTTATCTTGGAAACGGTAAGACTTAGGAAAAATCTGTTTGCTGATTCATCACGTACGCCTATACGTGAGAAAAAGTATGAATAGAACCTATGTTCGGAAATCGAAAATGGCGACCGGAAACGGGGTTATCTTGGAAACGGTAAGACTTAGGAAAAATCTGTTTGGGGGCCACCGAGCTATATTTCGGGCAATAAAATACAACAACTCACCCTAAGACAAGTGTCTAAAACAACAGCATAGCCTTTCACAAGAGAAGAGGGGAAGAGAACATTACAACAACTCACTTCTAAGGCAAGTGCCTAAAAACTCGTGGACAACTTCGTGCCTCACCTGTTCTCGCAGGTGGAGGTGAGGAAACACAACACCGTCATCGACAGAATCGAATATCCAGCCATCACGTCGACGGCAGTGGGAACATTGAAATTATCCAAAACGGACGCAGCATACTATCAGGCGGGAGGATTCGAAGCGGGAACCAAAATATCGACGAGAAGTCACACGGTGCTATTTCCCATGCGTCTGCTTCCGGGATTCTTCTCGGACTACAAGGAGATCATGTGGAAGGGAGGACTGAGGATCAGCTTTCGAAGAGCGACCAACGACAACGACGCACTGATGCGATACGCTACTTTGGGTCCGGACGGCACCACGCCGCTGCCCAACACTTTACCCGAAGCAGCCAAGTGCGTCATCCGGAGCATGGAATTGAAAATGCCGGTGGTGGAATACGAAACGAACTACGCCCTCAAGTACAAAGCGGAGATCTTGAAAAGTCCGCAGGTGCCGATTCACTTTCACGGTTACCAGTGCGTGCAAAAGATAGCGTCCGGAAGTCACATGGAATTCGACGTGACGACGCAGTTCAACAACATACAGTTCGCCCAACCCTGTGGCCGAGTGGTTAGCACATCGCGCTGCGACGCCAAGGGTCCCGGGTTCGAATCCTGGTCGGGCTTGGTTGTTTGTGACTGTCCATTCATCAATTTCATCATTTCATCACTCATTCCCATCTTCGCAAATTAGCCAAGAGGCACAAAACGCGAAGTAAAATAAACTAAATCAATCAATCAATCAATCAACAACATACAGTTCGACATGCCAGATTTCGTCGTAGTGTTCTTTCAGACCGGACGCGATAACAATCAGGAAAAAGATTCCAGCAAATTCGACTACTCCAAGATCAAAAACGTTTATCTGAAGAATGGTAGGAACGAAGTGTTCCCGCGCGAGAATTACAACCTCGACATGACCAAAGATGATTACCTCAAACTTTACGAAGCTTACACGGCTTACAAGCGCGTGACCGAGGGAAGCGTGGACATGTACTACACGCCCAGCGAATTCAAAGCCCACAGACCCATGACCGTCATCAACACGACGAAGCGGAAGCAGGTGGTGGTCAACGATCGCACCAACATCAAGGTCGTCTGCGAGTTCAACAGTCCATTGCCCGAGGACACCGTGTGCAGCGTCATCCTGATTGCAGAGAAGTCTTTCGCGTACGACGTGAAGAACGAGAGGGTCACGGAACAGTTTTAACAGGTTTAACATTTTTTTTCTTGCACAATCAGTTACAATAAGAAGTTGCACAATCAGTTACAATGATAATAAGAATTTCACCAGTTATCAGTTACAATATCAGTTTCACCAGTTATCAGTTACAATATCTTTTTTTTCATCAGTTTTTTTGCACTATAGCACGAGACAATCAGAATTTGCACAAAATTTGTTGTTTTTACATGAGAAAATTAACAATGAAATTCTTTTTTTTTAATTTTATCGTTTCAGATGCTGTCGAACATCAAAACACATACACATACACACTAGAAAAAAAACATGCAACTTTTTTTTTGTAACACACATTCTCCATCTTCATCAAGAAAATATTATAATAAACATAATTTTTATCTATCTCACAATAAACTCTATATCAAAAAATTACTACATCAAATAACACTAGAGTCGTTAGTACACGTTGCATGCATTACGGAGGTCCTCTGTAGAGTTTCATGGAAAAAAAAAACACGTGAAACTCTACAAAGGTGTGGTTATCTAACCGCAGCCGTTAGAACCTTTTTGGGTTGGGCACCACGCACCCTGGCGGGGTTATAGGGGCCAGGAATCCTAAAAAAAACAATTATTATTTGTTTGTTTGCGTCACAATACAGAAATAGGCACGCGCGCGCGTGTGTGTGATCACATCGTTCCCGAGAGGTTTACAAAGGTCACGATATATAAACATGGCCCCGGACTTGGAAAATTACGATAAGGTGCATTCATCCTTCAAGGATGAGAGGATGAGAGGATGAGAAAGTGCATTTCACTCATCACTGCTTTTCTTCGCTGTGAAACATCGTCAGCGCAATAAATGAGGCGCGGAACGTGGAGAGAAAGTGAGTTTTTGAGGTTTTGGCGGTCGTGGGGTCAAAACATCAGGGTTGTCGTCAAAGGCATATTTACTGTACTACTCATTCACATTTAAAAACAGATAAAATCAAATGGAAGTATTCAGCGGCGCTTTTAGTCACACAAAGGAACACCCATGCCTAATACAGGATTCGAATTGGAACCTTTGTGCCGAGACTGAAAGTGAACCATTCAAAACGCTCGACTACAGTTTAATCGAAAGAATGAGAATGTACACATGTATTATGAACTAAACGAAATAAATGGTTAAAAAAAACACCACACATGCACACAAAAAAAAACACTTGAAACCGGGAGCATTGAATTTGCAGAACGTTAAGTTATACGCCATGGTAATCGGGAATTTGTTCGTTATGAAATTTTCCCTTATCTTGTTATAACAACAAAGAGCATCGCTGATGATGAAACCACGACTATTTCAATAATAATTCCTTTTTAATTAATTTTTAATAAACAATGTTAACATTCAATCAGTCTCGAATAAATTCAATGAGTTGTACTTAATTTAGTTCGTGTTTCGGAAAGAGAGATGCTGTAGGAAAATGAATAATTTGCATATCGGGTCACATATCGCTGGCCATGTTTCACAATTCCATGTTGGGCTACAACTGCCGGGAACTTTCAAATTATTATGATTTTGAATAGATATTTTACAGTAAAAACTGACTGCGAGTGTATTCAATATTCATTTCTAAGTCGATATAGTTGTGTATATATTTTGAAGGAAGTCGCAAACAGGAGGAAAGAGGTGGCAATTTCCTTCAACTAACCAGCCCTGTCATTTTCCCATAGTAATAGCCCTCTTGTTTTAAGCAAATATTCTCTCATTCAGTTTGCATCAGTTACTTCCTTTTATGAGATCTGATCGAATTCTAATGATGTTAAAAAATGTAAAAATTATCACAATTCATATATTACTCTTAATTATATGTAGTCTCAAGTTAAGGAGGTCATAGTTATATTTAAATATTTCCACATTATAGCTGGCGAAGAGGTGTCGGCCTCCGTGGCGGAGTGGCTAGCACAGCGCGCTAAGAGACAAGGGGTCCCGGGTTCGAATCCCGGCTAGAACTTGGATGTTTGTGTTTGTCCGAAATGAGTAAAAATTAGATTACAGTAAACATTGACAGGTGTGAAAGTTTCAGAAATGTGTGAATGACGGTGGAACTACCGAACAGTGATATTCCTTAAAAAAAAAAAGAGTGGTTAGCACATCGCGCTGCAACGCCAGGGGTCCCGGGTTCGAATCTCGGCATGGGCATGGATGTTTGTGAGTGTCCATTCATCAATTTCATCATATCATCACTCAATCCCATCTTAACAAATTAGCCAGAATTGACACAAAAACGATGTAAAGTAAAGCAAGTCAGTAAACAATAAACAATTTGAATTACAGATGTTTCAAAAGGTTAGGTTATGTAATTAATTAATTATGTGCTCAGGAGAATGCATCTTGTACGCCATTTATAGTAATAAATATATGCACGTTTTAGTAACGTATATTCGCCGAAGCCCAGGGACTAAAATTCGGAAGGAGAAATGATTAAATCGTCCATTTCAATGAAAAAGCGATAGTACCTCAGAAATTATAAATCTGATTTTTTTGGAATTGGGAACCTGTCCGGGTTCCATTAAGAATTTGTAATTTGTATTTTTTTAGCGTCATTTTTCTTCCACTTTTGGCGAATCGCGAAGATGAGGATGGGTGATGATTAGATGACATTGATGAAGGGACACGCAAGAAGAACACCCGTCTCGAACATGAGAACTTCGGTGTTGAGAAGGTGATCGCTCAGCCATCGAGCCAGCTGTCAAGAATTTACGAAAGAGCTCCAGTCTTCACCCCCACCCCCATTCTGGACGCTTTACACGCAGTTAAACGAAGTCGCTAGTCTTCGCCGTTATTCGAGGGAAGTGTAGGTCGCAGCACGGAATTTCTCGGAAACGGGAATTTTGTAGCCAAAAAGGGTAGAAACGTGGGCCGGGCTGGGTGAGGGAGAAACATCTAAATATCAGTGGCGTAGCGTTATAATACGCCCGTACGCCCGGCGTTCCCAGATTTAAAATTTTAAAAATGCGTAAATGCTGTGAATGTAAAGTAAAACGTGACTAATATCATATATGTTTGACCTTAATGGCATTATAATAGCTATTTTTCGCGATCCGCTTGCAACACTCCACTAACAACACTCGTTCTAGCATTTTTTTTCAATGCCTTTCCTGGCTGGACGCCGAGCAGGTTCGGCGTAAAGGACTCTATATTCCTTTCTGCCTTTCTGGAGGAAAAGCTTGGATCTCTCTACAGCACGCGCGTAAATGCTCTCTCGTACGCCAGCGTACGGAGCAGAGGTCTACCGTGATTGGTTCATGTGACCCTTCCTGCCTTCTGAAGCAGACGACAGCGGTAAAATTCCTACCCGGTTCTTCGCGCTCAAGCCACTCGTGCTATCGTACGAACAGCGATGTGCATTAGAAACTAAAAGATCAACACAGGTTTTGTCAAATAAGTTGGTGAAGTCCTCGTGGTAGAAGTTCAGCCTGTGGCTGCTCTACCACTTAACCCGCAAAACTATTATTTTATTATTATTATTATTATATCGTTAGTATCTAACTGCTTAATATTGTGTCAATGGAAATGTTTAGCATTCATTTGAAAACTCTTAACATCGAATGGTCTCTGGACAAAATTATTTTAAAATGTTTATCAACATTCTCAAGATGTAATAAACAGTGGTCTGAATTACTAATCGGCAATGCTACGTCAGTTGAGTTTACGATAGTTGGATCATCCACCCACCTCCGTGTCATAGTGTTTTGCACAGCGCGCCAAGACGACAGAGGCCCCTGAATCCCGGCGTGAGCACGGGTGTTCTTTGTGAGTGTCCCTTCTTCAATATCATCACTCATATTCGTATTCGCGATTAACCAAAAGTGCAAAAGCGAAGTAATATAAACCAAATCAATCAGTAGTTGGATCATTCACAACAATGGCGTCTACTGTTGGGTAGAGGCGCTTGTGATTCAGTTAGGTTTTTAATGACTTGCGTCATGCAGAAAGGTATAAAAAAAGGTATAAAACACCAGAGTTCAAAACATTTGTGGATAGTGAGGCATCTCATTTTCTAGCTAAAACATGCATGGATGATGTTTTATTGAAAACCCAGCTGACTTCAGGCAAATAAACAATACCTGTGGCGACTAATACCATAAGTAAATTATTAAGCAAGAAAGGGCCGACCCTTCCTTCGGACTTGGCGTTCCCACCCGAAATGTCCATGCTACGCCACTGCTAAATATGCGTATCTCCCCTTCACCAAAGCCTAGCAGTTTGTTCAAGTGCGATGGTTTCATGCTGTATATAGAAAGAGAAAGGCTTTTGCAACTGCGCAGGTTATAAAGACGCACAGCTATTATTGAATGGCGTGCCCAAGGAAGGGTTGGTCTGGATCATACCACCGCCCTTTGGTGCAATATTCTAGTCTAATTATGAGTACCATCATACACGTCAGTATTGTAACAATATATCCGCCACTTTCTCGCAAACGGACTTATGTTGGCAGCTACCTCTTTGCTTCTCCTAGTGCCACCCTTACAGTTTGTACGTACCATTATCCTGAATCAGTGGCGGAGATTAGGGGGTGGCGAGGGGCCCCTGTACTATGCTAAACCTTATCTACAAAGGGAAATATACAGCAACTTGCCGCCCCCGGTTTTGGAACCCAATCGTCGCCACTGTCCTGAAACATCCTATAGAGTACTCTTTTTAGCCAACAAATATGTTACCATTGATTTTATTGAAACCACGATGCACCATGAACAAGTGTACATTGAAAAATTTAATGGGAATATATGTTAAAAAATTACAAGATTAAATGTGCCTATTACAATTATATCAGGGGGGTATAACATTACTCCTGGCAGGGATGAAATATTACTTGTGTTGCCAGGGTTTTGTGTAGTGGTGAATCCCCCATATTCCTCCTATAATTCGCAATCTGTGTGTAACCTTATAGTAGCGAATACAACGTCGAAGACAATGATTCAGTTATTGAATTTCTGGTTTTGAGTTTAAGAACGTTTATTTTACAGTATCAGAAAAAGTTCAAGAACGTCTGATAGGAAATTATGCAGTTGACTCAGCAAGAGTGATATCGGACAAGCCGAAATGGTGTCACGTCTACATCAACACATGCACTATGTTCCCTGCGCTCATAATAAGTGACTCATTGTTACTTGTAATCCAATGATTCAATGTAAGAACATTAACCTAAGTCAAATTGGGACAGTGAATAACGAAAGAGACGATTTTTTTCTGTTTGTGTTCTTTGCTTGCATATCAACAAGAGGTTTATAATAACAGTGGCGGAGAAGATAGAGTACATTTGAACGGAACATTGTCAAACTATTTTGACCTTTCTAGTTTACACTGACCATACGCATGGTGATCTAATTTCAAGCCTACGAAGTGCTTTGAGATTGTTGATTAACTTATGCCCCAAGACGACATTTCTTGAGGATATGCAATGCCCTTGTCCCAGCTTAGATCTAGAATTAAACAAGTTGGTGATTTACTTTGGGCTCCAGGTGTGAAATTGCTCCATTTCCATACGTTTGGCATTTAAAACACAGATATAGAATCAAACTCATGTTATATGTGAATGGAATTTTACAAGCGCTCTGCAAAAAATTTAAGGATAGATAAAATAATATATTCGACCCCGTAGCGAAGTAGTTATTACATCGCCCTACGACGCCAGGGGTCCTGGGTTCGAATTCCTGTCTGGGTGTTCTTTGCGAGCGTCCCTTCATCACATTATCACTCATCCACATCTTCGCGATTGCCGGACCCTGTGGCCGAGTGGTGTCGGCCCCTGTGGCGGAGTGGTTAGCACATCGCGCTATGACGCCAGGGATCCCGGGTTCGAATCCTGGCTTGGACGTGGATGTTTGTGATTGTCTGTCCTGAAAAGTCCTGAAATAGAAATTTGAGTAAAATGGTATGAGTGAATGAAGTGTGATGGAGGAAACTTCCGCTTAGCGGCTTTCCTTTTTTTTAAAAAAAAAAAAAAAAAAGTTGTTAGCACATCGCGCTGTGACGCCAAGGGTCCCGGGTTCGAATCCCGCTCGGGCTTGGTTGTTTGTGAATGTTCATTAATCAATTTAATCATTTCATCACTCATCCCCATCTTCGCAAATTAGCCAAGAGGCACAAAACGCGAAGTAGAATAAACTAAATCAACCAATCATCTTCGCGATTAGCCTAAAGTTGAAGAAAAGCAAAGAAAAATAAACCAAATCAATAAGTAAATAAAATAAAATAATGCGAATAAAGAAATTATTAGTGTAATGGCCAACACTCAATAGTGGATTTTGTTTAAATCGAAGGTTTAGTCTTGGTAAACGGAAGCCAGATAGCAACCAAGAAAATTAAAATGAATTGAACTAGGAAAAAGAAACAAGGCATGGCCAGAAATTAGATGGATGCAGATGGGAACTGGAACTACATTCAAGAATTGAGAAAGGCAACAGATGTATCGGTGTGCATAACATTTCATTCAGAGGAAAAAATGAGACAGCATTGCATTCCAATTATCACCAAAGTATCGCTAGCCCTTAGTCGTTAATTGACAGGTGCTGATGAACTGACAGAACCAATGGAAATAATGTGTTATCTTTAAGCTACCACCTATTTCTCTTCACTATTTGTTTTATATTTCTAGTCCAGGTACTTTTTAAGGTAAAATAATTGACACATTAGGGTACTTCGTTACCTAACTCCACTTTTCGTAATGGGCATCGGTACCTGTGTTACCGAACCATGTGCTTCCACCGGTAATCGAAAGGGGTGACCCTTTCTCAAGATACATATATGTCAACCTCACTTCCACATAGTACATCCTGGAGTGCAGACTAACGAGATTCTGGCATCTGGACATTATAATCCTCTATGCGACTTTTGTACTATCCATATGTGCTTGTGATTGTCCCTTCATTTATTTAATCTCATCAGCATTCATCCCCATCCTTGCAATTAGCCAAAAGTGGCAGAAACACGAAGCAAAAACATTCATTCCAAACTGGGACCCCTTGACTTTAAGGTAACAAAGTTATCCAGCACTTTATTGGGAAAGATCACATAAAGGTAGCAGTCTAAAGATATTGCATATGTCATTTTATTTGAGTGAGAGAGACAATAATTCTAACGCTAGAATTTTAAAGCTCTTTGCATAATTCTGAAAATTCTAAGTTAAACATTCGGAGAAAGGAAGTAAAGTTGGTTATAAGAAGTGAAATCCATATTAAAACAAACACAGTATAACTTGTGGATATGCAAAGTAAAATGAAGGAAAATTCTTAATATTCGTAAACCGTATTCATACTATTATATTCTCTCTTGAAAGAGAGAGAGAGAAAGTTGTTGTTTTAAGTTTAGTTTATGCACAGATAGGCTAATCGGGACTGGACCTACAGTTTAAAGTGGAATCCGGGTATCGAACCCGGAGAGAGAGAGAGAGAGAGAGAGAGAGAGAGAGAGAGAGAGAGAGAGAGAGAGAAGGATTGAGGGAGCATGCAATATTCACAAACACGCACACACATACAGATATCGTCTTTCGTTCTTCTTGTGTTTCTTTAATATTATCTTTAGTAAATATGTATTTGAAGCCAAAACTAATTGCTTATCTGGTCAAAACTCCACCATGGAAATTTTTGTTTTGAGAATTTTTAATGACAAGATTGTATGAGTGAATGAAACACCCTCCCTTGCCCGGGAAGACAAATGCTACCACTACCTAGATAGGGGCGGCAAAATCTCCCTCGGACAAGCGAAATAGCGTTACGGTCCAGGTTAAGTTCGGGTGTAGGAACCGGTGACCAACAGTGCATAGTGATACGCCATATCGAATAAAAACAAAGACATGTGTACTCTCAAATTACCACCTCTTTACCTGTAGCCGGGAAGCGGCTAGCTGCATACCTGAAAATCACGGGTAGCGACATGCATACGAAAATGATATAGCCCAAAATTAACATGAAAATAAATAATATATTCTATTTGTAACCAACAAAAATGGAATCATTACAGGTCCCCACACTTGCACTCTCACATTCTCTCTCAGATTCAATCCTCATGGGGTTATCGACATTAGAAATTATACATGACATGTACAGGTTTTATGACGACAAGCCCTAATTATTGCATTCTCAATTAATATTATCTTACTTTTTGTCTAATCAGGTCATTTGTGATTTTGCTCCAGTGCTACTTAAATCCTAGCCAGCCCTTACTTAAGTTCACCTTTTGTTTTTTAAAAAGAAACTAGTCGGCGCGGTGACAATACATTACTTGACCAGTATAAACAAAGGCGTCTCAACGGCAATTACATTCACGTGGGCGGACGTTTTCCTTTTACAAGACCTCACGTGGTTCAAACATAACAAATAACCTCCGTTGAGTGACGCAAACATGTACTCTCTAGCAGGCGGGACTTAAACACTTCGCCGCGACGAGCAATTCACATTACCAGGCAAATACTTTAACAAATAATCACATATGCGACCGGACATAGCTAGCAGCGACACAGCGCTGACACATAAAAATGAACAAACCTCAAGTAGAATATGCAATTAAGCGGGCGGCGCTTTACTCTAATAGTACGCACTTTAAAAAAATACAAAGGAGCACAAACAACAATGAATTTAAGATCATAAAAAAAATATCACAAGGAATAAGAAAAATTGACCTGAGACGAATAGATTACAAATGACAAGCGCGACGGGAGTTGGATGTAAAATTTCGAGTTGAGTGGGCGTTTTCCAAATGTCGACGAATTTCAAGGGCGTTCTCTAAATCAATCGGGCCGTCACGTTTTAAGGTTCACACAGATGAATACTTTACCATCTCTCAGCTCCCGGGGTGCATCCTGGCGTCTTTATGGGCGATTGAAACACATAGTATCCACGCGAAAGGTTCCTTTGGTCGCGACGATGAAGATGCGAGAAGGATTCAAACACCTAGTTTCCCGGCTCCTCTTCCTCTCGGGATCGGTGGATCTCCGCGGTATGACGCGGTTCGGACGTCGCATCTGAGCGGTCGTTGTAGGCGTCGTCGGCGTCGTCGGGACGTCAACATCTCTCTCTACGTCTCTCTGTCGCGGCTGGTAAGCGTCGTCGGGACGTCAACGTGGCGGATGGTAGGCATCGTCGGCGTATCAATGGGGCGGCGTTCGACGTTCTCTCTCTCTCCATGGCGGCGGATAGGCATCATGGGCGTATCAATGGGGCGGCGTTCGACGTTCTCTCTCTCTCCATGGCGGCGGATAGGCATCGTCGGCGTAGCTTCTTCTGACATCAGGCGAATCGACGTAACGCCCTCATCTCCTTTCTTCCTCTAGCCCGCCATAGTTTCCGGTGTTCCTTGTTTCTCAAAAATTATAAATGGCGCAAGGTAATCACGGAAACACGTTTCGCTTCAACTTCCCCCAGCGGTTGAGGTAGGCGCACTCGTGTAGACTTACTGCCTATCACACACACACTGGTGTTCGCACGACACAACAAAGTCCACTGTACACGAAAGGTAGCACAAAGGTGCTCTCGTTCCAAGAATCGCGGCAAAAACTGTATATGGAGAGGTAGCTCGGAGCTGCTCTCGCTACAAGGATCGCGGTAAGACTGTGTATCGAAAAACCATGTCCTTCGTTTTATTTAGATTTTGAAAAACGACGCTATGCGCACGTTGGAGTGACGCTTCCGAAGGGGTCAGTCCACTTTGCTCTATTGTCTCCAAACTAGGACGTACCGTGTCCGAAGTTGACTTGCGCGGATTAAGCTTCCGCCTGGCTGTCGCCCATAGCTCAACTGCAATCGCTGTCCACAAACTGATCAATTAGAACCGATTTGATCTGGCGTCCGTAATTGTCGCTTGATCGTGACGAAACTCCACATATCTGTCCTTGCACATATGCCGCTGCGCTGGTATAAGTTTCACATGAATCTGACCGTTGGAAACCGAGATATTTAAATGTTTGTCATTACGGTCGAATTTCCTAAGCTTTAGACGCATAGCGTGACCCTTCAGGTGCTCGCCCTTAACACAAGCGGATGTCTCGTTCCTCCCGTCGGCTTGGCAAAAATCAAATATGTAATCTCACAAATTAAAACACTTAACACTTTGAATCAACTCGTCTTTTTACCGCTACATACATGAATAATAATGATAATAATAATAATAATGACGGTAAATCTGACTGTCACAACCTCGCCCTTCTTCTTCTTCCAAGGATTTCGTAAGCGTGAAAAATTCGCTCTACACAGGGACAGAATTTTTTTTTTGTTACAAATCCTTGAACACTCTGTATATAAAAATTGGCAAACAAATATATGAACACCCTGTATATAAAAATTGACAGGCAAATACAAGAACACCCTGTATATAAAAATTGACAATCAAATACATGAACACCCTGTATATAAAAATTTACTCTCCGCACTGCACTGACACTGTGAACTTTCGGTTACTTAACACATATAATAACATCCTGAATATAAACATAATATGGAGAGTATATATATATATATAAAACAAGAACAAGATGTGAGCATTTACGTGTCAGCTTGCATTCTTACGTCGCTCGCTCTCTCGTATCTGGGCGAACCGTGTCTCGAACTTGGCCTGTTCAGGTCTCTCGCTGGGCTCCATGGTATTCTTGCTCCACGGCGTCCTGCATCTCCCCGATCTGACTCCGGGCTGACCGATCTGCTATGTGCGTTGCGCCGATAAAAACCATCCCGGACTTGGCCGTTCTGAAAGAAGCTGTCGTTCCTCCTTGGCGACGCACGAGTCGGACCTCCACGCCGTCTCCTGCCTCTGAACGGGCGTCTTCGTTGCGGTGAAGGCGGATCTTGCCGCTGGCGGTTCCTTTCAGCCCCTGGAGCGTGGTGCTGTCCTCTCCATCCCTGCTGGACTAGATGAACGCGCGGGTGTTTATTCCGGTGCGACGAATCATCTTCCGGTCGGCGCCGCTTGTTAAACTTCTCACCCCTGGTTTTCTGCCTCTCCTCCTCGCACTGAAACAGGTTTTCCAGTGTGAGGGACATCGCGTCGGCGTCAAACACGCATGCTCCATTGAGATGACGACGAATCTCGTGTGGAAAATGGTACACCAGAGCGGCTATTATCTCCGCCGTGGTCATTTGCGGTTGCAGAGACTTGAATTCATTGTAACGTTTCCAAAAGTACTGGGCATACGTGAGTCCTCCGCCCCTGTCGTATCGTTCGTTTCGCACCTGCATTAGCATCCTCTCGACCTGCAGGGGACGTTGAAAATAAGTGAGAAACGCTTCCTTGAACTCCTCATATGAATTGAAGTTCCCCTCGTTCCTGTCCATCCAGTTCTTGGCCCGGTCCTGCATTAAACCTTTCAGAATCAGAAGCCTATCCTCGTCTGTCAGACCTAACTCACGGGCGGTAGAATTAAATTCCTCGAGGTACGTGGAAGGAAGGATTCTGTCAGCACCCGAAAATTTTTTGAAGTGCTTCCGGTATTCGGGCGGAAACAGAGCTCTTCTGGCGGACGGTTGTAGTAACTGTAAATCCTCGCCCCTCTGCTCGCGGCGCGGACTCACCCGTGGTGACGCAGTGTCCTCTCTTCGAAGGGGGCGGGGCGTTTCTGGAGCTCGCTGGTCGCTTTCCCCGTTCGAACAAGTGGCGACGTCGGCTGCCGGTGGTGACGTCAATCTGGGCTGCCGCGACGATTGTGAAGTGCCGCTGCTAGTCATGCTCAGTTGACGCACTTTCATCTCGAGGTCTTCAATCCGTTCGGAATTCCCTTCGGCTCGAACTGAAATCCCTCTCACTTGTCGCCCCAGGGTGTCTATGCCACGGTCACATGTCGCTTCCAGCTGCACGCATTGTCGGGCCATCTGCTGCATACCTTCCTCCTGGTCGCGCACGCTCTGAGACAGTGTTGCCATCTGGTTCTCTTGCCGGTCGATCCGCAAGTTGGTTTCGGTGATTTTGGCTTCGACACGGGATTCGCATTCCTGTACCCGAGTGACGAGTTCTTGCGTTATCACCTCACCGGAAGTACGGATGGTTTCCTGGAGGCGGTCTTCCGTCACTCGCATCTGGGTGCTGATGGCCTCTATCTTGCTTTGGGTCGCCTCCATCTTGGCTTCGATTCCGCTTCGCGTAGCCTCCATCTTGGCTTCAAGCGAGGCTCCCATCCACAGTAGCATCTCGATGATCTGTTGGGAGTTGGTACCACTGAGGCTAGCTGCTTCGTTGACCCGTTCTGCTTCTCCCAGAGATACCTGTTGCACGATGGTCTCATTGGCTTGCCCCCCGCTGTTCGGTAGACTGGTTTCTTCACGCGGACCTAACGGGACATCGCACCGGGAGCAAACCTGGCTAGCTGTGCCGACGTTTTCACTTTCTGGGAACTCCTCGCTGCAGACATCGCAAATCACCCTTACGTCACTCATGTTCAAGTTCTCGATGCGGCGGTTGCGCAATCTCATGAAATCAAAAATTCAACCCTCGGTCGATTCTCAATGCTCGCTGACAAGCGTAAACGTGAGCGCTCACAATATATACCAATATATATATTTAAACAATTCACAAACGAAAAAAGATAAGGGCGGTCGATTCCCCCTTTGCCAGAACTCAACTTAACGCCTAATGCCATATGCCAAAACAAATAAAATTTAAAAATGCCTAACGCCTTAAGTAGCTGCCCTACTACCTTGACAAAAATAAACGCCTAATGTCTCAATTACCACCTCACGTCAAAAATAAAACAATAAAATCTCACAATGAAACACAGTTACATGACACCAAAATACGCCTGACGTAGCCCTTACAAAAACGACATATGCACCTGCACTGAGGGTGCTTTCGATTTAAAATATACCGGTCCCTGTGTTCGCGGCGCCAAAAGTTGTATGAACACCTGCACTGATGATGCTTTCGATTTAAAAAAAAAAAACCGGTCCCCTGTTCGCGGCGCCAAAAGTTGTATGATTGAACTGAAACACCCTCCCTTGCCCGGGAAGACAAATGCTACCACTACCTAGATAGGGGCGGCAAAATCTCCCTCGGACAAGCGAAATAGCGTTACGGTCCAGGTTAAGTTCGGGTGTAGGAACCGGTGACCAACAGTGCATAGTGATACGCCATATCGAATAAAAACAAAGACATATGTACTCTCAAATTACCACCTCTTTACCTGTAGCCGGGAAGCGGCTAGCTGCATACCTGAAAATCACGGGTAGCGACATGCATACGAAAATGATATAGCCCAAAATTAACATGAAAATAAATAATATATTCTATTTGTAACCAACAAAAATGGAATCATTACAGGTCCCCACACTTGCACTCTCACATTCTCTCTCAGATTCAATCCTCATGGGGTTATCGACATTAGAAATTATACATGACATGTACAGGTTTTATGACGACAAGCCCTAATTATTGCATTCTCAATTAATATTATCTTACTTTTTGTCTAATCAGGTCATTTGTGATTTTGCTCCAGTGCTACTTAAATCCTAGCCAGCCCTTACTTAAGTTCACCTTTTGTTTTTTAAAAAGAAACTAGTCGGCGCGGTGACAATACATTACTTGACCAGTATAAACAAAGGCGTCTCAACGGCAATTACATTCACGTGGGCGGACGTTTTCCTTTTACAAGACCTCACGTGGTTCAAACATAACAAATAACCTCCGTTGAGTGACGCAAACATGTACTCTCTAGCAGGCGGGACTTAAACACTTCGCCGCGACGAGCAATTCACATTACCAGGCAAATACTTTAACAAATAATCACATATGCGACCGGACATAGCTAGCAGCGACACAGCGCTGACACATAAAAATGAACAAACCTCAAGTAGAATATGCAATTAAGCGGGCGGCGCTTTACTCTAATAGTACGCACTTTAAAAAAATACAAAGGAGCACAAACAACAATGAATTTAAGATCATAAAAAAAATATCACAAGGAATAAGAAAAATTGACCTGAGACGAATAGATTACAAATGACAAGCGCGACGGGAGTTGGATGTAAAATTTCGAGTTGAGTGGGCGTTTTCCAAATGTCGACGAATTTCAAGGGCGTTCTCTAAATCAATCGGGCCGTCACGTTTTAAGGTTCACACAGATGAATACTTTACCATCTCTCAGCTCCCGGGGTGCATCCTGGCGTCTTTATGGGCGATTGAAACACATAGTATCCACGCGAAAGGTTCCTTTGGTCGCGACGATGAAGATGCGAGAAGGATTCAAACACCTAGTTTCCCGGCTCCTCTTCCTCTCGGGATCGGTGGATCTCCGCGGTATGACGCGGTTCGGACGTCGCATCTGAGCGGTCGTTGTAGGCGTCGTCGGCGTCGTCGGGACGTCAACATCTCTCTCTACGTCTCTCTGTCGCGGCTGGTAAGCGTCGTCGGGACGTCAACGTGGCGGATGGTAGGCATCGTCGGCGTATCAATGGGGCGGCGTTCGACGTTCTCTCTCTCTCCATGGCGGCGGATAGGCATCATGGGCGTATCAATGGGGCGGCGTTCGACGTTCTCTCTCTCTCCATGGCGGCGGATAGGCATCGTCGGCGTAGCTTCTTCTGACATCAGGCGAATCGACGTAACGCCCTCATCTCCTTTCTTCCTCTAGCCCGCCATAGTTTCCGGTGTTCCTTGTTTCTCAAAAATTATAAATGGCGCAAGGTAATCACGGAAACACGTTTCGCTTCAACTTCCCCCAGCGGTTGAGGTAGGCGCACTCGTGTAGACTTACTGCCTATCACACACACACTGGTGTTCGCACGACACAACAAAGTCCACTGTACACGAAAGGTAGCACAAAGGTGCTCTCGTTCCAAGAATCGCGGCAAAAACTGTATATGGAGAGGTAGCTCGGAGCTGCTCTCGCTACAAGGATCGCGGTAAGACTGTGTATCGAAAAACCATGTCCTTCGTTTTATTTAGATTTTGAAAAACGACGCTATGCGCACGTTGGAGTGACGCTTCCGAAGGGGTCAGTCCACTTTGCTCTATTGTCTCCAAACTAGGACGTACCGTGTCCGAAGTTGACTTGCGCGGATTAAGCTTCCGCCTGGCTGTCGCCCATAGCTCAACTGCAATCGCTGTCCACAAACTGATCAATTAGAACCGATTTGATCTGGCGTCCGTAATTGTCGCTTGATCGTGACGAAACTCCACATATCTGTCCTTGCACATATGCCGCTGCGCTGGTATAAGTTTCACATGAATCTGACCGTTGGAAACCGAGATATTTAAATGTTTGTCATTACGGTCGAATTTCCTAAGCTTTAGACGCATAGCGTGACCCTTCAGGTGCTCGCCCTTAACACAAGCGGATGTCTCGTTCCTCCCGTCGGCTTGGCAAAAATCAAATATGTAATCTCACAAATTAAAACACTTAACACTTTGAATCAACTCGTCTTTTTACCGCTACATACATGAATAATAATGATAATAATAATAATAATGACGGTAAATCTGACTGTCACAAGATTGTTAGGGGAGGAAATCCACATTTTCCCTCAGGATATCACATGCTGTATACCAGCCAATATGTCCTGTAGAGAGTATGCCATAGTTCGTTTTTTGAAAGATATCACTTGCACATTAAACGTTAGATCTTATTCGTAATCTCGAATGATAATGCAATGTTATTCCAGGTTTCAAATGTCATTTGATATTCTGTGCATTTTGAGAAAGGTGAGGCAGTCCGGTTTCCCTCCAACAGTTCGACAAATGCGGAACTCCATTAGTATTTCGACACGGTGTTTCGCGTGGCTTATTGCCAAGACATGAAAAATCTAGACCTGTACAAACAATTACGAGACGCACGAATTCCAGTGCATCGTTGCGGCAACCCAATCAGCCGGCGAATTCCACAATGAAATCAGCGGACCAGCAAGCGATGGGAATTTTTATGTATTACAGATAGATGAGAGTTCAATTTGAGATAGATTTGATTACGAGATTCGTTTAGTGACCTCTCTCTGTGTGTAAAATGCCAGTAAGATATACTTAAATGTTGTTACAATGCTAACTCTATTTTTAAGTATTCAGGGACCTGCATATTGGTTTGGTTAATTTAACTTCGTATTTGTGCCACTTTGGCTAATAACGAAGATGAAGATGAATGATGATATGATGAAAGGACACTCACAAAGAACACCCATGCCCACGCCGGGATTCGAACTAGTAACCTCTGACGTCGTAGCGTGCTCAGGGACCTGCATATTAAAGCAAAGATTAAGGGTATTGTTCAAAATAGTAGGGAATATATGAAGGTGTTAAAGTATCAAAGCGACCCAGTATTTTTTTTTTTAATCGATACCTCGATTCCAACAATTATACTTGGAAATACTTTCAATTTTTTACCTTACACAATCCTTAACATGTACTCATGAAATTAAATATTAATAAATAGCTTATACCATAATTATAATGAGAAGGGCCTCCCCGATGGCGCAGTGGTAGCGTCGTCGCCTTGTAATCAAGGGGTCCCGGGTTCAATACCCGGTGGAGGCACTAAGTGGTTCGGATCCCACTTTAAACTGTAAGCCTAGTCCCGATTAGCCTTACTGTGCATAAAGTGGACTTAAAACACCAAATCAATCAATCAATTATAATGAGAAATAGTTTGATTTAATTGGTTGTTCGTTTATTTGAATTTTTGTTTTAGTACACCTTACACACAGATAGGCTAATCGGGCTGGACCAACAGGTTAAAGTGCAATTCCAACCACTTTTCAAATCTCCTGAATTGGGTATCAAACCGGGACAGGACCGTTTAGTTGCAAGTTTTCACTACGCCATCGGGGTGGTATGTCTAAGGTATTCACAAATATAAAATTAGATTTAAATTAGTTGTCAACGAATGGTACTATTGAAATCTCGTAGTTTTTTTTTCAGGATAATATAATTAAATTAATTTGTTAAATGCTGATTTTCATTGACGAGTTGCATTTTGAAAACCGAAAAATTTCCAATTAATCAGAATCTTTCCTTAACAAAATATTTGTTAATGAAACTTGATCCGCCAGGCGGAGTGGTTATCACAGCTCGCTACGACCCGAGCGATCCCGGGTTCGAATCCCGGCCTGGGCATAAGTCTTCTTTGTGAGTGTCTTCATTAATTTCATCATATCATCACTCATTCTCATCGTCGCGATTAACCAAAAGTGGCGACGTAAAATAACTTCATCCAATCAATCAATCAAAATTGATGAGCAAACTAGAATGACATATTTGAGGAGATCGTCTCGCCGGTATAATTGAGCCATTGCCCAGTACTGGCCGGCGACCCAGAGGTTGAAAAATAAAACGTTCTATTCTGAAGATGAGAGTGACGTTAGCTCTGGAAAGCTCGGAAACCTTTCCAGAACTCACCTGGTCGATGGTCCGATAGAATCTGTTAGGGAGGAGCCATCTCTACGATTTCTCAGATCAGGCTGCTGATCTTTGTCGATCACTTCATGTGCGTCCGCCAAGGAATCGGCACGGACTCCGATTTATCGGTTCGCGTGCAAAATTTGTGACGATATCGCTGTCGGCATCCATAACTGATTTGATAAAATGTCAGTACGTGTACAAGCGACATAAAGAGTCACTCGCCCCTGGACACACAGCCAGTGTGTTGTGTTTTGTCTCTTCTTATCTATGCTGAGACCCTCATGAGCGGATTAAGGGACAGGGGGCGAATAGGTTCTCGCCTTGTGACTTTTAAAAGCAACAAGTCGTCAATTAAAACAGTGATCACTTCCCTTCTAAATTAAGTGAATACCCCAGACATATATAAAACTAAATCATAAATTGACTTCATTGCAAATGTTGACTTCCTTGACATCTAGAATCAAGCGATTACTCCTATGTTCCACCCTGGTCCTCCTTACTTTCGGTATCCAATGAAAATCTTGACCACGTTACATATTTACTGTTTTAAAGGAGAAAAATATTTTTTAAATACTTTAAGTATTACTGTTAAAGAATACGCTTATTGTAGGTATGCATTTATTTAATACCTACATAATAATATCGGAACATAATATCTCTTAGCTTAAATTGCAACATAATTTTGCAATGCATGTATTATGTTATGCAGCAGTAAATTCAAATGTCTTCCGGGGTGTAAGGGGTGACCTTCCACGTAGTACACCCAAATGTCAACCTCACTTCCACGTTAGTGCACCCTGGACTGAGGACTAACGAGGCTCTGGCGACTGGCCCCATGGCCAGTATAATTTTGTTTGTGATGTCCTTTGTTTTGTCCTTATTTGTGCTGAGTGCCCGTTTACAGCCTCAGCTTTTAACAGAAGTCAGAACATTTTAAGATTTTTAATTATGCAACGTTAGAGTTGTTTTTTGTAATGATAAGGGGCTGGTCCCCGTATTATGTGACGGGAGCAAAATAGCCTAAGTGCTGACGCTCCCACAATTTAAAAAAAAAAATGTCTTCCTTGGAAGTATGGTAGCAATGAGGTCAAAAGCTATATTGAGCTGTGCTTCGGGATTCGGGAGACCATACATTTTTATTTGTTGAATACTTCCTTATGCATGACTAACTTTTGACTATAGCCTACGTTTTAACTTGTTGCATGATGAGAAGAACTTCTATTTACTTTCCATCTTTTATCTATTGTTTATACATTGTTGTTTTCATCTTTTTATCATATTTCTACTTTCATTAAGTCGATACTTATCCTCCAACAATTTATTTATATTTGTTTAACTTGTGCTGCCATCTACTGTATGTTTCTTTTTAAAAACCTTTCTTTCCATCTCTTGTTACAGAAATATCTGGTTTTGTAACAACTCTTTTTGAAACAACGCCTGTTGCTGATTAGGTTTTTTCCTCTTACTGCGCTACGAGATTGCCTATGCGCTGATCCACTAGAATTATAATTTCAGTCAATCAATCAAAAGATTCAATATAATATTATAACTTAAGAACACTACATTGTATGGAGAGAATTTAGTAACAGAATGTTAATTATGATATTTCTAATTATTGGGACATGTTGTATATATGATTACATTTATTATTTTAACGGAAGATTACAGTCAAGATCGTCACCATATATTTGCAGTGGATTTAAAAACTCAATGTAAGACACTCGACAAAGAATTAGATAAGTTTTGATTGGTATTTTAAAGCGGAAAGAATCAGGTTCGTGATATGAACGATGAATCATATATCGTTCTTTATCAAGGAACATGAGCAATATTAGTACAAAATTATCCCTTGTGAAATATTTTATGGAACATAATTTTTTAAATGTAGAGGCTCAATATTTGCCAAATGCTTATTGGAAAGAACTAACAGAAAACAGTAATCTTGTAACTGCAACGTAAGTTACTCTGCCTTGAACGCATATAAAGAGTGTCGGCTCCACAAATTCTGGATTTTCAGACATACTGGGGGTGGTGTAAATCTTACCACGCTCCGATCGTCATTCCTTTCAGAGTCCCCTCAGGATATCCACTGATATCCACTGGGTCACCCCAGACGCACTTTGACGGAAAAGTTACCCACCCTAGGATTCTAATCACTACAAAATAGCAGACTCTCTTTCAACTGAACCACGACGTATCCAAGTATCCAATTAAAGAACGCTACGTAAATCGTTAATGATTAGAAAGTATGTTAGTGTAACGGATGTCAGCGAGTATCCTTATACAATCGCAACAAGTTGCTGATTCGCGTCTACTGAAAAGTGCGATTCAATGCAGCATTCTTATTCATGTCTTTTGGATTTTTTTAGAACATCCAACTTACTTTTCACGTCCCTGGCTTGTTCCTATTCTTTTACAATGTACTTCTCTCTGTCTCTTTACCACAAGAAGAAGCGTTTAACTGAGATGCTATAATATTCTAAGTAACAAATTCTCAGTGGCAACACGAAATGTGTTCTGAAATGTTGACAAAGAATTGAGGTTAAGTGTCAAGCATTCTCAACCACAAAATCGCTAACATTCTTGTGCTTGGAAACGCCAAGATTGTACAAAACGTCCCAGTTTTCGCGACATTATATAAGCCATTATCTGTTTGCATTTTAGGTTATTTAATGTCGCTTTTTTGTCTCTAGAGTTCAACCGCGACGGTAAGGGACGATGACCAGTGGTTTCGTATAGCGCAAATCAAATCTGAAATAATTGTTTGTGTTAAGAGGAGTTAAGAGTAATTCTTGGGGAAGACAAGACAGACACCGTCTCCCCAAGCATTATGGAAAAACGTCTGGAATTTCTGCAACGCTTTTTTTCCACAGGGTAGACAGAAGAAGCTATGTGTCTGCTCTCGTAAAGTATAGCAGTTCCTTGTTGATAAACAGAAAGTTTTCCTTGTTCAGGAGAGAGATATCTGTTCTCCGTGGGGTAGCGTGTGTATGCATGTGGTTGGTGTAGGCTGCACGATAAATGAGTGCTCATAGTAATTATTTTCAAGTAGTAGTCATATGCTTTATTCATAGTTACTGCATGGCATAGTGTGTCAGAAGCTTACGACAATCGTTGTCTAATATCCTTGGGTTCGATCCGTTATATGTGTGGAAGAAGCGAGATTTGAGTAAAATACTCTGGTTCCTTGTCTTTTTCTTCGTGTGTGCTTACCCATTGGCGTAGTGGTAACATAGTCGCCTCGTAATCGAGGGGTCCAGGGCTAGATACCCGATGAAGGCACATAGTGGTTTGGGTTCCACTTTGTACGTACCGTAGGTCCAGTCTCGACTAGCCTATCTGTGCATAAAGTGGACTTCAAACAAATTCCAAACTTGTATTCCTTCATGTGCGCTGATTGCTCGTCTTCAGTCTCAGATTTTCTCATCGCTATCGAGTTCCCCCCAGTCCAGATTACAGGAACGTAACACGGCGCCACTTGTCTCTAGCGCCAACTACAGTCCAGCAGAATTAACTTGAGACAAATGGCGTACCAACCTACAGCGAACGCTTGACTCTCACGTGATTCACGGGCAATCAGGTGACAACGGGAGATGGGAGATTTGAAAAATAATTACATTGTGTAACGGAAATATCATCGTATTAAGAGGACATATTAAGAAAATTATGAGCATTATAAGTATTCTATCTTACACACAATAAATGGGTAAACAGTTTGTTCTTTACCTTTAATTCGTAATTTGAAAACACTGCCATTTTGCTTGCTTCACCAGTTACTGCACTTGAGTCCTTTCAATAGTTGGCTTGCCCGTGCATTAGAGTTTCTATTGGCCCGTTACAGCGGGAAGTCCCCCGCTCTAGCCAATTCGAGCGCAGTTGCATCACTCACAGAAGGGCCTTTTCTCTCAAGTTAATTCTGCCCGACTGTAACTCCCACTGATCTCCCAATTAGTCTATCTATGCATATATTAGACCAAAGAAAAAAATTATGCATAGATGCTCTTATATGCTTTACTGTTGAACGTAGTTTTTCTACTCCTTCAGGTTAATCACAACGATAAAGGTGATTAATTATCAGATAACAATGCAACTACGAGCACAATACCCTTTCAAGATTCATCAGTGGCGTAATAGCGAGAGAACAATTCAACGTGTGCGCCACTGAGGCGCATGGATGCCTACATGATCTATCTAACTAACTAACTAACTAACTTTCTAGCCTTCTTATACTCGAAGGTTTATGGCTGCAGAAATACAAGCCTTCCATATGTCCCTATCCTGAGCAAGATCTATATACTCTTTTCCATCCCAACCAATTTCCTGAAGGTACATCTCAACGTTATCTTTCCATCTTCGTATTGGCCTTCCTACTGGTATCTTACCATCAGTTTTCCCAACAAGAATCGTGTAAACTCTTCTTTCCTCTCCCATTCCTGTCACATGGCCTGCCCACCTAAGTCTTCTTGATTTAATCATTCTAATAATATCTGGACATGAATACAAATTATGTAACCTTCTCCACTCACCTTCTCTTCTCCTCATCCCCTTTAGGTCCAAATATTATCTAAGCATTTTTATTTTCAAATACTCTTAATTTATGTTTCTTTTTCAATGTACGTAAGAGACCAAGTTTCGCATCCATATAATACTACAGGCGAAATTACTGTTTTGTATATTTTAACTTTTAGTATATTAGATAATATACGAGGAGATAAAAGTTTATGGAGAGAAAAGTAACACTCATTTCCTGAATTAAGCCTGCTTTTTATTTCCTCTTTAATATCATTTTCATTTGATAGTATTACTCTTAATTAGGAGTCCTAAGTACTTGAATTTGGAAACTGGTTCAAACGAGTTGTTATCAATAATCAGATTTTGATTATCGGTTTGTAAGCATATATTTAGTTTGCTCTTTGCTAACTTCCAACCCTATCTCCTTAGCTGCTTTTAATAAGAAGAAAGTCCAAGAGCTCCGGCAAAAGGGTCTTTCCTACATGATCACTTATTACATTGTTTTGTATTTTGGTGGTTATCTCACGCCCTTTCTTAAACACTATCTTCATTAATCGCGACGATGAGAAATGTTAGCAGACAAAATATTATGAAGGAACAAATTCAAAGTAAAGTCCATGCCTGACCCAGGATTCTAACCTAGGACCTCAGGTGTCATAATATGCCACGTTAACCACTCCACCACGGAAGCTGGCATTTATAGCTATGTAGTGTATGTACCAGCAGAATAGTTCCAACTGTCTAACTGTTTGTGGAAAAATGTTAGCGTTCACTTTTTCATGTAGTAAGAATAATTTCACAATGATTTTAAAAAAGTACGCGATGAAGTAGATAAGAACGTTGACAATTTCCACGTAGACATTGGAATTGTACATATTTCCTTCCTAAGTTTTTAAAATAAATATCAAGAACCTAAGGATTTAAGTTATTCTAAGAGATTATAAGAAAAACACAATAAATTTTACGTCCAGTCACGGGGTAGCGTATCCAAAAATTCGCCAGTTGGTCAGTATAGCCTATTTGGCTTTATGTACGTTTCACAATGTAGCACTTAATGATATGAAACAAGAATTTACTCTAAGAAAAATAATATGTTGCATATATGTAACTACACTCAAATATTTTCTTCCATATATATATATGAAATTGATGATGAATACACTAAATTCCATGCCCAGGCAGGGATTCGAACCCGGGACTCCCTGGCGTCGTAGTGATTAGCGTAATGTGTAGCGATGTGCTAAGCACTCCGGAACGGGGGCCGACTCAAAAATATATTATTTAATCTTCCAACTTCCTTTAGGAAAACAACAGACAACTGTTTTGGACTGTATAATATTTAAATATTGTGGAATGTAGGTTTAATGTTTACAAACAATACACAGTTTGCAATAATATCACCCAATTTATAGTCATGAGACATGAGAAAAGAGATTTTAATCACTTTACATATATATTGTGATACTGTAACTTTCGGATTAGAATATAAAGAATAAATTATTTCCGAAATATTGAAAAGAAAAAAGTCCAGAGCTCCGTCAAAAGGGTCATATTTTAAGGATGGCGCAAGACAAAAAAGATATACAGTTTATTTTATTTTGTACATACACACACAAACATATCTCTCTCTCTCTCTCTCTCTCTCTCTCTCTCTCTCTCTCTCTGCCTGTGTGTGTTCGTACTCAATGTTTCAAGTTAGAAGGCGATCAATACAAAAAGATTTTTAGCTGCACTCACTGCATTGACAATATTTTGTCTCCTACACAGAAGAAAAACATGACCATACGTTTCCTGGACAATTGCTTGCTCCATTAATCACATAAATGTTAGTCACCCTTCGTAATAAAAATGGCCGCCCACGGCCATAAAAATGAAAAATCTAAATTCTTTACCATATATTTTGCATCCTCCAGAAAATCCAAACTACCGGAAGGAACTCCACGAATCCAGCATGTTATGTTTCATTTTCCAGAAAAATGAAGAAATCAGTTCTATAGACAAAACAATAAGATCTTTCTTTCCTATGTACAAAGACGAGGAAATTTATTTAGCATACATAGAGAAAGCATGGCATTAATTATAGCCATCGTTAAATTGCCATATTTATCATACATTATTTTTGTGGCAACTAATTCTCTATCTCATTCCCGAACATACATTAGATGCACTCCTTAGTATTTTCACGACTGTAAACAAAAATATTTCCACCCAATGATTTAAAGAAATGAATTTTTATATTATCCCCTAAGCTGGTTTATATTTATTAATGATAATATTTCCGAGTGAAGTATTAGAATATACAGCTACGACATATATTCCTTATGCTTCAAGTCTTCAAGTTTTACGTATGTTTTCGATGTTGCAAAAAAATTCATTTGATTAATATCACGTAACTATTTAATATGCAGGCAGTATTATTCTTGTAATGTTTCATGTATGTATGTATATATATGTTAAAGAAAAGTGTATTATTTATCTGCGATTTTCATTAAAGTCATGGTTTCAGTTTGAATTCTTGAATATTGAATCAAGGTTTTGAATATTTGCACCTGACTGGTCTTTTCATAACGTATATATTCTTTTCACAATTGAGCTCAGTGAAATTCACAACCTAAGTTTGTTAAATTTTCTAACAGAACAGAAAAATTATCGCCTGATCTTTCCTTCTTTCCTTTTCATTTCTTATTTACTTCTCACGGAGTGAAATGTCTCTAAATTACAGTTGCAATTCCTACAGCATGCTACGTCGCCATGGGTTCCGGGTTCGAATCCCGACCTGGGCATAAGTGTATTTGTGAGTGTCCATTCATCAATTTCATCATATCATCACTCGTCATCATCGTCGCGATTAGCCAAAAGAGGATGAAAAGCGACGCTAAGTAACAAATATCAAATTAATTCAAACAGTTGAAATGAATTGATAATTGACATAGAAAATTACAACCAATTGAATATTTTCGTCCCAATTATGAAGATATAATAAACACATACTTTATGTAAACAAGATGTACTTCTTCTTTCGACCCTCTCAGCTTGAACAATACGATTTTTCCTACCACTAAATTAAGTAATACCGTAATATATGATAGTAGTAAATAAGTTAGAAATATGCCCACTAATTCATTGGAGATCTTAGTAAATTTACGAAAGTAGTTGAGTTGAAATTGAAAACCGCACCACGCCTAAAAATACTCGTGTTCCATTTTCTATCTTCATTTTGTTACTTTGCTTGTATATCTCTTGGTTTAATCGCAACGATGAGGATGAATGAAGAAGCAATGAAATAGATAATTGGATAAACAGGCCTTACCCAGGATTCGAATTGAGATCCCTGGATACGTAGCTACTCGTAGATACCATAAGCAATCCTCTATGCAGTTTGCTCATTCTCGTTTTCATCTATATCAATAAAGCACATAATGGTCTTTTGCAAATAAATATGTTCACGTATTACAAAGGAATAGAAATTTAAATTAGATACCATAACATAATTTCAAAACCGGCTCTTCTATATGGTAGCGAATGTTGGACTGTTCGTCAGCATGATAAAACCAGAATAAATTGTTCACAAATGAGAAATTTGACAAAATTAGAAGTGAAGAAATCCGAAATAAATGGACTGTCGAAGCAGTGGTAGAAGAAAATAAAATAAAAATATCTGTTAAAGTGGAATCAAAATGTTCTGAGGATAGCCGTTTTTTGTCGAAAATTTTTAAATTACAGGCCAAAAGGAGAAAAGAAATTTATTAATACCATATCGCCGATGGAATGATCAATTTTTGTAGTCGCAGAACGGGCTTTGGTTACCCAGACCTGCAAGAGGAGGAGGAAGAAGAAGAAGAAGAGGAAGAAGAAGAGGAAGAAGAGGAAGACAAAGGAAGGTCAATCGTAGTTCATATACACCAGGATGTACACGTTGCATTAAATTTGTGACGTTTCGAAGGGGGAAATTACAAACTGTACTGAGATTCGAAATCATAAATATTTATAGGGTACTCTCATGACAGCGGTTGCTGTCCAAAAGTGAATTAAGTGGAAGCCACATCATAACAGGCGCTAACATCAAAGAACAAGACCAAGTAAACAGTTGGTCACAAAGTATCAATCAATCATGAGAAAAGGATGAATATGTTCAAAGGCGTGTAGAATTTTCGGGAAGGGAAGGAAATCATCTCCATAGCAACTGATGAGAACTGAAGGCAACAAGAACGAGGGTAGACAAAGTAAGGGAAGGAAGAAAGGAATGGGGTGGAGTACGGTAACGAGCACTTTATTTGTGGTCCGTGTGTGTACTATTAGTTCCCATACATTAACGAGCGATGGGTTCGCAAACTAGTTTTGCCGACTTTAGGCTCCAGGGACATCAGGACAAGAGACCACAATTTAATAGATTGCCTGATCCCATTTTACAAAATACGTGATCTGCTAAGTTTAATTCATGGCCAATGGATCTAATTTCTTCAATTACTCAAGTTATAATTACGCAAGAGGGTCTGCTCTCGTATTAGGTTCCTTTGAATTTCAATATTTATTTTGGATTACAATCAAAACAAAAACCAGTTGGAGTTCGTGCATAAACATGATCTCGTACGAAGCCACTCAAATATAACAACGGTATATGCATGCTCTTGTAACAAGAGGAAAACCTTATTTTTTCTGCTTGCTAAATTATTGTATAAAATTAAACATTACGTCAAAGTATGGATATCAAAAAACATAAATGTACAAAAAGATTCCCCATTGATTTTGTATACATTACGAACAAAAGGGGCGTGTAGCTTTCCATACTCACCGGGAGCATTGAATTGTTTACTCACGGTCTCGTCACCGAACGTTCCGCGTTCTAGTTCTGGGTTGGCCATGTCTGATGCTATTTGGTTGTCCTTTCATAAATTTAAACTATTCATCGTTCATTCTGATCGTCATCATTATCTGAAAGTAACAGAAAAGTGACGCAAGATAGGTAGAGCCTGGTTATTTTTAGGTGAAAATCTAGAATTTCGAAAAAAAAATCTTCTCATTTGCTCCTTGGTGCACAATTTAGAATCGGCAAATAGGTTACATGTTTTAGTAAATAAATAATCAGTCAGTTGTAAAGGAGTGCGACAATTGATTTTATCGAATTAGAAAATTGACTTCAAACTTTCATGTCTCCGAACATGGTTTGTTTAGTGTTAAATCTCTGAGCTATTCGTTACTAAATATGTGAGAAATTATTACCAATTTTGTGATTGAAAATGCTATATATAATCACTATTCCACGCTTATTGAGTAATTCGATTTAGGGAAGTGTGTAATGCAATGAGCCTAATGAGCATAAAACAACGATGAGTCAAATCTGATTTTTCTATCACTTTGTTTTCACATGTAATTGAAATAGTATAGATTAATTGTGTCCAACTTGTAAATGATTTCCTATCTGCCTTTCGTGGCGGAGTGGTCAGTGCAATGTGCTGCAACGCAAGGGATCGAAGGTTCGATTCCTGGCCAATGAATGGACGTCTTCAATATATTTACCCTCATCCATCTCATTATGAAACCTTCCTATTGTCGGGATTAACACAAGAGGTAGAAATGACCAAAATAAAAATAAGACAATTCTTGACCAGTTGTCAGTTGTACTGTTAATTTTCCAGAGTTCCCAATACTTGATATTGTCATACAACCACATATTTAGTATCCTTACATAACTTTTAGTGCAACTTTAAGTTTTATCCATAACAAGGAAATCATTGAACCTTGACAATAACTAAAATTTAAAAATTAATTATTATAAATTACTGACTAATGCTTTAGAGTTCTAGAAGTTTTAGTTTTTGGTAGAATATAAATGTTGACAATATAATTTATTATTGTTTAATTTTCTTTTAAAGGGAATTGTTATTTTTAATCAAACTCCATATCGTAGGAATAATTACGATCATTTTAACAAGTATGTGAGGAAAGGTTGAAGAACTATAACATGTTTTCTTTTATTTATGAAATTTTTAGGAAAGCATTAATTCTAAAGGAATTAAATAATTAAAGAATTAAATTAAAGAAAAACATTAGATATTAATTAAAGAAAGATGCATGTGTCCAAAGTATATCATGGATATAATGTCTTTCAATTCAACGTGGATTATTTCAGTCTGGCTAAATCTGTGTTGTGTGATATTGATTGATTGGTTTGCTTCATTTCACTTCGATTTTTGTATGCCACTTTTGGCTAATTTGCAAAGATGGGAATGAATGATGATATGATGAAATTAATGAATGGACACTTACAAACATCCATGCCCAGGCCGGGATTCGAACCCAGAATCCCTGGCGTAGTAGCGCGATGTGTTATTGTACGTCAGTATGGACTCAAAGTAGAAAGATAAATATACTTTCGATACTTTTTTTCCCAGACGTACTGAACTTTCTGACGGTGTTGGGGTATAAGCTAACGTACCCTTATACCCAGAGGTCCTAGGTTTGAATACTAGGTAAGGTTTTTTAATTCATCATTCATCTCTCTCCATGAGTTTTGTCTGGAGATGGAGAAAAGAGATGTGGAATGTTCCTATTTTTTAAAAAAAATGCTAAATCTAATTCGCAAACTTGATACATATATGTATATATATATATATATATATATATGAATGCATATGTGATGTATATATATATATATATATCAATCTATTGTTAATTGTTTGAATAGAGGCTGATTACATCCAAGTATCTTGCTGTTCTCTTTCCCCTTCCTCGCACAATATCTTAGAGGAGAAACGGCGTGATCACATCATCAATAAACATTTCTGCCCGAGGTGTTTGTTCGCGCTGGAACTGTTTGCTAGTTAACACAGCCAGCAGGATGCCACACATAAATAACCAAGGCAGATTCATAGCTTGGTTCAGGTGTACACTGTGCATAAAAATTTCAATCATGTTTGCGTTATACGCCCACTTTGGTAAAGTATGCGAGACCGTTAAAGGGATAGGTCTAAGCGCGGCCCTGGGAGGGTAGTGGAACTTTAGGTTGAAAATAACCCTTGGCTTTAACTCTTGTAATTAAGGTTATGCGAGACCAATAATCAGTTAAGCGAGTCTAGAAGTCGATTCACACTTTCTTTAAAAGAATAGAAACAATACAGATATATTATTGATATTTTAATTGTGAAATTTTGTGTTGTTTATCTCGCTTTTTCACCGTCATGATGATGATTATAAGTAATGATATATAATGATAATGATGTAATCGTTGACAGGAAAGATTTGCCGGATTCAAATCTATATAGCTTAGAAATGAGCCACACATAAAACACTATTTATTTGGTTCAACCAATAAATTACTGACAGTCAAAAAAAATGTTTGAAAGGGGAGGAGAAAAGCTTGGTCA
The DNA here is from genome assembly GCF_977018435.1 of Lepisma saccharinum. Taxonomy (NCBI): domain Eukaryota; kingdom Metazoa; phylum Arthropoda; class Insecta; order Zygentoma; family Lepismatidae; genus Lepisma; species Lepisma saccharinum. The sequence continues at coordinate 187,592,768 of NC_139230.1, read as the reverse complement.
TCGTTATGGAATTTAATTTTTGTCCTAATTTTTTGTGGGGGGACGCCAAAATATAGTAAATGACGAGGATAAACATAAATCAGACCATCAACGCTGAAAAATTGTGTCGTTAGTGCCGTTGTGTGTATGTGTGCGTGCGTGTGTGTAGGGGAGGATAAGTACCTATTGCTGGCAAAATTAGACATTTTCACGAAAAGCCTACATGATAATTGTGTACATGAAATCTAAATATGGGTATCACCTCCCTAAATCTTTCAGAAGCTAAAATAACCCGTGGTTACTAACCTAACACTGGACGAAATTACGTATTTGAACAAATTGCAAGGGAATATGGTATTTGCGGAAATTAGAGATTCGCCAACTTTATGAGACAAATTACCTTTGTCGGATACAGCTGGCGGGACATCATTTTGAATAACAGGCGATGCTTGTTTGGATGAGATGTGGTCCATCAAACCTTGATGAACACCACCTACTTCATTCTCCCTACACCTAAAATAACCAAGAATAACATAATTTAATATTGAGGAAAACGTAATGCATTTCTATTGTGACTTGTAAAAGGATTTCATTAAATTATAATATATGCCAATATTTTCTGTGCTACGGCAACCAAATACAAGGGAAAACCAAACGCTTGGACTCCCATAATAGTATTTTTTTTTACTTTCTCATGATGAGTAGTCACACATTCTATATACAGAAATATTGTGGTATGTTGTTATTGTTGATTTGGTGTTTTAAGTCCACTTTATGCACAGTAAGGCTAACCGGGACTGGACCTACAGTTTAAAGTGGGATCCGAACCACTATGAGCCTCCACCTGGTAAATATTGTGGCATGATTAAGTTGATGTTTTAAGTCCACTCTTTGCACAGCGAGGCTAATTGGGACTGGGCCTACAGTTTAAATGTGGGATCCGAACCACCATGTGCCTTCACTGTGTACCAAACCCGGGACCCCTTGGTTACATGGCGACGACTCTACCACTACGCAATCGGGGAGGCACTAGAAATATTTTGGGTGTATAGGTCAAAGTTTGTCAAAGTTTTCTTAAAAGTTCGCTTTATGCCCAGATAGTCTAATAAGGATTATACGGATATGCACCGACAGTTTAAAATGGGAGCGGAACTATTCAGCAATGTGCTTCCACCTAGGATCGAACCCGGAACTTCTTGTTTGCATTTACCATTACTTCATCATGGATGTGCTATTACCGTTAATTTAAGTAATTTATTGTTGCATATGTTGTCTTAAGTTTCTAGTTTACTTTCAGTGTATATCTATTTTTAGGAAACGCATACTTGCCAAAAATAATATAATTCAATGCAAAGTAGAACATGAAAACTGTTATGTATAAGTCTGACGCAAACGTATTTTCTATTATCAAGTACATAATCGTTGCGAGCAAATTATGATTGAACACAAACACAATCATTGAACAATAGCATCAATTGCGACAAGACTTGGTCAAAAGTCTATTTTATTAATATAATAAATGCAAGTGAAAAATGATGTAGAAATACGTATGTTAGTTCAAAATTTATAAGATATAATATTTCATGCTGTAAAGTTTATCTTTCAATTATAAAAAAATCTGAAGAAAAGAGGACAATGGATTTCAAATTGATATGATAAAACATTGATAATGATCTATAGTGAAAATACAAGCAAGCACGATAAGTAAACAACACATACAAGTAAATAACCGCAACAACAACTAGCCGCAATAAAGCAACTGGTCACTTTAAACCTGCAAGTAAACAACAGTTTGTATACTTTAATGATTGAACATTCATGAGCTGTGAGAACAGTCGTAAAACTACGCAAAGAAACAGAAAAAACTTTTTGACTTCCATTTTCAATAATTAGATAATAATTAAGTTCTGTCTTAGAAACTGTAACTTCATAAAAATACATGCTTACACATCTTGTCAGAATATCTTTTACAAAAAATAGATTCATTAATTTCTTCGTTCTATATTAAACATGAATAGAAAATTATAGGTATTCTTAAATATAAGCTATCAAATCTATTTAGGCTAATGTATTTTAGGCAAAGTATAACTTAAAACGCAATATATTGCACATCATTTAATGATAAAATACTAAAATACCAATGCATTATACAGGGTGTCATTTTAATGGCGCCCACGGACCACGGATAGGTGTAGAGGACATCAAGACAAGCAACTTTTCTCAGTAACATTTTTCTCTTTGGTGCGTCGTTTCGGCGCTACAGTCGTTCAAAAAAAAGCCCGTTTTGCCGCCTGAATGCTGGCAAGCAAACACAACAGTTCATTGCATTTGTGACGTCATATCCCGTCGTGAAGCGATGCGTTCCAGGGTTGCAGGAACACACATATTCTGTTAAAAAATGACATCGCTACAATCAGCCACATTATGTATCGTAAAACAAAACGAGAAAACACGTTCTATAACCTAACAGGAAGTAAACAAATGATACGAAAAATGGTAGAATGAAAATCGAATTCAAGTAAAACTGGTCCTATCGAATTTTGTCTCAACTTACATGTCAAATATTTGCAAATGTAGTTACCAAGTTGGCATCTACAATTTAGTCTTATCCACTTCGTCCTTCTGATACTAGTTGTCTGTGACACACTGAACAGATGACAAAATAAAAATGAAAGAACTCAAAATTCCAAAGGTAAGCAACACATAATATAATGTATATTCAGGACATTATGAGGCAAGTGGCAAAAATGGTTGAAAATACAGGTATATAAGTAGTAGTAATACAAGCTCTCCGACGACTGTGTTTATCTATGCACTTCATACACATGTAATAGTTTGCAACTGTGAACAGGACAGTATATTCGCTATTGATTCATCATTAGATTGTTACTGTGGTTGTACGTGTGTTAGCAGTAATGTAACAAGGTGAACCTCGGATACTTCCCTTATCAGCACAAAAATACCACATGGCATCTGGCCACAAACCTGTAGATATCAACCTTGCAACGAGATTTGCAAATATTTGACATGTAGGTGGGCGTAAACAGTCACATGTAAGCTGTAAGTCCAATAAAATTAATTGTTGTTGATATTTGATATGTAGGCTGAGACAAAATCCGATATGGACACTTCATTTTGAATACGTTTTTTTACCATTCTCATATCGTTGATTCACTTCTCCCTTCCCCGGAGATGACTGCTGATCTTCTGGCTGGTAGGCTATGATGTTCGGTCTGCTGGACGTGTTTCTCACTTTGTTTTACAGCTAATAATGTGGTTGGTAGTTTGTCATTTTTACAAAATTTGCATGTTATTTGCAACCCTGCCGTGTGCTGTTTCGCCGCAGGAAATGACGTCACAGATACGATCAAATGTTGTGTTGGGTTGCCAGCATCCTGCGTCAAAACGGTATTTTTTGAACAGCTGTAGCGTCGAGTAAAATGTTACTGAGAAAAGTTGTTTGTTTTGATGTCCCTTATATGAATCTGTGGTCCGTGGGCGCCATTAAAGTGACACCCTGTATAACTTTTCTAAACGGAATAATAATAATAACTTAAGTACTTTTATTTTATAAATAATTGAAATTCTGTCGAGCAATATGGAGGTTAGACAAAATGGGAATACCATTTTCTCAGATCCCAGATACACTCAGCTACTCTTGAAGCACACTCATTTTCACCAGTCAGTTTACAGCTAAATAATTGTTGTTTGCGTTAGTATATTTACCGTTTTCGTTTAACAACCAGTGGAAACATATTTACACATAAAACACGTCTAAAACGCTAACCATTTTCACAAGGAAACAAGTGTAATAACGTGTTGTGCACGCTGGAAAAAATATCTCTCTAATTACTGTAGAATAAGGCATTCCTCCCCTAGAATTTACCACTAATTTACTCAGAACCTGTAACCACCTCATTGTGTCCAACTTTCCCCTATGTACTTTTAAAAGCTAGTCTGTAAATGTAGTTTTGCCTTTTTTGACACGGGGTTTGACGGGGTTTGGTGTTCGATTCCTGGTGTGAGGTATTTCAGTGGTTTGGATGCCTGTCTGTACGTAAAATGACTCCAGTAAACTTTGCCAAACTTTTGTAGAATGCGAAATCTGTCCATCGTTGGAATTCGATCAAGAGTTCGGGTAGAGTCTGGTGTAGGAAGTTTGTGAATGAAAGGAACTGTAATTAGGGAGTTCAAAGGGTTGAGAACAAAGCTACATAAAGTTACAAGCCTGCGACAGTGACAAAATGAAACCAAAGGGTGTTCCTTGAACAAGCTACATTTCGAGGACTTGAACATCAGGGGAACCGAAAGTTTCATCAGGGTTTCAGATGAGATGTACAATTAATTCTCTTGACGATAAGAGGCACGTCTGTCCTATAAAGCATACACACTCTCTAATGAGTCATTACCTAACTTAATCTACCATTTGTGTTAATTAGTAGGGAACAATATTGGGATCAACTTCATATATCTTTTTCAACTTCGACACCTCCCACTTTTTCATTACTAATGAAATTATATTGACCTATTTGTAGTGTCTGTGGAACGAACACATTCATCAGTACTCTCTTTATTGTATAAGCAAATCATATTTAAATGTGATTACTATTTGTATTTGTTCTTTGATTATTGCTACTTTTTCCCGCTTTAGTCGAGCAATGGAAAAAATTAAGTTAAACATTTCAAGAAAATAACAAACAACAGGAATATTATGCCGACTTGCAACCATTTCAAATGTTGACATTGCTTTTTATACTTAAAGTATCGTACTTGATGTGTATGTATATGTGTACATTACTCTTTTTCTGGGAAGAAAGGTTCCGGTACTCTTCAAATTGCTTTGTTACTTTGTTTATTATACGAACTCATGGGTGTCCACAGTGAGAGTCAAAGAGGGAAGGATGCCTTTGACCTACCTTGGAATAAGGAAAAATTTCCTACTTCTCCTTCCTCCCTTTTTTTCCTTATATCTCCCTTCTAGCTTTCGTTCCTCTCTTCTTGACCATTTCTTTTTCACGTTTTCCCTCCCATTTTCACCCAATTTTTCTTTATTCATTCTGTCTTTCAATCTTCTTTTATTTCTCTCACATGTCTCTCTTTCTGCTTGTTTTCTTTTAAATTTATCTTTTCTTTCTATCTCGCATTTCTATCTTCTATCTCTCTCTCTCTCTCTCTCTCTCTCTCTCTCTCTCTCTCTCTCTCTCTCCTCCTCTCTAACGTATCGTATTTCTTACTTTTTTCTCTTTCTCTCTCTCTCTCTCTTTTTCTGTTTCTCCCTCTGTGTGTCTCTGCGTGTGTATATTGTCTCGCTTCTTATTTACCTTTCTTAATGTGTCTCTCATTTATGCTTCTCTTCTCTTTCCTTCTATCTCTGTGTGGCTTTCTTAATTCTCTACCGCTACTTCTTTCATATCTCTTACCTCAAAACACTTCTTTCTTATGATGACATGTAAACGTGATGTCACACACCTTTGAGACATTTTCTTAAGACTTCCATTTTAGTAGTACTCAAAATATTGTGGTCTATTCATAAATGATTGTGTATTCACGTAGTTACACAAGCGCACCCCCCCTTCTTTCGTTAAATTTGAATTTTCGAATTTGATTTCTAAAATTTTGGGTGCGTCAACACTTAGGCTATTTTGCACCCGTCACATTATACGGGTCCAGCCCCTTACCGTTACAAATAACAACTCTAACATTGCATAACTAAAATCTTAAAATATTCTGACTTCTGTTAAAAGCTGAGGCTGTAAACGGGCACTCAGTACACATACGGACAAGAAAACAGGACAACACACAGAATTATACTACCATAGGGCCAGTCGCCAGAGCCTCGTTTGTCTGAAAAATGCAGTCCTGGGTGTACTACGTGTAAGTGAAGTTGGCAGTTGGGTGTACTACGTGGAAAATCACCCCTTACACCCAACTTCATTCGTTAAAATGAAACGTTATTAATCGTAATTATCACCTAAGAAAAATGTACCGGTACGGCTTGCGTACCTCCAGATAAAAGGCACTGTGTGTGTGGGTGTGTGTGTGTGTACAATATATATACGTACAATTGTTATCCATTAAACAAGAAAAATGTTTGAAAAGAAAGCAGAAGTAGAGGGCATATTCACAACCACTGAGAATTTTATTCACATACATGATAAATATACTCTTACAATATCAAAATATAGGCTTAAGTATGTACAAAATTTTTGAAAATATGCATTCGAATGTGTATATGCACATTATAAAAAGAAGGATAATACATAAGTTAGTCGTCACATAGTACAAAGTACATAAACAAACAATCTTTTGTACTATATCGCGCAAAATAAAATATATCGTTTAGCCTCTGAATTTTGCATAATCCTTCTCTCTACATACATGTCCTGAAGAAAAAGCGTATTTTAATTTGACGATATTATGAAGTTGGGACGGAAATATTCCGACACTTTCGTAGGTGGGAGTTGGTCAACTATGTTCAGACTTGTAATGTCAAATTCAAGATTTTCAGTTTATAAAGGTATAAATTAGTGTATATTCGCAACATTAGATCACTTTCTGCATAAGCGGGTAGTAAAGTATGGAAGAGACGGAAAAGAAAACTGAACTCGATTTTATTCCTTGTTTAACGGTGCTTCTGCACTAATGTGGCAAGCAAAAGTGACATATGCAAGTAAAAAAAAAATAAACAACATACAACCATTCGTACATAGTAGGGTCTTCCCAATGGCGCAGTGGTAACGTCGTCGCCTTGTAATCAAGGGTTCCCGGTTTGATACCCAGTGGAGGCACATAGTGGTTCGGATCCCACTTTAAACTGTAGGTCCGATCCCAATTAGCCTTACTGTGCATAAAAGTGGACTTAAAACACTAACTCAATCAATGAATCAACCTTCGTACATAGCAGCATGACAACTAGCCTATGCATATATTTGATTGGTTTCATCTTCAAACAATTCGTGACTTGCACTTCACTCCAAAAAATTCTTCAAAATTAGGTCCAAGCATGTAGTTTTATGCAAGGCAAACAAAAATATGGCCTGATTCTTCAAATTAGAGAGTTTTCTTTCCCGTGCAACCATGAACACACCGGTTAACTCTAATCAAAGTTTGCCGAATGAGCTCCAGGCAGTTGCGCGGAGAATCATCCTCGCTGTATATACTTATGTGTATAGAGGCAGAGATTGATTCTCCACGCAACCGCGAGCTCGCTCCACCGCTGAAGTCTCCGAAAAGTTCCCGCGGACGCGCAGCACAACCTCACGACGTTTGCCCGGGGAATCATCCTCGCTATATGTATACAAAGGGAGAGATTGATTCCCCGCGCAACCGTAAGCTCGAAGCTGCAGTTAAATCTCCGCAAGGTCGGCACCGGACAAAGAACAGGAACTCGCAACGGTTCCACAGTGAACCAAACTACTTGTATATGCAGTAAGAAACTTCCTCCTACAATTTATGCATATAAAAAGTATGGTTAAGAAAAACCGTGCATATATGCAAAAATATGACACTCTGGTAATAAGTTTGAGATTATAATTGAGACAGAACAAGAAACTCAATGCTGCAGTGAACTCCATAGTTTGTATTCTCATAAGATCAGATTTTTAATATATTACATGTTTCGAAAGCACATGGAACTTCTTGCATTCTGAGTCATTGTAGTCCCCGTCGTGCCAGATTTTTCCCCTTCCGCAACGTGACACGAATGAAGCTTATTAAGAATTTAATGCATGTATGCACGTGGTTATTAGTCCCCTCGGTGTCCTCCTCCATTCTCCGGGTCAAGGGTCGATGGGCTGCTGCAATCGAGATCTTGCGGGTGAGAAGGTATATGGTTTCAAGCGAGCAGCCTGTTTCGAATTCACCGCAACGCACCAACTCATTCGTCATTGCTCCTGGACAGATGCGAAATAGGCCGACGTTCCTATGAGAATCCACATCTTGATAGTTTCGTTATTAGAAGCAACTTTGGAATCTGCGGCACGATATAAAACCCAACGGTTTCACAGAAATTTCAGATAAAACGTAAATACCTTTTGCACTTTGTGTCCGGAATGAGGAAACGAAATTTCCATTTGAACGGATGACAAATCTGCAATGAGAATCAGAACAGGAGAGAGGTGGGGAAACGCCTCATTCTGTGCTGGTGCATAAAAATGTACTGTTGAGAGAAGCTTTCCTGGTGAAGAAAAGGGCTAACAGATACACGATGCCTCATCTTTCTTCCGGGTCCCATGCTGATACAACGTGCGTTATGTTACAGCTACATATCTTCTGACAGGTGACAGTTTGAAACTACACATATTATGATTTTGGACACGTTTCTCCGATCGAGTTCTGTGTGCATTCAAATTTTAGTAATTTGAAATTAATGCTTTTAAAATAGTATTTCCAGAACTTGTACTAGAAGAACAATGCTTAATCTTCCAAGGAAAACATCGTTACAGAGCAGCCTTTAGCATTGATGGGAACAGCGACCCAAAAAAAGGTGGCGAACCTCCGAAGAATGCCCAGCCTCCACCAGCATACATTCGAGGGATTCCAGATCCGGATCCGTTTGGCCATCCCACAGAAGCTCTTCTTTGGAAAGTAAGAATGTGTTTACAACATATTGTTACCTGCTAGTATACATACATACACACACACACACACACCCACACATACACACACCCACACACACACACACACACACATATATATATATATATATATATATATATATATATATATATATGGATTGGATTCCACTTTAAACTGTAGGTCCAGTCCCGATTAGCCTTACTGTGCATAAAGTGGACTTAAAACACCAACTCAAACCAATATATACAGTATATATATATAGTGTGCGCATGCGATTTGCAATTATATAACACTGCATATATTATAATGTTTTATTTTAATTTTTAAAACTGTAACTGTAGAGCAATTGTATAATGTTTGTATAACATTTCTATCTTGTTAAATGTGTTAAAGGTTTCATCCTGGAAAGGAATGTCTCACACTTATGTGTGTTTCCATTTCCAATACATTCGAATGAATACATATTCGTTTCAATGCCATTTACAAAATCACCTCTGACATTTTATGTTAAACAAGTAAGATTATTTTTGTGCACGAGTGTGTTAGCCGATGCGTAGTAAAGTATTTTAGGAACAACACTTGAAAAAAAATCTTGTAGAACTAACTAATGAAAAATTTCTTTGTAATCGAAGATCATAATACCTTTTAAGGTGTGGTAATATTATAATGGGATTGAGATACGAAACTCTCGGATCCGGATCCGTTTGTCCATCCCTAATTGGAATGACTTCAATAAGAAGGACGACTGACGCAAAGACAGGAGCTTGTAAATTTCATGTTATGAGCTTGGTATTGTACCTCCCAATCTAACTCTAACATTCCATCACCAAATTCTGAGGAGCCCTTTGTTGAGGAATGGAACATTTTGATAATTACTAATTGTCTGAGAGCTGCAAGTGTACAAAGTTAATACATTTTCCAAGGTAAAAGGACAACTCTGCAAGAAGTAAGCTGATAGCAGTGGAATGGGCACATTTGCACCTGCTTAATAATCATAATTAAATGTTAATCAGTTATAACCACAATATCTCCTTTCTTGTACGTTCTTATCAGAGCATATTTTCGACTTCTCTATTGAAAAACAGGCAATCCTAGTATAATGTGATGTAATTAATTGAAAATATCTCTAGCTATAAGAAAACTGATGAAAAACAACCATCACGAGACAAATATTTTTCTTCGCTTTCTCAGTACCTGTGCGTAAAAAATGTTTTGTAAAGAAGTCCAGAATGTAAATCGAATAAAGATTTCATTTTGTGTGTATTTTCTTCATTTCATGTCGCCTACATGTCACTTTTGTCTAATCGCCCCGATGTGAATCACTGATGATTACACGGACTTCATGGAGGGACACATTGCATCCCTGGTTGGGACTCGAGAATGGAACCTTCAGTGGCGAACTGATGAGCAAGGCACTCTGCTACCGAGGCAAGAATAAATATTGCATTGAACTCACAATGATGTGACCGGAAATTTCGTAAAAGTGAGCAATGACTTCTTTCCCACATACTTCTACCCTCGATATTCTATCGTTAAGGCAACCTGTGGCAAATAGCAGAAGGTAATATAATCAATCCTCATAAAACTCCCCAGGGCACGCCACCGGGAACACGTGTGCCGCTTTAGTTGTGCGATGTGCGTTTGACATGACGTTTAGCGGCCATGAATCGAACCCATCACCACCAGAAAGTAAGGAACGGTAGTCATGCAACCGCCTCGCAATTCGCTCGGTGAACACATACCCGATTTGCAGCCAGTTTGGAACCCTGTTCTGGTTGAAACCATCCGTCCAACCAGCCGGAGGGTCCACCAGGATTTGATCCAGACGGGGACGGCTGTTCAGCTGACTGAAACGTGATTAATCTCTGGACTTAAACCCTTCTTTGGTCCACTAAGTCAACTGACCTGCCAACTCTGCTGGGAATAAAGACGTTTGCTTACTTCGTTCTTTCTTGGGTTCGTTCTTTTATTTCAGTTCTGTCGTTTTTTTTCTCTCTCTCTTTTCTGTCTCCCATCGCCTGCACCTGTTCGTCCCGTGGGAAATTGCTACGAGTGAAGTCTCAATTTCATCAACATCACAGCCACTTGACCCCATCCATAACTTCGAGACAGGCTTCCTCAAGATTCAATCGTCAGTTCCTTTATTGAAAGAAGAAAGCATGATCCCTTTTCAAAGTGGTTCAAATAATTCCATAAAAGCACCCCATGATATAGGGAGGTCCACTCTTTTTGCTCTTATAAATCAAGATTAATCGATAGTTGTGACAGAACTTAGGGGGAAGTGTAAGAATACTATCAAACAATGAAATGTAAGGAATTCGGGTAAGAGCATTTGTTTAACTTTAAATTATACGACTTAATGGATGATTATGTGTTTGTATAGGAAGAGGACAATAGTACGCATTGTTTTTATCAATTTGCTACTCTTGAAATTTTACCTACTTCATTAGAGGAACCAGAAAGTCATCTCTGTGTGAAATATAAACTTCGCTGGATATCTAATTACTACATCCATTCAAAGATGAGTGACTCCCGCCTTCTTCACTTCTCGTTGATCACGTGACAACAAAGGTAATATCCATCTTTCAATCATTTAAATCCTCTTTTCTGTTACACTCCCCCCCCACACACATATATATATACAGTCCCGATTAACCCATCTGTGCATAAAGGGGAAAGAAACGTAGGGAATAGCCACATTTCTTGTTATAAATAAAGACTTTCACATAATTTACCCCTAGTCTCTTTTGTAGCGCCGTCCCTGGCGTGGCTATCTGTTTTAAAAAAAGAGTTGGATTGTGGTGGCGCTTGACAGAGGTAGCGAGAATGTGGACGTTGCATGCAAACTTGTAAAACTAGGGCACAGCGGGGCTATTCTGCTCATTTCAACTTTGAACCTTTCAAAGCCAAAAAGTGGACTTGGTGACCGCTCGAACTCTCTAAGTTGCTGATGTCCCGATTCTACTACGACGTCTTCAAACCCCCGATATGGAGAGGACGTCGAGATTGTGTACATGAAAACCGACAGATATATATATATATATATATATATATATATCTGTCGGTTTTCATGTATATATATATATAATTTGTGGGGTGCAGTGCTTTTTTTTCAGGCAGTATGCAAAGGTACGTATTACCGGCACCTTTATATATGTAAGAATCAAAACTTAATATTTTAATTTAACAAAATTACCTTTGAGCACATGAATATACGATCATTTTTGAACATACTACAGGGTCTCCCCGATTACGTAACGTCGTCGCATTGCAATCAAACGGTCCCGGGTTCGATACCCGGAGGAGGCACAGTGGTTAGAATCCCACTATAAGCCGTAGGTCCAGTCCCAATTAGCCTATCTGTGCATAACGTGGACTTAAAACAACAAATCAAATCAAACAAACTCCAATATAACAAACAATAAATCAATCAAACATACTACAAACGCTGTACATTCGAACCAACGCATTAAATAAACAGTGTTTCCTTCAAGCATAAAGCATAAGTATATCATGGTTCACAGAGATATAATTGATGAAGGAATTATGGCACCATAAGAGTTACACTAAAAGCAGAGAGACAACAACAAAATAAGATGATAATTATGTATATTTAATTGATTGATTGATTTGCTCTATTTTACTTCGCTTCTTGTGCCAATTTTTGGCTAATTTGCGAAGATAGAGATGAGTGATGATATGGTGAAATTGATGAATGGACACTCACAAACATCCATGCCCAGGCCAGGATTCGAATCCGGGACCCCTCCGCTAACCACTCCGCCACGGGGCCTGCTTATGTATATTTAATCATTATATTTATTTATTTATTTATTAACCAGTCGCCTATAACAGAGCGAATGCTCCAATTACAATAGGCATTACAATTTGCTATATACAATATAATTTACATAAATATATAATACATGATACAAACACATAGTAATTATTACACAAAACCTTAGATAAATACGAATACAAAAAGTTATACAAATACAAAAGTTACACAAATACAAAAAAAATACATACATATATTAGAAATTTTGAACAGAGGGGAAAACTAAAGGACAGAAGAAACAAAACATATACAAGTAACAAATTATAAAAGCTTGAGAATAATAAAGAAATTATACGAATACCACTATTTAAATAAGAAACAGGAATAATCAATACAAAGCAAAAGTTTAAATTTGAATTCGTTTATATGTATACAAAATTTAAAAAGCTATAAATTGTATTTGAGTCTATAAATATATCACTAGAATTGGATCTGTTTTATTTGTATATTATATCTAATATGTTATTTAAACTATATAGAACGTTTTTAATATTAAAAGCAAAATCCAAATCAATTCCATTCGAGACAATATTATTATGTTTACTTAATAATCTAATGATTGGAGAATTTTGATGGAATTTTGTGTTTGATTTATTGCAGTAAAATGGTTGCATTACTCTTAATACCTTATAATTGACGTTAAAGTTTATCAACTGTAAAAGATTTTCACACTCAAGTATACCTTTGATAAGTCTGTATAGGAATATACTCTATGTGATCAGAAGTATCCGGACACCCACCTGAAAATAAAGTACAAGTTTGGGCAACCCTCGATCTGGAACACTGGGAGTCAACACAGTTTTGGCCCACCCTGAGCCTTGATGACAGCCTTCACTCTCACAGGCATACTTTCAATCAGGTGCCGGAAGGTTTACTGAGGAATGGCAGCCCATTCCTCGCAGAGCGCCAAAATGAGAAGAGGTATTGATGTGGATCGGTGTGGTCTAGCACAGTGGTTTCCAACTTCAAAAGGTCCGAGGGCCAAAATTATATCCAGCAGTTGAGAGGCGGGCCGCATTTTTTTTTTTTTTGGGTGGGGATTAAAAATTACAAAAATTGTAAGTACTGAACTGAAAATGTAGTACTTAGTTTCGCATGACCTAAATTTCTAAAATGAGGCAATAAAACAATGGAATTACAAATCAAAATTGTATAATTACAATTTATTTCACAAAAACCCAATACTTATTGATGAATTGAAAGAAATTAAAGACACACCATACAAATAAGAATCCTTCATAGTAAGTGTTCAATGTGAAAATTGAGCCCGATCTGCTTCTTTTATTAAAGTTGTATTTGAATTTCTGTATTTGAAAGTCTCAGAAGGTGAAGCAGTGAAGAATCTGCTAGTCTGCTTCTGTAGCGGTTCTTGATGAACTTCATTGAAGAAAAAACACTTTCACACGTGTATACACTGCCGAACATCGATGTCATTCTTTGCCCAAAACTACGAAGGTTTGGAAAGCGTTCTTTTGTAAGGTATTTGTAAAACTCCTTCTTGCCTAGTTTGAAGGAACACATCGCCTTGCAAATCACGCAATTCAAGTTGGAGAGAAGCTATTTTAATTTTCAATCTTACGTTTTTTGGAGATATTGCTCATTTCGATATTTGCACAAACTTTAACAATCAGTCACAGTACAATCCGAGTTGGAACACTGGAAATCTCTTCGTACTTCGTGCGTAGAAAAACAGATCTCTATAGCGCCTATCTGCAGTTTGTTTCTGAACAAAAAGAGTGAAGCCTTCGCGGAAGCAGACGAGTTCATTCCACATAGCGAAGGGATCGAATGCATGGTGTGAAGAGAAAGTTACGTCACTTTAGATTCTTCTGATTATCATTATTGACTGCAAAATCAATTCTACCTGTGATATTGTCTTTCTTCACAGAGCATCCGTAAAAAAAGAACGTATTTTAATACAAATAAATAAAATTAATGTATTTTGCAAACTGGCTTCGCGGGCCGCAGAAAAAGGCAACGGGGGCCGCATGCGGCCCGCGGGCCGCCAGTTGGAAACCCCTGGTCTAGCACGAAGTCGGCATTCCAAAACATCCCAGAGATGTTCTATGGGATTCAAATTAGGACTCTGCGCAGGCCAGTCCATTAGTGGGATGTTGTTGTCGTCAAACCACTCCCCCACAAGCCCTGCAATATGGACGGGTGCACGGTCGTGTTGAAAGACACAATAGGCATCCCCGAACTGGTCTTCGATGGTAGGCAGCATGAAAGCTGTTAAAATGTCAACGTAAGCTTGTGCCGTGACATTGCCATTTAAAGCAACAAGGGGACCAAGCCCCCTCCAGGAGAAACATGACCACACTGTAACTCCGCCACCTCCGAATTTCACTGTCGGCACTATACAGGCTGGTAGATGTCGTTCACCAGGCATTCACCACACCCACACCTACCATCGGATCCCCACATTGTGTACTGTGATTCATCACTCCACACAACGGTTTTCCACTGTTCTATGGTTCAGTTTCGACGCTCCTTGCACCACATGAGGCGGCGTTTGGCATTTGTCTGTGTGATGTTTGACTTATGGGCAGCTGCTCGGCCATGGAAACCAAGTTGCCGCACCTTGCGCCAAACAGTAATGGTGCTTGGAGTAGATCCTGATGCAGTTCGGAATTTCCGTGTGATGGTGGCGATGGATGATTGACGATAATGCTGTACGACCCTCCTCAACACTGGATGGTCTCTGGAGGTCAACATGGGAGGTTGGCCTGCACCCTTTTGGGTTGTACACATCCCTTCACTATAACATCGGAAACAGTGGACAGAGCGATGTTTAGGAGAGTGGAAATCTCACGCACAGACTTCTTACACAAGTGATACCCAACCAACTGACCACGTTGCAAGTCTGAGAGTTCCTCAGACCATCCCATACTGCTGTCTCACACTGTCTGTAGACTACTGAGTTCGCTGACTATGTGTTCCACGAGGTAGATGGCAGTACTGTGTCGCCCTCTATGATAAACACACGTTTCGCGGTGTGTCCGGATACTTTTGATCACATAGAGTATGTCAGCCGTTGAAGTGTATCACATGAGAATTCATTCAGTAATTTAACATAGGAGATGCGATCTGCATATGAAGATCTCTTGTATTTTTTGTAGTGAATATGTCGTAAAAATTTCTTCTGAACTTTTTCAATTTTATTGATATGGCATGAGATGTATGGGTTCCATACTGTATTCCCGTATTCTAATTTTGCTCCTACAAGATTTTTAAATAAATATACTAAAGAGTTGATATTAAATAAATCTTTGGAGTTTCTTAAAACAAAGCCAAGTATTTTATAAGAGTCGTTAACTACTTTTTCAATATGAGTATCAAAGGTGAGTTTGTTGTTTAACGATATTCCTAAATCCATGGTAATGCTTTTTCTACTTAAAGAATAACTGTTAATTATATATTTGTGAGTGTATCTTATATGTCGTCGAGCAAGAGAAAGTACAATGCATTTATTGACATTAAAAGAAAGCTTATTTGTTTGTGACCAAACGTAACAATTATTTAAATCGGATTGGAGAGCTAGACAGCCAGTCTCATGATTTACTCTCTTGTATATTTTTACATCATCGGCAAACAATAAGCACTTGGAGTATTTAATTGTTCGTGGTTAGTCATTAATATATATAATAGAAAAAATAAAAGGCCCAAATTTAAACCCTGTGGTACGCCTGAGTGCACAATAAACGGAAAAGAGGTTACCTGATTATATGTTACAAATTGGGTTCGATTACTTAAATAGGAAGCTACTAGTTTTAATAAACTTAAGGAAAAGCCAAAGTTTGATAATTTCTGAAGCAAAATTGAGTGGTCTAATTTGTTAAAAGCTTTGGCAAAATCTATATATATTACATCTACTGGGGATCCCTCATTAAATGAGTCAAAAACTATTTGGGTTAATGTGATGAAGTTAGTTGTAGTACTTCTGTTCGGGTAAAACCAATGTTGCTCTGTAGTTATAAATGGTTTGACATAGTTAAATATTTTTTTATAAATAATTTGTTCAAATATCTTAGACGAAGCGGAAATGAGAGATATAGGTCGATAGTTTTTTACATCACAAGCATTACCAGATTTAAAAATGGGAACTACTTTACTAATTTTCCAAATATCGGGAAATATTTGGGTTTTTAATATCTGATTAAATATATGACAAAGTGGTATGCGTAATACGTCAGCGCAAGCTTTAAATATGTAAGTAGGAATTTGATCCGCACCACTAGATTTATTCGATTTTAATTTTTTTACAGATTCGTTATAATCATCATTAGTTGCTGAGTGAATGTTAAGAAGTATAGGAAGGTTCAGGAATTGAATATGATGAGGGAGAAGAAGAATACACACTGTTAAAATACTTAGCATAGGAATCGACAATTTCCTTGCTCGACTCAAGACTTTGGGCTTCATAAGTCATTTGTTTCTGTTTACTTAAATTTCTCTTTTTGTTTCTTCTTTAAAGTTCTTATTATTTCAGATGTGAACCAGCTTGGATATGATCTTTTATATCTTTTCCTTTTAGGGACATACCCACTTATAACTGCGTCTAGTAATGAGTAGAATTGTGATAATGCAATATTTGGATTATGATGTTTAATTATTTGATCCCAATTTACTTTCACCAGGTCCTTATATAGGCCAAGAAACTTCGCTTTTGAATAATTATAAGTGGGTAGGCCACTGATCTTTTCTCTGAATTTTATAAAATAATTTAGAATTTCGACAATAATTGCAGGGTGATGGTAATCTTCAGGTACAATCGTATCAGTAGATCTAATGACATTAATATTAGTTAAATTAGTTAATACTAAATCTAAGGTTCTTCCATTGCCATTTCTAATACTATTGAAAGAATGGAGATTAAACATAGAAAGAAAATTTGCTAATGCTATACAAATACGATCACCTTCCAATAGATCATAATCTGGACCAGTTACAAGAGGTAGATTAAAATCACCAATAAGTATAATATTATAAGGGTTGAAATTAATGACATCTTCAAATTTTACAAAAAAATCATGATATGTTTCAATTTTTGAATTTGGTGGAAAATATGCTGAGACAATAATGTAAACATTTCCATCTATTACAACCTTAATACAAACCACTTGTACATTGTCAATATTAAATTCAATTTGTTGAGCGCGGAAGCAATTTAAGATAGCTATTAATGAACCACCCCCATTTCTATAATTTCTGTCTTGACGAAAGACAAGGCATCTATCATCTATAAATTCGCTGTCAAAAATAATATTATTTAACCAAGTTTCAGTTATATAATGTATTATGTAATATACATAATCTATCTATATATATATATAAACATGGATGTATGTGTGTGGGTTTGTGTGTGTGTGTGTGTGTGTGTGGGTGTGTGTGTGTGTGTGTGTGTGTGTGTGTGTGTGTGTGTGTGTGTGTGTGTGTGTGTTTGTTGCGGCATAACTCTCGAACGCCTTGAGAAATTTCAACCAAACTTGGTACACGTATCACTTGTAATCTGGAAAGAATACCTTGGGGTCAGACACTCCTGGCACCCCTAGAAGTGGGGTGGGAAGGGGTGACATGTAAAAATAATCGAAAACGACCGATATTAAATTCCGCACAAACAGACATCCGTGACTCTTTGCGATCCCGCAAAACGAGAGTGTTTCTCGGGTTGTCTAACATTCAGGCTGATATGACTTTGTGTTGCGAAAACGACCGATAATAGTGTGGGGTCGATAACTTGAATAGTGGCACTCCCTATGCGGTTCTACTTGAATTTCATCACCTATCGGCATGAGTGGTGAGAGGGGGTGCAAAAATAAAATGCCACAAATGACCTAGATTAGTGTCAAATCCATATTTTTCGGAGTCGCTAAGCTAATTGGTGACATTCACGATCACATTTAAAATTAGTTACATTTTACACTATAGTTAGAATTCATTATTTTCCTGTCTAATACAAGATTTGGATAAATACCCAGGCAACGCCGGGTGATCAGCTAGTTTACTATAATTATGTATCATAATATAAGGGCCTCCCACATGGCGCAGTGGTAGCGTCGTTGCCTTGTAATCAAGGTGTCCCGGGTTCGATACCCGGTGGAGGCACAAGTGGTTCGGATCCCACTTTAAACTGTAGGTCCAGTCCCGATTAGCCATACTGTGCATAAAGTGGACTTAAAACACCAACTCAACGTATCATAATATACGAATACATGCGATTTTCATTCAATTCAGAATTATGTGCATGACTCCAAATTGTCTTGCATATCTTGTTCCGTAGAAATGGGCTACTGTGGTTCACTCAGGGTTCTCGAACGCGACAACAGGACGCGAATGATCTCACTCTGTTGTCACACCTAGCTCTGAATGCTGTGTCAACACTCAAGTGGCCGGACACACGAACTAGTGGATTCCAACATGCTTTAGGCGTTTAGCAGCATGGCGGATTTGCATAAAAAAATTCATGAACTTCGCACTCGAGTTGTCCACTGGTCGATATTAATGACAACAAAACGCGTCCCAGCATCTGGCTTTTTCCGTAATTCCGGGGAAATTTTTCAATGCAGCACATAAAATTGTACTTGATTATGAACTCGTTTTTTAGACCTCTGAGGTAAAAGTTTCACGCTAGTCTACTTATGGATTGGACAATTTATTTATTTATTTATTTGCCATCTACAGAGAAAGGATATCTCCATTAACATAACATAAATAATGTAAATATGATTATAAGTAAAATTAAATAGCATGCATACATATTATATAGAAATAACTGTAACATAAATATACCCATATAATGTAGAATAATGACGTGCTCCTATAAAATTATTAAAAAATCCACAACCAACATTATGATTAGAGAACTTAGTCTAAAATCACATTTCTCATGAATTCATATGTAGATTAAATTTGCCCAGAATAAATATAACTCTAATAGGATAGAAACAATAGCCGCGGTAGCTCAGTCGTTATGGCGTGTGACTACCATGCGAGAGACCCGGGTTCGATCCCACCTGTTCAAGCGGCTCCGGCGCCCACCCAGTGTCGTATAAAGTGGGTGCCTGGAGGAAACTCTGGGGGGTAAAGGTGGCCAGGGGCGTGGTGCGGATCACATCCTCCCATCTTCGGCTGTGATCAAGAAAGTGTGGGGCCCTAAGCCCACACCACCTATACGCCTTCATGGCGTGCTGCATAGCACAGGGGGGCACTTTACCTTTATAATAGGATAGAAACAGTAATGAAACAAATTAATACACATATTGAAGGGTATTTCAGAGCGACCCAGATACTGGCTTTTTGTCGAGAACGAGAGATCGTATCAAGTTGAAACAAAAAAATGCACCACTAAGTTGGGCCCAAAGAATCAATAGAAAGTATTTGCAACAGCCAGAAAGCCACCCATTGTGGTTTTAGTGGGGGCTCATGCCCCGTTCGTGCGATTTTCAAATGGGAAGGGTATGTTTGGAATGCAGATTCGGAAAGGCGGGGAAAAAATACTATTGTCATATGAAACATTTGGTTGTACCACCTACCGTTTTCCATGTAGAAAATGGTTTTGCAAAAAAAAGAAGGTGAGCCAAATCGAGTATACCGAGCTTAACAATTAAGATAAGTGCAGCACCATAACAGTTTCGGAAAGTGCAGGACAAATTTCAAATGGCAAGGGGGGTCGAGTAATACCTCGTTTTAAAGGTCAAAGAAAACGCGAAAAGGATGCAAACATGATTTTGTAATCCACTGACCGGTTTCAAAATGACGACCAAAACAATTCCGACCCCTGAAGTTGGTGTTCCAAAGTGAGGAATTACGTACGTAAATAGGAAAACACAAACACTGGACAGAGTACATAAGATCCTGTACAAACAATTATTGTAATGGGTCCGCTCTTGAAACACCGTACTATTGCAAGCTTTGTTTGAGCTGCAACTTTGACCGCCCTTCACACTTTCTCCAGGCTTAGGACTGGCAAAGAATGGTTTACTGTCACACACAATAAGGAATTCGTTGGCGTGTTTAACGGCTGCTTCGCCAACGAAAAAGGTACTTTTCTCACAATTGATTGCCAAACCATTGTTTGACAAGAGAAATAGGCCTAACTGAAATGATGATAAGAAAAACGAAAGAGTAATCAAAGACCAATGAACAACGAAGACGAGAAGAATAGGTAAAGCACTCAGTGTGATGCACTGCACATTTACCAACTTACAGTAGATGTTCGAAATGTCTTCCCTCGGTCTCAATGCATTTATGCGCACGGACACTGAAATCATTCTGTGCTGCAATAACGTCTGCCTCACTAATCTGCCTGCATGCAGCAACTATGCGATCGATCATGTCGTCCCTCGTTGTAGGGCGATTTTGGTAAACGATTTCTTTCAGTCGTCCCCAGAGGTAATAATCTAAACATGTTAAGTCTGGTGACCTAGGAGGCCAGGGCACAGGCCCACCTCTACCTACCCAGCGACCACGAAACATTACACTCACCTGATTCCTCGCTGTCAGCTCAAAATGTGCTGGGCAGCCATCTTGTTGTAGCCACATGTGTCTTCTGATGTGTAAGGGGACGTCTTCGAGAAGACTGGGCAATTGTTCTTGAAGAAATGTGCGGTACACAACACCCGTAAGCCTCGCTTGAAAAAAATGAGGTCCAATTATTCGTCCGCCGATGATTCCACACCACACATTCACAGACCATCCACGTTGATGATCAACCTCTTGCATCCACCGTGGGTTTTCGGCGGCCCAGTAATGCATGTTATGCCGAATTACCTGACCAACACTTTTTAATGTAATCTCGTCAGATCACAACATTTCGTCAAAGAATCAAACATTTGCATTTACTTGAGCTTGAGACCACATGAAAAAGTCTAGCCAGCTTTGAAAATCAGTTCTGTGTAGCTCTTGATGCAAGGACAAGTGGTACGGATGAAATCTGTGATCCTTTAAAATCCTTCTCACTGTACTTGCGCTGACACCAGAATCACGAGCAACTTGCCTGATACTCACGTGGGAATTGAGATGGAAGGCTACAAGTACACCAGCAGACTACTCATCTCGAACAGACCGAGCAATGCGTTCATGTTTGTGATTTTTAGAAGGCTGAACATTGCCCCTTCTGCGTACACGATCGGCAAGGGTACGAAAAACATGTCTTGAACGATGTACCTGATCGGGATACCTTGCAGTATACACACGAGCAGCAGCAGAACTAATTCGTCGGAACTCACCCAACACCATGAGCATATCAAATGCTTCTTCGTTCGTGAAAGGCATTATTAGTTCACATTCAACAATTTGCCACTGCGAATTAAGTACAGGAATGCACACTACCCGCGAGGAATGCACTGTAGAACGTACTGAGGTACCACATAATGCCATCGACGATGCAACCACTTGTAACAGACAACGGTGAATGAGACAAAGATTGGAGGGGCGTATTCGCGCTATCAGTGGAAGCACACTGGAACCGACTGCTATGCAGGAGAGCTCGTCACACCTCGACCCGTGGTACTTTCCGATTGCCTTTGTTGAACCGGGCAGTGGGAACAGCGTACGTGCAGTCAAATGGAACTGGACGCAACGGCAATTGGCGTACTTTGTAATTTGTCGAATGGGCCAGCATTCTGTGTTGTGTACTGAGGCCTACCCAACACTTGAGCTTATGCTTATTCCCACTCGTACACAATGGACCTGAAGTTCTACTCACTGCATGTTGTACACTCACAGAGGCATGTACTAATACGAAACCGCAAACCTCTCACCCGGACGTTCAGTACACTGACGTTACATGTGTGGCATGGTCTGACAATGGTAGCGAACCAGTAACCATTTAGAAACCTTGTCACGAATAAACAGCTGTTCCGCTGGCATTCATTGTACAGGATCTCATATACTCTGTCCAGTGTTTGTGTTTTGCTATTTACGTATGTAATTCCTCACTTTGGAACACCAACTTCAGGGGTCGGAATTGTTTTGGTCGCCATTTTGAAACCGGTCAGTGAATTACAAAATCATGTTTGCATCCTTTTCACGTTTTCTGTGACCTTTAAAACGAGGTATTACTCGACCCACCTTGCCATTTGAAATTTGTCCTGCACTTTCCGAAACTGTTATGGTGCTGCACTTATCTTAATTGTTAAGCTCGGTATACTCGATTTGGCTCACCTTCTTTTTTTTGCAAAACCATTTTCTACATGGAAAACGGTAGGTGGTACAACCAAATGTTTCATATGACAATAGTATTTTTTCCCCGCCTTTCCGAATCTGCATTCCAAACATACCATTCCCATTTAAAAATCGCACGAACGGGGCATGTGCCCCCACTAAAACCACAAAGGGTGGCTTTCTGGCTGTTGCAAATACTTTCTACGGATTCTTTGGGTCCTGCATTTTTGTTTTAACTTGATACGATCTCCCGTTCTCGAGGAAAAGGTAGTGTCTGGGTCGCTCTGAAACACCCTGTATATGTTTACATTATACATACAAACACACACATATTCATATGGATATAGGCATAAAATACCTATAGCATAAATACCATAAAATAGCGTAAGGAGATAATCAACCATTTCTTAAAGTATCTCTGTGAAGTGTTGCTTTTATAGCATTTTTATATTCGAGAATATTTGGATTCCATGTTTTCTTTTATAAAAGTATCTGCAATTGGTGCCATGTTTTTTTTAAGCATGGAAAATAAAGTGCGTGCCCCAGGTGTGCGGTTACCGAGTCAACAGCATTGAATACTCGAACCGGTATTTTCTCCGGTGTAAGTTATTATTAGAATTATTATTTCATTTGTAATCTTGTTTACTTTTAATTAGACGATAGCATCCTGTCAACTACAATGAATATACAATTGCACAACTCTAATTATGTAATGGTCAAATACACGCTTTTTACATGCAGAGACCCTGAAAGAGCAATTTTTTTATATTTGCATTTCTAAAGTTGTTTTTATTCATGTGAATTTGTACGTCAGAAACAAAGCTTTCTGATCAAGTCGAGAAATGCTGATATCAAAATTGACGATATCCGGGCGAGATAGTGAACAGTTACATTTAATTTCGCAACACACTTGGAACAAGTTTGAAATGAAACTATATAGGTAAATTCCAGACATATATTATTTTCGATGTGTTATCTATGAAGTATGAGTGGCGGAAGAAATTTAGAGTATAAACGCAGTCTTGTGGATTTGGTTGAACTTTAAAATATATGGCTCTCACAACCCTTTCATCTCACTGTCCCAGCTAACTGTGGAGCAGGGCCGCGCATAGCGGCAGAGAAGGAGTAGAGAAATCGAGTGGGCAAAGCAGAACAGCAAAGCAGTACACGCTGCTGGGGAGGCTGGTCACTCCAGTCGCTTCCCCCCTCCATTACGCAATCCCGTTCTTCTCACTGTTCATTGGTCGAGTCATCTTGCGTTACTGCTTGCGCAGAGACTTGTTTTTGTTCGCCTACTCCACAGATAGCTGGGCCAGAGTGTATAAAATGGTTTATACCGATGTAGATTACAGCATGTAATTAAAGACATTGATGTATACAATAAAGTAGGGAAAATAGACAAGAAAAATTGCAGCAGACCTACAACAATAAATACAAGTAATATGAAATATATCATACCATAACAAAAAAATGTTAAAATTCAATTGATAGACGCACTGTATGATATTTTGTTTTTTTATTGAATCACTATTTATAATTTAGAAATTGAAAATTAAGAAAGTTATGCATACCTAATTAATTTAGTTGTGTTATAATTTTTAGAAATTTTGCCATGTAAAACATGGTAAGTGACAGTATGATAACTTTTGAGTTACAAGGTAAAATGTGGCATCCTTCAATTATCTAGTGAAATTGCCATGACATAGAATTTGCATTGGACACAGTGAAGCCTTCTGAAATTCGTAAACACAAGACAAGAACAATTTATCTACAGTATAGCTTCTAATAATATTTTTGTTAATGAACTTGGAAATGACCAAAATGTCACTTACCATGTTTTACATTCGAGCCCTTCATTTATTATTTATTCTTTTCTTAATTTTACCACTGAAGAAGCTGGAAGTTTAACAGAAACCATCACAGTGTATATGGACTGTGTTGTTCTGAAATGGTGTAGAAGTACTCGCGAGGTAGCTTTCTTTATACAAATAATAAATGTGATGATAAACAAATACAAACCCTCCTACTCACTAAACTATATCAATTAGGTAAAATATTTCTTTCATAAATTTCTATTCTTAATCTTTCACCTGTGCAAATCATAAATAGAACTGTAAATCGTAGAAAGCGTTCATAAATTAGATATCACTATCTACTTCTTAAAAGGGTTATTTGATATATATATATATACAGGGTGATTCTAAAGGTATAGTACAAACGAAAACCACAGATACCTCCCATGAAATAGAGACGAAAGTTCTCCTTCCACTTTGCCGAGAGATGCCTCCGTGAGGAGCTAGACAACGCCGAAAACGTGTGAAAATAAACTTCACACCTCTGTACAGCCAGTACCAGTGAAGATAGAAAGGCGGAACAAACGAAGTCAAAAGGAACACCAAAGTCGCCCATCCGAAAAACACTAGGCGGCAGCTGCGCAACGCATGCGCATGGGGTTCCACAAAGGAAATAGGAGTGTCCCGCAAAGCAAGTGAAGGGAATGGGTAGCGATCGACAACGGTAGGGACAAAAGAAGCAATGAAGCATGAAGTAACAATTGCACAGCGGGAAACAAACACCATGATTGAAGCAGTGCAGTCGAGAAAAGTAGTGCGGGATTGCAGAACCACAGGAGGACGACGTAGGATGTAAAAACACACCGAGATAGCAAGCAAAGTGGTCCGTGACACTCGACAGGCAACAGACGCGTACATGGTTCGGGGCAGAAATGGCGGCGCTGGCGGTGCAGCGCAAGGGGAGTCCCCAAACACAGTGGGGAGACACCGCAGCAAGAACAAAGCACGGTTCAACAAAAGAGAAAGAGGACCGGACGGCGAATGGTACCTGCCAAGGAGACAACAAATGCGGGATGAGGGATTCCCCGTAGCAGCACCGAGGGGATGTCACACAGAGGTCGTGCGCCAGCAGGACAAGCACAGCAACTACGGGCACAGGAGGTTGTTGCTAATGAAAGGTGCACGTACAGATAGGACCACGTACCCCGTACTGACGTTGTAACAAACGTCGTGATGGGACCCAATCAGCCTCTTAGAAATGAAGCCGGAGGCACATCGCTGGGTGGGAGCGGGCGAAAGGCTGCTGGAGTGCCGTACGGACACCACCACTCCGTACGGTGGACGACACTAATGGACGAGGTCGGAATGTTTCCATCCCGATCACCAGGTCCACCGTTCCCAGACCTGACGCGGCTGCTTGCTTCCGAGCGCAACCCCAGCCGAACAACTCGAGTCCCTCCTCGGCCGCAGCCTTCCGCTCCGAAACCAAGCGTAACCTCACACCACCGCAGCCGCACACTGCCGCGTGGGTGTGAGACCGGGCCGAGCAAGGCTGGACAGATAAACTGCGTGGGACAATCGTGTAATGAAGCTACGTGGGGGTATGCACGTCTGTTCAACTGCTGGGTTACCTCACATTGGTGTACACAAACACCACACGATCGTACGTAATGCTCCCCGTCGGCTCGAGCAAGACGGACGAAGTACGTGTTATGGGTGAATGGGGCAAGAATGAAGGACGCTACATGTGTCCCACGATGACAAGGCCCCAGAGTACATGGCCCCACCTGACGGCAGTGGTCAGGTAGTGAAGAGCACAGGCACGGCTGGCTCAGGAACGTCAGATGATTGTACCACAGCGCCGTGCGGACGTGTGGGCTGATTGGAAGTGCAGCGTCAGGGAGCGTGTCAGTGAAAGAGCCGGTGCGGTGGTGGTGTGCTTGACGTACGACAATTGAGTAGGTTGTTTCGAAGCCGTTGTGACCAGTGTGTGTGTGTGCCACCTGTGCACTGCAGTACAGTATTCCATAATTGGCACTATCCTCACCCTACCATGGAACGCTACACACTTGTAGAACTGAGGGACATGCATTTCGTCTACGGCCTTGCAGATGGCAATGGCCGAGCAGCTGCACGCCTTTATCGCGGATGGTATCCGGAGAGGCGACAACCCGACAGTAGGTTTTTTTCGAACGTGCACCGTACCCTTGGTGAATAGGGTGTGTTACGTGCAGGCCATCATGTCGGTCAACCAAGACATGTGCGCACCGCGGCGGTCGAGGAGGACGTACTTGCTCGCGTGGACGACACACCGTCCACTAGCACCCGTAGCATTGCACGTGCAGTGGGAGTATCACAGTCGACAGTGTGGCGTGTCCTTCATGATGATCTGCTGTATCCCTATCATCCACAGCGAGTCCACGCGTTGCAGGCTGGGGATTACCCACGACGTGTGGTATTCTGTCAACGACTGTTGCAGTTTTGTACCAACGATCCCCGTTTTTTGCGCCATGTGCTTTTCACGGACGAGACAACATTCACCCGTGAGGGCATCTTCAATTGCCGAAACAGCCATGTGTGGGATTATGAAAATCCACATGCAGCAGTCGAGGTGCACCATCAGACCCAGTTTGCAGTGAATATCTGGGCAGGTATCATCGATGAACATATTATCGGTCCATACCTGCTGCCACCACGTTTAAATGGCCGCCTCTATCGCACCTTTCTTGCATCAGTCCTTCCAGAGCTGCTAGAAGATGTACCCCTCAACGTGCGACATCGTATGTGGTTTAAATTGTATGTAGCACCTGCACATTTTGATGGCACAGTGCGAAACCTTTTGCACCGTACCTACCCACAGCGCTGGATCGGCAGAGAGGGCCCCGTCCCCTGGCCCACCCGTTCGCCTGACATCACACCAATGGATTTCTTCTTGTGGGCCATGTGAAAACACTCGTCTACGAGACCCCGGTGCCTGACAAGGAAACATTGGTAGCGCGGATACTTGCAGCATCGGCCGAGGTGTGTACCATGCCAGGGATTTTTGATAGGGTTCGCCAGAATTTCCTGCGACGCTGCAATGCCTGCATTGAATATGGTGGTCGTCAATTTGAGAAACTTTTGTAACAACGTCAGTCCGGGGTACGACTACGTACTACGTACTATTCCTATCTGTAAGTGCACCTTTGCGTGGCAATAAACCTCCTGTGCCCGTAGTTGCTGTGCTTGTCCTGCTGGCGCACGACCTCTGTGTGGCATCCCCTCGGTGCTGCTACGGGGAATCCCTCGTCCCGCATTTGTTGTCTCCTTGACAGGTACCATTCCCCGTCCGGTCCTCTTTCTCTTTTGTTGAACCGTGCTTTGTTCTTGCTGCGGTGTCTCCCCACTGTGTTTGGGGACTCCCCACGCGCTGCATGTGTTTGTTTCCCGCTGTGCAATTGTTACTTCATGCTTCATTGCTTCTTTTGTCCCTACCGTTGTCGATCGCTACCCATTCCCTTCACTTGTCTTGCGGGACACTCCTATTTCCTTTGTGGAACCCCATGCGCATGCGTTGCGCAGCTGCCGCCTAGTGTTTTTCGGATGGGCGACTTTGGTGTTCCTTTTGACTTCGTTTGTTCCGCCTTTCTATCTTCACTGGTACTGGCTGTACAGAGGTGTGAAGTTTATTTTCACACGTTTTCGGCGTTGTCTAGCTCCTCACGGAGGCATCTCTCGGCAAAGTGGAAGGGGAACTTTCGTCTCTATTTCATGGGAGGTATCTGTGGTTTTCGTTTGTACTATACCTTTAGAATCACCCTGTACATATATAAAAATATATGATTGAAGTAAATGTTTGGGTGTGTCGGCACTTTAGGCCATTTTGCACCCTTCAATGTAAAGGGTCGACGCACCCAAATTTTTACTTCAATCAATTAATCAATCATATATGTGTGTATATATATATATATATATATATATATATATATATATATATATACAATATATACATACATACATACATATTTCAAAGAAATCTTTAAAGAAATTGATAGTGAAATCCAATTTATGAACGATTTCTGTATATGTGTGTGTTTGTGTGTGGGATGTGTGTGTTAGTCGTATATGTATGTATGTATGTACGTACACATTTAGAGATACGAGATAAGACAGGTACAGATACATATATACATTGTATACATAGAGATATTATAACACACACATATATATATATATCACCAATAACCATGCTTATTGTCTTTCATGAGGAAATGTGTGTGCCTTTCGTGAATGGAGGGAGAGTTAGCACTGGAGGAACCGATTCCAATGCAGGGCCACTAAAACCATGCACGGCAGGTCAGGGTCTACTCTCAAGAGAAACATCTCCTAGGAAACGACAATGGAAGCCAAGTTCGACCCGCAAACCCGAAAAGCTTTACCTTGACCGCAGTCTCCAGCTGACGTCATCCTCCACATAATTGCCGAAATTCGTGGCGGAGTGGTTAACACAGCGCGCTAGAACGACAAGAATACCGAGTTCGACTCCCAACCTGGGAATAAACGCTATTTGCGATTATCTAAAAATGTCTGGAAAGCCACGTATTATAACCTAATTTACTAAATAAATCAATTCACACAATTAAAAAGTGGAAACGTAAATGAAGATCCATGTATATCCGTCAATATATACACATAAACATACGAAAAACACTAAGTTGCTGACCAAGGCAGTTTATTAAGATGTTAAACCACTTAACACGTAACGTTTCAACCTGTATCAGGGTCTTTCTCAGACGAAGAACTAAACTAAAATGATAAAATATACTACACACAGAAAGATTACATAGACATAGCAGGGTCTCTAGTCACACAAGAACAAATCAATTTGACAGTCCTTATCTTGGAAGATTTCTCCAAAGGAATTAAACATATCACCTCTTGGCAGTTGACAGGTGATATGTTTTGCTTTCCAGCCACGTTTTGGTAACCATGACGATGAGAATGAATGATAATTAGCTGAAATTAATGATGGGACATTCATAAAGAGACAATGATATGTATATGTCAAGATTCGAACCCAGAATCTTCAGTGGCGGCATCATGAGTTGATCACTCATCGCCTGGGCGGCATACACATACAAAAACCCACCAAATACATATATCAATACCTCTCCTTCCACATATATCTGCTGAAGAAAACATAGGTGAATGAATAAAGTCAACCCCCTTTGAGCTTACCGGAATACTGTCCTGGAACACAGATAGACCTTACTACGTAACGACGTATCAGTTGGTAATATAAACCTCTATTCTGCTGATATCCATGAAAGAAAATGAAATGCTATTTAATGTAATGTTCTTTAAATTAAAGGTTATACCAATATTAGAATTCTCAACGCCATTTGGAATTGCACTCATCCCTAGATATGTTTATAAATTTCCAATTCAAATGAAAATATATCAAACAGATTAAAAGTTATATCATTGTCAGATAGATGAAGTACTCTTGAAATGAAATTTGTGGATGATATTTTGACTGGTCAAATATCGTGCCCTAACACACTTAAGAATTCTGGACTAAAACTACCATTATATGATGTTACAAAGTACAGAAAAGCATCAGTAATGCATAAATATTATGGAAGTAAATCATTTCTATATAATGCAACAACTTGATATAATTATACTAAGAGCAATGGAATTCATTGGTATTTTGCTTTTTTACATAATATTGGAATATTCATTGGATTATTTCACACTAACCTTTAGATCTTGATATCTCTTTTGACTTTAAATTGTATTATTTAGTTCATTTTCTTTTGTAATTTTCCTCTTTTACTCTGTGGTATTTGATCGTAAGTGTAATTATTTATATTCTATATGTATAGATAAAGTAATGTAATTTGGAATCCTTTCATATGGCAATGTAAATACTGTTCAAATAGTAAAAATAAAGTAAAAAGTACATAGCAATGTGAAGGAATCTCTAAGTACTTAACAATCAAAATCAAATTTTACGTGCATGTAACATGTGTTCCTCATCATTTTCCACAAACTTTGTTTTGCCTACAGCATTTTAAGTAATTAGTGCAATTTAATGTACCTTTGAGCAATTTATAGAATTCATTTCTTTCTTCATTTCCACAATTGTTCAGTACATTCCTCATATTCTTCACAGACTTTACACCCTGGATAACAGAAATTATGAAATGTGTCCATTATAACCAATTGTTTTCTCGTTCTGTAAACTTTGGGATTTATATGTCTCAACATTGTGTCAGCCAACAAACTAGACGAATTACTCTAATCCCTGAAGCGGCATGGATTATTTTCGTTTCCAGTTATCGGAGTATTTAATCTAGTTGGTTAAATTTAACAGAATAGGAAACATATGTAGGCGAAAAACCAAATATGGAAAAGAAATACCACACATTGTATCCCCATAGACAAAGGTCGAAAGCTTACCATAGCCGTTGCACCTATAATATTTGAGTTCAAAAAAGGATGCAACAAACACTATGTTTAATGTTGTTACCGATGACAAACTTTGTCCTGTCTCGTACACAGTCTAAATCCTCAATTATTAAGTTATAGCGAGTCCAATATGGTTTTCGTAAATTTACATGATAACTACAATGTGTGCGTGTGTGTGCATGTATAGGCTATATGTATGTGTATATACGTATATACAGGGCGGCGCGTATTGTACCTACCAATTTGAGTTGGCAACCCTGCCAGAATGCACTTGCGCATGTGTGGCATACCTACATCAATGGAGAGTTGGGAGTCACGCAGTTAGTATACTATGTAGCGTTGGCCGGTGCAGACGCGTATTGCGGCGATGGAAGCCTTCTTCCAAACAGACACCGGGCACTGCGACTGAACAATGAAGATTGCCAGGTACCTGTTCAGCATTCTCACGTTGGTTAGACAGTGGAGAGCCACGGGTAATGTTGTGAACTGTCAGTCGCAGTGAAAGACGCGCTAATCCACAGGACATGTTGGACGCGCGTCATGAATGCCTTCCCGCATTGGCTCGAACAGTGCATCCAAGCAGAAGGAGCACATTTAGAGGACGTTATTTTCAAGATACACTTATGTCTGTATTGTCCATATTATTAACCCATGTGTATATTTTTATTTCATAACCATATAAAATTATTATAAGTACTCGCCGTCTTCCGTTGTCATTTGAAGTTGGTATATACAATATGCGCCATCCTGTATATATTCATTTTACTGTTAATATATATATATATATATATATATATATATATATATATATATATATATATATATATACACACACACACACACACACACACACACACACACACACACACATGTATTTCGCATTATTATAACCCCCTTCTAATAACTTCAACTACATAAACAAAGCCACACCTACCTACTATAAGTTCTTCCAGAAACGCATACATGAATTTTTAGTTTTATTGCTACCCTGAGAATATCCAGAGAAGCGAGTGTAGCACAATACTGCTTGGTTTCCTCAAAACATGTCGCCACGGGGATGAAAGTTGCATGTTCTCAGTGGCCAAGAATGTTGAAGGAGAGGATCTTCCTCGCCCAGAGTGTTGTGAAGCATCTCGCAGTTACAATCTATAAAATTTCTCGATTGCCGCTAAACTCCGTAAGTATGCCGTTTGCTGAGAATTTGCAATTCATAAACTGAGAATGCTGCATCGTTCTTCTTGTTCATGGAACGCAGGAGTCTGCTGCACATTAATCCACACTAATGAGCTGCATTGACAAACTCTGCATTGCATGACCTCAGTTGGCAAACCATGTTTCGCTTCTTTTTGCGCTATCTGCTTTCCCCGCCAAAAAATATGGCAGCCAAATTTTACATTTTCTAAGATTTATGAATTACATTACGGTATATTTAAGAAGATTACACTCTCTTCGTAGTCCTAATTTTCATTTGATCCTTTTATATGCAACATCCACATAGAATTTGGGGAAATATAATAATGAATTACCATTTAGTCAATAATAGCAATCATGGCCATATATAAGGGGAGGGATTAACGGATTCAAACCATCCCATTGCTTTACTGAACATTTTGCACTAATTGTATAATCAAATAAACAACATCTAATAATTGGTTAAAACACTACATATCACACACATACACTAATGCAGGTGTTTTAGAAATGAAAGCCCAATTCTAAGTTAAACGCGTGGTTGATACGATTAATGTATATCCAAATTGTTTGGAAATAATATTTATTTAACTAAATTGAAATTTGTTTGTAAGTCCACTTTTTTTGCACAGCTAGGCTAATCGGGAATGAACCTACAGTTTAAGTGGGATCCGAACTACTATGTTCTTTCATCTGGAACCCCTTGATCACAAGGAGACAAGAGAGAATTTTCATTGGTTATAATTTTAAAGTACTTATAAGCAATAAATAAATAGCAGCAATTACATTTTTTAAAAATTGTACCATCTTTTAGCTGCTGTCAGTTGATTGATTGATTGATTTTACTGTTTTAAGTCCACTTTATGCACAGTAAGGCTACAGTTTAAAGTGGGATCCGAACCACTTGTGCCTTCACCAGGTATCGAATCCGGGACCCCTTGATTACAAGGCGACGACGCTACCACTGCGCCATCGGGAAGATCCCTGCTGTCAGTTGAACCGTATATATATACGACCATGATATAACAATAATGCTTATGTTGTTTTATATTTTCCAAATTCACACTAACATTAGGGCCGCTCCGGTGGCTGAGCGCCTTTAAAATTCTACACACTGTCTTGTAACCGAAACGTAAGTGTTCGAGTCCTGGTCTGGACCTCGTTGGTCCTTTCTGATAATGGCTTCATTATAATTTCCACTTTATGATCGCGATTAGCGTCACGAGATAGTGAGAGATCTTACATAAGAAAAATAATACACAAACCTATTGTAATGTTAATATTAACAATGAGTAGAAGCATCGTGATGTCCGATTACGATTTACATGTTCTCTGACGGAATAATTTACATCGTTAGATAAGATAAATATACGGCAGATCTTTGTAACTTAGCCAGAATTTCAAGATGGCTGCTAGAGTGTAGACATGTAAGAAATCGTGCTCCAAGTTTTGCCTCAAGAAGTGCAGTGTATGAATTATTTACAATCTTTATGTACGTTGCATGGTGAAATAATAACTAAGTAAAATCACATATTTTGTTTTTTAAATTTTTGCATTGAAATTCTGTTTATGTGAAAGTGAAACGTACCTTCAGTTTCTGCTCATTCGATGGTATGGCGCTTACTCGCTCTGGCAAGACAACTGACGTGACCTATTCCCCAGGAACAACAACAACGGCGATACAGCAGCAAGAACTCGTACAACAGGTATGTGAAGAAGTTAAAGCAGTAGTACAAACCCCCAGATAAAATTATCGTTGATCGTCAATTCTGTCATAGAGTCGGTGATTAAGGTGGTGGTAAATAGACTCAAAGAAGTAATGGGATTAAATTTAGATTAAGTGAACGACATACCGAAGGAAAAGTAAATATCGGGTGATTGAACAACTACAGGATAAGATCGTGGAATTGGAAAAGTATCAAAGGAGAGCTAACTTTTGTATTTTTCATGTAAGTGGAACAGAACAACTGGTGAATACTAATAGAGTCACCCTCAAACTGTTCAAAGAACGGCTAGGTTTAATAGTGAACGCAAATATAATCAGCAGAAATCATAGAATAGGTCCCAAACTTACTTACTCAATCCGTCCTCTTTTACCTTGCGGTGTAGAGATTTCCAGAAGGATCGCCATCTGTCCCTGTCCTGCACTTGCACTTCGTTCCAGTCGCTGCTCCTAACTTCCACAGCTCTCTATACATCATCTTCCCACACTTTTCTAGGTCTTCCTCTTGGTCTTGTCCCCTGCATTTTCACTTCGTAGATCGCTTTGGCTACGTGCATTCCAGCCATTCTCTTCACATGAACAAAGAACTTAGTTGGTTCTGTTCTAGTTTCTCTAGTAAAGGAGAACATCTTAAACAATTTCTTATAGTTTGATTTCTCACTCGATCTCTTCTTGTTTCTCCTAGTATCTCAAGAAAGAATCTCATTTCCATTGTCTGCAGTTTACTTTGATGTTTTGATGTCAATGTCCAGCATTCGCAGCTGTGCAGAATCGTGGGTATATACACTACACTGCTAGTTTCGTTGACTTTGTTATTTCCTTTTTATTAAGGAAGTTTCTCTTCAATGCATTAAATAAGCATCCTGCTACTTGTATTCTAATTTCATTGTCTATTTTACCGTCTTCCTGTAGTGTTGCTTCCAGATATTTGAAGCTATTAACCTGTTCTATTTTTTTTATTTCCAAGGTATATTTTATGCTCTACCTCTTCTCTTACTATTGTCATGGTCTTCGTTTTATTGTTATTTATTCTTATCCCATATCCTAGGAGTTCTTTATTCCAGATTTTCATGTTATATTGTATATTTTTCTCAGAGCTTCCTAAAATTAGGATATCATATGCGTATGGAAAATATGACAGTTCTACTGGCCTCAAATTTTTATATCCTAGCTGTAACTATTTGACTTTTATCTTACATTATTTTATGACTTCATCCATCAATATGATGAAAAGGATGGGACTGAGTATTCATCCTTGCTTCAAGTCTCTTGTTGTTTCAAACGTTTCTGATTTAGAATTTCCAGTTCTAACATAGTTGTGGCATTTTGTATACAGACTCTGTAGCCTTGTAGCAGATCTTCCTCTACTCCTTTTTGATTTAGGATTGCCCAGATCTTTGCCCAAGCTATGGAGTCAAAGGCTTTTTTCTAGATCTATGAAGGCCATGTGTACTCTTTTTCCAAACTCTATGCCTTTCTCCCCCAGTATATATATATATATATATATATATTTCCTTCACTGTCGTCTATTACTTTCTGTAGTTCTTCGTAAAAAGCATCCTTCTTTTCCACTGTCTTATCCTCGTTTGGTCTGTATGCAGCAATATAGGAAATACTCTGATAGTCTTTACTATTAGTATCTATAGTTAGTTTCATTAGTCTCTCGTTTAGAATACTGCCAGTCTTTTACATACCATCGATGTTCATCTGGTATGATTATGCCTCTTCCTCCTTTAGCTCGTTGGTTCATGTCTGCTCCTGAGTAGAATAAAAAGAAATACCTGGGGACGTGAAGTTTTGGTTTCATTTTCCCCATAATTTCGATGTTGTTTTTTACTGCAATTCGGTGTTATTAATTTAAAATCGGTGTTATTTTTACATGCATTTTTACTGTTTTTCCTTAAGATTTTCACATTGTGTTGGTTCTGGAAAATTGTGACAAATTTCAGTTTTAATGCCAAAAAAATTATGGCTTGCCTTTATGAGAAAGGACCAAATTTCTTCCATTTGGAAAACTATTTCATCTCATCAGACACTAAATATGATAACATTAACATCTTTGAACACAATCATACACATCACATTTCCATAACAATGCCAAAAAAATCATCTGCGACCTCGAAATAATGTTTTGTGTACATAGGTACTCATACACGCCTTCCCCCTCCCCCTCCGAAACACAAAAGGTGCTTCTCATGAAAATTTTCGCGTTCCTTTGAAATTTCCCTTGTGGGAAGACCCCCCCCCCGAGCGAAATCTATTTCAGGACGAGGTTAAAGCTGTCAGTATGTCTGTGCCAAACTGAAATAAATGGAGCGTGACATTTTTTTTTTTTAATCGAGCTATGACAGAATAGCGCTTCACTTCAGGTAGTTCTTTTTCAACAGAAGAAGGATTATCCCAGTTAATATTGCTTATTTGGCGTCGTTTTTTGCGGTAAAGTGTAAAATTCGGTGTTATTCCGAAAAATTGCATAATTTGCGTTATTTCGTGATTCCAAAACACCGGAAACTTGCCTTTCTATTTGCTTGGGTCTAATATAAATAACATTCCAAAAAAAAATAAAGTACGCAATCAGTAACTTCATGTATTTTTATATTTTAGGAAAAATGGAAAAGATTTAAACGAAATTTGCATGTAACCACTGTGGGAAATATATATCCATTTCCCACCTGAGTAGACATCGGAAGAATGGCCATGGGGAAGCATCGAGTAAGACAGAGCTGGGTATTGACGTTCAAGCGCCACGAAAGTAGCAGAAGAGTGCCTGGGAAAGCATTCGAAATATTTTAACCGAGGAAACTTTCATATCACAAGATACATTAGATCTTAACAACTTCTTTCGCTCGGTTAAAAACAACTTAATTTTGTCCATCCATTGTTGCTACTTTGCTGAAGATTCATCTTATACTCTCTGCCATCTACGAAAACACAAAGGAGGAGCAAGAAACTTACGATCATTACACCTGTGTTAAAATCCTCCACGCTGCCGACGCCGATGAGCTGGACGCCATTTGCAACCAGCTGTTTGTCGCTTTGTTGAACAAGAACGAGACTTTCCAAAAACATGGATCGGGTTGGACACTTTGCGGTTTGCCTTACACTTTAACTTTGAAGATTGCGCGCTACAACCCGATAGGAGCATCCAGCTACGTCAAGTTGCCACCGGAAATAGCCAGTAAGAAACCCGTCATCAATATTCAGAACGACGATAACAGATGCTTTTTTGTGGTGCATCATTCCTGATCATCACCCAGTCGAAAAGTATAAACAATGTTTATGCCACTACAACAAGTCAGAATACCTCTCAGATTTCGAAAAATCTGTAGCCGGCATCAATTACCCTATAAATTTTCGGAACATTTCCAAATTCGAGAAACACACAAGAAACGTAGTGTGGCAGTACAAGTCTTTGCTTTAGACAAGGACAACACCATCTACGTTCTCAGACATACCAAAATTGAAAGTAATCATGTCATCAGGTTGCTACTCATCGAAGATGATGATAATTATCAATACTGCTTAATACGAAACCTCCCAAAATTAATAAGAAGTCAAATTACCAGCCACGTAAGTAGAATTCGAGTATGCGACAGATGTGTGAGTATATTCTACGGTCGAGGAAAGAAGAGTGTTGATGAAGAACTCAGAGAACATCTTCTTCTGTGTAGTAAACATCCGGCTGCGGCTATCAAAATGCCTTCTCGAGACATGAAGTTTTCTAACTACAAGGCATTATTCTGGCATCCCGTGGTGATATGTGCCGACTTCGAAAGTTTTCAAGTTCCACTCGCCATTTGCGAACCGAATCCCAGCGTATCGAGCACCACCGAAGTTCTACGCCACGAACCGTGCGCTTTCGGCTTGCAGGTAAACAACACGGGGAATGTGGTTCCATATCGCGGCGATGATGCCCCACGAAAATTCGTGGAGATCTTGAAACAGTACGCCATCCAATTCGCTCCTTTGCCGAAGGAAGAAAAACCCATGAAGCCTCTGACCCCAGAAGAGCAGCACGCATACAAGCATGCATCCCAGTGTGATGTGTGCAAACGTGACTTCACTCTCAAAAATGTCAAACTTCGCCAGCACAACCATCAAACGGGAAAATATGTGGCTCCCCTGTGTAATAACTGCAATCTTCAAATCAAGAAACCCACTTTCATACCGGTCTTCATTCATAATTTGGAAGGGTACGATGCCAAACTCTTCATAAAGGAAATGGGATGCGACGCTCAACCCATGAGCGTCATACCTCGTACAAAGGAAAAATTAATTTCCTTCGGCAAGAAGGTGGACGTAGGGAATGGCGATCACGTAGAAATCCGTTTTCTGAACTCGTTCAATTTTCTGCCATCCATTTTGGCCGTACTTGCAACTCAGCTTACCGACGACGAATTGGTTGCCACCAGAAGATATTTTGGCGAAGAGCATTTAGCTTTGTTAAGGCGCAAAGGTGTTTACTCTTATAAATACATGGAAGACGCTTCCAAATTCACAGAAACTGCTGTACCCCCGCGAGAAGCATTCTACAGTCGCCTTAGCGACACCTGTTGTACCGAAGAAGAGTGCCAACACGAACAGCAAGTGTGGCAAGCTTTCGGTTGCCAAAAGATGGGTGATTACCACGATCTATACCTGAAATGGACGTTACACTCTTGATCGACCGATTTCATCTTCGCCGGTTACGAGGAGCGGGGGCATTTGGCTTGGATCCCGCTTACAGCTACACTATTGCAGGTTATTCGTGGCAGGCGATGTTGAAATTCATCAGAATCCAGATAGGTCTGATCAGAAATATTGACCAACTATTATTTGTTGAAGAAGGGAAACGAGGCGGCATTGTTCAGTGGCCCCTTCGATACGTCAAGGCCAACAATAGTTACGTCGCCGATTACGATCCCACCAAACCTTCGAATTTCCTGGCATACTGGGACATGAATAACCTTCATGGATACGCAATGTCCGAATCCCTACCCATGGACAAATACGATTGGATGAGTAGCGAGGATCTTCAAGAATGCCTGAAATGGCCCGAAGATCATGAATTTGGTTGTTTTCTAAAAGTGGGTCTGGAATATCCATCGCCTTTTCATCGCGAGCATCATGGCTTTACGATGGCAGCCGTGATGGAAGCATCCCCCGGCAACAAGCCTCAAGAGAAAAAGCTCATGCTCACCTTCAAGAACAAAGAGAACTACGTGGTGCATTATCGTCTTCTTCAATTCTATCTGCAACATGGCTTGGTTTTGAAGCAAGTGCACTCTGGCTTGAAGTTCAGACAGAGCAGATGGCTAGCACCCTACATCGAGGGCAACACCCAACGTCGGTACCAACCGTCTTCGTCAGCCGATAAGGATCTTTATAAACTCATGAACAACAGCGTGTACGGCAAAAGCATGGAAGATCGTAGAAAAAGAAAAAGAATCAACTTGGTCTCCGACCCGAAAAAAAACTAAAAAAAACTCATCGCTCAGTCGACGTACGAGAAGTTAACCATACTGAGCGAAACGTTGAAACTTATTGAAAGAGCTCCTCGCTTCGTCACCTTCGACAAACCAATCGCTCGAATTGTCGAAGATGGCCATGTACAAATTTCACTACCGCGTCATGAAACCACGCTATGGACTTGAGGTGGCGTACACCGACACGGACAGTTTCATCTATAACATTCGCACCGATGATTTATACGAAGATCTTAGAAGCATGAGCGGGCATTTCGATTTTTCAAATTATCCGAAAGATCACGCTCTCTTCGACAACGGCAACAAATTGACGATCGGGAAGATGAAGGATGAAGTGAACGGTCGCATCATCACCGAGTTTGCGGGCCTGCGAGCGAAAATGTACAGCGTTAAGCTCCAGGATGAGAGGGAAGTGAAAAGAGCGAACGGCGTGGGTCGTACGAGCTCCAAGAAGCTAACCATGGAATACTACAGATCATGCTTGTTCAGCAAGAGCAACAAGCTCATGCCCGAACATCGGATCACGAGCTCCATCGCCCAGTTGCACATGTCCAAGATCAACATGGTGACGCTTGATCCGCTAGACAACAAAGTGAGGCTACTGGACTGCAACATCCATACTCGAGAATGGGGTTATGATGAGGAAGAAGAAGGAGAAGAAGGACCTTGCAAAATCTGCTCGAGCCATTAGTCTCCTGCTTCAAAAAAAAAAAGTAACAATTTTTCATATTATTTTTTGCACCACTTAAAAAAAATCACAGTTGCACTAAAACTTACTTATGTATAATATTTTTTCACACTAGAGTGCAGGAGGATGAAGAAGAAATAACTTTCCAAGACCGCTTGCGTCACTAGCCTTAGGATGCAAAACAAATCATTTTCTTATTTTTTTTTTATTTTTCTTTTTTCTTTCAGATGCTGCAACTACTTTCCCCTCGTAACACCCTAGGGAAATAAGCATGCAATATTAGTTCTTACGCATATTCCATTCACCCATGTTAGTTAAGCAAGATATTTGTTAACTTCAAACATAAAACATAACAAAAAATAGCTGCAACTAAACAACATCAGACTAGAGTCGATAGCTACATACACACATTGCATGCAAAATCACACGGAGGTTCTCTGTAGGGAGTCACGGTTTAAGGAAAAGAATAAAATAATAAAGAACCGTGAAGCCGTACAGAAGTGCGACTTGGAAAAAAAAAATGTAGCCGCGGCCGGTAGAACTGTGTTGGGCACCACGCACCCCTGGCTGGAATTTTGGGGGTTAGGGTTTTTCTTTAAAAAAATAAATAAAAAATAAACATTGCAAACTTATGAAGCTTATAATATTTTGCCTCCGTGGAAGATGCTAAGAATTTTTGCAAGAGGCGAGAGTTGGCATGACATGGAATAAATATAGAGATTAAAAAGTGTTGCCAGAGCCGCTACTTTTGTTTTATCCCTGTAGGTTAACTTAGCCCGTGGAAGATGGTATAAAATAGCCTCATCTTTTTGCAAGAGACGTCGACAAGCGTACACGGAATATACTATATAGGTCAAAATAAGTGCTGCCGGAGCCGCTACTGTGTTTGATCCTATAGGTTAGTTTAAGCCGTAACAGGTCGTATGAACAAAAGTAGGTCAAAGGACGGCTTCCAACCCCTACCGTTTCCACAGCAGTGTTGCCAGCTGCTAGCTGTAGGTTAGCTCAACCTGTAAAAGAGCGTAAAAAGAGGGACATTTTGTAGGAGGTGAGATGGCAACACTGCTGTAGTTTAGTTCAATCCGTGAAAGAGCGTAAAAAATAGGTCAAAGGACTCCCGTAAAAGGGCGTAAAAAAGTAGGTCAAATAATGCCCGTAAAAGAGCGTAAAAAGTAGGTCAAAGGGCGCATCCAGAACATATCGTTATCATTACTTCAATGCGAACAATAACGATTAGACACTTAATTGAAGTTGAGTTTGGTGAACTTTCTATTTTTTCCCCTCAAAGGGACAATGAAAGAAGCTAGTAATGACTTCCAATTAACATGAGGAAATCGAATTACATCTGCTCTGATTACGACAGAGATAGAAATGAACAAATTTTTTTTGGCAACTACTTTCTTGAAAGATATCTTGTTTATTGACCATAAATTTTAATGTCAGAGCAAAGAACAATCTTTTCTTAGTGGTTAGGATGCAGTTAAGAGAAGACACCCTAGATAAACAACTGGTTTCGAGTGTAGGCTAACGCAAATCTACCAGACTAACGCAACACTCAGTATGATCGTTATTGGTGCTCCTATACTGTACGCAACTCCAACTGGCGGCTGAGAAACAGCGAATCAGCGACCAGTTGAATTTTCTTCGACTATGATCGGGCATTTTCGAGTCACAAGGTACCGAACGTTGTTCGCGGGACGAGACAAATGAGCGTTGGGTCCACCACATGTTGCCGCATGTACTGTAAAGCGAGAAAGAGTCTTCTATGGCAACGATATTGTCAGCACAAGAAACCAGCGGGGGTTAAATGGTACAACTGCACACGCGGTCCTGAACGATTAAGTTTCCGGAAGAACCACCCAGGTAGGAATGCAGGCGGACAGACGACCATAGTGTCAAGAACAGAAGAACGCTTGGCAACGTTGCTTCGGGAGAGCGATGTGATCCCTTCAGCTTTTACTTTGGAACTGAGTTTGTTGACACCCATCGGACCACACACCATAGAAAATGATTGCGGTACAGGACGTGCCAGAAATAGCCATCAAGGTCAACCGCCAGTTGGAGTTGCGATTAGTATAATTCATGAGAATATAATATCGCGCATAATGGATACAAATTAAAATGACTAGAAATGAAATGCTTTGTGTGTGGGATGTATATCTATCTCAATAAGTTATTCCAAATATTTTTCATGCCACAACCCCTAACTTCCATAGAAGTCTTTTAATTTCACATTTAAACGACAACCGACAGCTTAAATCTACCCAAACACCGTCTAGCTTCGATGTACAGTCATCGGCAATAAAAATGAGACACCTATATCCTGAAATGCTCACTTCCATGCAAGGCGTTATCTGTGTTACCTAACTCTACGGTAATAAGTGGATTTTAGTAGCAAATTTTCAATGGCAACTTCTACTACGGTCGTAGAGATAGGCAACACGCATAACACCTTGCAGAGAAGCGAGTATTTCAGGTTCTAGGTGTCCTACTTTTATTGTTGGTGACTGTACTCTCTTGTCTCCACGTGAAAAACGTACGGCTATGCCGTGTGTCTTGTACAGTCACGGACGCTGCCGGGTTGCAATGAATACATCGACTTTCAATGGAATCGTTACAACCCGTCAGTGTCCGTGACTGAACCATGAAGCGGTGTAAAGGGTTAGGAGGTAGGGGGTGAGAAACCCTGGCTATCCCTTTTAATTCGAACTCTGGACTTTAGAAAAGCTTCAATATGTATTTGCACGATTCTTTAATGATGTGCAATGGAAAGATATGTTGGATATCAAATCTCTTTAAGGTACCAAATAAACAAATAAGGGAATAGACAACAATTTCTAAAATATTCGATTCCCGGGCTAGGTGATCTCAGATCACAATTTTTCCATGGATTTTCCACCAGAAGTGGCACTGGGGCACACAATAGCTTCCCTTCAATGTGCATCTGGGGATGGGGGAGGAGGTGAAGAAGATCGGAGCATGGTGCTGATCACATCACTTTAACTGTCGCTGAGTCGAGAATGAGTATCCCATTACCACCACACTGTAAATTCCTACATGAGGCGGGTCAAAAGCAAAGGAGACGATTTTATTTCGCTTCACATTATTCCCTAATTAGTCTTTCGCCAATAATTTTTCAAGGTATGCCTGAAATATCTAAGTATCTTCATCTTCGGTCGTGATCAAGAAAGTGTGGCGCCTAACTCCACACCCCCTATACTTCTTCATGCACAGGAGAGCACTTTACACACACATACACTTTTTCACCTAGGGAGTAACACCGAAGTAGCTTCGTGAAAGCTCGATGCATGTCGTCCATTTTTTTAAAACACATAGACACAAATGAAAGGTCTCACAATGATGTGGCGTAGCTCTACGGCTTCCCGGAAGTAAATACGTAGGTCGTAGATGCTTTTGTTTTAAGTCCACTTTATGCTCATCCCAAGCATCGCATTGAAACAAAACCGGGACTGTATGTAAAAAGTTTTAAAGTGGTGTCTGAACCACTGTGAAATG
This sequence comes from Lepisma saccharinum, assembly GCF_977018435.1. Classification (NCBI taxonomy): domain Eukaryota; kingdom Metazoa; phylum Arthropoda; class Insecta; order Zygentoma; family Lepismatidae; genus Lepisma; species Lepisma saccharinum. The sequence continues at coordinate 187,549,381 of NC_139230.1, read as the reverse complement.
TGTGACCCCATGAATACAATGTGACTTCGTTACCATCGGAGAGGCTCTCTCGTAGCTGCTATTTCATTGTGCCTTCCTTAAAGTTGAACAAAGTTCACAAAACGAGTTTATTATTGTTTATTATTTATTACAGGGTGTCTCAATAAAATGTATACACACTTTAAATGATTATAACGTAAGTGCTTATTAAGATACAGTTCATTTTCAACACTTAAAATAATCTACAGACATGAATAATTTTCTGTGTCAAACGCCTACTATCTAACTGGTCCAGGCACTGCTGGAAACCTGAAGCAATGGAATCATAAAAAATAGCTGCCTTCAATACGTAATTCTTGCCAATTTTGTACCGTAAACTTTTTAGCATCTCCATAGATAAGTCTAGTGGCATGAGGTCTAGTGAACGCGGAGGATATTCTTATGAACCTCTTCATCCAATAAATCTGCTTGGCACATTTCTCCAAGAACCACTCACAAAACTGCACTCTCCGGTCCGGATCATCTGCATAGAGAGCATGGACTCTTCTTGGAATGTAACTCTTCCATTGTCAGCGCTTCAAAATGCAATGGACACTTCATTTTGAAGTGTGTATTCATTTTTATGAGACACCCTGTATAAATTTTACAGTAAAAAATATTGACCTGTTTCTAATTTTACGAAATAGAACTCCAACTCCTCCTAGTTTATCATCCCGTTCACAGGTCCATATTTTCCATTAGAAACCAAAACTTTCTGAATCATGGTTACATTTTACATGGAGACGTACAATATTATGCCGGATGGCGTCTGTCTGCGATATAGCTATTGGTTTTCCCCTATTTCCTTTTGATTAGGACCGGTCACCATCCTTCTCCACGACCATAAAACCAAAGGGAAAGTTCAAAGATCTGTATCCAACCATTAAGCGGGAAATTAGAACCTACGTGAAAACGTTAATTACTTCGATTCTCGTTTGTTCCTGAAGAAACATTTAATTAAGTTTCCTTCCTCTGGGTCATATCAAGTGCTTCAGACCAACATCGCGTCGATACGTTTCCAAGAAAACAAGCCTGTCATCTGGTGCATTCGACTGTATGAGCATCGTTCGAGTGTCAACAGGATCAAAAGGGAAATTTCGTAACTTTCGGAGTTGCAGGATGCTTCTACCGATGGTGAGTGGGGTTTTGCCAATGGTTGGTCAAGGACTGCTAAGCCACGAATGCTACGTATTAGCCTTTTTAGCAGAATTTATTTTATATCGCATATGTTTTGCCTAAATCCATTACTGAAATTAAATCCTTAACAAGCTATCTTGCAATAACAATACTTCTTGTAATGATATTAATATTTCTAGAAATTGTTGTGCTACGTGTTATATTCGGACATTTATAACACATTTTTGATCAATTTCTATGGAGTCTAATACCATTATCAAAAACAAAATCAGACTAATGAAATGCAACTATTTAATTTCAGTAGCTGGTTTAAGGAAGTAGTATTATATGGATGTGAAACCTGGTCCCTTACCTTAAAAGAGGAACATAAATTAAGAGAATTTGAAAATAAAATCCTTAGAAGAAGAATTGGACCTAAAAGAGATGAAACAGGTGAGTGGAGAAGATTACATAATTTAGAACTGCATAATTTGTATTCATAATTTGTATTCCAGATATTATTAGAATAATTAAATCCAGAAGACATGTGGAACGAATGGGAGAGGAAATATGAGTTTACAGGATTCTTGTTGGCAAACCTGATGGTAAAAGACCTGTATGATGGCCAAAACGACGATGGAGGGATAACATTGAGTTGGACCTAAAGGAAATCAGTCAAGGATGGAAAAGATTTGATTGATCTTGCCCAGGATAGGGACAGATCGAAGGCTTGTGTTGCTGCAGCCATAAACCTTCGGGTTTAAGAAAGAGTTAGTTACCTAGCTGGTTTAAGAAAACCATATGTCTTTGAAAATATATTCTGGCAAGCCAGAATGGCTGTGCGTCATGAACTGTCATTTTGAGGACAACTTTATTCATGTTCGAATGAAAAGCACGTCACAAGATACTGATTGAAGTGAACTGCTTACTAGGAATAAACATTTCTGTCTCAATATACAGAGTATAACTTCTCTTGTATGAAGAAAGAATTTAAAAAGTTGTTTCCAAAAATTACTTTAAAGTAAACTTGCTTCAGAAGAAAGATATGTCTGCACAAAAGTTATTGCTTTGGAACTACAGACAGACAACGAGTATAACCTTACAAAACCCTTTGTATGTTAGGATCTCAGAATTTTAACGTTATTTAATTGCGCAATCACGTGCGGAGATTGTCCACCATCGTGTTCATTATCTAAGTTTTATGCAACGCGTTGTTAAGCATTAAAATGAATGGCAAACTTAGCAGTTGAAGAAATCGTAACCAACATCGGATCAATTCAGTTTCTTAAAAACGCGCATGATGCAAAATTTAGGAGATTTAGCAAGAATAATTTGCCTACAAATCGTTGATTGATTGATTGAATTGAAATTAAAATTATGAGTGCCTAAACACTTAGGCTATTTTGCACCCGTTATATTACACGGGGCCCAACCCCTTACCGTTGTAAAAATCAACAACTACCTCTGAGGATTAAAATCTCGTTACTCAATCAGAAGCCGAGACTGCAAAGGGACACTCAGTGCCAGGGTTGTTAAAGTCTAGGAATTTTAAATAAATTCAACTCCGGTCCAGGAAAGAAAATCAGCAAGCGTAAATGGGTTCTGAATCGTAAAGAACCTTTCTATCTGTAAAGTATTTCAATTCGGTCCAGGAACCTTCTTTCCGGTTCAATTTAAATACTGCCCAGGAACATTTTTTTCCGGATCAATTTCAATCCGGTCCAAGTTTCAATCCGAATTTAAATTGTTCCAGAATAAAGGATCCGATCCTGTTGCGGAACCCAATAGAGCCCATTAGAATTTATGGGTTCCTGGACATGTAACAACCCTACTCAGCACACATAAGGACAAAACACAGGGCAACACACCGCCCTACAGATGATTATACTGGCCATAGATCCAGACGACGAGGCCTCGCCGACCTGTAACATAGAAGTGAGGTTGGCATTTAGGTTCCTTTTCAAAAGGTCACTCCTATAAATTCATTGTGACCGCTCTTATGAGCGTAGAGCATCTATTCCCACAGATGGGCATACATATTCTGAGAGAAAAAATAAACATTTTCAGGCTTGAAATTCTTGAGGTTGCGTTTGGTGTTTGACCTAGTTGTCTTGTTAATATTTCCGTTAAATTAAAATAGAAGAAGCAAGGCAGACTTGAAGAAAGCTTTGAAACTTTTTGCGCCACAGCTTATTAAATAATGTAAGAATCAGTTCGGTAGATTTTTCGAAAGGTGCAACTTTTTTTACAACCTACGCAAGGCCCCGAACAAAGTTGCTCTGACTTAATTTGGCTGCAGTTCAGCTCTCTTTGTGCATATGTGCATATGTAATATAGATACCTCCTGAGACGACATCATTAAATAGCCAAGGAGCTATCTTCAAGGTTTTGTGTTTCATGAAATTCTGTTTGAATAATGTGTAATATCAGAAAGAACAAGAGGTTATACATTTCATCCAACACAATCCATCCGCCTCTCCTGAGGTACTGTATGGGTATTTATTATGAATATGCCAACTTGTTACTTAATAATCAATTAAAGTAGCACAGACCCTGTGTTTACCCGTCTAATAATTTAAGCGGAAATTGACAAAATGTTAAATATTATATAGTAACATCGGAGAAAACATTTAGAACTAAATTGCACCATTTTTTTGGTTTTTGGACCAAACTCGAAATTCAAGTTTGAGAAAAATTGTCAATATTTTTTTCTATAAAAGTCATCTTTGCTGTAATACCGTATAATATATTTTGTAACAAAAATGAGTAGTTGGCAGTCAGCATCTTAATGCATCAGAGATTTATTTATCATTTAATAATTCCTCAATTCGGTTCTTGATGCAGCATTTTTGAACAAGGTGCAGTGTACCTACTTTTCAATCGTTCTCAGTGAAAGTGAAAACTTTTCTAGTTAATTTTACAAAACGTTAAAATGCGCGTATCAAAATTTCGCTTTGTAAATTGCCCAGAACTTCTAAATTTGTTGGTTATATTAGGAAGTATTTGCAGATAAAATTAATCTTCACGACGATCACTAACTTTTGAAAAAATTATTTCACAATGAACAGTCAGAAAGTAACTCATGACTTCAAATATTAAAGCAAGAGGAAGCAAATATAATAAAAAAAGGTTATTTTTCAAAGAAATTAATCAAATTCATGAGCAAAAACAGAAATTCCATTCTTCTAAAAATAAATATTACGATTTTCTTCTGGAATTCAATATTTAACATTTATATTGAAGATATAATACTGCAGTGTCCAAGAGCAACAGAAATCTAACCCTTTATATTTTTAGAAATACTACTTTTAGTCATGGCACAAACCAGAAGGTGAAATGGAAGTGACTCTATGGACAAAGGAGAAATTGTGGTTCCGAAGCAGACTGTATAGAGGACAAGATGAATTGCGATCCGTGCCTAATATGAAAGCCACGAACGACAGGCCAGGATTACCAGACTGAAACGAAAATCCTTGGATCTTTCGGTAGGGGAAGTCTTAAAGCCACGCGTCAAAGGCGGGAAAACCATCTTGACGCCGGAGACCCCAGCGGAGTAAATCTGTGTCTATTCTCGAAAAAATTAAATTGCGACTTGCACCGTCGACCAATATGGTTTTCACACAAGCTTTGGATTGCTACTATTCAGTTATTGTCAATCCGTGCCTTTTGGAAATATTCTCTTAAGAGGTGCGTAACAGTTACTAATCATCCGTGACGATCAATCCTAATTTTACCGTAAGATTGTGTTCTTCATTACACACAAACAAAGGCCCGACCCTGTGGCCGAGTGGTTAGCACATCGCGCTGCGACGCCAAGGGTCCCGGGTTCGAATCCCGGTCGGGCTTGGTTGTTTGTGAATGTCCATTCATCAATTTCATCATTTCATCACTCATCCCCATCTTCGCAAATTAGCCAAGAGGCACAAAACGCGAAGTAAAATAAACTAAATCAATCAATCAATCAATCAAACACACAAACAAATAAATATAGATTTATGGTATGCATGAAGAAATTTCACTTAGCACTTTCGAAATATACATATTTTTAATCAAAATCCACCAATATTCGATAAAACATCGCAGGTTAAACATAGAGAGGTGTAGCAATCAGATGTATAAGTAGATTGTATAGAAAAGTATAAAGGTTGTGCAGAAACGCATTTTGTATTTGTTATAGTAACATATTGAACATGAAAATTGCCACTATTTTTCTCCACTTAGATCAAAACCAAATTTCAGGACAATGGTAGTGCTGCAAATTAAAAAAAATACACAACGTTAAACACAAGACTGGAATTTCTGATTTAAAATTTTGCACACGGACATTAATTCATATGAAGCATATAAATTCTACATAAAACATTCATATGGTATAAAGGCACAGTGGTCCACAGGATTTTTTCCAGCAAATCATTTTTTTCAAGGAGAGGGGGAATGCAAGGCATATTTTCTCTTATAATAATGTTGTCCCATGAAAACAAAATATTTTAAGTTTGAAGTTATCATGTTACTGCAATGGCTTTTTAATAATTTACACAAATTGCTGTGCCTGAAATGAAATAATATATGAGAAAATTACAATTTTTATGTTGACAATCATTTTTAAGAGATGCCGTGCCCCCCCCCCCCCCCGCCACTTCCTACCGGGCGTCCATGTACAAAGGAAAGAATGAACATTCTCGTTGAAAACTATGATTTCTCAAATATGCAGTGGCGTCGCTAGGCCATCTGCTTTGGGGGGGCTGCAACCAGATACATGACTTGCTACTATTGTAAATATTTTTAATGTTTGAAAATAGCAAAGTGATTAATAAGACAATAATATATATAACAAGCATAAGGAATTAAAACTAACATAGACTTACTGCATTAAATTTTAAGAAAACAGATGGATATTCTTGTCCTGTTTTTCTAATGCTGGTGAACTATGTCTTTATGTATCAGCTGTACTCTGCGGTTCGAATTTCTTGCAAAATTATCAATAACACAATCCACTCACAATTCATGACACTCTTCCTTTTCTATGGCCAGTATTGCAAGTGAGGAAAGTCTGTCTTGGCTCATACTATTACGCAAAAATGTCTTGATTCTCTTCAAACAGCCAAAACTCCTCTCACACGATGCTGATGTCACAGGAATTGTCACTGCAATTTGCAACATTCTGCATAAGTTGGGAAACATGTCTTTTGGAATGGCGTTCATTAAATGTACTATGGATGTGATGGTGTATGTCAAGTTCTTTAGGTAATTTTTTGCAACCATGATTTCAGCGATCGGCATTTGAAATTGAAAATAATCACAAAAACCACTCAAGAATTGAGGGTTCAAAAACAAGTCAAAATTTGTTGTAAGTAAAGAAGGTGACATATGCTGAATTCCAACCAGAACACTGGAAGTTGCTTTATCTTTGAAACGACTTTCCAATTCATTTATAATTCGATCAATGATAGTGTAAAAAAGTCAGCAGAATGCAGGTTTATCGGTATCAGTTTTGTGCCCCAGGGTTTCATTAGCGACGTGGTCTTTCAGTGATGATGGTAATGTGTGAACACGTTTGTGAACTTTTGAATAATATTCAATACTTGTTTCATTGAGAGTTACCTTCTGTTTCGCAAATGACTCTGCCTCTTTGTATACAGAGTAAAGTGTCAAGCACTGTATTAACACCTGCAATTGCCTCCGCAATATCAAGGCTTGGTGACTGCAACTTGTTATTGAGAATTTCTGTTATGGACAGAAGCTCAATGAAAATAAACAGACGTCATGGTTGAGAATTTTCTCAAAAATTGATAAAGGCCTAGGGCTGTACATTTATCTGCTGAATCTGTTGGTTTCCTCAGATATTTCAAAAGATCATCACAAGTTTTTTTCACCGCAGGTAGATACCTTATTTGGCAAGCCCATCTAGTGCTACTTAGATTTTTTAGTTCTGCACGAACATTTAACTCTGTCTGTATTTCTACAAACCGTGTATGAGCTATTCAGGACGTAGAAAAGTAGGTATACAAGCACTTGAGGATATCAAAAAAATTTCCAAGTTCAGGATATCTGTACAAATGTTAACTAGAACCAAATTTAACCTGTGAGCATAGCAATGAACGTATAGTGCAAAGGGATGTTCTTCCCTAAATAGCCGTTGAACACCACTATTTTGGCCACTCATGACAGCGGCACCATCATACCCCTGACCAACACATATTGCATTTTTTATATCATATTCAGACAGCTTTTCACAAAGTCGTGCCTCTAGTCCCATTGCACTTAAATCTTTAACATTCAAAAAACACAAAAACCTCTCATTAAGTTTGTTATAAATAAAATAGCGAAGACACACGCTCATTTGTTCAACCTTACCTATGTCCCTTGTATCGTCTGCAATAACTGCAAAATAGCCACTTTCATTTACCTCCGTTAATATATTTTCTCAGCAAAGCTGTACTACATTCCAGCAGAACGTTCTGGGAGTCTGGAGAAAGATACGTGGCATTCTTTGGCATAACGTTTTGAAATGTTACACTAAAATCAGTATCAAACTTCCCTAATGTCTTCAGAATTTCACGCACATTTCCTTGATTGAAACTTCCTTCACTTTCATCATGGCCTCTTTGTGCTATGCACTGCCAACCTGTGAGCAATAACACTTCAACAACGCGATGAAGATAAGAACGGTGTTTTTTTTGGTATTTCATTCACACTGGCATTTGTCAAACGATTAACTACTGTCCTCAATTTTTCTGTACTTTTGAACGTCAGCCATTTTTCAGTTGCTATTACATGAGAAGCACATTTCTCGTGATCTTTAAATTTGTCTATAGCCTTTTTCCAGTTACGAACACCAATACTGGTAAATGCAGGATCTGCCTTACCTGTTTGGCCTACGAAATGTCTACAGGGAAAACAAAAGGGTGCATCGTGATTAACACTGTACTCAATCCACCGGAAACTTTTGTCCCATACTTCATTAAAACACCTATTCTGGTTACCGAAAACACTACCTGGAAATCTGGAAAGAAACGGTTGTTTAGGCCCTTCGCTTTTACTGCCTAAATCTGAAGTGATGAAACTCTCGACTTCTTTTGTAGATGAACTTCGAGTGGTGCATGTTTCCGATTCAGCTGGTGCAGTTGAAGCAGGTACCTTATATTCATAGAGACAATCTGTGGCTGTGCTGCATTCGCTTAAAGCTTCCGATTTCAGGCGCTTACTTCGAATAATAAATTTGTCCATTGTTGTACGAACAACAGTAAATGTCACAAAAAGCTTTGATAACAAACACACAATATCACAAACTCCGAAACACAAAACGCACCACTACCGTTTCCTCGCGTAGCAACCGTTGTGAAAATAGAACAAATGACGGCGATCGTTTGCACTGTTGCCTGTCACAACGAAACGATTCTTTCCCAGAATATGTATCTAGAGGTATGTTCCTGCATTAACAATTGTTCAAATATGTTTTCTCGAAATACTGTATGGAATAATAGCTAAACATTTGGGGGGGGCTTATCGAGGGATTGGGGGGCTGAAGCCCCCCCCCCCCAAAGGGCCTAGCGACGCCACTGCAAATATGGATGCCAAAATTAATGATAACGGTGTGTTGATAGGTGTGCACCATGAAGTGCATTGAAGGTAAAATATAATCTCCATTCAATAAAACGAATGTTATCTAGAAATTGCTATGTGCTCTGTTTCCTTTTCAAACGATTCAGACAAGTGAATGGTCCGCAACATCGCTGACTAATTCTCTATATTTTTAAAACTTAATCCTCAAAATCACCTTACTTCGGCGTGTCCTCAAGTGATCACTTTGCCACTGAAATGCCTACTTTGCTTCTCAAGTGGAAGGTGCTTTCCTACTTGTCACTACTAAAAAGTGGGATTCCTATGCCAGCAAGTATGTCATCCTTCACAGATTATATTTCGGAATTTGCAGTATCACATTATCTTGAGAAAAAGAACCCACAAAGTGAATATGCACTTCTCTCCTGTGCTAAGTTCAAGCGTAAGTATTTTATTGCTCTTAGCTATATTGTAACGCTCGTGCCAAAGTTCGTTTTAGCACATCCAAGAAATTTGCTCATGCTTCTCAGAAATAATCTCCTTCGTCATATTACACAGTGTGTTTTGTTTTGCAAGTGTATTTTCCACGTTTGTTTAAACGAAATTTTAAATTAATCATTTTACATTTTAATTTATTGTTCTTGTTTTATTTTCAGAACTTTATTCGAGATTTTTTTCATTTTGAAATTTACCGGGAAGATGAGGATAAAAAATGAATAGATAAATTATATATAAAAACATGTAAACGCGTTTATTACACAGGTAAAGAAATAAACACGTCTCTTACTCAGGATTCTAACTTAGAACATCTGGCTCCGGAGCGCGTTGCTATAATGGGGATCGACAAGTGATACTACTGTAGATGCTAGATGAAATGGAATCGTATTTGGTTATCACAGCGCACAAAGACACCAGGGGTCCCTGGTTCGAATCCCGGCCTAAGCATGGGTGTTCTTTGTCGGATTGATCTTTACTGTTTTTGTTCATGGCCAGCTACTAGGTTAAAGGGATAATTAATATGTTTATATACGTGTGTTTATGTATGTAATTGCATGAATGGGTATCTAATTGGATTGTCCATTGCAGCATAGTTGCCTAGTTTGTATCTAATTGGATTGTGCATTGCAGCATAGTTGAATAGTTTGTAAGAGCTGTAGTTTGAAAAATACCGTTGCAGTGGAAAATTCCAGACCTGCGAGGCGAAGATTAAACTGCCGACCGCCCGGTATAAGATATCGGTCGGTATCGGCAAATAAAATCCAACCGTTGTTTTTTTCTGCTACCGATACTAGTGATAAAGGCTGATACCGATACTGATATCGCCATATATGCACGCGCAAGAGTGTAATATAGACATTTTTGTTCTGCGAATAAACATATTGAAATTGCAAGAGTTCAGATATTATTTCGGAATTGCATTCGTTCAAATGCCTAAAATCTCCTAGGAACCAACCTCGTAATGGATTCTGTGATCTTCGAATTTCAATATCCACAAAGCGAGGAGAACTAAACAGTTCCAATTTCTTTTTCCTCGTTCCGTATGTTCACCATTGGAAGTCTTTGCGTTATCAATCGATCGACGGTTTTTCAAATCCACTTGAATGAACGCGCCTTAACCTTTTCAACGTTAGATAAGCTTTCCAGACTGCAATTTTTCAGTCGTAGTGATTTTAATATTCAAATATTTCTTTTTCGTTTCTTTTTTTATTACGTATTTCTCCGCTATTTTTTTGCTACCCTCTACTTTTTTTAAAAAATGAAATTCTTAATTTTCAACTTCGCTTATTCAGTAAAGTTTACAAATTTTATGCAGCATTAAACTATTCGGAATATCACAGATTTAAATCGGAACCATTTTTTTTTCGGTAACATGCCATGGAATTCCACAAAAAATAGTGATGTGTCCCTATAGTAGAGCTTATTCTTTTCTTTCAGCAGTCGGCCGAACCTATAGCCCCTGAATTACAAGGCCAGAACGTTAGCCACTGTGTTATTGTTGAGTACCATGACTGTTCTAGGTATAAGCATAATGTTATTTTATATTTATTACAGTTATATATTTTGTTAGTAAACATACTTTATTACATGAAATTGAAAATTTAATTCCTTTGGTAGTGCTACTTTTACACGTACGTTTTGTGTATTTATTTTAATGCACTTTACAAACGTTCCTCTGCTTACAATATTACCGTACTAAGTTGGCAAATATAACAAACAGTGTTTATTCAGTTTTACGTCGTTACAATACTTTTACGCTTTATTCTTATTCTGTGTTGTTTTCTGAAGTTTCCTGATTTCTCTTCAACGGTTACATTAAAACGTTAGAAGGAATGTTGGCTTTATTTTCTCAGTACTATAACGTCACTTGACATTTTTACTCTGAAGTGCCTACTCTTTCCAATAATGCATTTGCTAATAGAAAAATATAAATAATTAGAAATAATATTTAAAAATTCACCGACCAGTAAGCCAACATAAAATCAGCAGCGTACTTTATGAGAGATTGAACTTTCTGCCCCAAAATTTCTCACAACCCAACAAACCTTACAATACTTATCATTCATTTGTGGATTGTATTAAATCATTCCTCTAAAACTTGTATTGTGAATGTTTGTATTCTTTACGTGCAGATGCTATTGTATGTCTGTTGTGTACGTTCTACACCATCCACCTTCACGACAACTCTACTACGTGAAAGAAACAGTAATTTTAAAAAAAAACCTCAACTATAATAATAATAATAATAATAATAATAATAATAATAATAATAATAATGCCCGTTGCTTAAGGTTGTGCATTTAGGATTATGGTTGGTATCGAGATGAGGCGAGACGAAAAGAGATTTGACAGTGTATCGGTTTCGTCTTAAGGTCTTAAGTTGTTCTCGAGTTTTTCGAGGGCTTGTAGAGTAAATCTCTACCATTCCTCTCCAGGATTTAAAAGGAAATCCCGTCAATTTATGTACATATATATAGTGCTTTTTTTCTATATAAAGAAAAGTTCCGGTACTCTTCAACTTGCTGTGTAACTGTGTTGGCTTGTTATTGTAATCGTCATGTGTGTCATTTGACCCCCTTTGGAAAAAGGAAAAATTGTATACATCTCCTTCTTCCCGCCCTTTTATTTGCAACTCTGTTATCTAGTTCTCTCCTAGTACCATCTTTCTATCTTAGGACTTTTTTCAGATTTAGTGCCTATTCGTTCGTGTTTATTTTCTCTCTTCTGGAACATTTCTTTTTCCTATATTTTCCCTCTCATTTTTGTCAGTTTCTTCTTTATTCTTCTTCTTCATTCTTCTTCTTTATTCTTTCGTTTAGATTACTCGCTTTTCTATTTTCCTTCTTTCTCTATATCTCTCTCTCCCTGTTTTATTTCTCTCTTTCTGGCTTCTCTATTTCTCCTCCCCCCCTCTCTCTCTCTCTGTGTTGTCTTACTTCTTTATACTCTTACTCTATTTGTGTCTCAAGATTCCCTTCTTACTTTCTCTCTCTCTCTCTCTCTCTCTCTGTGTGTGTGTGTGTGTGTTTTTAAATTCTTTTCTTTTCTCTCATTCTCTACCGCGTCTTTCTTCTGTTTTTTTCAATCTCCCTTAAAAAACTTGTTTCTTATGATTACATGACGTCAACATGCAGCTTACTTAAGAACGCAGCTTTACGATCTTGAAACATTGTTGGAAAATTTTCAACTCAAAATATTATGATCGTGCATTCATGTTCGAATAATAGCAGCTTAGTAATGCGCATGAAGAAGTCATGTATTACCGTAATTGTTAAGACACGTCTGCAAGTGATACTTCTCCGGCAATCATTAATTGCATTCTGGATTGTCTACCAGAGTTAAAATGAACCCAGTCTTTCATTACATCTCTATGCGAGAAAAATGTCATCTTCTAAGCGTATGCCCTAGAGATATTATAAACATATTTTTGCAAAGCTCTCCAAAAAATATTTGCGATACACATTTGCAGATACATTCGCTGTAAGTATTCAGAAGCAAGTATCCATACCGCCTACCTTTTAAAAAACGTCCGTATAATGCCTAATGAACGAGTCATAAAAATTCGCTTATACCTACCTACTTGTAGTACTACTTTGGTCAAAATCGTATTCACAATGTATTCATATCTTCATGTTACAGCTTCTTGAAGCAATTTGGCAATGGGCTCCAATGCAGTTCCCAACCCCCGAAAAAAAAATCGAGAGTGTTTTTGATAGGGTCATCATTTTCATAAAGGCTAATATTTCCAAGCAAATGTCAACACTTACGCATTTATAATACAGAAGCAGGGCCTCAGTGGTAGCGTCGTCGTTTTCTAATCAAAGTGTCCCGGGTTCGATACCCGGTAGAGGCACATAGTGGTTCGGATCCCACTTTAAACTGTAGGTCCAGTCCCGATTAGCCATACTGTGAATAAAGTGGACTTAAAACACCAAATCAACCAACCAACCAACCAATACAAAAACATTCGAAATTTCTCCGCTCTTCATGATATTGAAACCGTAAAAACGGTTCCCTGAAACCATGATCATGATGGGGAGATTCTTCTTACCGATCACAGAACCAAAATTTCTACATTCCGCATATTCCTAGTGAATTTCAAAAACGCGAAAGGTGTGATGACATTTTCCTCGCCACTTTCAGTGAAAAATTTAAATATTATCTTTCACTTGCATTGCCTTAGAGATAGTGTACTGTTGGAGCTATATTCTATTTATGTACATTTAAAATTTACATTAGTTTTCATTGCAGCATAGTGCAAGCGGATGTTTACATAACAATTCTACTCCATCTGTGGACAACAAAATTAGTCTTGCACTTTTTAAATATTGCCAATGCAAAACAAGTGGACAAAGAAGTTTCATAGTACATCCTTTAGTTTTTGAATTACTATTTCACATAAATTTCAGGAGGCGGAATCCCAAACCACTTGGCACGTCCTTTCTCCTATGAAACTGCCAAAGTGATCTTCCATTTATCGAGTGTGATTGACAATAAAATAATGTTGAAATTTCACTATGAAATAGACTGTGTTCCTAGGCTGAAAACTAAACGCACCACACTTAAAATTGTTACTTTCATTCAGACACACTTTGTTTCTAATTTTAAAAAATTATAACAGATTGACATGTAATATTAGTGTGCCCATTCCGACATATACATAGTCAGAAGCTATGGCAGGGGGCTGTAATCGGGAAAATAATTGTGCACACCCTGTATTTAAGCGAAAGCAATGTTTTGTCTCTTCTCTAGCAAATAAAAGCAGAACTTTTTAACAATTGAAGACTAAAATTTGTAAACGCTGTAAGTGTCACAATAATTCAAACACCGTTTTCCACGTTAAACTGTGAAATGTGCCATGCTTTATAATGTGGTAAACGTGAAATGTGGCTGGTAGCCCTCTACGTAGTTCAACGGGCGTGTAAAGAGGTCACTAGTGTGCACGTTCTTACGGGCTGATGTACGGAATGATGCGATTTCCCAACACTTTCGCTTTTGGCACTTACAACGTTTACCACTTTTAGTCCTGAATTTACAGTTTTTAGTTCACAGTTCTTTGCTTTCTCTTCCCTTTCACATAAAAAAAGAAGAGTGGGTTTTGAACTGAGTGAAAGAAGGACAACCACAACATGGATTACAGAACATTTACGTGATCAGTTGACAGCGGTCGTTCAAAATGAAAAAGCGCTCCTAGAATTAAATTGTATCCCCTTTTATATTTTCGATCGCTACATATTTGTAGCCCTTTGAGTAACAACCCAGCGTCAATACAGAAAGAGCTCAAGGACTAGTTGTGGTGAATTAAAGGCGAGTTTCTCATTGGAAGAGTTATGACTGGAATTTTCTTATTGTCGCCGTACTGTTGTTTGGGAGATTAATAATCTTGTCAAAGTGTTAAGAGAAATTAAATGGAAAACATGCAGATTACAAACGTTCGTAAAGAAGAGAATTTCTTTGAGAGTAAGAAATTCTGTTCTTACGCATCTTGAATGGATCAATAGCATTACAAAGCAGTTCCACCACATTTGATGCCTGCAAGATTGAACAAGACGGACAAACGGAGAAAGATACGCAATCCCGTCCCTCGCACGTGTTCATTGGTCGAGGCGTCTCGAGTCACTACTTGCGCATAGACTTGTTTTCGTTCGTTCCCTTGCTCCAGAGATTCCCGAGACAGATTACGGTAGGAGTGACATACGGAGCGATACAGAAAGATGTAAGTCAGAGAGAATTGCGAGAGGCAGATAGAGGTATGTAGAAACAGAGGAGGAAGGAGAGAGATAGGGATAGAGAAGTGTAGAAAATGTAGAAGTGAGATACAGAGAGAGAGAGAGGGAGAGTAGGTAGAAAATGTAGAAGTGAAATAGATAGATAGAGAGAGGTGTGTGAGTCAGACGGAGAGTTAAGAAAGAATTGGGAGAGACAGATATATCCAGAAACAAATAGAGAGGGGGAGAGGGAGAGAGAGATGTGAACCAGAGGGAGAGAGTCAGAGAGAATTGGGACGGACACAGAGAGAGGGGGAGAGGGACAAGTAGGGAGATAAGGAATGAAACAAAGAGAGGGGTGTAGAAAGTGTGGAAGTGAGATACAGAGCAAGACAGGGAAAAGGAGAGAATGAGATAGTGAGTCAGAAAGAAAGATAAAGATAGGGGACAGAATGAAGAGAGAGAGAGAAGGGAAGAAGAAGACGAGTCAGGTTGAATGAGATGGAGGATTGTTTGAACCTATGAGCCACGGACAACAAGAGTGAGGCATATTAGTTCATTCAGTTTGCTCTTCTTTTCCATCCAAAACACGCTTGGAGATATCCGAGCCATTATAGGCTGCGAGTACGAACGGGAAAGTCAACGGATCATGACAAAGAGTGAGTGTATCAAGAACGTTCGTTTGTCATTGGTTCTCTGCGAAATTCATTCTCGCCAAGAAAATCCGTCCAATCGCCACATCTCCTTAAAAATTAAAAGACATACACGGCTTATTGCAGTATGTTCCTTTTCCGTGAAGCAGTTTCTTTTGTTATCAAACTCATCACGACCCTATCGACGGCATTTGATTGTCTTCTCAAACGACCAATCTTCTTAGTAGTTTCTGATAAATCACTGTGCTATTGGTTGACTCCGGTGTTAGGAAGAGTGATCAATGAAAAGGACCAACATTGCATTAATGTTGTAGTTTGGTAGCCGCGGTGGCTCAGTCGGTAACGCGTCTGACTACCATGCTGAAGGTCCCGGGTTCGATCCCCGGCCGGTTCAAATCCGGGAACTTTTCTAACGATGGAAGCGGCTCCGGCGCCCACCCAGCGTCGAATAACATGGGTACCTGGGGGAAACCCTGGGGGGTAAAGGTGGTCAGGGTCGTGATGCTGATCACATCACCCACACTCACGACCGGATCAAGAAAGTGTGGGGCGTTACCCCCACACCCCCTATACGCCTTCATGGCGTGGTGCTATGCACAGGGGAACACTTTACCTTTACTTTTACCTTTTCTTCCATAACAGCATATTGTATCGACGTAGCTTCAGTAATTTTTGTGATTTGATTTGCTTTATTTTCCTTCGCTCTTTGTGCCACTTTTGGCTAATTTGCGAAGATGGGGATGAATGATGATATGATGAATGGACACTCACAAATATCCATGCCCAGGCCAGGATTCGAACCTGGGAGCCCTGGCGTCGTAGCGCGATGTGCTAACCACTCCGCCACAGGGGACGGCAATTTTTTGTGATATCAACACGCCGATTATTCATTATTACGGGCAGATAGAAGAACTCAAGAAAGCATGTCACATTATATTTAATTTGTGGTGGTTATGATTTCATCAAATTTTATATCTCTACCTGCAATAATTCCTCAAGTGTAGATAATGATAACGTCCGACAAGCATGATTGTCGCACAAAGGTTTTAATTTAATTCATTGAATGAAATTAAAATTTTGGGTGCGTCAGCAGGCTTTTTGCATCCGTCACATTATACTCTATCCTGGCTATTTGTGGAGCAGGCGAACGAAAA
Source organism: Lepisma saccharinum (assembly GCF_977018435.1). Classification (NCBI taxonomy): domain Eukaryota; kingdom Metazoa; phylum Arthropoda; class Insecta; order Zygentoma; family Lepismatidae; genus Lepisma; species Lepisma saccharinum. The sequence goes on along the minus strand of NC_139230.1, from coordinate 187,532,674 downwards.
CAAGTCTCTGGAGAAGTTGTGAATCAAGACGTCTCCACCAATGAACACGTGAGAGGGAACGGGATTGCGTGGAGGGGGAAGATGCGACTGCAGTTACCAGCATTCGCAGGAGCGTGTACTGTTTCGTTCTGCCCACTCGATTCCCCCCTTTTCTTTGGCCCTGCTCCACAGTTTCCAGGGCCCGACTCTGTGGCCGAGTGGTTAGCACATCGCGCTGCGACGCCAAGGGTCCCGGGTTCGAATCCCGGTCGGGCTTGGTTGTTTGTGAATGTCCATTCATCAATTTCACCATTTCATCACTCATCCCCATCTTCGCAAATTAGCCAAGAGGCACAAAACGCGAAGTAAAATAAACTAAATCAAATAAAAAAATAAAAAAAATAAAAAACAGTTTCCAGGGATAGAGTATAGTCAGGCCTTTTACTGTAGCTAAACCAATACGCCTCTCTCAGAACTAAAACTTCCAATAGTTTTATTGAGGCAAAGGCTGTAAAGAGACACTCAGCACACACACAGATATAACACAGGCGAACATGCAATCTCACAGAGACGCCAGACGCCAGAGCCTCGCTGGCCTGCAACAGCGTAGTTAAATGGAAGTGACATTTGGGTACCTTCCCTTGCACCATTTGCGTTTTTAGGGGTTGTGGAGTTTTTATTGATTTGGTGTTTTTAAGTCCACTTTATGCACAGTAAGGCTAATCAGGACTTGACCTACAGTTTAAAGTGGAATCCGAACCACTATGTGCCAGGGGTTGTGGAGGCATAGTAGAGATGGCGTGATCAGCAGCAAGTTCCTACCTCCTTTACTCCTCAGATTTATCCATAGGTACCGTAACAAATACTCTACATATTTGTTTTCGATTACTTGTACGGCTGTTTAGTGCCGTCAGCATAATCGAAATCAAATATACAGTAGTCTGTCATATTTTGAATGCTGCTAGAAAATGTGTGTGACGTAAAAGTTGGTTCCCTATAAAATTGAATATGCCTCTCCTCTAAATAGAAATAATGACGTCAAAACCTAATTAGGCCTATAGGAGTTGTTGTACAATATCTAAACCGCGGCCTATTAGCTTAAAGTTTCAAACATTGTTACGACTTCCTTACTTCCGGGCATGCAACAAACTAACTTCTCCGTAGGTCGTTAAATTGAACACGCTGAGTGACAATAACACCAGAAAACGATGAACTGTCCATCAGAATGGGATGAAGTGCGGGAATATTTTGGAAAAATCGCGATATTTGATTTACAGTGAAGCTAATTGTTTGAGAATGAGCAACCATTTGTATTTTTGTTTTCATTAATTTACGTCGCCTTTCTGTCACTTTTGTCTAATGACGAGGATGAGTGATGATTAAATATAATTCATGAAGTAACACAGAAATAACACGCATACTCAGGCTGGGATCCGAACCCAGGGACTTCGGTGGCGAGATTGAAATGAGCAAGCTTAACGGAAGTTTTAAAATGGGTATTGGAAAAATTAAAATGCCCCCATGTACCTCAATGAACCGCTACTTACCGGTAATGCGTCTAATTAATATATAAACCCCTGCAATAAATAAATAAATAAATAAATAACGAGCCAAGAGTTGCATTTTACGAACGTCAAAGGAAATTATATACAGGGTGTATCATAAATAATAGCGCGAACTGACACAGTTGAAAGTACACAATAATAGAAGCAAAAAAGTCTCAGTAAACATGGGTTTGCAAACGAACCGTTTTTTCGAGATAATTGCGAATGTGTGGTTACCAGCCGCCACTGACTTCATTGTCTGTAAAAGTCGTCCTGGTTGGTAAAATGCTAATGATGCAGTAAGAAAAGTCATTGGAGATCGCATTGCTTCTATTGAACTTTCTACTTACTTTAACAAACGTTAGTATGTTACATGTTACAATTACTGTACACTCGTACCTGTTAAAGGAGGTGTTCAAACTGTCGTCCTTGCATCTGGATGCAATACTGTACACAATTCCGCATTGAGTTTCGAATTCTTTCGAACACCCGCGGTTCATTTCGGAATTGGTCACAAGCATGTACAATTAATTCTCTGTACTGATTGCATCCATCCTGGTTGATTACAACGCCACCTCTCGGAAATGTTCTGTTTTGTAAACATAGAGCAAACCTCGGAATGCGCAAGGAGTAAAGCACTCTGTGTTTACAAAATGCAATCAGTGACGGCTTCTAACCATACATTCGCACACATTATTAGCATTTTACCAACTAGGACGACGTTTACAAACAATGAAGTCAGTGGCGGCTTGTAACCACACATTTGCAATTATCTCGTATTTTTTACATTTTGCGTCCCTTTCCTGCTTCTTTTGGTTCGCCTCGGCGACGAGGATGACTCATGATCATATCCGCGTGTTTCAAAATGATTTGAACGATTTCAACTCCTTATAATTTTTTTTATTAATTGTGCAATTTACTTAAAATTTTACACATAAGTACTATAACTGTCCAAGTTTTAGTGGTAAAAATTGTCTAGCTCTCGCTGTAGACTTTTGAGGGCTGCGTTGAAAACAAGCTCGAACTCTCTCGACATCTGCCTCAGATGTGGAATACCTTTCAAATGCATCCTATTGTCTTGAATTGTTGATACTAATTGCGAATGGAGTTCTTTGATGGTAGTTCTTTACGAAATTTGGTACGAAACTCACGTTGAACACTCACAACAGACTGACTTACATGAAATTGTAGGACCCAAATGATTTTTCTCTGCACCGCACGCAGCCATCTTGCAACTTGTCAGTCTGCCACCTGGCGGAAGAACTTCGAACTACTACGACCATGCCAAAGAAAACTCGAGGATGTGGTCGAAAGTATTTCAATACAATTTTAATCGTTAATAGTGTTTTAACGCTCATGGAACGATTTCTTATCGTTCAAATCATTTTGAAACACGCTTAATTGATGAGATGACACTAATTAATAATATCCATGTCCAGGCCGGGACTCGAAGATGTACACTGTTTCGGTGGTTGCTGCTGATGGCTATACTGATCGCGGGCCCAACTGGCGTCTTAGGAGGCGCGTGCTTCGATGAGTGTCAACAACCTCAGTTGCGTAGTAAAAGTTGTAGGGGTAACGTAGTTCTCCCGTTACAATGTTGCCAAGCGTACGTGTCTGCTTTTGTCAGTTTTTATTACCTTGTTTGTACAGTGTTTTGATGTTTTGTGTACTATTTTCCCTTGCTTTGTGTGCTATTGCACAACTTTTATCTATTAACGGCGGTGATCAACTCTCTCTTCCCCTTCGTTTTACAGTACGCTTGACAACATGCTGTGTATCCGACATTCATTTGTTTCGTCCCGCCAGCAACTTTCGGTGCCTCGTGACACGAAAATGCCCGATGTCAGTCGAAGAGAATTCAACTGGTCGCTGATTCGTTGTTCCCCAGCCGCCAGCTTGAAATGCGAGCAGTGTACTAACAACCACTGACCTGAGGTGCTGAAATAGGACAACCTCATGCCAGTCTAACCTTCTCGTCATACCATGCTCTGTACAAACCTGGATGTGACTGAATATTGCTCGAGTCAGACAATCATCAGTCATTGGTATTTGGAGTAACGTTGCTTGCTTTTCTTAAGCAGATCACTACTGCATCAGATTTCTCGCATTACTGACCTACAAGATAGCATGTTTCCATGCATTCGTGAGGAAAGGATTGAGAACAATGCATAGTCATATATTTTGTAGGTTCTTCTTTGGAAATATTTGGTTGTTGTGCAACACTAGAACAATATCAACAGCCGTCATCACAAAGTAGGATAGGCCTCTAGAACGGCGTAGTGGCAACGTCTTCGCTTTGAAATCAAGAAGTCCCAGGTTCGATACCCATTTGAGGCACATAATGGTTCTGATTCCTCTTTAATCTGTAATCTCGATCTGAATTTCTGTGCATAAAGATGACTAATTTCACGGCCATGAAATTAGGCGGGTGGCAGATGTTCGCGCTGTTGACACGTCGGAGCACAACCCCGTGAGTTCGGAGGTTTAAGAGAATGTAAGATCTCGTTGTAGAGTGGTCTCTCATTCATGTGATACAAACTGACAATATTTGCTGAATGGGTCAGGGATGACACTTAAAGTGCCCCGGAGAGAGGTCGGTCTTACGCTCGAACTAGGCAACGCAGCCCGGTTGACGGTGCCACACAGTGCGCAGGAATAAATCCCGATCTCGCTTTGCTTTTCCCATATGTGGCATCAGCGCAACAGAATAACCTGAAATATGTACGTATAGGGGTGCCTAGAGAAGGCAGGGGTGTAATTTGGGTGTAAAGTATAATTCCAAAAGTCATTTTTTCACTTTACTTTTGAAGATCGTGGTCCTCCCAAACTTTTGTAACTATTTGGGAACGAATTGTACAATTGGATGCCTCCATGGTGCAGTGCTTATCACAGCGCTCTACGACGCCAGGGGTCCCAGGTTCGAATCTCGGCCTCGACATGGGTGTTCTTTGTGAGTGTCTCTTCATCACTCATCACCCATCTTCGCGATTAGCCAAAAGTGTCAGAAAAGAGAAGTATAATAAACCAAAGCAACCAATCCATCGATCGAATCTCATAAAACTTGACCGACATTAAGAAGATACAAACCTGGAATCATTTACAATCCTTCAATGTAATCTCCTGCTGCGGCGTAAACATGTTTCTAAACATCTGGCCATCGTTGGATACCATTGATAGCTCCCGTTCGTGCCCTGTGCGCAGAGACCGCCCTGTGGCCGAAATTATGCTCGGGACCCCTTCAGCGGTTCCTTCATCTTTGGAAACAAATCAAAGTCGCAGGGACTCATTTGATTTTTGATTTTTATTTGATTTAGTTTATTTTACTTCGCGTTTTGTGCCTCTTGGCTAATTTGCGAAGATGGGGATGAGTGATGTAATGATGAAATCGATGAATGGACATTCACAAACAACCAAGCCCGACCGGGATTCGAACCCGGGACCCTTGGCGTTGCAGCGCAATGTCCTAACCACTTTTTTTTTTTTTTTTTTTTTTAAAAGGAAAGCCCCTATGCGGAAGCTTCCCCCATCACACTTCATTCACTCATATCATTTCATTCATATTTCAATTTCAAGACTTTTCAGGACAGACAATCACAAACATCCATGGCCGAGCCGGGAATCGAACCCGGGACCCCTGGCGTCGTAGCGCGATGTGCTAACCACTCCGCCACAGGGTCGGGCCCGCAGTGACTCATGTCAGGAGAATAAGGTGGGTGCTCAAACACCTCGTATACATACATACAAAAAACGCCCATCATTCTCCAGCAATCTGCGAAGTACATCAAGGTGGTGTGGATCTGTTGCCGTGCGAGGATGCCCGCCAGCATGTTCTTTCGCGGCTGATTCAGGACCACTTTCAAATGCCTTGGCCCATCTGACAACGGTACGATACGGAAAAGCGTGGTCCCCACATGCCTCGCGTAAGCCCTTTTAAATTTGCCGTGCATTCCTTCCACGTGCAACCTGAAATTTGATGAATATTCGCTCTTCTTTACGCGTTAACATTGTTCAGGGCGGGCCCAACCCTGTGGCCGAGTGGTTAGCACATCGCGCTGCGACGCCAAGGGTCCCGGGTTCGAATCCTGGTCGGGCTTGGTTGTTTGTGAATGTCCATTCATCAATTTCATCATTTCATCACTCATCCCCATCTTCGCAAATTAGCCAAGAGGCACAAAACGCGAAGTAAAATAAACTAAATCAATCAATCAAAATGTTCAGGGCTGTATTATACACACACTTCACTTTAACGTCTTCTAACACACAACAGTACTATTCAGCACCAAACATCTACACACGATCCGTAGTACAAGACAAAACGACCCGATCGTCTTTTGTCCCAGCGTCAACTGACAAGCGTATACCAACAGTGTTGCCACTACAAGAAAAATAGCCCTCGTATTTATACCTTAAATATATTTGTAGATTGATACAATTACTGAAAGAAAATTGTAAATATTTATTACACCATAAAATTTGTCATTTCAGCCTATATAATGTTACTTTTCTTTCTGTACGTTTTACTTTTGATTTGGAGATATTCTGTTCCTTACATTTCTCAGCTATCTTATATTGAACATAGATTTTGTTATCACAGAAAGTAGTAAATTCTGAAAAGATAGAGTAATGTATGTCTGTAATAACTTGCAAAATGTTATTTCTATATCCTTCATAGTTTCTCCTCTAGACTATTTTGTTCAAACTTGTAAAGACCAAAGCTTATCTTATGTCCACTTTATGCTTTGACAGGCTAATCGGAACCGCTCGACCGCGGATCTAAGCTAGGACCACCTGATTACAAAAGAGTCGTCAATGTGCAAAACAAACATCATTCCAAGGGCGCCATCACCAGTTATCTTCTCTTTCTTCCTCTCCAATTTCTCTCTTCTCTTCATTTCTCCCCTCTCTCTCTTACTGTCTCTCTTTCTCACTTTTTATCTCTCTCCTCTTTCCACTTTTTCACTCCACTTATTCCCTTTCTTTCTTTTTCCTCTCCCTCCATCTCCGACTTCTCTCTCTTTCCCTCTTTTAATTTCACTGTCTTTCATTTACTCTTTCCGTCTCTCTCTCTCCTCTTCCCTCTTTCTTTCACTCCACTCATTCCTTCTCTCTCTCCGATTTTTCTCTCCTTATCTCCCTTTCCCCCCTCTCTCAATGCCTTTCTTTCCCCCTTGCTATCTCTCTCCTCTTTTCTCTTTCTTTGACTCCACTATATCATTTCCTTTCTCTTTTCCTTTCTCTCCCTCAACGATTTCTCTTTTCTTCTCTCCACTCTCCTCTTTCTCTTTCTGTCTTTCTTCTCTTCTCTCTCTCACTCCACTCATTCCTCTTCTTTCTCTTTTCCTCTCTCTCCCTCTCCGTTTTCTCTCTCTTTCTCTCCCTTTCCCTCTCTCTTTTTCATTGTACTTCTTTCTCATTTTCTATCTCTTCTTAACACAATTTTTAGTGTTGTATAAATAATTAGCTACACAACAACGTCTACATAAACATACCCTCCCCTCTCTCAATGCATATATATGCAAATCTATGTTCGATAACATAGCAGCCGACCCCCGTGGCGGAGTGTGGTTCGCACATCGCGCTACGACACCAGGGGTCCCGGGTTCGAATCCTGACCTGGGCATGGATGTTTGTGAGTGTCCATTCATCAATTTCATCACAATTTCATCATATTATCACTCATCCCTATCTTCGCAAGTTAACCAAAAGTGCAAGAAAAGCGAAGTAAAATAAAGCAAATCAATCAATCAACAACATAGCAGTGAACGCTGCCAGTGATCCCGCGTTCGAATCCTGGCCTGGGTAAAGGTGTTCTTCGTGGATATGCCTTCATCAATTTCATCATATCATCACTCATCCTTATCTTCACGATTATTCAAAAGTGGCAAAGTAAAATAAGCATCGATGGCAGTGAAGAATGTGTTTGATTGGATGATGTCCTAAATATCATCCAATTGATTACAACATAACCTATTGGATATAGCTTCCAAATACTTGGAATGTCTCTGGTTGGCTTCGAAGCATGAGTCACCAAGATGTTTTACAATTCTGAAATCTGGTAAATACCTGTTATCAGTTCAACATAAACAAGATATTGCCTTCTACACTGCAAAGCTAGAGTAAGCGAGAAACAATAAAGAAGGCTATTTTAAAGGCACGGTTATGCCAAAAAAACACTAACCCTCAAAGTAAGCATTTATGAGCACAATCAAAAATATTATTCTAGAAACAACATGAAACCGATATAAAACATTATAGCCCATCTCCAGGGGGTGGAGGTTAGGGAGCTCTTGCCCCCGCCCCCTGAAATGTCTGAATAAAATTAATGTAATTCGAATGGTCAAATTGTAGCGATATTATACAGGGCTATTCAAAATGATGGATACACTTTCATTCATGTATATTTCCTTGAATATAAAGGGTCTTTCATTAAGAGTGATACTTTTTAAAATTTGAAAAAAAAAATAAACCACTCAACGTATCAAAGTAAATTGTGCTTTATTTTGAAGCTTAGACATTGCAGTTATGTTCTGAACAAAATATCGTTCAAATGTCCACCACGGCTTTGAACACACTGACACACATGATGGCTCCAATTGTTAATCACTCTGTCCAACATTAGTGGTGTTATGTCTGCGATAGCCTGACGAATGTTCGCCTGCAAATGTTCCAAAGTTCGTGGCTTGTCAGCATAGACCTGGGCTTTGATGTAGCCCCAAAGAAAAAAGTCCATGGGTGTTAAATCACACGACCGTGGCGGCCAATTCACACATCCACGTCTTGAGATGATCCGGTCGCCAAACTTCTCCCTCAGCAAATCGAGCGTAGCATCAGCTGTGTGGCACGTAGCGCCATTCTGCTGGAACCACATGTTTTCAATATCTATGGTCTCAAGTTCTGGCCACAGAAATTCGCGTAACATGGATCTGTAGCGGTTTCCATTGACGGTAACAGTTATTCTCTCATCGTCTCGAAAGAAATAAGGTCCAATGATGCCGCCACGCCATAAACCGCACCACACAGTGAGTTTTTCTGAATGCAATGGCACCTCATGGACCACTTGTGGGTTCTTCTCGCTCCAATAACGACAGTTTTGCTTATTGACGAATCCACTAAAACAACAATGCGCCTCGTCTGAGATGATGATTTTTCCACTGAAATCAGGATCAGTGGAGCTATTGTGTGCGTCAGTGTGTTCAAAGCCGTGGTGGACATTTGAACGATATTTTGTTCAGAACATAACTGCAATGTCTAAGCTTCAAAATAAAGCACAATTTACTTTGATACGTTGAGTGGTTTTTTTTTTTTTTAATTTTAAAAAGTATCACTCTTAATGAAAGACCCTTTACATTGAATATGAATAATATACATACAAGAGAGAGGGGAAGGTCTAAAGTTTCTAATACTACCGCTAGAGCGCAGTTGCGTAACCAACCACTCGAGTGCGCATGCTCGTGCCACCAAGAACCCTTCTGTTCAGTTCCGAGTAAGATGGCCACCGTGCAGCAGAAGGTTTTCTGCATTCTTCAGTTCGGCAAAACTGAATCGGCAACAGCAGTGCAGTGAGCATTCCGTCTTCGATTCTGACCGCGTGTGTCAGAGGAGGATGTGAGACGAATTGAAGGCAGTTTTGTGCGCAGTGTCAACTAATGCAGCTAGCAGAGAACTTGGAATACCTCAAGCAACTGTATGGCGAGTTTTGAGACGCCGTTTCTCAATGAAGCCCTTCCTCACCGATGGATAGGTCGCATAGGAAATGAAGACCTGGCTCTTCTGTCTTGGCTACCGAGATCTCCTGATCTCACACCATGTGACTTTTTCCTGTGGGGGTATGTCAAACAGGCCGTGTACGTACCACCGGTATCACAAACTCTGAGCAACCTGCAGAACCGTATCACAGCTGCAGTGAACTCAGTTACACAAGAGATGCTTCTTCGTGTGTGGAATGAGTTCGGCTACCGCTTAGATGTTTGTTGAGCAGCAGGCGGCGAGCATATTGAACATCTGTAACCTCTATTGTAAGATTGTAAACTTTAGACTTTCCTCTCTCTCTTGCATGTATATCATTAATATGTAATGTATATTCAAGGAAATATACATAAATGAAAGTGTATCCATCATTTTGAATAACCCTGTATTACAAATAATGTTTCTTGTACCAGCAATTACCTGCCATGTTCAACAAAATAATGAGAGAACGTAGGGAACTGTTAATCAACAACGTGATCATGGGCGTAACTTGGGACTTAACTTTGGGGGGGGGGGGGGCAGGCACGGACTTGAAGCTTAACTTTTGGGGGGAGCAGAGTCGAAAAGTTTATCATCCCATAAAAATGTTGTCCAGGATTATTTGCTAAATAACTATTACATTTGCGAAATCGTAAATATTATTATTATTTACTTATCTCCCAGGTCTTAGGAAGTTACCAAAAGTATCCATCCTTAACTTGTAAATTTTAACAAAGCTGAAAATTTGGAGGGGGAGCGCCTCCCTTGCCCAGTCAAGTTACGCCTATGAATGTGATAGATGGTTATGGAAGAAAAGCAAGGTGAATCCAGTATCTATGGCTAACGCTGTATTTGGAATCTTCTGTTAAATAAATAAAATAAATAGTGGACTCAATTGACTGATTGATTGATTTGGTGCTTTAAGTCCACTTTAATAGTGGACTCAAGTCTGAATTTGTCAACTCATCCATGATATTTCCAAGTCCATTTAAATTTTGTGAATTGTATAATAATAATAATAATGATAATAATAATAATAAAAATAATAATAATAACAACAACAACAATATTAAAATACAATGTAAATTTCTGTGGCTGAAGGGCAAGCTATGAAATCTTACTCTGACCCCACACCCCTCCCCCAGCCCACGAGAAAAGAATCTGCTGGCAGCCTTGCATGGTTCCTATCTTATGTGTAAAAAAGCTTGTCACGAAAAAATGTACAACATAGTCGATGATTGCGCAAAGCATGTCTTCATTATTGTGCGTCAGAATTTGCTGCTTTGATCTCAATAACCATTGCCGGAGGTGTAAACGAGGCATCGACTTGATCATTCAGTATGCATGCAACAGCTAGTTCAACTTACGCCCGTACGGTGGCGGTAGTCTCTCGCTCCGATGTGGCATTTAATCCTGCTCTCTTGTGGCAGAAAATGTAACTACTTGATGCGGTGCCGCAGGTGTCATTTTTTATCTTCAAAAAAACTGAAACCTTCTTTCAAAATCTAAGCTGGGAAAATTTTATGTAGTACTCCTAAAATTTTTAGTGGCTCACAGGAACATTTACTTTAATAGATATATAAAAAGGATATCCGAATTATTTACTTTGAAAACTTTGCACGAGTCGCTACCTGGCGGCCCTTCTGTAGTCAACTACGAAACTTGAAATTGTAGCTGTAGCAAGGCTACATTTTTAAAATTGTAGATTTAGCTCAAGGGCGTATTTTGGGGCTCCAGGGGGCCCAGACCCCCTCGAAAGACTTACTAAGTTATAAAATTAAATAATGAAATTTTAAAATGAGTACAATTAAATCATGAAAATATACTTGTTGCTTAATCGAGGGTTATTAATCTTATTGGAAGGCAAGGATTATATTGGGATCATATTGATGGACTTTAATTAATAATAAAGTGCATAAAATATTACGAGGAACTTTACTTTTCGTCAACTGGATCTAACATTCTTTTTTTATATTCAATAAATATTCAATTCTTTAATTATTTGATAGTAATTTCTTTACCAGGGCTTTACTTTTTTTTTTACAAATGTTGCCGACCTTAACTATACGTAGATAGATAATGAATTCGTGCTGTTATATTACTATTCTTATACCATATTTTAACCTATTTGTGTAATAAAAATGTATTAATTAATTTGAATATTTTAATTAACATAACCCCACAGCTCTACAGCACCTTGGCGGGCCTTGGCTTACCTACCGACTGCTGGTCTCCCTCCCACACTGTTCCGCCGTCACCTGTTATAGCGTGGAGGTCTCAGACCAGTATTGGGGTGACGGGTGATCAGCCCGACGAACCCCCAGCCGTTGTTGTAGGTCTTCTCGACCGGGTTACGCTCACTCACTCACTCCGAGCTCCCCAATTTCCTCACGATGGTGGGTTGCCACCGGCCCTACGTAGGCCGAATAAATTCCGACCAGAGCCGGATTCGAACCTACGCCGTCCCGCAGCGAACGATCTCAAGACGAGTAAACGCCTTAACCCGCTCGACTACGGAGGAGGACGAATATTTTAATTAATATAATTATAATTATTTAAATTTAAACACTTGTTATTATTATTACTTTTTTGAGATATTTGGTTTGGACCCTCCGCCCGAAATATATTTATAGATAAGTTCCTGCTTTAACTGTAATTTGGCATCCAGGAACAGAGTCGAAAGTATCAATAATCAATGGTGTGTCCAAGAAGGGTTGGTGACAAGGACGTATTTACGGGGATCCAGGGGGTCCGGACCCCACCCCGAAATATTTACCAAGTAAAAAATAATAATTAAAATATAAGTTAGCATTTATTGTATAATCGATAGTTATACAATTCCTTTTGAACTTATAATAATAATAAAATGGTATTTATTGGAGCGGGCTTATTGGAAGACGATGATTACATTGGTACCATACGGCTTGAAGGACAGTATCAACGATTTATGCTGATATCTCAGATGATAGCCGCGTAATTTTGTTTATAATTATCTGAATAATTCTCATATGCAGATAATTGACTGACAAATATCATCATAGTTTGGTGGGCCGTGATGTAAATTTTGATTTGGTATATTTTATTATGCTTTTCTGGCACATTTAGCGAATCGCGAAGATGAGGATGAGTGATGATGTGATGAAATGGATGAAGGATACTCGCTCCCATGCCCAGGTCGGAATTCGGATCCGGGAACTCTGGAGTGGTAGCACGCTGTACTAACCACTCTGCCCCCGATGTTGGCAACTGCATTTACCAAAAAGTATCTTCGCTACAGCTACTCCCTTGCTATTCGCTACTTCGCAAAACAACAATGTGGAAGTTCTTAGCAGTTGTACTTATTTGAAAGTAAATTCCCCCATTTAATATCAGGATACAGGCCGTGTCCTACCATCTGCATATTGTTTTGTTAGTGTTTAAGAATGATAAGGCGCTTATGTATAACTTACCTATCAATTCAAGTTTCATACATGTACTACCTCCCCGATAGCGTAGTGGTAACGTTGTCGCCTTGTAATCAAGAGGTCCCGTGTCCGATATACCCGTTGGAGGCACATAGTGGTTCGGATGTCACTTTAAACTGTAGGTCCCGTCCCGATTAGCTTCTCTGCGCATAAAGTGGACTTATAAAACTCTCAAACTTACTCAAGCTTAGTATCTGTGCCTCCCCGATGGCGCCATCGTCGCCTTGTAATCAAGGGGTCACGGGTTCGATACCCGGTGGAGGCACTTAGTGGTTCGGATCCCACTTTAGACTGTAGGTCCAGTCCCGATTAGCCCTACTGTGCATAAGGTGGACTTAAAACAACAAATCAATTAATCAATCAATCAAGTTTGATATCTGAGAAATGCGATTTCCAATGTAATATGGGTGGAGCATTTTCGACTACCTATTTTATAATGAAGACAGATGATTTGCTGATTACATTTACTTTCATTATTCATTTCTAGAACAAACATCGCACTTTTGGATTACAGAAAATGTATACATGAACAATGTGCACACAATTATTTCTTGAAAGTAACATCTTTCAAATGACGTCCCTGGCAGGCAACACATTGTGCAAGACGGTCTTGAAAGCTACGCATGACCCATGTTCTCTGGTGTTCTGACTGTTCGTTTTCTCCCATGCGGTTTATTTTGAACACTTCCAACTTCACGCCATTGTTTCCACCATTTATTGATTGTTTACCTGTTAGGAATTCGTCCACGGCATTGTTGATCACCATACTCCCTGCGGAATGCACGCTGCACCGCTACAATTGACTTCGTCACCACGAACTGCTCCACACAAAATATACGTTGCTGTAGAGGCCAACGTTCCATTCCTACTGAAATCCAAAGTCACAGTGCTCACGAGGAAGGAGGAAACCGCCCTCCCAATGCATCTGTTTTGCAGTGTTGCCAACCTCAAAATGTGTAGTCGAAAATGCTCCACCCTGTATTTACAACTATACGTAATTATAATTTGGTAGGGTTGTTTGTTAATGTTGATTTATAGATATTGTTTCTAGGAATAATTATTTCATTTTTAACACAGCAGTGGTCCCACTCGTATTTCTTCACGTGCTACTGCAGCTTGGCAACCCCCTTGACTTTGGCTCCAAGTATACCTTCCTGGAACAGTCCAGGGACTATGTTCGTGGAGCTGTTATTCGAAATTTATCTATTGTTGAACTTTTTATTGGAGATCATATTTCAGTGGGTCACAATAATGATCCGCGCGACCATTGTGTTTTCGGATACGTGGTATTTCTATATATGTAAGTACGCGTTTCTAAAAATCCGTTATAAACCTATTTTTGAATTTTTTGGTAAAAATGATTAAAAGGGTAAGATTCTAATGTAATGTATTTTTGTTTGGTTTCATCACATCCAAATGTAGTACACTAGATTTAGAATTTCCTCTTTACTGTAATGTGTTGAGTGAAATAACTTATGATTTTTTTGTTAAGTAACCCAGAATATCAAAAAGGACATTCTCGCTATAAAATTAGATAAATTTAGAAAAATAATAGGTAAAAGACATAAATATTCTATGGATTAGTGTCAAAAGAAGTAAAATAAACCAAACCAATTAAACACTTTATACAAAGGCTGTAATGAAATGGCGGCGCAACCACGATTTTTGCCTGGAGGGGGGGGCAAGTACCAGGATAAACATACCAATAGTAGTAGTAATAACAATAATATTATTATTGTCCTCCTCCGTGGCCGGGAGGTCTAAGGCGATGTGCTTTGGACTCCGACGACATGAGTTCGAGTCCGCCTGGGTTCAGTATCTGGGTTCTCGGCTTGTGTATAGAACCGGTGGCACCCACCATCGTGAGGAAATTGGGGAGCTACGAGTGAGTAGCGTAACCCGGTCATAAGACTCTCCCATAACGGCTGGGGGTTCGACGTGCTGACCCCACGTCATCCCATTATCGGTTGAAGATCTCCACACCTCTAGGTGGGAGGGAGACTTGCAGTCGGGAGATCGGACTAGGCCCTTACAGGGCTGTCGAGCCACGGGTTATTTATTATTACTAGTAGTAGTAGTAGGGACAAGGGTTATATAAATTTATTAGGAGTGGTTCCAAGACGTTATCATCCTCGTAAATTATGCAAAAAAGGGTAGAAGTCGGTGCTAAAGCATTTACGTTGGAACAAACGATTTGAAATATTTTTTCCAAAACGTTGAATTTCAAATTAATAATGGAAAACAAGCAGACAAACTCTATTTCTAAAAGGAAATGCATGAGAAATGCATTCCGAATATAATTATTTTCTTGTATGTAACATGAATAACTTTCATGTACGACATATTTACACATGCAACGTGGTAAAAAAAGGTAAAGTGTTCCCCTGTGCATAGCACCACGCCATGAAGGCGTATAGGGGGTGTGAAGTGGTTAACACAGCGCGCCAGGACTCCCGGGTTCGAATCCCGCCCTGTGCATAGATGTTTGTGAGTGCACCTTCATCAATTTTATCATATCATCACTCCTTATCTTCGCGATTAGCCAAAAGTAGCAGAAATGCGAAGTGAAATTGAAAGAAATCAATCAATCAATGACGTAGCGTATTCCGGCTTAACAGGTGAGTCAGCTAGACGTCTGCAGAGTGTTCAAAATGCCTGCGTACGATACATTTTTAATTTAAAATATTGGGACCACCTATCACCTTATATTCTCAAATTGGGGTGGCTACGTATGCAAGAAAGACGAACGCTGCACACTCAGATTTTACTTTACAAAGTTTTCAACCTCAAGTCACCTTCCTATCTCCTCTCTCGCTTCCAATTTCTTCACGAATTTCACGATCGCGACACCAGATCACGCAGCTCCTCAGTTCTCTCTATCCCCGTCCACAGATCAAACTTCTTCTCCAACTCTTTCTCCGTATCGGCTGTAAGACTATGGAATCAGTTGCCAGAAAGCACTAGAACAGTAAGCTCCGTCGGTTCCTTTAGCAGACGTGTTCGCCACTCTCTTCAGAGTAGTCGTTAGATCTTCCCCTGTCAAGCAGACTAAAAAGCATGTGCAAGTGAACGAATTCTTAAAATACCTTGCAGTTACTTAAATACAATTTTAAATTTTGCATTCTTTCATTCCGTATTTAGTTTTTTGTGTATTATATATTTTGTATTTTGTGTGTTATATTCAGGGCTTTAAGACTTGTGTGTATGAGTATAATGCGTGTGTGTGGACCTATGTTAAATGACATAGTGTACTTTGTGTATAATATAACAATGTATAATTTTAAATGTATGGTTGAGTGGAAGAAAAGGCTTTGTACGGCCTTAACTCCGCCCTTTAAAGCAAGGCATTAATAAATAAATAAATAAATAAGTCACTCAATCAAAGCAAATGTCGAATAGGTGTTCTCGGCTTTCCAGTCACGTTAAATCGGCATTAGCTTCCAACGTTTTGAGCGCATAGTACATTTCTCTCAGTGCCCTCCTTGCCCAGTCAAGTTACGCCTATGAATGTGATAGATGGTTATGGAAGAAAAGCAAGGTGAATCCAGTATCTATGGCTAAGGCTGTATTTGGAATCTTCTGTTAAATAAATAAAATAAATAGTGGACTCAATTGACTGATTGATTGATTTGGTGTTTTAATGGACTCAAGTCTGAATTTGTCAACACATCCATGATATTTTCAAGTCCATTTAAAATTTGTGAATTGTATAATATTAATAATAATAATAATAATAATATTAAAATTGATGTGAAGAGTTAGCATGTGACGCTAAGTTCAGAAACTTCTTCCGTTGGACACCGAAACTCTATTGACTAGGAGAGGTTTCAAACCGAAGCGACACGCGACACATGTCGCTTGGGAACGAGTCGATCAACAGCAACGATTCACACCGTTGCGGCATGGCAGGCTGCACAAGCCTGAATTCCATTGGTGGAATTCTGAAGCAACACGTGTCGACTGTTCTTGTCGCTTCGGTGTGAACTCTCCATTAGACTGGAACTAAATCATCATTCGACCCGTCCCCACTACGCGAGTCGGCACAACTACCTTTGCAGTAGACCGATACTTGTCGATTTGGAATCGGAATCCCACGCAGCCAGTCGGCATACGCCGATTACACGTACCCATTCGTTCTGTTTTGCAAATCACCTTGCCTCAATGTAAATCCCCTACAAGTAATAAATTAACAATAAATAACACATAAGCTTAAGGATATCATCATCTACAATTTGTGAAAAATACAAACTTTTATTTTCATTGCACTAGGTTACATTAGGTTAATAGTATGTGTTATTACGGTAAATTTTGAAAATTAGATAACGTAAAAGTATTGATTGTTCCCAAACCAAATTTAAAATTTAATTAATAGTTTTTCTTTTTTCGTGGGGGAATAAATTAATCAACGAAAATAGGCAAAATGTCTATCTCACTACTTGACTCTTATTCATTCTTCCGATTTCATCACATTTCTCTGCAATTTAGTTACTTTTCATAACATTTCACTTTTCATATATTTTTTTCTGCATTTGCCTACGCCTAGGGAGAGATTTCCTTCCCTTCGTTAACAATACTGGCTGTAACAAATACCCCAACCCACATCAATATGCTCCAAAAAGTTATACTTTTCCTCGACAGGGAGCAGCACAGTTGCTAGGGTATTTGCGGATCTGTACTACAGCGCCAATAGTGTCCAGAATGGGAACTTCTAGAATCTCACGCTATGACCTAAACTTGCGTGGAAGTTTTCTGGTTCTTTTGGTAGCCTGGACATCACGTCCTCGTCCTTGCGATAAGCTAAAAGTGACCTAAAATGAGAAAACTACAAAACCCAGATACTATTAGTTCTGTTGCTAACTGTAGAGTTGCAGAATAATACCGAGCTCCGTGGCGGAGTCCTTAGCACAGCGCATCACGACGGCAGGGGTCCCGGGTTCGAATCCCGACCTGGTAATGGGTGTTCCTTGTGGGTGTCCCATCATCAATTATATCATATCATCATGTCGCAATTAGGTAATAGTAGCAAAAAACAAAAATCAAAATTAGAAAGAAAAATCAAATCAAAATTAAAAATCAAGATCCGGCATAAAAGAAGAAATGCCCAGTAGGACGTTATAGTATAGACCCCTACCTGTAATAGAGTAGAAGGTCAAGGCTAACGGTTTCATGGGGGGGGGAAATCAATGATTCAAATACATACGTTTTCACGTGCATACCAACGTATATGACTGTGTCCAAATATGTCTTCTAGGTTTTCATTTTGTGTTTCGGATCTCATTATGTAATGACCATTTCGAAAGCAAGCCTTAGACGTAGTAAATATAGAGTTTAGGAATTGAGCCTGTGGAGTTAGTTGCAAAATGTTTGAATGTTTGAATTTTTGTTTCATGTCCCCTTTTTGCACAGGGAGATTAATCGCAACTGGACCTAGTGGGATCCGAATCACTGTGCAATATGTCCTTACCGGTAACGAACCTGGAACCCCTTGATTACAAGGCGAAGACGAGTTGTCAAACGTTTAGCAAATTTTGTTCAAATTGCCTTTATTCTTAGCGCCTACAATTTCAAGTTGTATCCAAATAACAGTGCGATATCTCGAAACCGGGAATCGAACCTAGGGCCTTTATTATTACAAGGCGACATTGATAGTCACTAAGCTAACAGGAATTCTACTTCGAGTGAGGTGGTGAATGGATTGTCATGAAGAAATTGCCTTCTAGGTGATCTACCCCTTTATGTTGTTGTTTTTAGATCTCTCCACTGAAGTTTACGGGTTCGATTTCATAACTCCGCATGTGTGTCCTTTGTGAGTATCCCTTTATCAATGCCATGAAATCATTACTCATCCTCATCGTTGCGAGTAGTCAAAAGTGGTAGGAAAAACGATGTTACATAACAAAAATACAATGCCATACAAAATACAAATGATAAAAATTGTATGTTTTCTCTCGATTATTGTGAATTGACAATATAAAAGGGAAAAGTATATTTTTCAAATTATAACGTGAGAAACGCATTACTATGTAGTTTAAATTTCAACACAGCGTGAGGTAAAATATATTTATACAAATTTATATCTCCATTACCCCAACACGAATTAAAACTCAAAAAAGAAGTTCTCATAATTAGGTTGAGGCCAGTGTAATTCAACAGTTTCACTCCCAACCTATTGATTATCCTCTGAAAATATTCCAGCATGTAATTACACCCAACACGGACAAATATTAGCTTTCAATATGAAATTGGTTAAAGTTATCATGCATAAATTGATACTCATTTTTCCTCTTCTGTAAAACTGATTGATATTACATGGTTTAATGACCGGAGACCATTGAAATTTTTTTCGAAGACTTCAATAATAAAGTTAGAAATTCGCGATCAACTTAACTCACACTTATCCAAAAGTAGCACGGGGATCTGGATTCTCATTTGGTAGAAACCTTTTGTTTCTGTTGGTTCGTTCAGAAGTGATCGTCAACTGTCTTCACTGAACGTTTACTGTCTGTATTTATTGTATTTATGTAGCTTTCTTTTCATACTGGCTAAACATCAACAAACATTATAGTAGCTAACTGTTTTCCATATCATGTAATTTCCAGATTTAATGCCTTTTGTGGCGTTTCTATTTGTTAATGTTAGATCTATATTTGATGAGGCTCCAGCTCTTCCTCTGTATGTTGGAGGGATCTACTTGGTTTGTTTTCTCCGCAATGAAGTCCTCCATGTCTTCAACCTGTCGTTAATCGTCTGTCCTTACCACCAGGGAAAGGAATATTTCGTGTCTGCCATGATAATTACTTTTCTTTCTTTGTAAGTGTCCCATATTTCACTAATCTTGTTTAGATATGGGTGAATTTCATGACTGAATTGGAAGTTGCTGTTTACTAGCATCCAGGAGTCATCTTTGGTTGTTATTTGAATGCAGTTTATGTGTGTCCCGCAATATTGTGAGATTTTAGTTGTTGTTATGTTTCTATTGTTTATTATTTTTGTCGCTAAGGTTCTTGTGCTGTCTTGTATTACTGTGGAGTTTATTGAGACATGTTGTATTCTGTTGTTCATTGTGTGGTTCCTGGATGGCTACAATGTCGATATTTTCTTCCTCTTCAATCTGTCGGATCTCATTCATAGCCAGTTTACTGACAGTGAGCGACGCGTATAGATATTATTATCATGGGTGCCTCACTTGTTGAAAACATTGTGGGTATTCAAATCTTGACACGAATTGCACCCTCCCATGTGCCCTCGCAAAATCTGCGTAAATCAATTCTAGTTCAAATTCCTTCTCTACGGGAGAACGCCTCATGTACTAAAATTTCAAGTTCCTCATGGTCCGTTGGGATATTATTTGATCTGAGGGTTAATTGTCGATTATTACAATTACATGAACTTAATAAAGGGGCAGACTGGGATTCGAATTCAGAACTTTTGGAACCGATATCGTGAGTAGACCTCTTTAAGGGCTCGGCCACACACACTTCTATTGTTGGTGGTAGCTACACAAATTTGTATGTTTTCAACATGAAACCGAACACGATTCCATTATCATCAATTGCAATTTTGGAAACAAAAGATTTTTGATGAATATATTATTTCGGGCTATAGAGGTAAGTTCTGAAAACTTTTCCAAGATTTTGAGATCTAGCTAGCATCGTTCATATTTTTATCTCCACTTCAATTCCTGCAGATGAGGGTGACGTCAGCTCTCGAAAGATTGGAAAATGTTCAAGAAATCAGCTATACATTTATCATTTCCAACCACGAAAGCTTCCAAGACATATTTAAATAGAAAAAGTATACTGCAAACTATTGAATTATTAGGAGATTCTCGCGCTACTCCGCCAGGGGTCCCAGGTTCGAATCCCGGCCAGGGCATGGGTGTCGTTTGTCAGCGTCCCTTCATCAGTTTCATCTTATCATCACTCATCCTCATCTTCGCGATTAGCCAAATGTGGTAGAAATGCGAAGTAAAATAAACCAAATCAATAAACAATAATATTACGACGTCTCCTTATAAATCAACGTGTTTTCTTAGGGCTGAGGAAATCAGAAATCAGAGAGAGAGACAGAGAGAGGGAGGGAGAGAGATGGCAAGGCAAGCACGTACTTAATCTAAAAATCCTTTATTAAGTTTGTCTTGCAAACACGGGTTTGGAATATTTGAATTTTAGTGACCTCACAAATAATGCGGCTGTCTTACAGATTTGTAGTGTTCTAAATAGCGCAACATGACTAGAAGAAATTACAAATTAATCCACATCTCAGTGCTTGGGATAATGATTAGCTTATGTGCATTAAAAAACATAAAATACTTTGCACAAAAACATTAAAAGTAAATATTCATAATGTTTATATTTTCAACGCAAATGCATATATTCTGTTTTTTTTTTCTAAAACATTGTAATCAATTCATTTTAACCTTTGTA
This sequence comes from Lepisma saccharinum, assembly GCF_977018435.1. Lineage (NCBI taxonomy): Eukaryota > Metazoa > Arthropoda > Insecta > Zygentoma > Lepismatidae > Lepisma > Lepisma saccharinum. The sequence continues at coordinate 187,511,533 of NC_139230.1, read as the reverse complement.
TCCTATTTATCCTATGTATCTCATGTATGCTCCATAAACATTTTCTACATTATTATTATTCTTATTTTGTAATTAGCAAACACCAAATCACCTGAACGATACTCCGGATGCTACATATTTTTCAATGAAGCTATGAACACTTTTATTTTTAATACGTTTTAATTCAATTTTTACCACTTTACGTATACAGGAGGCATGTGATCACAATTCAGTATGGGATGCATTAAGACTTACACCACAAACATACACAAATAAACATACACACACCTGAGTTTGTATGAAGCACGTATATTGCTTTACAAAGAATTTTGTAATTGTAAATATTATATAAATAAATAAAAATTTTACCACTTTACGTATACAGGAGGCATGTGATCACAGTTCAGTATAGGATGCATTAAGACTTACACCACAAACACACACAAATACACATACACACACCTGAGTTTATATGAAGCACGTATATTGCTTTACAAATAATTTTGTAATTGTAAATATTATATAAACAAATAGTAATACTACCGTGCGTCCATTTCGATCTGCAGCCGAGAGATCGGGAGAAGCGTGGCGGGCGGCACTGACGGAGATGCCGACATTTGCGGCCTGAAATGCCCGCTTATTTTTATGGACATATGCAGACATTTATATAAATATTGCAAAACGAGCACTAACCTGTGTTATAAGAGTATGGTTTTAATTTTAGTAGCTTAGTGACTGTATGTGCCGATGATTTTGACACGCCCACCTCTTGTGAAACACGGCGTAGAGGTTTGTTTGGAGAACGTTCTAACGCTGCACCAATATCATCGAGTTTTGCTTCGGTTAGAATCCGTCGTTTTTGCTTAGGTGTTTTAAAATTTAACGATACAGTTTCTCGTAATTTAAGGACAAGATGTCTAACCGTATCTCTGTGTGGAGTTGAAATGCCTGGGAATTTCTGTACAAATTACCTACACACGTCTCGACACGAGTTTGTTTTCACGTAGGTACGTGTCATACATAAAAAAATCTTTGTTCTAACGTGAATCTTGCGGCTGGCATTCCAATCGTCTCACTGACACGTCACACATACACACTACAATAACACAAACAAGTAACTGCAAGTAACCAAGAATAACACTCTTGCGCACAGTACGAAATTAACACGCTCTTGGTTTACATTGCTCGCCACTATATTTACAACTCTGTCTTCATCTAGTCGCGAAGGAACAAAAAACTCGAGCTCGGATATTTCGGATTGCAAGGAAGCTCACGAAAACCATTCACTTTTATCGGTTTCGTCTGCAGTGTAATCCTGATACAGTGTTGCACATTCGAAACCTCCAAACGATTCCCATGGCCACAAAACTCTTTCAAGGATATAAACTTAAACAGGGCGTTACTGGTCAAAACTATGATTAAAATGCTTTATTATCTGTGGCTCTTAACATCGTTTCTATAGCGTATTTATTTGTGTATATAAGAGCAGAACTTGGATGAATTACAGAAGAACTTTTGCGTGTTATAACACAGGTTAGTGATCGTTTTGCAATATTTATATAAATGTCTGCATATGTCTATAAAAATAAGCGGGCATTACAGGCCGCAATTGTCGGCATCTCCGTCAGCGCCGCCCGCCACGCTTCTCCCGATCTCTCGGCTGCAGATCGAAATGAACGCACGGTACTAAATGTACATCGTTACTAATTTTCATACAATAATTCGATCAAAAGTTTTAAAATATAAAAATGTACATGTTTAAAATTTCGAATTCAACCTTTATTGAATACGAATATAAAACAGTCGCATAAAATTCTAGTATTGATAATACTATCTAAGATAAACTTAACAATGACATTATCAAATGTAACAACCAGTACGAAAATAATACAACGCCCTTTCTGATAACATTTTACGTAACATTTGAACCTTCTCACTTGGAGCAAATAATTTTGCTTCTTTAATCATATATACATATATGTATGTTTTTATTTACACGTTGTCTTTTGCGTTACCGAGATTTAGTTGTTAGCACTTACTTCTTGTTCTTCTGACACAAGAACGAATTTGATATTTAGTTTTGCTTTCGGTATTCATAAGTTGATACTTAAATTACAAAATATATCACATTCAAAAAAATGACTGAAAAACTTATAGTATGTTTTATTCCATAAATTAACTTTGCAGTTTTTTAAAATCTTCAGCAGTTTCTGAATATTTTGTTCTTATTTTTTATAAGTCAAGAAAATAAAGGACTTTCATGCAAAAGTGTAACAAATGTATTGCCCTTAGCACCCATATTGCTGAAATTAAGTTGCATAACTAATGCCTATAGACGTTGAGTATACAATTTACACGTTTGCGTTTACAAATTGTTTGTTTAATCTGGGCAGCTAAGTATCTTTATGTGGATATTGCGACGAAGTGCATCATTGGATAAAAGTACGAATTCTTGGCTGCAATTTGCAGGCCCAGGGCTTTGATCACTGTCCTGGACGGCTGAACAATGCTTTCCTACATTTTCCGATGATTTAGTTGCCACCCACTCATGCTCGGCGACTCGATCAATTGTCGGCCTTTTCCTGAAATTCGGTTCGAATATCTCTTTCAAAAGAGAAACCACAGCAGGCGAGACAATGTCCTCGACATGTGGCTTGAATCTCCAATTACGACTCATCTGTTCTCTCACCGTCCTCAACACATTTGATGTTTCAAATGGCACCTGAGAGTTGAGCATGTAATAGAGCACCACACCCAAACTCCACACGTCAGCCGCTTTTGGGTCATAAGGAACGGTACTGTATATTTCTGGAGGCGCGTAACCATCCGATCCACAGTAAGTTTGGCTCAAGATTTCCTTACCGGAATCGTCGATGCAGAAGCGAGCAAAACCGAAATCGGCAATCTTTATGTTGAAATTTCCAGAGAGCAAAATATTTTCGCATTTAAGATCCCTGTGTGCAATATTTATGCCGTGCAGATACCGGATTCCATTCACCATCTGCTTGAACCAGAACTTTGCCCGGACTTCCGGAACGTTGCCATTTTTCCGCACATAGTGGCCAAGGTTCCCATTTTCCGCGTAGCCCATGAAAATGAACACTCTAGGTCCACGATGTATGATGCTATGTATTGGCACAATGTGAGGGTTTCTAATGACCGATAGAATATCTGCTTCCCTCGTAAGAGATTGACTTCCATCCTGCTTGCTCTTTTTCTCCATTGCAAATATCTTGCACGCAAGACGAACTTTGACCTTTGTGTCTGGATCTATGTAGTGTGCCATGTGAACTGATGCATACGACCCTTCTCCAATCTTCTTTCCTATAGTAAAACCAACTGGTTCCAGATTCACCAGTTGTTTCTCTCCAGCCATTGTAGAAGTGTAGTTGTGTTCTGGGCCTGGAAAGAAGAAGAAAACATTTACTCAGTTGTTTCTCTCTAGCCTTTGTAGAAGTGTAGTTGTGTCCTGCTCTGGAAAGAAGAAGAAAACATTTACTCAGTTGTTTCTCTCTATCCATTGCAGAAATGTAGTTGTGTCCTGCTCTGGAAAGAAGAAAACATTTACTCAGTTGTTTCTCTCTAGCCATTGCAGAAATGTAGTTGTGTCCTGCTCTGGAAAGAAGAAAACATTAACTCAGTTGTTTCTCTCTAGCCATTGTAGAAGTGTAGTTGTGTTCTGGGTCTGGAAAGAAGAAGAAAACATTTACTCAGTTGTTTCTCTCTAGCCATTGCAGAAATGTAGTTGTGTCCTGCTCTGGAAAGAAGAAGAAAACATGTACTCAGTTGGTTGTCTCTAGCCATTGCAGAAATGTAGTTGTGTCCTGCTCTGGAAAGAAGAAAACATTAACTCAGTTGTTTCTGTCTAGCCATTGTAGAAGTGTAGTTGTGTTCTGGGTCTGGAAAGAAGAAGAACACATTTACTCAGTTGTGTCTCCCTAGTCATTGTAGAAGTGTAGTTGTGTTCTGGGTACAACAACAACAACAACAACAACAAAGAAATGTCTGGAAAGAAGAAGAAAACATTTACTCAGTTGTTTCTCTCTAGCCATTGTGGAAATGTACGTAGTTGTGTTCTGGTCTGGAAAGACAAACATTTTCTCTGTTGTTTCTCTTTAGCCATTGTAAAAGTGTAGTTGTGTCTTGGTCTGGAAAGAAGCAGAAAACGAAATAATCAGAAGCAACCACAAGGGTTTTATTTTTAACTACTTGATATCATCTGAAATATAAACTACAATGAATACTGATAGAAAACTAAATACATGAACTTAAAACATGCAAAATTATCTCATGCGGGTTAGAGAAGAAACAAGAAGGTGAGTTATATTAGAAATCAAATTCACAAAATTTCACACTGACCATATTTAAACCTTATTTAAATAAGCATTTATATTTATAATTTGAAAATATATACAAGCTTAATTTTGTTATACCGGATATTATATCAAATATATATATATATTTTTCCAGACGTCTGGAATTTTACAACTACAAAATGACATCTCCGTGATGGAAATTTTACAATCAATTATACTGGTAAGTTTACTAAGATATGTATTCTTTTTGTGTTCAGTTACATTTTTATAACGCTGTATTAGTATGCTGTTGTGGACATTTTGATAGACTTTCTAGATTCGTAAACATGTTTCTATTTCTTTGTTCATAACTTTTATTCTGGCATGCAAAGAGTTAAATATCATTTTTACAGTGATTTTATTTTCTCCTTGTGTTTTTCTTCACTATTTTGTTCATAGCAGAATCATAATTCGGCAGCTAAGTAACAAGTGCAGCATGAAATTAAAAGAAACTCCATTGTGTAAACTGTACTATATTTACATATTTTTGTGGGTTAATAGTTTTAGTCCTACAGATATAAAATACATATTTAATTCGGAATGCAATCATAGGCACAGCAATTCAATCCCACGTACTGGACATAAATGAAATAAATGATTCGTTAAAAATATCTTACGTGCAATGTATCGAAAACGTTTTATCGTACATAATAATAATATTTTAAATGTTTGTCACCTTTTGACGAATCCGATGTCAGTTTTTCCTTAGAACAGAGCCAATTTAGGGCTACAATATTTACCTCTAACCCATTCTCTGGGATGCCAATGCGCTGTATGCTTGTCTCCTTCTTGAAATCATGCTTTGCCACTAAAATTGGCTGATATCAAAGAATCCCAATCTATTTATTTATTTAAGTATTCGATTATACTGCTGAAAAACATCATGCAAGCCTTATACAGCAATTCGATACAATAGATAAATGACATATACACAATATACATAAACAATTAAATAAGTATACTACATGATAAAAAAATACTACGAAGACACATTTACTTTGAGATGAAAGATTTACAAATTTTAACTAACTAACTAACTAACTCTCTAGCCTTCTTAAACCCGAAGGTTCATGGCTGCAGCAACACAGGCCTTCCATCTGTCCCTATCTTCAGCAAGATCTATATACTCTTTTCCATCCCTACCGATTTCCTTTAGGTCCATCTCAACGTTGTCCCTCTATCTTCGTCTTGGCCTTCCTATAGGTCTCTTACCATCAGGTTTCCCAACAAGAATTCTGTGAACTTCTCTTTCCTCTCCCATTCGCGCCACATGGCCTGCCAACCTAAGTCTTCTTGATTTAATTATTCTAATAATATCTGGACATGAATACAAATTATGTAGTTCTAAATTATGTAACCTTGTCCACTCACCTGTTTCCTCATCCCTTTTAGGTCCAAATATTTTCCTAATTATGTTATTTTCAAAAACTCTCAATTTGTGTTCCTCTTTCAATGTAAGGGACCAAGTTTAACACCCATATAATACTACAGGCAAAATTACTGTTTTGTATATTTTAACTTTTAGTTTCTTAGATATTAAACGAGAAGACAAAAGTTTATGAAGAGAGAAGTAACATGCATTTCCTGAATTAAACCTACTTTTTATTTCCTCTTTAATATAATTTTCATTTGTTAATATTACTCCTAAGTATTTGAATTTGGAAACTGGTTCAAACGAGTTGTTATCAATAATTAGATTTTGATTATTACCTAACACTTGGTTCCGGCCTGTAAGCATATATTTAGTTTTCTCTTTGTTAACTTCCAAACCTATCTCTTTAGCAGTTTTAAAAAATATTTTAGCATTATTCTTAATTGTATTTATATAATCCCCTAATAAGTCTACATGATCTGCATATGCTAACAACTGAGTCTTACCATTTAATTTTAGTCCTTCGTTAGTTTCTTTTACCTTCCTAACAGCATATTCTAAGGCAAAATTAAAGAGCAATGGAGATAATGCATCTCCTTGTTTTAACCCATCATGAATTGTAAATTTGTCAGACACATTAATACCCACACGAATTTGACTTTCTGTTTCACTGGTGCATACTTTTATCATACTAACAAGCTTCTTAGGTATTCCAAACTCGACTAATATATTATATAATTTCTCTTTTTAACCGAATCATATGCTTTTTTGAAATCAATGAATAGCTGATGGACATTTTGATTATATTCCCACTTTTTTTCAAGTGTCTGTCTGATGTGAAAAAATTGATCTGTAGTTGATCTGTTACGTTTAAATCCACATTGATAATCACCTATAATTTCATTAGCATATGGGGTTAGTCTTGTTAAAAGAATGTTAGATAATATTTTAATGTTGAGAGTAGAGAAATTCCACGGTAATTATTGCAGTTCATTTTATCACCTTTTTTAAACACAGGAACAATTATGGATTCTTTCCACTGTTGAGGGATTTCTTCTTTATTCCATATTAAACAAATTAATTTATGAATTTGACATATTAACGAATTTCCACCATATTTAATTAACTCAGCTGGTATTAAATCAATGCCAGGTGGTTTGTTATTCTTTAGCTTTTTAATAGCATCTTTAACTTGAGTCAAGTTAGGTTCTGGAACTAACGTTTCGGCTGTGTGCACTTCATTTACTTCTGATTTATCTCCTACATGAACATTTAAAAGGTCATTAAAGTAGTTCTTCCATCTATTTAGAATATCACTTGGGTCAGCTAGAAAATTACCGTCTTTATCTTTTATCAAGTTTACTTTAGGTTGCCACCCTTTATCAAAATAAAAATACAATACAATCACTTAATTGTAAACACACAGTAATAATAAAATGATTAAAATTACACATGCTATTTTAATAATCAAAAGTCATTAGCCCCCAGCAGATTATGATCATATTGTGACATAAGAAAATGTAAATACCTATTATTTCTATAATGGTAATAGACAGGAATTGCAGGACAGTTATTCTTGAATGCGTAGTGACGAGTCTTCAAAGTAATTTTAGATAATAAGCAGGGACTATCAAGTTTTCCATAAATTAATCTGCAAATAAAATTGTAATCGTTAGCAGTTTTTCTATCCAAGAGGCAGGAAATATTAAGTTTATCTAACAAATTATAATATTTATAATAAAAGCTAAAAGTCTGAAACTAAAGTAGTAGTTGTATTTACGGTACTATAAACCCGAGAAAGTATGAACCCCTCCTCAAGCAGATTTGCTATACTTAAAACAAGCTTAACATGAGCATATGAGCTTTTTGTTCAAGTGTGGAATCTTGTCTAATCTAAGATTTTTGTGAAAATGCCCTCGGGAATTTCCTCAGAAAGTATGACCCTCTCAGATTGATTTGTTTATACTTACAAAAGGCACTTCTGTGAGATTGTTATCCATAAATTTGTTAAAAATATGCCCCTCTTGTGGCCACACTTAAAACTGGCCATCCACACACATACACACACACACACACACATATATACACACACACACATACACACATACATATTTATTTCTGGTTTAAGTTCTTGGATACCAGGTTCAATTTACATATCTAATATTAAAACAATGTAATTCTTCTAGAATTGCTCCGTGACAACAGACCCATCTATGTGCAAATGCCTGAACTCGGTGAATACTTGGGAACAAGTCCATTTTTTTCATTATGTCAACATTTTTAACTTCTTTTGCCAGTAATAGGGAAATGGTAGCAAGCATTAGACAAAGTACTTTGGAGCTGAATATTCCTTTTCTTAGACGTCGTATATTACTAAAATATTTTCAATTCACATATTTCTCATACCGCTGTATCTTGTTCTATTAGGCCTCTTCGAGAACATTGCCTATTAGGACTCTTCGAGAACATTGCCTATTAGTGAAATAATAGGACAAGCATATGGCGGTATGGGGATATGTGAATTGTTGGTTTCTTCAATTCACATAAAAGGATTGAATAGAAACTAGGATATTTTGCATTTGTTATATTCAATTTATTTGTTGTAATCTGTTCATATATAAAATCAAGCCCCGAGAAAATATAAGATCAATACTTGAACAATATGTGCGCATAACGGCCCCAAAGCGGTGGGATCGATACTTTCTGCACAGCGATCAGTTCATTTCGAGCCCAGCACCGGCGTGTCGATCAATATTTGGAGCAGCGATCCTTTACAAATTAGTTCCAGACAATTCCGCTCCCCTAAGCGTGGAGGCGCTGCGGTCGGGATTGCATGTACGCTCAGCAGAAAAACGGGATACACTCAGAAGAAAGTACTTCGGCAAAAATGTTAGAGAATAGCTCATGTTTCTGAATATACCCCTACAGTGTTTCTATTGGCTCTGTAAAACTATAAAAGCCAGGGTACAGTGCAGATTCTTCACCATTGCTGGATTGGCAGTGGAACCCACTGCTCCACCAAAGTATAGGAGACTTGAAGCATATAATTTGGCGGAATAATCCAAGTAAGGTCATATATACACACACACACAAAGCACAGTGCTGAACCCCAACTGATCCAGCATAAAGTTTTGAATTGAATCCCAAGAAATTGTATATAAATACCAAAGCCAAAAAATATTAAGTGTATACACGCATATATACATACACACACACAAAGTACAGTGCTGAACCCCAACTGATATTTTTATTCAGTATAAAGTTTTGAATTGAAACCCAGGAAATTGTATATAATAAACAACAACAAAAATGCCGAATCAAAAATATTGTAATCAATGCAATAAAAATATATCCAGCCCCAATTGGGCCAAGCATCAAAAAATTTGTAATCCAGACAAATACAAAACTCCCACAAAAATTTGCCCCAAATGCAATAGAAAATACAACATGGAATATTTCACATATAAACATAAAGATACTTGCTCTGCATTGCCCTCTCAACCATCTACATCTGGTCTGAAAAGAAGGCACGAAGCACCTGTTAATGCCAGAGCAGCAAAACAGCCACGCCATGAACCTACCCGTAGCAGTTTTAATGCCCAACTTAAGGATTACCAGTTTGTATCAGAGCTAAGATGCGGCATTGAGAATTTCTTGAACAGTATAAATTCTGATCTGCAGGCAATTCTTAATGCACAAAATGGCTCTTATAAGCTATCCCTCAAATTGTTTGTACAATATAAGAAACCAAATGGCACAAAATTTACACAGCCCCACATAACAGAAACTGTACCGGTATATTCAAATGCAAATTCAGACAAAATAATAAGCAGGTTGATTGATCAATTAAATATCAAACACTCTGAATTTGCGGCAAAAGAGTCCGGATGGAGCCTATGCGGTTCATCACACAAGTTATATGTTAATATTTCTGAATTCACTCCATTACAAGGATCCACTTATCTGCCTTTACCTGCCAATATTAAAAACAGAAGAGCCGTGGTTAATATAGAAAATACCGACCAGAAATGTTTTCTGTGGTGTATATTAGCTGCTTTGTTTCTAGTTTCAAGGCATCCTGAGAGAATAAGTTATTACAAACAGCATGAACATATTTTTGACGATGCAATGAAGGGTTTAGAATATCCAATGTCAGTTCAGAATATTGATAAATTTGAAAAAAGGGCCAGGCACATCAATGGCAAACAATTATCTATTAATGTTTTTATTTGTTCTACTGGACGTGGCAATTCTTTGATAGAACCTCTCAGAATCAGTACACTTGATGATGAATCTGCAATTCCGATTGATCTGCTCTTAATTGAAGGGGATGGCACATATCATTACACTCTGATACACAGTCTTGAAGCTTTAGTCAGAAAACAACTAGACAAAACTCATACAATATTCAAGTTGTGCAGAAGATGTTTGACTGTATTTGATGGTCAAAAAATGGTGAAGGGGGTTCGGGAAGAGAATGCAGAAATTGCAAAAAACAAGTTAAAAGAGCATCTGAAATACTGTGGCAACCATAAACCTGTTCATATGGTGATGCCCAATCCAGGTGAAAATTGCAAATTCAAAAAGTATGAAGCCCTGTTGGAACACCCAGTATATATTGTCTGTGATTTCGAATCGAACCTCAAACCTATTGCATTCTGTAGCCCAGATCCAGAAGAATCATCAAGTACACCATACCAGCAACATGAACCATCCAGCTTTTGTTATGTGGTTATACGGGACGGTGTTGTTATTAAAATAGATTCATACATGGGAGAAGATGCCATCAAAGAATTTGCACATAGAATGGAAAATATGTGTCGTGACATAGCATCTAACATCTTATTAAAATCAAAGCCTATGTTGCCTTTAACAGAGGAACAGATTGAGGATTTCAACAATGCAGAAAAATGCCCGGTATGTGATTCTGAATTTTCAGATACAAATATCAAGGTGAAACACCATTCTCATACAGATGGTAAATTCAAAATGGCCCTGTGTAATAGCTGTAATATTCAGATCAAGAGACCAAGATTTATCCCCATATTTTGCCATGGAGCATCCAATTATGATTTCCATCATCTGATCAAGTACGAGGGGTTTGAGAAGCAGAATTTAAATATTTTAGCTGAAAATGATGAAAAATATATATCTATTAGCAAGATAATTAAAGTTGATGGTGTTCCTATTCAATTAAGATTTCTTGATTCTTACAGATTTTTACCTGCTAGCCTGGATACACTGGCCTCTCAATTATCTGATGATGACTTGAAAATCACACGTGCATTGTTTCCAAATCAGGACCTGAAATTAATTAGGCGGAAGGGTGTATATCCATATGACTATGTCACAGATTCTTCTAAATTTGATGAGTGTTCCCTGCCACCACAAGAAGCATTTTACAGCAAAATCAGAGGATCTGGAATCAGTGATGAAGATTATCACCATGCCCAGTTGATGTGGGACAATTTAAATTGCCAGACATTTGGTGATTATCACATGGCTTATTTGAAACTTGATGTTACCCTCTTAGCTGATATAATACAGATATTCAGAAAATCTTCCATGCAAAATTATGGACTGGACCCAGTGTATTTTTACAGTGCCCCGGGCCTAGCATGGGCTGCAATGTTTTTCAACACCAAAAAGCCATTGGATCTGATCCACGATCAAGAAAAGTATCTGTTTATGGAGGAATGTATAAGAGGGGGGATGGTGCAATGTTCCCAGAGATATGCCAGAGCAAATAACAAATACATGCCTGATTATGATCCAACACGGCCATCAAATTATATACTGTATGGAGATGCAAACAACCTCTATGGTCACGCTATGATGGATAAATTGCCATATGCAGAGCTTGAGTGGGTCGAAGATTTCAATATTGAAGATCTTAAGGATTTTGATGACAGTGAGTATGGCCTCTTCTTAGAGACTGATCTGACAATTCCTGATCATTTACACAACAAATTTTCTGATCTGCCCCCAATTCCCGAGGTTCAGTGCTCACCTGGCTCTAAACAGAAGAAGCTCATGACGACGCTGGAGCCGAAACAGGGTTATGTCATATATTATAAAAACCTCCAATTCCTGATGAAACATGGTGTCCAAGTGACCAAAGTTGGCAAAGTCTTGAGGTTCAGGCACTCAAGATGGTTGAAACCATACATTGATACAAATACGGAGCTTCGAACATCTGCAAAGAGCGAATTTGATAAGGGCTTGTTTAAATTGATGGTGAATTCAGTGTATGGCAAAACAATTGAAAATGTCAGGAAACATACCGATGTTAAAATAATTACTGACCCCAGCCGGAGCAAAAAATTGGTTGCAAAGCCCAACTTCAATTACAGAAGAATTTATGATGAGTACATGGCACTTTTCAACATGATGAAAACAAAGATCAAGTTTGATAAACCTATTTATGTAGGGGCTGTGATATTGGAATTGTCCAAATTACATATGTTAATATTGTATTATGATGTGCTGAAACCTTTTTACGGTGATCGTGTAAAATTATTGTACATGGACACGGATAGTTTTATTCTTGAAATTCAAACAGAAGATGTTTATCAAGATATGTCACAGCCTGAATTGTTTCAATACTTTGATACCAGTGAACATACAAGAATTCAACAACACCACAACAAAAAGGTGCCTGGCAAGTTAAAAGATGAGACACTTGGTGATGTTATTGTGGAATTTGCTGGGTTAAGAGCCAAGATGTACAGTTTTGAAACATGTAGTGGTGCTGTTGCCAAAAAGGCCAAGGGCATTGGCAGAGTAACTGTTGAAAAAGAGCTTGTATTTGAAGATTACAAAAATTGCATCAAATCACAGAGTTCAATCAGAACATCAGAAAATAGAATTCAGAGTGAGGATCACTTGTTGACTTCAAATGTTGTAAGAAAAGTGGCCCTGGACCCACATGATGATAAGAGATGCATTTTGTCATGTGGCACACATACTTTACCTTGGGGGCATTGTGATTTGAAAAATGGAAATCAATGCCCAATTCCAGAGCATGATTTGAAATAAATAAACATGCCTATGAACTTATTTGGGTTCAAAAAACAGGCTATTATGGACCTGCCGACACCACTACCCTCTCCTGATTTACAATCTGTAATGTCTAAACTGAGTGGCTTGTTAATTATTCATCTGAACAGCATACTTACAGATAATGATGAAGAAACAGGCAAAACATTGTACATATTTAACAATAATTTAAATCACTACCAATTACCTGTAGGTGGGCAATTGCAATTTATTACAACCCCTGAGGGTGATGTTAAAATTTCAGTAGGGAGAAATATTTACAGAATTAAGCACTCAAACATGGTTTCTGGCACTGTTTATACTGTTTCTGCTGGTGACTGCTTATATATTGAGGTCCCTGGATCCTATGATAAGCTTATACCCTTTTTTATAGAATTAAGAATCAGATACTCTATAATAAATAACCAGTAAAACAAAATGCCTAATGATATATTTGGCCATACAAGGCATGAAGATCACAGTGATGAGATTCTGATGCTTGATGTCAGAGTCAAGAAATTAAGAAGTGATTTACAAGCTTTACAAACCACACTCAATGCCAGTCTTCAATTAGAAATTACAAATTTACAATCACAATGCATGGACCCTCTTCTCAAAATTGATTCCGAACTCAAAGTGTTGCTTCAGAAATATACTGATCTGGCTACATTGGATAATTTTCAAAGTTTGGAAGAAGCTGTAGCAGCTCTTCAAGCCAAATTTAAGACCCAGGCTACCAACTCTGAGCAATTGAAACAGCAATTAGAAGGGCAGATAAATAATGTCCAGGCACAGCTCCAAACAATTGTCAAAAGCATAAAATCACAAGAAGATTTTGATCTAGTGATTTCCACTCTAAAAGAACAGATTCAGTCACTCCAAATACCTAATCTGGACCCTCTGAACAATGCCATAGCTGAGGTTAAAGAAAAAATTGAGACACTTGAAAATTTTATGAACAATTTGCCATCTTCTGATGCTTTAAATGCAATAACTCGGAGTGTAGCAAATATTAAGCTGCAACTTGAAACATATGAAGATTTTGGAAAAATTCAAAGTTCCATAACCCATCTTGAAGGTACAATAGCAGCAGTGCAAAGTGATTTGGCAAATGTACTTGAATCCCGATTGCCTGGGATTGTAGATACACTTGTCAGTGTCCAGCAACAAATCACAAAGCTTGAAAACCTCAACACTGAATCTGAACTGTCTCATTTTCATCACTTGATAGATGATATCCAAACAAAACTTGAAATTTTACAACAATCAACACCCTCTCAGGCAGATATAGCCCTGCTCCAAAATGCTATGCAAAATGTGGCTGATGCTTCTGAATTACACAATGTGAAATTGGCACTTGAATTTTTACAAAATACAGTGTCAAATTTGCCTACATCACAGGAACTTAAAAATATTAAGAGAGCAGTAAATAGGATATTGAAATCAGAAGATATCAAGAATATCCAAGCAGAGATCAAACATCTCACTCAGACAGTGGCCACTCTACCAACCAATCAACATATTAATGAACTGCATGCCCTGTTTGAGGATATCAGAAGACAGGTCCATGATCTTACTGCTCAAAATTCAAAATTGGCAGTTGTTGAAAATTTGCAACAAATTGTAGCTAATATCAAGCAACAGCTAGGAACCATGGAATCCAATCAAGCAAGTGCTTTGTCTGTTTTTGCCACCCAGCTCCAAGAAATAGTGCAACAATACAAGAAACTTGTTGTGGACGTAAAGATCAAGCCAGGCCATGATGATGTTGTTAGGACCATCAATGAGCATCTTGAATCTGTAACAAGCAGATTGCTCACAGCAGAAAAGGAAATAACAGGCATAATCGAGAATCCAAAACATACAGTAATTCTTGAATTGTACAGCATCCCCAATAAAGAATATGATTCACCATTTACACCAGGTGGCAAAATATATATGCTGTCCCCTGCACAATTTTATTACCAGTTTTTTGTTGGGGGCACATTGAGACCAATCAAGATCAAATATTGGCTACAGCCACAGGCACACCACTACCCCACCTTATCAATAACAAATGCTGACAACAAAGTAAAAATCACCAGTGTAGAATTGGAGGATTTTACAGACCCCAATACATTGGAAACAGCCTATACTGAAGATGATGGCACTCTGGAATTTAAAATACAGATAGGGGACAAATTATATTTAGAAAATCCTGCAGTCTCAGCTGCTGAACACCCTATAGTTGCAATATTCTTGTTTACATATTATGTCTAGAAAAATTATTGTTGATGAATTACACAGACAAGCCCGACATAATTTTAAGAGACTCCCAGTAGTCACAAAGGGCATAGATGATTTATGGCAAAGCGATTTGATTGAAATGGCAACTGGACAGTTGAAAAACTTAGACAAAATCAACAAGGGCTACAAGTATCTACTCACTGTCATAGATACATTTTCGAAATTTGCCTGGGCTGTGCCACTCAAATCCAAGACTGGAAAATGTGTTACAGAAGCCTTCAGGACAATCATCAATCATTCAGGAAGATCCCCGCGCTATTTGCAAACAGATAATGGCAAAGAATTTTATAATTCTGTGTTTCAACAATTTATTAAAAGCCAGGCAATAAAACATTACTCGAGTTACAGTGATCTCAAGGCCTCAATTGTAGAGAGATTCAACAGAACCTTAAAAAATCTTATGTATAAACAATTTACCCTCCAAGGTAATTATAAATGGCTTAATATTCTTCCAGAACTTCTACATAAATATAACAACTCGGTCCATTCCACAATCAACATGAAACCCGCTGAAGTAACTTCATCTGATGAGCAAAAATTGATCAGGACTGTTTATTATCCTAGATACCAGCCAACAACAAGAAGGGCCAAATACAGGGTGGGTGATCAAGTAAGAATCAGCAAATATAAGCACTTATTCAAAAGAGGCTTTACAAGAAACTGGAGCACAGAATTATTTACAGTAGTTCAAGTTAAACCTGGGACCCTTAACACATATATAATAAAAGATCACCGAGGAGAAATTCTCAAAGGCAGGTTCTATGAACAAGAGCTCAGCAAAACTAAACAGCCTGACACATATCTCATAGAAAAAATAATCCGCAGAAAAGGCAACAAGTTATTTGTCAAATGGCTAGGTCATCCGGAAAACAGCTGGATCGATGCAGACAAAGTGATAATATGAGCACCTGGGATGTTATAAAAAGGCTGCCAGAACCTGAACAGCAGAATAAGATAAATGGAGTGCTGCTGCCTGATAATATTAGGTGTCTTATTGTTGGGCCATCTGCTTGTGGTAAAACTACACTAATGGTTGATAATTTTTTATTGGCACCCAACTGGTTAGATTGGAAAAACAGGCACTTGTATATCTTCTCTAAGAGCTTGGAACAATTAAAATATCAGCAGCTGATGAAGCTATATGATGGATTGGATATTGCCACTTTTGAATCAGATGTTAAGCCACTTGATGAATGTCTCGATAATTCTGTTGTTGTGTTTGATGACGTTATACTGGATAATCAAAACAAGGTTAGAAACTTCTTTACACAGGGCCGGCACAAAAACATTGACTGCTTCTACCTGGCACAGACTTTTTCTAAAATTCCGAAGCAACTGATCCGAGACAACAGCAATTTTATATGTGTGTTTCATCAAGATCATACCAACCTCAAACACATACATGATGAATATGTAGGTGGGGACTTGAGCTACAATGATTTTTCCAAGTTTTGCAGTAGGTGCTGGAGCCAGGACAGTTATGGGTTTGTCACAATTGATATGACAAGAAAACCCAATAGTGGCAAATACAGAAATAAAATCAACGATTTTCTAAACGTTGAGACATAAATAAACAACCATGAAACGACCAATCATTGATGATCTTAAGTTAAGAGATTATCTTGTAAAAAGATTTAGGGGATGGAAATCAGAGAACCGTGGAATTTATGAAAAACACAAACAAACAGAACAGCCTGTTATTGATGCTATTAATAATTTAGGTAAGAATATCAAAACTGTTACAGAGCAAAATCAAAATTTGATCACAGAGCTTGTACCTGTAGCTGCTAGGAACATATTAGATTATCCATTCACCCCACTTTCCAGTATTCATACACCTAGTCCTGTTGCTCCTAGAAGAATTGAAGCTACCCAGGATCCTATTGAATTGGGTCTTCTTGCTCAAAAATATTTAACCACATCTAAAGACAACAAAGATGAGGTGTTTGGCTTATATGCTGACACAGAGCTTGATGGCAGCATCATACATAGAATTGGCAATTTCAGAGTAACTTTTATGGGAGATGATCTGATTGTTTATTCAGAATCTCGTCTCGGAGAAAAAGGTGCTTTTGTTAAATATCCTGGCACACCTGGATTGTGGGAACTGATGACTAGGAAAAGGCCTGGCAGCTATACAGATCAAGACTATGAGCACTACAAAGAAATATTAATAAAATCAGATGCTCTATACCAGAACAATGATCCCACACAAAAAAGAGTCAAGTCTAGCAGTGGAGCAAAATACAATAATTTAATCAAGCCCATATGGTCACAGATCAAGACAGGTAGTGGAATCAAACAATACAACACCCTGCCTAAAGAATTTGTGTGGGTTGATGATGTCAGGAAACTTGTGGATAGGTTATTGGTGATAGCTGGGGAGGAAAATGCTGGCAACCACAATTTTTACAATGAAAAGGTTGGAATTATGGACATGATAAGCACAAAATTGTCTAATTTTATAGTGAATGACCCTAAGGGGATTGGATATCTTATAAAAATTATTAATACTCTACCACCTAAATTTTGGAATATTTCTGAGGGTCGGGGGTTGGTTAATGACATTATAAACAAGCTGCCATTTGAACTACACATTCCAGGCTATCAGTATTGTGGTCCCGGTACAAAATTGGACCATAGATTAAACAGGGGTGATCCTGGTATAAATCCCCTAGATGCTGCTTGTAGAGACCATGACATAGCATACAACACACATACCGACCTTGACAAGAGACATGTTGCAGACAAGAAATTAGAAGAGGCTGCATTTGGTAGATTTGTAAGCAAAGATGCTTCTTTGAGTGAAAGAATAGCAGCATTGGGGACCACCATAGCTATGAGCACCAAACAAAAACTGGGGTGGGGGTTGTGAACATGTATATAATAAACCTACAATGAAGGCCAAGGGTGTTATGTATCAAATACCTTATGCAGGTCTCAAATCTCTTAAAACTATTGACAGTCTTTTAACCAAAAAGCAGCGCAAGAAAAAAAGCTCTTGTCTTGCAAAGGGCCATGGTATGAAATTGTTGCTTAGTACCCCCCAATTAAAAAAATTACAGCAATCAAGAAAAAAATCACATGTGGGGGGATTCATATTTACTATCCCGGCCATCTTAGCAGCTCTCGGGGCTGTTGGGAGCTTGGCTGGGGGATCAGCTGCCATAGCAAAAACGGTAATAGATGCCAAGAAAAATAGGGCAGAATTAGATGAGCAGAGGCGCCATAACCTGGCCATGGAGAAAAAGGGCAAAGGTCTTAAGAGAGCCATGAATAAGTTTAAAAAAAACAAGAGGCGCTTACAAACCAAGATATTGAAGCTTTAATCAAGCCATTGGGCATCAAACATTTTAGAGGTGTGTACATGTCTGATTCTTTACCGGAACAACCACTCAACAAAGAGTGTGGCATTGTTAATTTGGATGAGTACAAAAATCAGGGCACTCACTGGATCTGTTATCTTAAATATTTAAACAATAAGGCATTTGTGTTTGATTCATTTGGAGGTGTTCCACCTGAAAATTTAGTAAAATATCTAAATTCAGCTAATCTTTATTACAATAATGCCCGTGTTCAAAACTTCAAAGATGTTAATTGCGGACATTTGTGTTTATCTGTTCTCAGATATATGTCTCAAATAAATAAACCATCAATTGAAAATTTTCAAAAAGCCTTGTGGTATCTGAAACATCATGGGGGTATTCCATCTCACCAGCCAAAATTCAATATTGAAACTCAAATTGCATGATGACATAGTGTATCCCAAAACAATAGCTCTCAGAGCATTTTACGGCATGTACCTGATCCCTAATATTACGCACCACAACAATACAATTGCAGTAGGGGATCAAAAAATTGTCATCACTCCAGGGCAATATAATCTGTCCACTCTAAATGCTCAATTACCCAGAGGTGTAGTGTTAAGTCAAAATTCTGTCACTCACAGAGTAGAGATTGTATCTGCTACGGAGACAGTACATCTGGGTACTATAGGAGAGCTGTTAGGATTTGAGAACAACACAAAACTTGAAGCAAGCATCAAACACACTGCTATGAATATACCTAAATTCTTAGCCATAGAGACTCTGAATATTCACTGTAATGTGGCTGAGGGTATGATCACCAAATCAAATGGCATAGGCACTCACAAACAAACCGGCATCATTGCAACATTCAAACCTAATTCCGAATTCATGGAGCCAATCATCTACAATCCATCCCCAACATTATATTTTCCTGTGTGCCATAATAGAATAGATTATATTGAATTGATGGTCACTAATGAAAAAGAAGAATTAGTTGATTTTGCTGGAGCCACAACAACTGCTATCATAGAGATTAACATTTAAATAAAAATACATACGATGGAAAATATTGAGAGTTATGAGCTACAATCATTCCCCCCAAACAGGAGGACATTTGCAAATTTAAATCAACCCAACACAGAGATTGAGGTTGATCTTGATGTAGGGGATGGCTTTATACACCCCCACAGAGCAGATCTATACATCAAATTTGATGTTGTAAAGCTCGATGGTACAGATTACCCGGCAAATTCAAATATAAGATTGGTGGACAATTTTGTGCCGCATCTATTCTCTGAAATTGAGATCAGAAAGCATGGCGTTGTTATAAACAGAATAGATTATCCTGGTATTACCTCCACAGCTTTGGCCACATTAAAATTATCCAAAACCGAAGCTTCATACTACAAAATCGGTGGATTTGAGGCTGGTGATAAGATATTAACCAAGAGCCACACAGTGCTGTTCCCCATGCGCCTGTTGCCAGGATTCTTCTCGGATTACAAAGAAATTATGTGGAAGGGCGGGTTAAGAATCACATTTAGAAGAGCTGCCAATGATAATAATGCTTTGATGAGGTACAGCACATTAAACCCTACGGGGGAAGCTATGCCTAATACTCTACCTGATGCAGGCAAATGCATTATTCAGACTATGGAGTTAAGAATCCCGGTTGTTGAATATGAGGCCAGTTATGCTCTTAAATACAAAGCTGATATCCTAAAAAATCCACAGATTCCTCTTCAATTTTACACATATCAATCTGTACAGAAGCCTGCCTCTGGTACTTATTATGAGTTTGATGCCACAAATTCATTCTCTAGTATACAATTTGACATGCCTGATTTTGTGGTGGTACTGTTTCAGACTGGGAGACACAACAATCAGGAAAAAAATTCAAGTAGATTTGATAACTGCAACATCAAGAACATTTATCTTAAAAATGGCAGAAATGAGGTCTTTCCTAGAGAAAATTACAATTTAGACATGTCCAAGGATGATTTCCTCAAATTATATGAGGCTTTTTCGGCTTTCAAAAGGGTCACTACTGGCAGTACTGATATGTATTACTCACCAGATGAATTCAAAACACGGAGACCCATGTTTGTAATCAACACTTCAAAAAGAAAACAAGTTGTAGTGAACGACCGGACAAACATTAAAATTATCTGTGAATTCCACGAGGCATTACCCGATGACACCATTTGTAGTGTCATTCTCATAGGTGAAAAATCATATGTTTATGATGTAAGAAATGAGAGAGTCACGGAGCAATTCTAGAAGAATTACATTGTTTTAATATTAGATATGTAAATTGAACCTGGTATCCAAGAACTTAAACCAGAAATAAATATGTATGTGTGTATGTGTGTGTGTGTATATATGTGTGTGTGTGTGTGTATGTGTGTGGATGGCCAGTTTTAAGTGTGGCCACAAGAGGGGCATATTTTTAACAAATTTATGGATAACAATCTCACAGAAGTGCCTTTTGTAAGTATAAACAAATCAATCTGAGAGGGTCATACTTTCTGAGGAAATTCCCGAGGGCATTTTCACAAAAATCTTAGATTAGACAAGATTCCACACTTGAACAAAAAGCTCATATGCTCATGTTAAGCTTGTTTTAAGTATAGCAAATCTGCTTGAGGAGGGGTTCATACTTTCTCGGGTTTATAGTACCGTAAATACAACTACTTAAAGTACAAAAATGAAATAAATATTTCCTGTACATTTTGAAGCATGATTTTAATGCTATTATTACATGCAAAATTTCAAGTTGTTGTACTGTATTCCAATATAGGCCTTACATACACAGTAAATAACTGAAGTAACAAGAATATATTGTTTGAATTTGACCATTTGTTGATTAAATCACCACTATTCTTTCTAGCTTTCTTGCAATTTCATACACATGATCCATAAAATGAAGCCTCATCGTATCTAATACAACACACAAATCTTTGATAACTTCAACTCTTTTTACTGCAAATGAGTCTAATTTATAACTATGTGCCACTGAATTTTCCTTGTAAAAGTAATAATAAATTATATTTCTGTATTCATAACAAGTTGGTTATTAGCCACCAGTTACCGACTGCATTAAGATCAGCTTGCATCTGAATATGTCTATCATAAGTATCTATTTCAGTGAATATCTTGATATCATCATCATAACAATTTTTTTTGATGCTTAATTACTTTAGAAATATCATTGAAATAGATAGCAAAAAGAATTGGCCCCAAAGGAAATCTCTGGGGCACTCCATTGTGTATTTTACCTGGAGTAGAAAATGTTGATTTAATGCTTACACAGAAAGTTCTATTACTAAGATAACTCATGAACTAAGCACAATATCTAGGAACACATCCATAATTGTTGAGTTTCTGAATCTACCCAGGAAATGAATATAAAATCTGTAAATCTGATTATTCTGTTTTTATTTTAAGATATTGGTTATTTAACGTTCCTATTATTTAAAAATTCTTCATATTCCAAGGCGTGGTTTAACTGATATCATGATCTCGTTAATGTATGATAGTAGCGAATGTGCTGTGGAATTAATAAATGAAAATAAATGCATAAGTATCAGTCAAGTTAAGGAGATATCAGCGCTGTTGCCAATGACGGTTATTAAGAGCATTTGGACAGTAGACTTATTTTGTTGTGTTAAAACGAGTCTATGAATAAACTTATTATTTAACTCATATCGTAGCATGGAGTTGCTCATAAGTGTTTAACCCTTAGGTTGGTTTGATCAAGATCTTTTTTATATTCGAAAATTTTACTCCTCCATTATTTCCCTGCTAATTTCATGTTTGCTTCTTGTCTTCTTTCTTCTTCGTTCTTTGTTTCACGTTCAGTAAAACTTGTGTATATTATGTTCTTTTTACTTTGTTCCATTTCTCCATTTGTTCCTGTCTTCCGCTAATGTCTTCAATTCTCTGTAGCTTCCGCAATTCACTTCCTGAACTATTTGTTTCATACACTTCATCCTAGGCCTGCTAACGTGGTTTATATTATAGGGTTGTTAAAGGTCTTCGAACTGTAAATAAATTCAATTCCAGTCCAGGAGAGAAAATCAGCAAGCATAAATGAGTTTTGGACGTAAATAACCTTTTTATCAGTAAAGTGTTTCAATTTAATTCAGGAACATTTTTCCTGATCAATTTAAAAATTCGCTCCAGATCAATTTAAATACGGTCCAGGAACCTTTTTTCCGGATCAATTTAAATACGGTCCAGGAAGCTTTTCCCGGATCAATTTAAATACAGTCCAAGTTAGGTATTGGAATGAAACAATACGCAACTTGTAGCGAATTTAAATTGTGCGAGAAAAAAAGGCCCCGGTCCTGTTACGGAATCCAATAGAACCAATTAGAATTTATTGGTTATTGGACATTTAACCACCCTGGTTTATCCTTCCATTCTTCCTTCAATTACAGTTTTCATTATTCCTTCATGTCTCAGGATATGGGATACCATCCTGGAACTTATCTAAACGATTGATTTTTCACATGTTCTCTTGTTATGTGCACGTCTCAAAGCATCTTCTTTTGTTACTCTGTCTACCCATCTGATCTTAAACATTCTCCTGTAGCATCATATTTCGAAGTCTTCTAATCTTTACCTTTGAGCTTCAGTCATGTTCAATGCTTCGTATCCATATATAGCTTCCTTGAAGGTTAACATTTGTTTCTTCTGACGAAGGCTCTGTTTGCCTGTACTATCTTTCTTGTGATCTTTTTCTTTTATCCTTAGTTATTGTACTCTCAAGATAGTAACATTTCTTTACTTCACTTCACTATTCTTCTCTATCATTGTGTTTGTTCTAAGAGCCTAAGGTTTTTTGCTACATACCATTATTATTCGCGTCTTTCGTTTTGTAACCGCCCTGGAGGACGTTTCCACTTCGTATATATTTTATATTCTGTTTGAAATACTTATAAAGTACTCAAATACGCTATTTTGCACTCTTTCTATTTTAACACACAGAACGTAATGGGTGTTAGATAATTTTAGGCTCAAGAAGTACTCTTGTGCGTCAAAGTATAAATTAAGAGAACTTAGTTCTACCATGTTGGTCTTCCGTTAATTGTACACAAGGCTTTGGGACTCCTGTCCTCGTTGCTTAGACAGAAACAATGGCTTGGGATTAAACATTTACGCCTTCTCTTTGTTCATCTCGATTCACCTTGTTCTCAAGGGTCATACACGGCATCTGCTCCAAAGCTCTGTTCAATGAATTTTCTTGAAGGTTCCTTAAGTGTGCTTGAAGTGAAATCTGTTTGACGTGACATTCATCCTAACAAAGGAATTCGTACTGAACTATTCTTCTATGTTTATTTATGTAGCCTAATATATATTTATTTGTTTAGTTATTTCGCCTTGTTTTCGATGGCAAAGTTAAGACTGTGGAGGCCTTCTCTATTACTTAACCATGGTTACGTCTATATTTTTCATTGATATAAGCAGAGGAAAAGGAAAGAAAAAAGTACACACAATAAACAAAAGAGTACATACAAAAAATCTAAACCTAGAACAAAAAAAAAATACATACGTGAACACATACACGCGCGACTCATTTAAGAAATATTTGGGTAGTAGCTATTACATTTTAGAATGTTCAAGGATATTTGTGTCCTTTTCTGCAGTTGGTATGCGTATTAGATTTAAGTTGACAGGGTAGGAAATATCTCATTTGGCTCTTAAAAATAGACACAGAGGATACATCTCGAATTTCGAGGGGCAGTTTGTTCCACAGACGGGTAGTGGACATCGTGAAGGAGTCTGTGTAGAAATTGGAGTTGTGAACGGGAATGGACAGCTGAGATCTCTCTTGCGATCTGGTGTTAAGGCTATGGGGTTCGGACGTGAATGATTTTCTGCTTGAGAATTAAGAATACTTCCCATTTTGTCACATTTGACAAATCATTGAGAAAACATAACATTTTCCTTCCCTCACGAAAATAAAATAATGGTAAAAAATATTAAAGCACGAGCAACTAAATAACGACAGAAATATTGAACAGCAATTGACGCGTAAGTACGTTTTAGATATGAATTTTGAAGAGGTTTTCTCGGGCTATTAACCAAGTGAGTTCTGGAGAAGATTTAAGAGAGCTTACCCCGCACGTTCATCTTCAGAATAATGAAGTGGTTCCGAACTTATTGGCTAGGGTTGAGTTTTGAAATTTCCAAGTGAAATCATCTCGAGAAGTTATGTGATGGAGAACCCAAAATTAACCTTTGTCATGATTATGCATAAAAATTGATCGATGCTACTGATTTGGTATTTGTGTGTGTATGTGCGCGTGCGCACGTGTCCTCGATATGAAGAGAGTAAAATTGAATTTAATGATAACGTATTTTCCAATAAAAAATACTCTATAGCGGATACACTCATGGTGGAATCTGATCCCATACTGTGTTTTATGGATTGATCTCGGGGTGATATAAAGTATGGTCGGAAATAAAGTACACAGAAAGCGGGCAACACTGTACACCGTCCAGTTGGCTACACTTTTTGAAACTAGGTGTAGTGGGGGTGCATCCCAGTGTCAGGCTGGGGCAAAGAAATTGTGTTCCACTAAGTAGACGCTTGGCGGTGTTCAAGTTCAGAAGATTCAGCAAAATCTTGTCTGCTGCTTTAAACGTGCATTTGATTAGTCAGCACGAACCACGTGATCATACACTAAGTGCTACACCGCTCCAAATTGTTGTTCAAGAGGTGCAGACAACAAATACACTAACTGACACCAAATCAACGAATTCGACGAGTCGGTGTTGCACCGTGTAAAAAATTAAACACGTGAGTGTCGAGCGACATACTCTGTCTCTGCATACTTTTGGCCCACTGTTTGCAATTATTTTGTTCTCGTCACACTCGCCAATTCCAGGAAAAAAATTAATAAGCAGTGGATAAATTCATGTGCCTTATAAATCAATAATTATAACTAAAAACCTCACACATTGTCGTCACTTCAACCTTTGTGTGTTACACTCCAACATAAAAATGTTAAAACGTTATTTATATATAACATGTACGTGTACATTTAAGTAAGTATATAAAATCCTTGACGATGCTGACATGCATTCGCAGGAAATTCTATATTAAAATATAATATGGCTTTGAAAAAAAGATATATTTGTCGTTTTCTAAACCAACTTTGACCTAAATGCACATTTTTGTATTTTCCTTATCGTCCTTCGCTTGTATGCACATTTCTTTTATAAAGAATGAAAATGATGAGTACTTTGGGTAAAAATGAATAAGGATGATCAGATGGAACTGGTAAATATACAATAACTAAGATTAACTGATTTGGTTTATTTACTTCGCTTTACTCTCTTGACTAATGATGAGTGATATTAAGATGAAATTCATAAAGGGACACTAGGAAAGAACATTAATGTCTAGGCTGGGATTCGAAATTGGGACCCCTGGCGTCGTAGCGCGCT
Organism: Lepisma saccharinum; assembly: GCF_977018435.1. NCBI lineage: Eukaryota > Metazoa > Arthropoda > Insecta > Zygentoma > Lepismatidae > Lepisma > Lepisma saccharinum. The sequence continues at coordinate 187,485,737 of NC_139230.1, read as the reverse complement.
ACGCTAACCACTCCACCACAGACATCGATACCACTCCACCATGGAGGCCGGCTTTACTATTTATTTATTTAATTAAAGTTTCAGATGCTGTACTGAATGACCATTTTATACTGAAACTGTAGCAACAAGAAGAAAATAAAAACAATAATAAAAATATAAATAACAACAACAAAACAAGACAATACAAGATGGCAGACGAAAAAAAGAAATTGTTACATGTACATTCTTAGCGATTGTCGGAAACTGTGTTCTGACAAGAAAATATCGTTATTTATAGGCAGGTTGTTATATAAGTGGGGGAGCCTATAGTAAAGAGACCGCTGTAGGAGAGAGAGCCTTGTAGCGGGAATGTGAAATAGTTTTACGTTGCGGGTTGGCCGTGTGGGTACTCGTAGATGAAATTGGTTGACAAGGAATTCGGTTTTAATTTTGCCATTAATGATTTTGTGCAAAAATTTCATGTCTGCTAGTTCGTGAAGAGTGTGTGGTGACTGGATCTTCAAAATAGACATAATATCTGTTTTATGGAGGTGTCTGAGAGAAGGAATTCTATGGCGAGCAATGGCGAGGAAAAAGCTGAGGACAGAATCAATCCTGGAAAGATTAGTTTTAGAAGCCATAGTCCAGATGGGGGAGCAGTATTCAAGAATGGGAGAGATAAAGGATTTGAAAAATATGCTAATGGCTGATTGGTTTTGGATTTCAGGGAACCTGTACAGAATACCAAGGAGACGCATGGCTCGTTTAGTAGTATATGTAATGTGATCATTGAAGTTTAGCTTTTCATCGATGATAACACCAAGATCTTTTTGATAGGAAACATTTTTGATGGGACAGTTTTCGAGAGTATAAAGAGAGTTCAGTTTGTTCCTTTTTAAGGAAATGGTGAGGCAGGAGCATTTCTGAGGATTCAATTCAAGTTTCCACTGGCGACAACACACAAGTAGTTCTGTAAGAGCTTGTTGTAGGATTAGTGAATCGCGTTCCGATGAAATTTCTTTGAATAGTTTACAATCATCGGCTAAGAGAAGTACATTTATGGGAAGAGAAGACAGTCTGTCGGGGAGATCATCCATGTAAAGAAGGAACAAAAGTTGGCCTAAGACACTCCCCTGGGGGACGCTGGACAGGACGGGTAGAAAGCTGGAAGAGGAGCCACAGAGGATAACACGCTGCTCTCGTGCATGCAGATAGTCTGTTAGCAAAGATAGAAGTTTACCATGGATGTGAAATCTGGATTGTAATTTATGAAGAAGGAGATTATGGTTAATTTTATCGAAAGTTTTTGAAATGTCCAAATATATAACGTCAAGCTGGGAATTGTTTGAGATAGACTGAGTAGCATGAGAAAGTAATACTGATAGATTGGTCAAGCAAGAGCTGCCTGGAAGAAAACCATGCTGAGCAGTATTTATAAGGGGAGATGTGAACTTCAGCAACCTGTCCTTGATTATTTTCTCACAGATGATAGAGAGAGGTGACAAAAGAGAGCTAACAAAGAACACTAATGTACAGTCCCCTACGTTTACCTTAATTTTCAGTGGAAAGTAAAAATTTTACAACTAAAGGTTCTTTTTTGAAACACTATTAATGTAGCAGGCAATCACGGAGCTGGAGTCGCTTTCCCCCTCCACGCAATCCCGTTCCCTCACACGTGTTCATTTGTCGAGCCCTCTCGAGTCACCACTTGCGCAGACACTTGCTTTCGTTTGCTCGCTCCAGAGATTCCTGGGACAGAGCATGGTTCGCCACAGACGCTGGTACAATAAGGGAGCTGTCAGACTGAAGTGGCAACGAACACGGGCCCCTTCATTTCACAAATAAGCGTTCACATGGATGGGCGACCAAAGGACCAAAAAGCGACACGTGCAAGTTGTCGTTTCACTCCAGTACGAAATGCTGCATTTATTTCTGAAGGTTCGTTTCCAAGTGACACCAGCCTATCATCACTTGTCGCCTGTCACTTCGGTCTGAGGGAGCTTTCAGACCGAAGCGACATGGACAATCAGCACGTGCGGCTTGGAAACCAACGTTCAGAAATAAATGCCAATTTTTAAACCGAAAATTTTAAGATTTTTAGCTAACAGCTTCTTAGCTGTTCCAGGGCACCCACACGATCCGGAGGCAACAGATCGACTGCCGGCGCTTAGCGGCATGCAAGTGCTCCTGGGAGCACTCACGTGACCGTAGCGCCACCAGCCGTTGGCTGCGGTCCCCGAATCAGATGCCTGCGACTGGCAGCATCTGCTTTATTTAAATCAGTGGTTACATGAGTACAATCAAATATGCAGTGTTTCACAATAGATCTTCCTCTCCACCTCAATACCTTAATCTCCGGAGAACTACTTTATCCCCCACCCTTCCCCGCAGCAACTTCTCTCTTCATTCCACACTAACGCCGTTACCTACTCACTATAACTGTCAAAAACCCATTCTTAGCACACCGATACCTGGCCTGAAACCATGTGCCTTCATTATTCCCCCTCAGTTATCCATATCCCCCCCGCCATCGCCACTCTCACTTTCTCCCCCTGAATCAGTCCTACTCACACCACCGCACTCACACTCTGCACAATCCTCGCCAGTCTCCTGGTCTTTCTCACACACCCCATTCAGCCCCACCTCATACTTCTCTCATAGCTATGAAGACCCCCAGAATGACCCCTGCCCCAATCTATCGTCTCATTCTGCTTCCCTGATTGACCTAGTCGAACCTCCAAGTCGGTCAAATCTAAACGTTCTAAACCCGGAAGCTCCTCCCTTCCATGTACAAACAAAATACTTAAATTTTACCGCACCAGTCATAATGAACCCACCCCGACCAGAATTCAAAGATACCCCAAAAACGAACATCAACCCAGCAATGATATACCGTAAATTCGAACTTGATCTACAACTTAGCCGGCTTGCAGAGAGGGATAATTTAATCACTGCGCTGTGTTTGCTGGTTAGATTAAAACATGATAACGGAAAATCCATTACATTCCCTTACCCGGAGGATGTGGATAAGATGATCCTAAGATGCAGCAACATCCCGGTTAGTCCGGATGAATTGCACGACTTACTAAAACAAATGTTTCACCGAAGGGACCTAAAGCTAGACTTAGAAGAGGTCTACAAAGATTTCGCAAGGGGATATGGAAGAGTTGTCCAGGATTCCACCAAGCCTTGGCCGTCGTGCAGCTCTGTAATAAGACATTAACGAGAAACAAGTTAGGCATACTGCAGGTAAATCTGAATGGAGCGAAACTGGCCACGGAGGAGATTTTCATCTTAGCTAGAACAAACAACGTCGACTTGCTGTTGTTACAAGAACCTTACATTCTAAACGGAAAGGTGATACATGCACCGTTGGACGCTATACTAGCCTATAACCAAAACCAGAATGTCAAAACTGCAATAGTAGCACTAAATAAAAACATAAATATGCTCAAAATAGAACAGTTATCTGATTCACACACAAACTGCGTAGAAATAGGATACAATAAACAAAATTTTACAATCATAAACACATATTGTTAATATAGTCACAGCATCGACAAATATATAGACCACATCAGAAAAGCCTGCAGGGCCTATTCATACAACAAGATTCTGGTGACTCTAGACAGCAACTCTTCCTCACCCCTCTGGTTTGGCAGGGATATGGATTCCAATGGCGAAAAAATGATGAACCTTCTAGCTGAACTAAACTTAAATGTAGAAAATCAACCGGGTAACCCACCAACTTACCGGGGTAGAGCGGGGGCGAGCAGTAATATTGATCTAACTCTATCCAACAACCGCATAAGCCCTCTTATAGAGGGATGGAAAGTCCTGGACATGGTAACAACCAGTGACTACAACGTCATTGAGTTTTATGTCAACCTGGAAGGTGCTCCAAAAACCCACACGATGAGACCACCTACCTACAACTGGGCAAAAACGGACAAGACTGCTCTGCTAAACAACATCGATCTGCCAGAATGCTCTAGATCTGCAAATAACGCAAATGATTTGGCAGAATTGCTCACGAAACAGCTTCAAGCTTCAAGAGGCATCCACGCCTACGCACGATATGGACAGACCTCCTAAACCATGGTCAAACAAATTGACAAGGCTTTGGAACAACATGCGCAGATCTCGAAAACTATACCAAAAACCAAACATTCCTGACATAAGAGCAACTTATCTAGAAGACTATAGAAGAGCAAAGTCTAAATATGCAGAAGAGTTGAAAAGCTTCAAATTGAAAAGGTGGCATAATTTCGTAAATAGATATCTTAATAAGGATAAATGGAGTCTGCCGTATAAAATTATCACGAGCAAAACTAAACAGAGAGAGGTATCAACAACCCTAAAAAGATCTGATGGAACCCTAACCAATAACGCAAGGGAAACCGCGGAACTGATGCTGCATGGACTCCTCCCAGATGATGAAGAACAAACGGACAACGAGGAAAATGCCGCGATAAGGAGGGAACGTGGACGCTATCCTAACAACACTCCCATAGCCCCATTCACATCTGAAGAAATTGTCCGAGAGCTGACATCAATGAAAAGTAACAAGGCGCCAGGCCCAGATGGCATACCAGCTGGAGTAATCAAGCAAACGCTTCCAAAAACACTACCTTTCATTACAGCCCTCTTTAACCAATGTATTATAGGAAAGGAATTCCCCAGGGCATGGAAGGAGGGACGCCTAGTAGTAATCAGTAAGGAAGGAAAAGAAGATGCTGCGAGCTTAAAATCGTACAGACCCATCTGCCTGCTAAATACTATGGGGAAGCTTTTTGAAAAACTTATAAACAAGCGTCTGCAGGAATTCCTCGCCATGGTAGGAAAAAATGACAACCAGTATGGCTTCACAAAGGGTCGTTCTACGGAGGACGCTATAAATAAGCTAAAACAGGTTGTGGAAAAATCAGAAACGAAGCTCGTCGTAATCGTTTTCGCGGACATTAGCGGGGCTTTCGACAATTTGTGGTGGCCCCACCTCTTCTACACCCTCAGGAAAATAAACTGCCCGGTTACACTCCTCAGATTGTTGGAAAATTACTTCAAAGACAGACGAGTTCACCTCGACTTAAATGGAGTAAAGGTATTAAAAATAACTACAAAGGGCTGTCCACAGGGCTCGGTATTGGGCCCGCATCTATGGAATGTAAACCTTGAACCCTGTCTTCGAGCGCTAGAAAATGACGAAAACATTGACCAAGTTATTGCTTATGCCGATGATGTAGCGGTGGTGTGTTCGGGCAACTCGAGAGCTCAAATCGAGAATAAAGCAAATCAAGCATTGAGAACATTGGCAGAGTGGTGCAGAGGCGCAAAATTCGAACTCTCGTCATCTAAGACGAAATACCTTATTGCCAAAGGACATCTAAGTCATAAGAGGAATCCTAGCATTAAAATATCTGGCTCAACAGTGAAAAGGACAAAAGAATTTTAATACTTGGGTGTGACACTGGAGGAAGGGATGAGATTTGGGGCTCACATTCGCAAAATTACCCAAAAAGGCGAAAATACCATGAGCAAGTTAACGAGACTGGCAGCCCAAAACTATAATCTGCCACCAGGCATCATGGATACATACATAAAGTCCATATATGAACAGATTACCACATATGCGTCCTCGGTCTGGGTGGGTGGACTCAAAAATAAGAAGAATGTTAGGGTACTTCGATCCTCACAAAGGAGAATACTCCTGAGAGTAACGGGAGCATTTGGCACGACCTCCACGGAGGCGCTCCTTGCCGTAACTGGTAACATACCACTAGATAAGGAAGTGAGATGGCGAGCAGCCAAATACCAGTTCAGGAAAGGAGATGAACCGGAATTGACGAAATGTGTTGGAATCTTCCTCCCTACCCTACACGATATAAGAGCAAGATTGACAAATGAATGGCAAATGGAGTGGGAAACTGCTGAGAATGGAAGAAGAGTATATAGCTTTGTGCAAAACATCAGATACAATAAACTAGCCAGCAATCAATATTCAAGAGGACTCGTACATCTTCTGACAGGCCATGGCCCATATGGTACGCATCTCTGCCGAATAGGCAGCAGACCCACACCTGCGTGCAGCGCATGTGGTGTGATAAGAGATACGCCAGAACACAAAGTCTTCTTCTGCCAGGCAGCTGGTGAAGAGATCAAACGACTAAGACGGGAACTACCAACCACTGACATCAAAACACTCATGTCCTCAGCAGTTGGACAAGCTTAGAGCCCTGGCGAACGCAGTATCATTAGAAGAACAAAGAAAATTTAATACTCGGCTCCAAAATCCCCAACCGGAAGCGCCCATCCCGGCAAGACACAATGAAGAAGTAAGGAATATCAGGTTTCAACCGGCAAGGAATTCACACACCAGGAATGTGCCTCCCGCACCGGCTCGGCTGGACGAACAGGAGGCAGGGTAGAAAATATCTCATTTGGCTCTTAAAAATAGACACAGAGGATACATCTCGAATTTCGAGGGGCAGTTTGTTCCACAGACGGGTAGTGGACATCGTGAAGGAGTCTGTGTAGAAATTGAAGTTGTGAACGGGAATGGACAGCTGAGATCTCTCTTGCGATCTGGTGTTAAGGCTATGGGGTTCGGACGTGAATGATTTTCTGCTTGAGAATTAAGAATACTTCCCATTTTGTCACATTTGACAAATCATTGAGAAAACATAACATTTTCCTTCCCTCACGAAAATAAAATAATGGTAAAAAATATTAAAGCACGAGCAACTAAATAACGACAGAAATATTGAACAGCAATTGACGCGTAAGTACGTTTTAGATATGAATTTTGAAGAGGTTTTCTCGGGCTATTAACCAAGCGAACAGGAGGCAGAAGGAGACGAATTGTAAGAAGTGGAGGAAGCTCCGGAAAATGCTTCTAGAAGAAGATTCTTCGCTGTCTTACTGGGAAGGCAGGAAGCTGAGGAGCGTAGGAGAATTCGTCCAATCAGAATGCCTGGTGAGAAACATAAAGACTACCTTATAAGGGTGGCTGCATCCAGAACATCAAACATGTAAATTAATCCTCTAACTCATATATATATCCTCATCAGACGCAAACAAAACACATATCTTTAAATTGCCATGCTAAAGTGCACTTTACACATTTTATCCCTGCACTGGTACTCCAGTGTCTTATATTTCAGTTTCATATTTATCACCATATATCTACACTTTCAGCACCATGTTTTCACTACGCTGGAACTCCAGTGTTTAAAATAAAATATTTTTTAAAAATATTTTTCTTCTTCTTCTTTTTTATTATGTTCTTTTAAATTTTTATATTTATTATTATCTCATATATAATTTTTATCTCAAAGCATTAAGAAACCACACATACCAGTTCTAAGGAAACTCGCGCGCGCTATAATCACTCTTTACCAACTCCAAATCCCAAACTCTTGTACAGATGGAGGCTGGACACCGACAGCGGAACCCCTAGCCTCTGGGGTGGAGCATTCTTTGACAACAATAATTGCAAAACGTAAAAATAAATGGTCTTAAACCAAGAGCTCACCCGCTCTCGGTTGCCGGCTCCTGATGCAAGATGCATCAATAAACAATATTATGTAATGTATAGGGCGTGCGAGCTCCAAAAACTTCTCACTCATAGATCCTGGAGCCCGGGATCCGGTACATGCTAGTTCACCACACATTACAGCATATCAGCTAAAATTGTAATACAAACAATATGTAACGGAAGATACTTATTCACGTGGAAAAATGTATAGCATTGTACTGTCTACAAATGTAATGTAATGTAACTCAATTTATTAACTATGTTATTTAATCTTGTATTGTTTTCTTTTTATTTTCAGTCTTATGTATCTGCAATTATCAATAAAATAGTAGTGTACAACGATAACGGGGGAACCGTAATTCGAGCAAAAGACGTCCCAGTTTATTGCAGAGGCACTGGGACAAGCGTATGCCCTCGAATGCATACGGGTGGAGGTTTGGTTGTATTCGGAAGTTCCCCCCTTATTGTTTACAACCTTGGTGACAATGAAGTTCGACCAGAAAGGAATACGTGATTAAATGCACAGAGGCATAGGCGGTGGAATGGGTGACCTGCAGAAGTGACGCATGTGTGTAAGAGGAAGGCGTGTGAGCAGGCAAGAATCGTGATCCCAGCATGTTGCACCCAAGGTCACGTAAAGAACGAAAACGGGGAACTATACGCGTGACATTGAACTTCGACCAGGCACCAGACCCATACGGATAATTCCAGATAGTGGCGCATTCGACGGAAGCATGACGTCACGGACACGATAAGGGAGTCCGCCGTATATAAGCGCGTGCTGTGCACCGAGGAACCGCAGTGCATCATCACCATGGCCAGGGGCAAACATATTGACAACACCGTGATATGCACGTTAAACTTGAATGTTTAATGCATACAAACCTTTAGAAACCGCGCAGTGGAAATTTCCGCCTTATAGGTCTACTTATTTGCTATGGGGCAGCTATGTTAATAAAAAGTACAGATACAACACCTTTTCCAAAATATGCGAGTTTATTCATATTCACATAATGTGCAAGCACCATTAATCTACATAAAGAAAGATTTTCGATGTTAAACTCGCTGAACTAAACATTTTTGTGTCGTATCACTTGTGCCAGTTGGATGGATATTAATTGAACTAAATAATTAATAATGATGAATTAAATCTATTCCTTTACAGTTAAGTCAACTCCACGTAGTTTAACGGACGAGAAAGATGAACAAAATATAATTTGGGTGTGTGAGTGCCAATTCGAAACTTAAAAGTACTTATCCTTCTCCTCCCATGTCGGGGTTTCTCGGACACCTTCCTAAGGTGTCTGTCTAGAGGAAAAACTACTTCCTCTCCCTGGGCCAGAATCCAGGTAATTGAGGTAAGTTTTCGTATGGGTTGAAACCAAACGAAACGAGTTGCGCAATCTACAACTACTAGAATGTATTTATACCCATGGGATTGAGGCAAAACTCCCACAATATCACAGAAAATACGCTGTAAAGGCTTCTTAATAACTTCCGAAGTTAATACATTTACAGGAGATATGTTAGTGTATTTTGCCTTCTGACAAATTTGACATGACAGTACCTTTTGTTTAACATAATTTAACATGTTGTCCCAGGTATAAAATCTTTGCAGTTTCTTCAGTGTTCGGGACCAATTACTATGTATTCCGCCTAATGCATTTGTATGATAGAAATCAACCAATGCTTTAATCATTAGCTTTGGAACAAGAACTTTAAATGGCATATTTTTGTTTTTTGTTTTCTTAAAGACTATACCATCTTTCACAATACAATTTGGAACTTGTAATTTTTGAACCTGTATCTTGTGCAATATTTCAGCTATTTCAGGGTCTCCTTTTTGTTCTTGACGAATATTGTCAATTAGTGTACTATTATTCCAAAGTGACAAATATGTTGAAGGAATTTCTTTTTCATATAATTCATCACTCTCAAAGTCACGTTGATCATATAGACGACTTAAAAAGTCACCAACTAAATTGCGACTAGAAGACATATGGATCAAGTCAAATTTAAATTCAGATATAAATTCTGCCCACCTGGCGAATTTGGAGAATTTTTGGGCTTTTCTTAACATATGAAATAATGCCATATTATCTACCCTTAGTACAAATTTTTTATGTTTTAGGTAATATGAAAATTTCTCTAAGCAAAGTACAAGAGATTTTAATTCATGCTCATAAATTGTTCTGTTTTTGGAACTTTCTGGTATCTTTTTAGAGAAAAATGCAACTGGTTGGAGTATCCCATCATCATCTGGTTGCATCAAACATCCCCCATAACTCTTAAGAGACGCATCAGTATCTAATACAAACGTTCTTTCAAAATATGGAAGGGACAAAATGGCATTTTCCATAAATAACCTTTTAATTTGGTTGAAACTATCTTCGTGAATCGTTTCCCATTGGAACGGTGTTTTTGGCGAACTAAGCTCGTACAGTGGTGTTGCTATTTCAGCGAACCCTGGGAGCCATGTATGAAAAAAATTGAAAAATCCCAGACAACGTCGCAATGCACGTAAATTTTTGGGACGTGGTAAATTCTTAATTATTTCTATCCTTTCAGGGTCTATTTCTATTTTGTGATCTTTAATTAAAAAACCAATAAATTTAATTTCTTTAGTCATAAAGGTACTTTTCTTTTTTGAAACTGTCACCCCGAATTTTTTCAATCGTTCAAACACAGTACGTAGGTCACGTAAATGTGTGTCAAAATCCTTACTTATGACAATAATATCGTCAGCATAATATTCTAGGCACTTGCCTCGCAAATCTCCTAATATACATTCCATCATTCTTGCGAGACAAGCTGTACCAATGGTCATACCAAATGGAACCCGACAATATCTTAATTGTTGCGTTGGCGTAAGGAAAGCAGTAAGATCTCTACTTTTTTCGTCTAATAAGACCTGGTGAAAAGCCTTTCTGACGTCGAGAACCGAATAGACGTTTCCCCGAGAGAGATACGAAAGAGATTCTTGCATAGGTTGTGTTGGGTATGAATCATACACGATCTTTTTATTCAGTTCAGAATAATCTACTACTAATCGTTTATTGGAACCCTTCCCCTTAACTATAAATGCAGGGCTCGCATAAGGAGAATTACACGGTTCAACGAGCTTTGCGTCTAATAATTCTTGAACGGCATCGTCTATTTCCTTTTGTTTCTCCTTCGGTGCATAATAAGGAGGTTTACGCACAGGAATAGTGTCTGTAACATGAATCGTATATTTCCAACCATTGAAACATCCTACATTTTCAGTCACTACCGTATTATAAGAATGTAACAACTCACCAAGTTGTTCTTTCCAGTAGTCCTCATCCTGATTTGTTTGGAGTTTGGTGCTGCCTACGTCACATCGTACTCCTGACTCAGTCCCGAAGTTGAAATTTGCCTGCCCAGGAGTTGTAGCTCTCTGAAAGCGAAAGTTTGCCCGGTGAATGTTTGGCTGTCTTCTTCTTCCACCACCTGTTCCGTATCGTTGTCCCGATGGAGTTGACCTTGGAGGCGTAGTACACGGGACTTCCTGCTGCCTGGAATATTGCTGTGGATAACTTGTCTGTAACGAATTAAAGTCTGTAAACAAACTGTTCAAATGCCATTTTATCGGTATTTTCACTTTCGCGTAAGGAACCGTAACGCACTTTTGTTGAAAGTCAAGAAGAAACTTATTGTTTTTCATAAAGTTTACACCAAGCACTATGTCCACTGGAAGGTTTTCATATAAATATGCCCATATAGGCCAAGTCAATGTGTTAAGCTGTACAGTGAATTGCACTACCTTTTTAAGGATGACGTTCTGTTCTCCTTGTGTTATTTTTAAATAACAATCTTGAACATTAACTGGACACTTTGAACGTAACAAATTAAATATTTTATTACTAATTAAGTTTTCTGTGCTTCCGGTATCAAGACATGCTTTACCATTTATCACTTTGTTTAATGTACTATCTACAAAAACTGCAGTGGCTTTTTCACTTTTTACTGGTGTTTCTTGAACACGCATATTTTGTAGCAAGTTAGCATTACGCGAACCGTAATTACACTTTTGTGAGACTGTATGTCTTGTACCACACGTATGACAGAATTTGGGGATATTTTCCTTAAAATAAGTTACATTCCTTTCTTCGTCTTTTCCCTTTTGTTGGGCACTTCGGTAAAAATCACTTTTTACCGTGAGGTGCTTTTGTAGTTTTTCGAGTATTATCTCGAATTGAGCAAAAGTTTTTGGAATTTCTAGAAACAATAATCTTTCTGATACATTTGGGAGTAGCCTGTCGATCACAAGCTCAATGAACTGAGATTCTGTCCAATTCACTTGTAGTAACAATGCACACCGCTTTCTATCTAAGAAAAATTGGAGTGGGGATTCCTTCACTGACTGCTTGCATAGCACATATGTCTGGATAATCTCATCCCTGCTCAATGATGTCACAAAAACGTTTAATATATCAGTTACTAAATGTTGCCATTGCACACCTTCTCGAAGATGTTGCAACCACTTAGGCACTAAACGTTCGTGTACTTTGTCTAGTAATGAAACAAGAACATCGTGTATAGTGAAAATTTTAAGTTCCAGAATTTTCTGAATTTCCAGCAAGAAACCAAATATAGATATAGCATCACAATTAATCAAGCGAGGAATTTTCTGTAAGAGATTCTGCATAGAGCTAGATGCTGCCTGCGCTGATATTTTAGATAGTTCTGGTCCCTTGAATATGGTCCCTGTATTCACAACAGACGTGACATTTTCTTGACGAGAAATGGGTTGAAAGTTAATCAAATCTCCCCCACTCGAGTTACCACGGTTTACACACGTGAACTCCATTGCAGATAAAGGATTTAGTTCATTATGTAACGCAGATCTTCTAGTTGAAGACATTCCGGCGAAATGATTTCCTTGTGGAGTATCTAGTAGCCCCGTTTCATCTACAGTTACGGGGTGTAAGGGGTGCTGCTTCCACGTAGTGCACCCAAAAGTCAACCTCACTTCCACGTAGTGCACCCTGGACAAGAGACTAACGAGGCTCTGGCGACTGGCGCTATTGCCAGTATAATTTTGTGTGTGTTGTCCTGTTTTATGTCCTTGTGTGTGCTGAGTGCGCGTTTACAGTCAGAACATTTTAAGGTTTTAAAGTTTTTAGTTATGCAACGTTTGAGTTGTAATTTGTAATGGTAAGGGGCTGGACCCCGTATAATGTGACGGGAGCAAATTAGCCTAAGTGCTGACGCTCCCAAAATTTTAAATTCAAATTCAAATTCAAATTCAAATTCATCTACAGTTACAAATGGGTTTAACTGGTAGTGCGCCATTTGACAGAAGTTTTAACTGCCCCATACAATTCGACAGAGAACCATGCTCTGCATCTGTATGCACGTTAAACGTGTTTGTTTAATGCATACAAACCTTTAGAAAGTGCGCAGTGGAAATTTCCGCCTTATAGGTATACTTATTTGCTATGGGGCAGCTATGTTAATAGAAAGTACAGATACAACACCTTTTCCAAAATATGCGAGTTTATTCATATTCACATAATGTGCAAGCACCATTAGTCTACATAAAGAAAGATTTTCGATGTTAAACTCGCTGAACTAAACATTTTTGTGTCGTATCACTTGTGCCAGTTGGATGGATATTATTTGAACTAAATAACTAATAATGATGAACTAAATCTATTCCTTTACAGTCAAGTCAATTCTCCACGTAGTTTAACGGACGAGAAAGATGAACAAAATATAATTTGGGTGTGTGAGTGCCAATTCGAAACTTAAAAGTACTTATCCTTCTCCTCCCATGTCGTGGTTTCTCGGACCCCTTCTTAAGGTGTCTGTCTAGAGGAAGAACTACTTCCTCTCCCTGGGCCAGAATCCAAAATGCGCTGCCTGAAGGGCTGCGACTTCGCACCAAGGTTTCCTTGTTACGTCATTGCGTAACCTATGCTTTTGCCCTCTGGTGGCAAAATTAAGAAGATTCCATCCATCTGGCACACAAATAAACAAAATGACGGCTCCGCGCGCACTACGGTCCATAGGAGAAGAGTGGTGGAGCTGCAACGGGATGGACTCAGTGAAGGGGAAATAGGGCGCCAACTGAACTTACCCAAGTCAACCGTCCACTGCATCATCAAACACCACCAAAATACGGGTACTACAGAGCCAGGTAAGGCCCCCGGTCGAAAACGCCTGCTGAGCGTGCGTGACCTACAGATATTTAGGCGCTATATCCAGACCAACAATCATGTTTCTGTGGCCGAATTACGACTGTGGACTCGAGAACGCTTTCACATTGAAGGGTCAACCGGAACCATTCGCCGTTCCCTACAGCGATGCGGTTACCAAGTGTACAAGGCGAAACGTAAACCCTTCCTTTCCATGTTGAACAAAGGCAATCGACTACGGTGGGCACGAATGTACCAGGGATGGACATTTCGGCAGTGGAACACGGTTTTGTGGACGGACGAATCCATTTTCAATGTTGTGTACGGGAAAATACGGAAAACAGTCATTTGTTTTAAGGAGGAACAGAATGAAGCAAAATGTTATGCACGTCGGGTACAGAAACCTGCGTCAGTGATGGTATGGGGATGCATGACGGCATCTGGGGTTGGCCCACTACACGTCTGTGAGGGCATTGTGAATGCACACGCCTATACACGCTTACTGGAGCGGTATCTTCCCACAGTGCGAAGGCACCTGTTCCACAGGCGGCGTCTCATCTTTCAACACGACAATGCCAGGCCTCATACAGCGCGGCTGACAAGAGAATGGTTGACTCGCCATCACGTGCGAACTCTGCCATGGCCACCATCGAGTCCCGACCTCTCGCCCATTGAGAATGTGTGGCGTGTTCTTAAGCAACGTGTGCAACAGAGGGGACCCACGACAGTGGCTGCTCTTATCGCCTGCCTGCAGGAGGAATGGCACCGCATCGATGAGGAATACCTTGAACGACTCGTCCGCAGCATGCCCCGACGCATTGCCACAGTTATTCGCCGACGGGGCGGCGTCACACCATGGTAAACAGGATCCCCTCTAACAGTGGTCGAATTTCAATGTCACGTGTAGATGGACGAAAATGTTTTATTTTGTGTGGACACCATACATTGCTGCGTTGAAGCGGAAATTTATGTTTTCCTTTGTTCCATGTAGCCTGCTGAATAAAATATGTTCAGCATATGTATGTGTTCTCCTTCTTTCACAACGCACTCCTATATTTGTGACTGGTCGAACTTCATTGTCACTAAGGTTGTATAAACAATATGAGACAAATACAAAAGTTGTTCATCATGTCAAACCCTCCGCCGGAGGCAATGTACAACAGACATATTATCACAATAAAGAAAAACCCTTTGATTATGTAAGATTAAGGCTTGATTCACATCTACGCTCAAGGAAAACTCAGGTCACTCTCCCCTAACGCTCCGCTCACGGTCAGGGGGTATCCACACTAGCGGTCAAGCTTCGCCCCGGTCAAGGTACGATCAACGTGAGTCTGGTGTTGGTTTCTTCACAGAGTACACCAATTTTTCTGTATAAAAAGCCTGCCGATTGTGGTAACTGCAATGTTTAAGAGATTTTCAACAACGGACTTGTCTGTTACAGCACTGGCATTAATTAGAAGAAAATGACAAAGAAGAGAAAGAATGGCGAAAGCGGGGAATCATTGACTTGGTTGATTTGCTTGGCTTTTATGACAGTTTTTGACTAATCTTGAGGATGAGAATAAGTGGTAATATATGATTAAATTGATCAAGGAACATCACAATGAACATCCGTGCCCAGGCCTGGATTCGAACCTAGTATCGTAGCACGCCGTGCTAATCACTCGAACAGGAGGTCGGCTATTATAAATATAATGTTTTTTGTTGATGTTATACTTTTGGTTAGAAATCGGCAAACGTTTATTTCCAACTACAATGTGCAAAACTGTAAATGTCAACAATGGTAACACTACTTTGTCGGTCTAGGTTTGACATTAAACATTTTGGGGACATTGTTTCATATCGACATTTTTGACCATTTCTTTTATTAGAAAGTTTCCTATACAACACGTGACAAATATACAGCAGGTTGTAAGCCTAGTTTCAAGCACCAGATTGTTACGCACATAGTGAAACGTGGCCTCCTTCGACTTTAAAAAAATAAATAAATAGAAACAATAGGGAGTAATTTTGTATCGTTTTCCGTAAATGAAGAACAAGTTCGTTGTTAATCTTGATTCGGGGCTAGATATCAAGAATGATTTTTCCCTTGGCAGAGGGTCGACCACCACCTCATGTCCCTTTGCACACACAAATATGAGAATTCGGTTGTCCGGGAAAATATGACCGCCAATAGATTAGCTTTTCGATTTAAGGATTTAAATTGATGCAACGGGTTGGAAAAGGTCGTTACAACTAGTGTTTATGGATCATATTTGTGGTTACTCCCTACTTATTTTTTTCATTGACTATAATTGTAATTTGTTTCGGTCAGTTTTCCATACATTTCTTTTACTCGGATTCATGAAATCGCATATTTGGACCCATGTTCTACAAACAGAATTGAGAGGAAAATATTGTGGGATTCTTTTGCTCAATGCTCCCATCAATCAATTGTATCATTACTCGCCTTTTTCTATGTTTCAATAGGTCTTTGCCTTCTGACGGCTCATCTTCTATAACTGGGTTACGTATGATCTGCAACGAGGCTGAAGACTGCTACTGAACCTTATCAGACGTTCACATTAACGATCGAGCTTCGCAAAGTTAAGCTCCGTCCCCTCACGCTCCGGTCATTCTTTCCATCAGATCGTGACCGGACCCCGAGCTGAGCGCGATTGAACGAACCTTGACCGGAGCGCCAGGTGTGAATGCTTCTCTTTAAAAAAAACATTCAACGACATTTAAACGGACCATGGGGTTCCGAGCGTTCCTGGAGCGTAGATGTGAATCAAGCTTAATAATACCACCAAAGCCGCCAGAAACGTCATCACAAGACAAGTTTCACCTGTTACTTGTCGCTTGCATGCCGCTCGAAGAGACTTCCGTGGCGGAATGGTTAACACTGCACGCTACGACGCCAGGGGTCCTGGGTTCGAATCTCTTTCTAGGCGTTCTCTGTAAGTGTTCCTTCATCACATTATTACTGATCCCCATCTTCGCGATTGGCCAAAGTGGTGGAGGAGCGAAGCAAGACAAACAAAATCAATAAATCAATCAATAATCTCTCATCCTTATCGTCGCGATTAGCCAAAAGTGGAAAAAACAACGCGAACTAACAAGAATTAAATAAGAAATGAACAGCATGTCGCTCAGACTGGACCGTTCTCTCAACATCGTGCATCGTGTCGCCTTGGTTTGTTGTTCACCAATGCGCGCTGAATGCTTGCTTGTAGACCGAAGGGGCCCGTGTTGCTTCGGTGTGACACTCCCACGTTACTTGTCGTTCACGCTCTGAAAGCTCTCTGAAAGGTACCTAAGGGATATTTCATACCGAAGTGACAAGCGACAGGGGTGTTTCACACGTAAGTGACAGGCCACACTGTACCACAAATTGTATACCCTAGAACAATCCAATTCTTCCTCAGCCTCTAGAAAGGCGAACCGAAAAGGACACATGTAGCTCGTTGTTCCGGTGTGAAATATTGCATTTATTTCTTACGGTTCATTTTCAAGTAGCATGCAACTAGGATGCCATGCGAGATGCCTCTTGTCGCTCGTCACTTCGGTTGAAAATTTCATTAAATTACCTTGTTATATTTCAGTTCATATACTTATTCACATATTAATGTGTGTGTGATGCATGATTTTGTGGTTTTATGCTGCAAAATTAACAAGGCTATACATTGTAAAAATAATAAATTTTGTTATTTTGCATGCTGTCGATTGTGTGCATTTCTAAAAATAAATGGTTATACAGGGTGGGCACAAAGTCCCGTGACCCCCATCCATATTGTGACTGCAATTGCTAAATTATTATTTGTTGCTAATGCATGTATATATTGCATGTTGCAGGTGTAAATCATGGCTGACACAAGTGACTACACCATTGAACAACGCCTGATTGCCAGCTGTTGGGTTCACGAAAGAGAACGAACTGGACGAACATTGGAGAATGTGCGAACAGACTTCCAACAGCGGTGTGGACGAGCCCCTCCTCCCAAATTCACATTGCTGCGATGGGAAAAAGAAGATTTTTACCACCGGTAGCGTGAAGGACAAACCACGAAGTGGCAGACCGTCCACCAGACAGGAACAGTGCAGAGAGGTAGCCGAATCCGTGGTAAGCTCCCCAATGAAGTCGACGCGGAAGAGATCCGCGGAACTGGGCATACCCCGGCCCACAATGCGTAATCACATGAAGTTGGATTGAAAGGTACGACCATATCGACCGATGATTGTTAATGGGTTATCGGACAATGACTCGATGCGCAGGAAGGACGCATGTGCCGCACTGCTTCAGACATTTGACACGATACCGAAGCGGGGGAGAGTAATCTTTAGTGATGAGTGTGCCATTTATCGGAGCTCCCGGGCACGAAACGCTGTGTTTTGGTCAAAGGAAGACCCTTATTTTTACGAAGAACTGGAGAACAAACCTCCTCATGTCATGATATGGGCGGGCATGGACATTAAACGCCTTTATGGTCCTCATTTTATGGACAATG
Source organism: Lepisma saccharinum (assembly GCF_977018435.1). Lineage (NCBI taxonomy): Eukaryota > Metazoa > Arthropoda > Insecta > Zygentoma > Lepismatidae > Lepisma > Lepisma saccharinum. The sequence continues at coordinate 187,467,573 of NC_139230.1, read as the reverse complement.
TTGTGAATCAGCATGAATATCTGAACATGCTCCGTAATTGGTTTGTACCCTTCTTGACAGACATGGGGGTTAGGCAGACATGCTGGTTGCAGCAAGATGGTGCACCCGCTCATTTTGCCATTCGAGTTCGCGAGTACATCAATGAAGTCTTTCCACAACGTTGAGTTGGTCGTGGGTCTTCTGCCTTACGGGCTCCACTTGACTGGCCACTTCGCAGCCCTGACCTCACAACATGTGACAATGCACTATGGGGTTTTATCAAGGAAATTGTTGCCAAGGACCGTTATGATACGGTTGAAGAATGAAAGACGCTGTGCGGAGAGCGTTCACGCACGTTACTCCAGCAATGTTGAGGAAGATGTCACACAGGACATGGCGACGAATAATTCTGTGTTACGAAAATGATGGGGTTCATACGGACCCTTTGGACAGTTAATGACAGTTAAGATGTAGGCATATGATCTGTGAAATACTGGATTGGTATACGTAATACCATATCATATATTAGTGGGGTCACGGAACTTTGTGCTCACCCTGTAGATAAAGTAGAGCAAATTCCAATAGATATCATTAAAACAAAATATATAGAAATAAATATAATGTATACCCCTTTTGGGGAAACAAGCTACACTATATCTAGGGGATCTGTGGAGCAAGGCTGCACATAACGGTAGAGAAGGAGAAATAGCGAGTCGGATGGTAGCTTCAGCCACGTTTTCCCTTCCATGCACTCACGTCCCCTCTCACGTGTTCATTGGTTGAAACCTGTCGAGTCACAACATGCGCAGAGACTTGTTATCGTTCGCTTGCTCCAGGGATTCTCGAGACATAGTGTAGGCGTCGATAAAAATTAAAATTCAATACAGGATGATGGTTGTGTTTCATGATACGATATATACTGTGTCCCTGGTATCCCAGGAGTAAGCGAACGAAAGCAAGTCTCTGCGCAAGTAGTGACTCGAGAGAGCTCAACCAATGAACATGTGCGAGGGAACGAGATTTTGTGGAAAGGGAAAAGGGACTGCAGCTTTTGTAGAAGCCTGTACTGCTTCGCTCTGCCTACTCGCTTTCTCCCCTTTTCTACCGTTATGCGCGGCATAGCTCCAGAGATTCCCGGCCTGGAGTATAGAATTGTATAATTGTTTCAGTAAGTCTCTAATAAGAGCAAATTCTTCTCCTGACATTTTATGCACACAATAAATAATAATTATTATTCCCACGGGTTGTTCTTTTGCAATAATCTCTGCAAGAGGTTGTCAGGGGATCGTTGTAGACCTTCGATGTAGACTACTTTAATTCTAACTCACGGACTTCCGGTTCGGTCAACGTTGATTTACTTTACGCTTGGAGCATTAATTAAACTCTGAAGAGGCGGGGCCTCAGAAGAACAAACCCCAGGCCATTCTACTCCGTAATTAGAATGTCTCCCCTACTAACACCCGCAATAATGGCAACTGGTCAACAAATATCTTCGTTAAAATTGGAACTTGTTTCGGAGCTCTACTTGCTTTGTCTATGCAGCACAAAGTCTCCATAGTAAAGGATCTGGAGGCCCTCCATCAGTCTTTTAACAGCTAGGCATTGGCTGCCGCTGGAACGTTGGTTTGTTTCTAATGCGCAGTGCCCTAAACAGTTTTGAAACTGTCATAATTTTAAATAGGTCGAAAACTTTTCGCAATTCCTGTGATTGGCGTCGCCGAAAGTTTTTGTAGGAGGGTGAGGCCATTGATAAAACTTTAATAGAAATAATAACAACAATAATAATTATTGCCACGGTTATAATTTTTATTTTACAATAATAACTATTATGAACTAATAATAATAAACCTATTATATTATTATTATTATTATTATTATTATATAAATGGGGATACTTTCTACTCCATCCACCAGACGAATGAGGATCCTATTGTATTTTTTGTTAACTATTACACACCTTGTTCAAGAAAAGGCTTTGAAAGTTATGAAGAATTTTTACTCATAAAGTTGATATTGTGTGACTTATCACATGAAACTGTAATTTTTTGAAACTATGGAACCATATATTCTTTGAATTAAATGGTAGAATGTGAAACTACGTATAATCTGATTTCTGAACTTTACACTATTTTCTTCGATGTAATGCAGTTTGATTATTTTGTTCAAATGCTAACAAGTAAACTTTATTTCTGTTATTAACATTAGAAACGACAAGCATTCTGCTTCTTGTAATTTCAGTCAAACGATGCTATGTTTCAGGGGGGTCGACGGACACGTTCGACTCCCCCCTCCCCTCTCGACGTCCACGGTTCTTGTATATTTCTCCTTAATAGTAATATTTTGTATTTGTTCCAATCTTCAATGACTTAAAACTGGATACATCAGTAAGATATGTTTGTGGTTATGGATATATTACCATTGTTTATGTGTTTCATTTTCATATGGTTGTTTTTTTCTTGATTTGATGATTTGAAATTGATGATCTTCTTTGCTCAACTATTTCATATTTTTTTCTAGATGTGGGTCATTTTCCAAAACATGCAGGTAACGTCCTGTATATGTTAAACTTCACATTAATAATCAGGTAAGTTTGATCATCCATCACTTGCAGGTACTTACTGCATAATCACATTATTATTATTATTATTATTATTATTATTATTATTATTATTATTATTATTATTTGTTTCTCAAAGTAATTTGTATATTTAGTTTCGTCCTAACTTTTATTGAGAAATACAGGGTGACCCAAAGCAGTGACAAAAAAGTATATCGTTTATCTTTTAGGACCACTTTGTATATTTGTCGATACATTCAAATACGCGATCTGCACATTTCAAAATCTGAGCCATGTAATTCATAATTATTTATTATTTATCTTTACTATTACATATTGATCCTTCTATGCAGTCTTGTACAATATTTACCCTAGCTTACCCTTGCCGTACGAGAAACGCACTTACCTGAAGGGGGCGGCTCACAGGCCTACACTTTTCTTCATGATTAAAATTCAAGAAACCATTTTGTCATTGAATCAGTGCTTCCTTTGTTGATTATATAAGCGCAGTTATTCATTAATTATAATAATTATTAATATTATCATCATTAATAAGAAATAATAACCAATTATTGCATGAGTGTCACACAAGTATTTTAACATTCACTAAAACTCACAAAAACCATAATAATTTTTCATTAATGCTTTTGTTTATAGAGGTGTAGTTGTTCATTAATGATAATAATTACCAATATTACCATCATTACCAACTGATAGACACATGATAAGAGGAAGAAGAAGAATTTGTATTCTAAGCATGTTATTGATTGGTTGTTATAGTAACCTTGTGTAAGATGTACGTGAATGGCTTCCAGGCATTAAAGTTATGTTGTTAATTTGAACCTACGTGTTTGTATGTCTTGTAAATGTATAGATAAGAAATCACACACACACAACAACAAGGCTTACATCTATGGCGCAGTCGTACAGGATATTCTTGGTGATTCTTCGTAAGAAGAAGTATGGATGAAGACGTCACGAAGAGTACACGACGATCATCATTCCAGCATATGTTTATGCAAGGAGAAATTGTGTCGGCTTGATCAATTTCTACGGTAAGAACCAAGATTACACGGTTTGTGTATTATTTACAATAATTGTACAAGGCAAATTCAAATCAGTGTGATATTTAGTTGACCACAATTATGAATATGTTCGGTTTGAATTTATTCTCTGAGTTCCGGCCAGATTCGGAAGAAATAGAAGATTATTTAACTAGGTTTGAACAGTCTTGCTTGGCTCCTGATGTTAATGAAGCCAGGAAGGTACCCATACTGATTGCAGTTATAGGGTCTGAAGCTTTCAAAGTGTTGAAGACTATACTTGCACCTGAACCAGTCGATCGTCAAACGTATTCGACCCTCAAAGACAGCCTGCTTAAACATTATGGCCAGAAAATAAACAAATATGTGGAACGTTTTAAGTTCAGGCAATGCATACAGGAAAGTGGTGAGAATGCAACACGATTTATGGTACGTGTTAAGGAACAAGCACTAAAATGTAGTTTTGGCAAGTACTTACAGGAAGCCATTGTAGAAATAATTGTAGGCGTTCGGTCTGACGCCATTAGAAAGAAATTACTATCTGAACCTACATTGACTCCAGCAAAATGTCAAGATATTGTGCTTCAAATGGAATTAATTGAACGGGAAACACAAATGTTCGCAAATCGTGAAAAGGAATGTAGTTCTAATGTAGTTGCATTTGCTGGGACACAGAAATTTAAACCATGTTTCCAGTCCTCGCAAGCGCACAAAAAGAACTTTGTCAATCCTCAGAATAGAAGTTCTAAAAGCACTAAAGAATGTGATAGATGCTCCAGAAGGCATGATCTTGGACATTGTCCAGCAAAATATTCGATATGTTCATTTTGCAAAAAGAAAGGTCATTGGCATGTAAAATGCAAGTTTAGGAAAAATAATGGTGGAGTTGCGAGTAAGACAATTACAAGTGATCAAATATCCACGTCTAATATTAAACCTTTAGACGCTATTGTTGAACAAAACATACATAACGAATTTCATGGTTTGTCTTTATTGCACGTCGAAGTTAGTAATTCTCATCCGCCAGAAGATAATACTTGCACTATTTCATCGAACACAGAAAACACACAAGTGGAAGATGCAACACTCACTCGTTCAAAAGCAAGGAGTGTTAGTTTCAAGCCAAGAGCACAAGCTATAGATGGCACTAATGTTCTTGTGTCGGCAGAACCGTGCTTGGTTGATTTGTGTATTGATAAGCGAATTGTACAATGTGAAGTAGATACTGGATCTACGGTTACTCTGTTTAATAACAAGTCTTTCAAACAATTGTTTCCACATCGGCGAACTCATTGTACTTCACTAACGTTACGAGGCGTGAATAATGATAAGTTAAATTTGAAAGGTCAAACCTTGGTTGATTTATCATTGAATGATGTATTGTATAAATTGCCGGTTATATTGTGTGAAGAAGAACTGCGTTATCCGTTGATTGGACGTTCATGGCTGGACAGTATTCATCTGGGTTGGAGAAAACTGTTGGCACAATGTAACACGGGCCTCCCCCATGGCGCAGTGGTAGAGTCATTGCCTTGTAATCAAGGGGTCCCGGGTTCGATACCCTGTGGAGGCACAAGTGGTTCGGATCCCACTTTAAACTGTAGGTCCAGTCCCGATTAGCCTTACTGTGCATAAGGTGGACTTAAAACACCAACTCAAACCAAACCAAACAATGTAACACATTGGTCACAAATACGGGGTCCGAACGAAATGATAACGCAGATATTAATACTAAAATACCGGAAAGTGAAGGTTTGAGGGCACAGCTGGAGAAGAAACTTGACGAGAAAGGAAAGGAGAAGAAAGAAGAGCATCTGAGGCAGTTGGCTCAGAAGGCGAGAGAAGAGAGAGCTGGAATTCGAACACAGGCAATGAGAGATAAGGATGTTGAATCAAGGGAAAGTGATCAACTGCGATACAAGAGACATAAATATATGACTGAACGGGAAAGGCGAGTGGATCGCCCACCATTTCTTGGATCACGGCGGGGCCGAGTAGACAGGAAGAGACTTGACAAAACTTATCTTGCATATCTTCCGAATGATCCAGTCTGGGTGCAGACCCCGAAGGTAAATTCTCCGAAGCATGTACCAGGAATGGTATTGTCTAGAGTTGGCAACAGCCTAATATATAAAGTGCAGTTGTTCGACGGATCGACACGAACGGTACACGTCAGGTGGCTACGAAAACGTGAGTGTGAACCAAACCCCTCATCAACAGATCTACCTGATCCAAACCATGAATCGATACCAGAAGGACAGCCGGAGGATGCAGAGGGAAGAGATAACCAAAATCAACCAAATACAGATGCTGGGCACACACCAATCAGAAGATCGAATAGACTTAGGAGACCTCCTGATAGATACGGTGAGACCAGCACTTAAAACAAAAAAAAAAAGAGACTCCAGGAGGAGATGATAGACGCATGATAAGAGGAAGAAGAAGAATTTGTATTCTATAGCATGTTATTGATTGGTTGTTATAGTAACCGTGTGTAAGATTTACGTGAATGGCTTCCAGGCATTTAAGTTATGTTGTTAGTTTGAACCTACGTGTTTGTATGTCTTGTAAATGTATAGATAAGAAATCACACACACACAACAATAAGGCTTACACCAACCAATTGTACACTCGAATTTGCACAAGTGTATCGAATAGCACGCATTCGAAGGTAGGCCCACCTAGTGCATTTTGCCTCCTATTTACATTACACTTATGTTTTAGGAACAAAAGTAATTTAGAAATATTAGGAACACCCTAGGGAGAGATGTATTTTTTCAATTTTTTATAAAAGTTTTCACAATTGAAAAGTGGATAAAAATAGAGGTGGTGGGCTGACAGCCCCCCTCGGGTAAGCTACGGTTAACAGGCATTTAGATATTCCAATTGCACCTAGATATAATATCATTTTCCATTTAGCTGTGAGAAAAGACAATTTTGAAAATTTTTAATACCTGATATAAATAATTATTTAACGGTCCCCGATAGGATATTTTCTGCATATATTATGTTACCTGTCTACAAGGCATAAAGTAAAACTAGTTACTCCTGGAAAGCTGTTATGAAAAAATGGCATAAACGTCTTTTTCCGCGCCACATGTAAAATAACACACGATAAGAAGATTTCCTCTCTTTTTAGAAACTAGAAAGAATATTCTTTAGTGTTTCTCAGTCTGCTAAATATCTTCAATTTCGAGGGATCAAGAATTTCATCAAAATTCGCAGCCTCTTGTAAGCCTTTGTAGAAGCCGTTGTGAAGCATTTCCTTTGGCACATTCTCTGGGGTATTTACCTCACCATGGTTTGGTTATCATGTGGCTTTCCCTTTCAAGATTGAACAATATTAACTTCTTGTTTTCATTCACATTTTGCATTACAAGTGAAGAGTCATGTGATTCGTAAAATACGTAATTCGTTTTCTCAGTCCCCTTCGAAATTTCTCTCGTGTTCATTATTAAAAATATATCAAACTACTACAACCACATTATGAAATTCCAAATATGATTAGAACTCACTTGATCTTACTTTACATAATATAAAACGTAACAAGCTACATGTAAGTCTGTATGTACTATACTTCTTGTCTGGTCTTACGGCGGGCGGCCTACATGCTGGCAAGGGAAGTGGAGAGCGGGGACGTGACCAATCCAGCCCGATGAGAAACACATCAGCTTGTAGAACAAGGTGCGCGCAGCACCTCCTCCCTCGACGTCGTAACTCTCGGCGCCAACGCTGTTGTCTGGATGGTCTGCGGTGTATTCCTATGCAAGGCGTGCGCAGGGGGAGCAAGAGAGGGCAGTTGCCCCTCTAATACCTTTGCTTAAGAATTTAGTGTACAGGAATATTATCGCCGTTATTAAACAATATTATAGTAACCCTATAGCGCTACAGCCCAATATTGGGCCCTGGCTAACCCACCGACTGCTGGCCTCCCTCCCACGCGGGCCACCAGGGGGGCGTGTAGATCTGCAGCCAGACTAGGGGGACAGGTGGTCGGCCCGACCAACCCCCATCTGTTGTAGGACTTCGCGACCGGATCACGCTCACTCACTCGGAGCTCCCCAATTTCCTCACGATGGTGGGTTGCCACCGGCACTATACACAGGCCGAAATTTCCCAGAGACTGAAGCCGGGATCGAACCCATGCAGTCCCGCAGCCGCCGTCCAAAGCAAGGTGCCACAGAGGAGGACAAACAATATGAAACAATGAAAGTCCCAAGACACTATGGAGTGGGGTGGGGGGGGGGGTGCATTATATTCTATGTAATTGGATATTCAGGGTAGAAGATGAGAGTGACGTTAGCTCTCGAAAGCTTGGAATCTTTTCCGCAACTCACCTGGTCGATAGCCCGAGATAATCTTTTCATCATTCTTCGCCAGGAAACCTTCAAGACTTACTTCAATCTATACTCTGTCCCTGGTATCTCTGGACCAAGTGAACTGATTGATTGATTAAGTTGGTGTTTTAAGTCCACTTTGTGCATAGTGACGGAGATCTACTGGATCTACAGTTTAAAGTGGGATCCGAACCATTATGTGCCTCCACAGGGTATCGAACCCAGAACACCTTGATTACAAGACGACGACGCTACCACAACGCCACCGGGGAGGCTACCAAGCAAACGAAAGTAATCCTCCGCGCAAGTAGTGACTCGAGACGGCTCGACCAATGAACACGTGCGAGGGTACGGATTTACTTTAAATGGGGGGGGATCGACTACAGTTCTAGCCTTTGCAGCAGCGTCTACTGCTTCGCTTCGCCCACTCTCTCTCTCCCCTTACTGCGCGACCTTGCTCCACAGATTCCCTTTTGACAATGTGCTCGTGTGTGCTGAACTGTCACGCAGTTTTTTTTTGGGGGGGTGACACAAAAAGCCAGCATATTCGCCTGATCTGTCACGAGAGTACTTCTTGTTATTCCTCAAAATGAAAATGAGATTGAGAAGACTACATTTTGAGTCTATTGATTGGCTGTAGAGGAAAATTTTCCTATGGTAGTGCGGAGTATCTCGAAATAAGTGTGCCGGACCCTGTGGCTGAGTGGTTAGCACATCGCGCTGCAATACCAGGGGTCCCGGGTTCGAATCCCGCTCGGGCTTGTTTGTTAGTGAATGTCCATTCATCAATTTCATCATTTCATCACTCATCTCCATCTTCGCAAATTAGCCAAGAGGCACAAAACGCGAAGTAAAATAAAATAAAATAAATCAATCAATCGAAATAAGTGTTTCCGAAATACGTATTACCACAGGCGGATGCAATTTTCAGCGTAGGCTACACAGTAGATGTTGAGTTCAGGAGAACCCTGATGTAAAAGATAACACTGAGTGATATAACACTATGCAAGGAGCTGTTTTAAATGTGAAAAAGCCGAAAGCTTCTTAGATAAATCAACATACACAACATAGACAAAAGTCACCGAGCACCCAGTGATGTTCATTCCAAAGACACCAGGCAGGTAACTAATAACATATCGGACCTCACTTCGCCATTATTTCAGTATTTACTCTTCGGGGCAGGCTTTCCACTAAGTTCTGGTATATTGCTGGTGGAATTTCTTTCCATTCGTCCTGTAGCCTCGTGAATATTTCATGGGTGGTTTTCGGTCGAGTGGGTCTGGCACGCAACCGACGCTCCAGTTCATCCTGAAGATGTTCTATGATGGGTTTTGAGCGAACCAGCTAAGCACATCCACCTGATTGTCCTCAAACCACGATGCAATGAACCCTGTTTTACGGACAGGGGCATTATCGTGCTGATAGAGAAAATGGCCCATTCCAAACTGTTGCCACAGTGTGGGCAGCATGCTATTGTCTAAAATGTCCTCATTAACACCACTGTTCATGTTGCCATTGACCAAAACTAATGGCCCGAGCCCAGACCATGACACTACCGCCACGTTCGCTTGAGTGTCCGGTGAATTTTGGCTACATAGTGTATATACACATATATTTAAAAAAGTTCTGGGTTTTTTCTGATAGACCTCGCGTTCGAGTGCGCGTCAGGTAATCAAACCAAATTATTATTTAATTCAATCTGCTGATCAAGGCAGTAATTTATTTTATTATAAAACATAAACTAAACGTAACGTTTCAACCTTCTAGCAAGGTCTTCTTCAGACTCTGCACCAAGTACAAATGTAACAAGGTACAAAACCAGGACGATATATATACACAAACATTACTCCCCTCCAGACTATTAGAAAGTTGTTCCGGAACATTCTAGCAGGTGGCTTTCCCTTGCCAACTGTACTTTCACCTAAAAGGCTAAACATATTTACTTCCATCTAGAAGGTTGAAACGTTACGTACAGTTTATGTTTTATAATAAAATAAATTACTGCCTTCGTCAGCATATTGAGTGTTTCATATAATGGAAACAAGACTTATTGGTGTTATATTATTTAACGTGCGCAGCACAGATAAATTGAATCATTTGATTTGATACATTGTCCTTAACATATTTACAGCTATCTAATACATTTTTCAAATGTGTTAATAAAAGAAATCAAAATAACTTGTATTTTTAAGAGTCTTGTTTAATCAAAGACTCTTTTTTAATGAAATTAAATATTTTTTTGTAACATCCGGCATTGGATTTGACCTTTTCTAGCTAGCGTGGAGGGCGGGGTGTTAGCGTAGGTAGATTCTCGTCGTGATTGTAACGTTAGAGGTATGCACCAAGTACTGAGTAACATAAAATGTATATGAAGCCAGTTCTGATTATGTCGTTGGCCTACAAGAGCACACAAGGTTTCGTGTGGCGAAACTAACATCTCAGACCAACTCCACAAGATGCCATACATCATTTTTATGACCTTTAATTTGCAGAGACGAGATGTGCCCCTACGACTTGGAGGAGCATTGATTAATTTTCTTGATACCGCCTTCCCTCCATTAACAGGACAGTAAAACTCACAGCGTGCGTGAAACTCAGACACATTTGCAGACACCAAAATTCGCTATAAAAATAATCGTTATGTAACGTCTACAGACCCTGGGGGAGAGAGCGTTGGATTAGTGAATGGCATCTTACATGAATTCATGTATTACGTGTCATAAATAAATCGTAGTAATTGGTTGCAGCTTGCCTTGACAACCTCGTTTATTAGTTCCTTTACAGATAAATTTAAACAAAGATTGTCCAACTTCTTGTTGAAATCGACCAACGCTCAATTCGAATATTCCGTCGAGTTACAAAAATATACACTGCTGACACCGTGTCCTGATTTGAAAACCAATTTTTAGTTACAAGCGCGGAAATATATTCTTGTCGGAATATGCAAGTATGCAAACACATATTTGTGGCTGCTCAAGCAAAAAATACAATACTATAATGATAGATACAAGTATTAAATTACGGTGCACGTGGGCGAAATATACGAACATCCTAATAAGACACAAAATCTTAGCGGGTTGGCCTACATTTGGCCTGAATTGCTTACTGTATCCGACGCAGGGTGGACAAATACAGGACAATGTTCAAGGAAGTATGCATTCATTTCTCTTGCAAAGCGGTTTCTACTAGTTCAGAATGTGTGGCTGTAGCTTTAGATCAGTCAAGTGGGGAGGCCAGATGAGATGTTCCACATCATCTTTGTGCTTATCCCACGGAGAACTACAACAGGGTGTCTACCAAAATAACAAATCCACAATTCTTTACTTTTCCATGACTTGTTCTTGAGCTTTACCCCTTTTTTCTCAACATGAATTAGGCGATCCTTACTTAGGTGTAGTTGCAAAATTAAGAAAATAAATATTTTTATCAATGAAAAACCCTTACCACAAGGCTGGTTAAGATGAAAATTTAGGCTGTACTTTAACAAGAAATTTAGACTTGCTTTAATGAATAATGCATGTAAAAATTAATATTTAAGACATCATCCTGGATGAGGAATGAACACATTACTGTATTTAATATTTTTACGAAACTTCACACATACAAGAATGTAATTCTTAAGAAACAAAGTCAACAAATACAATTTCAAATTTCCAAATATTTAATTTTATCAAATCCCAGTATAGGTATATAACAATGTAAGTTCACCATACTGTAAAAAATAGCAAAATGTATTGAGCAAAATAATAATTTTTTGACGTACTTGTTGATTTCTTGACTTTTTGTTTGACATTCTGGACTTATCTGTTGATTTCTTGAATTCTTCTTGACTTTCTTGACATTCTTGACTGGTAGACACCTTGCACGTACAGTCATGGACACTACCGGCTTGTAACAATTCCATTGAAAGTCAATGTTTCATTACAAGCCGGCAGTGTTCGTGACTGTACAAGCGGTCCAAGACCAGACCAAGATATCAAGCCACGAGCCCCCTCCGTATTTAACAGTAGGAAGGAGGCAGTCAACATGAAAGCCTTCACCGAAACACATCCTGTGGTCCGGAATAATGTGGATGCAGATTCGACAGATCAGAGGACCTGTCGCCACTGCCGTTGTGTCAAGCTTCTATGCTCTCGGTAACATTTTCGATGCTACACAGCATTACGCGGTGTCATCAATGGTCTTGGAATTGCCGCTCTGCCATGAATGTTCGCAGTAGGCAGTTTCCGTTGGATAGTTTTGATTTGTACGCGGTCAATAAGATTGGAGTTCATCTCAAAAGTTATCTTAGGTTGTCTTGCGCTCTCGGGCCATTACCCGCTTCAACACCCGTCTATTTCTGTCCGTGAACTTCGACTTTCTCACACTGTTCTGTTTCGAAGATGTTGTCTTACCTCCTTTATGTAGGCTGTCATAACAAATGGCACCGTGCTCCTTAAATCATCCACACGGTTGGTGGTTTACGTCACTGAAGCTCCAGCTAGGCGCGCTCTAATGTTCATGCCTTTTTGGAAGTCTGAGTGGTCGGACATAACGGCGTTTGACTGGTATAATCTGTACCAGCTAACTGTAGACCAGGCGAACGAGAATAAGTATCTGCGCAAGTAGTGACGCGAGACGGCTCCACCAATGAACAGTGAGAGGAATGGGATTGTGTAATGGGCGACGGGAATTTTCCCGATTTCCTCCCGATTTTCCCCTTCTCTATGCAGCGTTGCAAACTTTTGAAAATAATAATACCGAACGCACATGTCAAACGGACCGTATTTTTGTCTCCATGTCCGTACGATTAGTTTAAGAATTTCTTAGGGAAATATTAGGGCTAAAACTGCAAGAGCAAATTTTGACAAGCCGTGCATTTAGCGTACGGACTAAGGTCTGGACCGTACATCAGTACATGTACGGTCAGGACCGTACGGTTGGCAACGCTGCGCTTTCACCACTCGATTTCCCTCCTCCTTCTCTGCCGATATGCGCGGCTCTGCTCTACAGTTAGCTGGGACAGGGTATAGCAGAATGTTCACACATCCCTTTAGGCTGCTGCTGATAATCTGATACCTCCACGTTCAAGATCACTAGGTGGTAGACTTCTGTACGAGGTGGTTGTACCGCAACGATGAATTACCAGGCTGTCCCAGAAGTCCTGCACCATCAGCACACTAAGCTGCAAGAAGTGAAGTTTGCGAGGGTAGGTGGCGCCACCGGTGAAAGGCTATTGGCAGGCTTAGAGGACAGGTTCGTGGGATGAAGTAAGGCACGCACTGCGTGTGTAGCGAGTGTTCCCGTGAAGTAAAAGTGGGCACGATGAGTGAGGACCAAATTGCACTTCGTGCAGTGCTACGTTTTGTATGGAAAAAACGACTAACAGCAAAAGCGGCAGCGGAGGAAATTTGTCGTGTGGAGAATGAAGAAGTGGTGAATCGGTCGACAGCTTCCCCTTGGTTTTAAAAAAATTGCTTCAGGTGATCTACGCCTCGCGGACAAGCCCCGCACGGGGTGACCTCCGATGGACATTGACGAGCCTCTGCAGGATGCTGTGAATGCTACACCACAATCCAGCACACGAGTGCTAGCAAGAGTGGTTGGGGCATCCAAATCGACAGTAAACCGTCGCTTGCATGACATGGATTACACCAATAAACTGCCCCGACAAAGTCCGCACGATCTGACAGAGGTGCGGCCCAGTGCAGAGTTGCAATTTGCCAGACATTGCTACAAAACCCGCATGATGTTCGTTTTTGGAGGAGAATTGTGACAGGAGACGAGAAGTGGGTGTTTCTGAAAACCCTGATACACGTAAACAGTGGGTGAAAAGAAGACAGGAAGCCATCGCTCATGTGAAACAGGACAGATTTGGGAAAAAGCTCGTGCTGAGTGTGTGGTGGAATATTGACGGGATTGTCCATTATGAGTTTGTTCCAGAAGGTCATGCTGTAACAGGTGAACTGTATTCTGAACAATTACGCCGAGTGTATGCCATTGTGGATGGGAAATACCCGGCATTAACGAGGAGGAAGAGATTACTGCTGCAAAATGACAATGCTCCCAGTCACCGGTCTCGAAGAGTGACCAACACACTAGCTGAGCTTGACGGATTTGAGTTGTTACCTCATCCCGCCTATAGTCTGGAAGTTGCACTATAGGATTACAGTTTGTTTCGCTCTATCTCACATTTCCTGTGTGGTCGGCACTTCAATTCATATGAAGAGGTAAATTCTGCCTGTCGTGAGTTTTTCAATTATAAACCTGCCACCTGGTATCGCCATCAGATTGGACTGTTGTCGCAGAGATGGGTGAAGGTAATTGAACATGGAGACCTGTACTTTGCTGAATAAAGTCTGTCTTTGTTTCTAATATTCTGTGTTTCATTTTTTCTCTTGTGTGGTGCAGGACTTCTGGGACAGCCTGGTAAGACCGCTTTTTAAGTATACTATATTCCGGGAACCTCTTGAGTAAGGCCACGCACAAGGGCAGAGAAGGGGAGAGAGCGAATGGGCAGCGCTGAAGCAGTACACGCTGCTGCAACGGCTGGTAACTGCAGTCGCTTTCCCCTTCCCTGCAATCCTGTTCCCTCGCACTTGCGCAGAGACTTGTTTTTGGTTTGCTTCCTTCAGAGATACCTGGGACAGAGTGTAGGTGTTCATATAAATTTGTCTAATATTTTTATATGTAATATATAAATTTCAATAGTGACTGTCTTTATATACTGGTATCTATTTTTAAGGAGAAACTAAAGTTGGAATTAGGGATGAAATTGAAGTTACTGTGAGCATTAGTTTTCATTTATATATATATTTATGTGTTTACTTAGAATAATCTCATTACTTTCTTGTAGTACACGCAGGTTCATGTACTATGTTAGAGATAAATACACTACATAAACACTAACCATATTTCTATAAATTCAAGTTCTAACCGATTTAGCTTACTTCTCAATGGGATGAACGCATGAACAAAGTGAACAGGTTTCATGTTGTCCTCCAGCTTCTACGTCGACGCGACGTTGTTTTTAATTTATTTTTATATTCAGACCGAATTCCACTTTGCTCCCCCTCCTATATCTGGAATTCATTCCTTTGAGTCGCTCGACACTTGATTTCCTCAGGCATGTGGGTTCCCCGAAGACTCATCTTTGTACAAATGCAAATCCACTTCAGTTGAAGCCACTTTTAACACCTCTCCCCCCCTCTCTCTCTCTCTCTCTTGAGGATAGCAGAACTTCGTTCAGTTGAAGCTCAAATATTGAAATAGCTTTCTATGGTTATCACTGAAGACTTTTGAATAGAATAAAACTGAACATACAGGAAATGATCAGCAGTAAAGATTTATCCAATATATTTTTCCCTGTGTGTTAAAGTGCCTGTTTATATGATTTGATTTGATTCTCGTTCAAAAAAAATGAAAGAATTACTTTGCAGTAAAGGTGAAAAAACATAACAAGTTAAATTGATTTTACAAAATAAAAAAAGTGTACCAAAGAAATTTATGTTTCGAAATTCCACAGGTACACTAGTTATTTTGTAATATTACCAATATATATATATATATATATATATATATATATATATATATATATATATATATATATATATATATATATAAAACTTAAAAAAAATTGGATAAAACATATATACATACCGGGTAGTCCAAAAGTCCCGGAACGGTCAAATATCGTGAGAAATACACATCGAATCGGAAAACGAAAAAAATACGTGTCTAATAAGTGAAAGAAAGATGTTCAATGATATCACACTTGTTTCCCCACTGCCACGCCCTGGGGGTAAGGCGGGGGGGGGGGGCAACTGTGAAATTTGAAATGGAAACCCCCATTTTGTATTGTAGAATCGGATTCTACGTAAGAAAATAACACGGTTTCTGTACTACATTTCGCGTAACCCAGGAACAACGACGTGGACGAAGTAGTATTTTGTTTCCATCGGGGTGCTTGTTTTAGGTGAGTCCCCTCGCCTCACCATTCGGTGTTCTCGCCAACCTCAATTTCCTGCTCAAATTGGTGTTCCCCCTTTTCTTGGCACAGTCCCAACTGAAGATACACACCATTGGAAACATTCTGTAACATCTCCAGACTAATTGCATTTGACACTGTACGAATTCTGTCTATCAATTCTTCGATATCGTTGGGTTTGGTTTCAAAAACTTTGCTTTTCAAGTATCCCAAGTAGATGAAATCAAGAGGTGACAAATCGGGCGACCTCGGTGGACACTCTATGGTGCCCCTTCTACCAATCCACCTGTCAGGGAAAACGTTGTTCAGCACATTGCGAACCATTAAAGCAAAATGAACTTGAGCTCCATCTTGTAGATACCAAACATTATCAAATGCATCCCCAACGATAGTTTGTATTTCAGGTATTATCTCATTGGTCAATAAATTTACGTACTTTTTAGATGTCAAATTGCAATCAATCAAGTATGGCCCGATAATACGATTATACAATATTCCAGCCCAAACGTTATCTTTTTTGCGGGTACTGTGTACGATGCTTCCTCATCCAGTGGGGATTCTCTGTGGCACAATATTTCATGTTATGCCGGTTGACAGATCCGCTCAACTCAAACGTAGCTTCATCGGAGAAACAAGTCCACCACAGAAATCGATTATTTCTGTCGAATCGTAGCATCATTTCCTCGCAGTATTCAAGTCTACGATCATAGTCGTCTCCGATGAGTTCTTGCACTAGTTTTATTTTGTACGGATGATACCGATGCGACTTCACAATTCTAAGGATAGATGTTTTACTTACTTCGCTTTGTTGAGCTACTTTTCGACTCTAAGTATGAGCGCTTTCTTGGAAATGCATTAGAACTTCCAAAGATTTCTCGTCGTTTGTAGCAGTTGTAGGTCTTCCACATCGTGGTTCATCCCTGACTGCTCCAGTTCTTTCGAAGCGATTAACGGTTCGATAAACAGTAGATTTTGAAATAGGTGCACGATTCGGGAACGTATCGTTGAATAAATGCACAACGTCTCCGTATGATCGTTCCCTATCACCAAACCCCCACATCATGAGAACTATTATCCTTTCCCTCTCTGACAATGCCTTCGTTGACAGAATACGAACAGTAATGGATTTTCTATTCTTTCGTAGACCTATTAATACTCCAGTACGATTCCCTTTCCTCCCCCTCCTTCGTGAGTTGCAAAGAATGCACACAGGGTTACTGAAACTAAATTTGACCGCCCACTTTCACATTCTGTAAGATCTCACCTCTTACACATCGATCGCCTTAAGCACGCGACCTTCACCGTGGTAGAGTACAGGCAGCTCCTCACGCCGAACCGACCTGGTGGCACGATGAGTAAGCCCAGGGTTGTTTCAGTCTTATGGGAGATTGGTTGACCGTAGTTAGTATTCTGTGTTTCTACTGTTCCTCGCGAACCGGCTGAAGTCAAATTCGTGTCCATATTCACGAACCTTTTCTTCTACTAAATTTTATTGCGAGAATGTGACTAGAATACGTGTAATATTTACAAATAGTACCAGCAATGTACGTATTCTACAACTCTTTCATTTACACAATATTTAGTTTCTAATTTGGATAAGTAGCTTCATCCGGCCGACCAGTCTGCTTAAATTTTGAAATTGTGTCGTCTGATTCTTGTCATTAGAATATTATTTTGGGGATGCGGTAAGTGTTGCCTAATGTAGTTAATGACTTGACTTGATATGTTGTTTTAAGTCCACTTTATGCACAGTAAGGCTAATCGGGACTGGACCTACAGTTTAAAGTGGGATCCGAACCACTTGTGCCTCCACCGGGTATCGAACCCGGAACTCCTTGATTACAAGGCGACGACGCTACCACTGCGCCATCGGGGAGGCTCTAATGTAGTTAATGAAATCGTAATTTAACATTGTATGAAATCACTGCGTAATACGTATCAAAGCTTTTTTTCAAAAGTGATAAAGTTGTATCGCCAAACGCGAACCAAATTCCGTTTATTTCATACATCAGTTACAGGCTTGCATTCAGTATCGAAATCGAACTTTCTGATTGTAATTGTGTATCATTTGTTCGGTAAGAATTTAAAATGAAAACTCAGGAATTTTAATGAAATGGTAATAATATTATATACTGTTCTGTAAGGGCCAAGTTCCATGTGTATAACTTAATCTGTGATGTTATGCTTCTACAATAACATATTTTTTTTAATTCCTCTCGTATTTGCTTGCTTGAGTGGTTTAGGTGGACCACGTTTGGTTCTCTTACTTTTATAATTATACACACGCGCGGGAATAATCAGATAATTAAACCTAATGATCCTAAGCTACTTATGTTATGTTATGATTCCGGTAATTATTTTGCTAGTGAAAATAGCCCTACATGCTATTCTCACCACCTGGTGAAAATAGTCGCAGCCTTTTTTTATTTGTATGTAGCTAATGCTTAAGGATCATTTGAGGTAAATGCAACTTTGTATGGAAAGCAGCATATTTTCAGTTACTATTTTCACCAAGTGGTCAACCTCGTTTTTGTGCTATTTTCACCTAAATTCAGGATTCCTCACAATGTGGGAATTATTTTATAAAACATTCACGTTCTCTTGTAAGATTTTGTTTTGCATTGCTTGTTAGGTTCTATGTCTCAAAAAATAATAGTTTATACCATGTGATATCACTGAACTCTCTAAAAAGTGGTAATAATAATCAATAATCAGCATTTTTAATTTGTGTTAAGCTCTATGGTTAGTTGAGTGATTTAACTTGCAAAAATTGGCAATGTGTGAAATATAATAGCATCTGTACTTAATAATGAAGGTACCAGTTTCATAGATCGGAGACACGTTAAAATCAGATATTTTGTGTTTTGCATGGTTCGTACTTACCAATTGTATATTGCGGAACATAGTTCAAGGTGCCATTATGCTTTTTACATGAAAAACATTTTTTGTACTGAAAAGATGCATTTATCTAAGTGCTACCGAACGCACGTAACGGTGCGATATCGCTTACTTTGTGAATGATATCGCTTCTTTTTTTTTTCTCTCGAATATCAGTGTTTTCCAACCTTCTGCACCGAAAAATACCTACTATCGTGTTCGTCACGTTTGCAAATTGTACATTGTGCACGGATAGCTGATGGATAGCCCCACGAACCATTCCGATAAGGTTAGGTTTGGTTAGGTTAGGCAAGCATAGTTTTAAAAAGAAGGGGGGTTGGAAACACTGACATGATTTCTCGGTTAAATAGACAACAAATAGATAGAAAGTACCTCGACTAACGTTGGAAACCTTAGAGAAACTCATTTCCATAGGTAGTTTCTTCTGTAAAAATGAAGAAATGTGTCTCCGATGTATGAAACTGTTACCATAATAAAAAAAACTGGTGAAAATAACTTGTTCTGAATGTAGTTGCACATATTTTTTGAGAATAATTACTGAAGATCATGGTTCCCATTGTGTGATGTTTTTTTTAGAAGCTATACAAGAGAATGAAAAAATGAAAACAACTGTGGGAATAACTTTGCAGTTTAGAGAAACCTTTCTGTGGGGAAAAAACAACAACACTTCAGAGTGTGATCATGTCCACAATTTATCTATTTTAACATGAACATTTTTGTGTTCAGTAACATGCATGTATCATGATACACACAGTACAGTAGTTACTGATATAACAGATTAATCAAGTCCAGTGAGATGTATGAAAGTAAGTAGTCTCTGCTGCACACTGTTTATACTGTACTTCATTAAATACTAGCTGCTCATGTTATAAAACTATGTGTAATAACTACAGAAAGGAGGTATGGAGTAGCAAGGTCCAATATGAATTTTTCATTTTTGTAATGGTGCTCATATGTCCTTAGGATAAAGCAGCCAAAGTTGATAATGAAGTCATGCATTTCTTAAAGTGAGTACATTAAGTACATTATTTTTGTTTGCCATAGCTTCGGTTGACTTTATTTATGCAAAGTGTACTCTCATTTATGTGGTGAGCACTCTAGCATGTTGGCTACTGAAATGTTAGTGTCACCAGGGAAACTATGTTACTCATTGGGCAGTTCCCAGTAAATTTTTTTAATAGTATTTGAACATGAAAATGCAAGAAAATTTATCCCACTGTACAGCACTGTAGAGCATTTATTTAATTTCTAGGAATTATCCACCTGTGTGTATGTTTTATGCACACATCAAGATAGAAGAGATACAAATGCAAAGTCCGGTATGGGACTTGGACGTGGGAAGTGTAATAAATATGGCACTTCTCTGTTTAAGTCTCGTATCAGCTGGCACAAAGTTCATCGTGGAGGGAAATAAATCAACATTTCTTCATTTCATGTTCAGCTGTTTAGTAAATGATGAGTATTTGGTTTTTAAATAAGCTGTTTAGATATTGTAGATATTATTTTATATATATGTAGATATTATTTTATATATATGTAGATATTATTTTATATATATGTAGATATTATTTTTGTATACGCGTATATTGATATAGGTATGACTTGAGATGACCGGACCCCTCTCCGATTTTCTTCATATTTGACATAGTCACAAATTGAGGCCTCCTAATCACGAATCTGAAGTTAAAATTTGTCGGAAACGTCTAGAAATTGAAAACCATTGACGCTAGCCTCACGAACGATTGGCACGTGGTTAGGTTAGTTTCGGTTAGGATAGGCAAACATAGTTAAAGGTTAGTTTCGGTTAGGATAGGCAAACATAGTTAAAGGTTAGTTTCGGTTAGGATAGGCAAACATAGTTAAAATTTCATGTCGTGGTAGTATCAGGATCTAGAAATTGCAAATAATTGCGAACCATTGACGCTAGCCACACGAACATTGGCATGTGGTTAGGTTAGTTTTGGTTAGGTTAGGCAAACATAGTTAAAATTTTGTGTCGTGGTAGTATCAGGAATATATATATTTGCTTGTGAAACAAAAAAAAATCGCGAAAATCTACTGTTTCCATTCCGAAAACTAACGTTTTATTTTAGCTTATTTTGCAATTTCTAGACATTTCCGACAAATTTTAACTTCAGATTCGTGATTAGGAGGCCTCAATTAGTGAGTATGCCAAATATGAAGAAAATCCGAGAGGGGTTCGTCCGGTCATCTCAAGTCGTTCCATCGTTCTGAATTCTTGTATACTTATTTCATTCCATTTCTCCACCCAAGAAAAAAAGTCACCTATTTTAAGACGGTCATTTTCGTATGATGAATGTTTTTAAAAATGCCTTTAGAGGAAATTATATATTTCCGCTTAAAGTAAGAGTGGAATTTCAGGAAGTTTTGGTAATAAAACGTTTTCCATATAATTTTCGTATAATTTTATTTTTGTGATAGAAATCAATTTTAATGCGAAAAGTTTGTAATTAAGCGAAAGCATTGCATTTAATTAATTTTAGCCACTTCTAACTACGTTTAGGCAATTTGCACGTATAATTTATTATACGCGCAAATCGCCTGAACGCAGTTAGAAACCATTCGGAAAGCGAATGGTACGGCACACGATAGTGTTTTGTCGTTTCGAGCAATCTGCGAGTTCTTGCGCATAGCGTTCGTCTTCTGTTTTTTCCCCGATGGTGCTGCCGTCGGTGGTCGCGAGGAAACGACCTTCCAGTGCCGCCATACTGTCAACCATTTTTAACTCGCAGCTGTAACATCTTGTAGTAGTATGTCTATGAGTAAGCCTACTGTGTGTGTATCGTTGTTGGTTGGGAACTGCTCACGCAGCGAACTGCCGACGCACGTCAAGATAATCGCATGCCCGCATAGAGTCGCCAGATGGCAGACCAGTCGCCGTCGAGCGGCCCTCTGGGAGCGCGGAAGAAAAACAAATCGGCCCGTGACGTATACAATGAACAATTCAGACGTTTATGTTTTTCGACGTTGTGAACGGGGTAAAGGCGGTGGTGAGCGGGTAATTAAGTTCCGGTCACCACAGAGGCGAGGGGACTCACCTAAAACAAGCACCTCGATGGGAACAAAATACTACTACGTCCACGTCGTTGTTCCTGGGTTACGTAGTACAGAAACCGTGTTATTTTCTTACGTACAATCCGATTCTACAATACAAAATGGGGGTTTCCATTTCAAATTTTACAGTTGCCCCCCGCCCCAACCCCAGGGGACGGGGGTGGGGAATCAAGTGTGATATCATTGAATATCTTTCTTTCACTTATTAAACACGTATTTTTTCGTTTTCCGATTCGATGTGTATTTCTCACGATATTTGACCGTTCCGGGACTTTTGGACCACCAGGTATATGCTTCTATAAGCTAATCAAACAGGAAGAATCTTTATTAGATAAAATTGAAGAAAGGACTTGCTAAGAAACGGTTACAGTAGGGACTGGACTCGAAACTGGAACATTCGGTGGCAAGATCGTGAATCGATCATCCATCGCTCTCGAGCACCCAGAAGTTAATTAATACTTAACAACATACGCTATTCGTAAAATATGTAAAAATAGATAAAATTTCTAAACGATTTCGAGGTGCAATTTGGTTATTCAGATACGTGAAATATGGGGATATTAATAGGAATTACTTCCAAGTGGAATGTTTCAACACTATACTTTGTGAAAATTAAACGCTCAAGAAGCTTGTTTATTAAGCAGGGCTGGTCCTACAGTTTTAAGTGGAAACCAAAGCACTGCGTACTGTGTCTTCACCGAGGATCGAATCCAAGACTTGATTGCTTTAAATTCTTGAGTTTTCAGAAAATCTGTGCACGTACATTTTATAAGAAATTAGATTCTTCTGTATCACATCTGTGACGGGGTGATTAGTGAAGCACACTACCAAGCTAAGGGTCCTAGCTTCAAACCCTGGATAAGGCAGTGTTGTTTTATTGTGCTTGTCCCATATCTATCATCTGTTTGTCATTTATCTTCACAGTCACGATTAACACAATGGGTAAAAAAACAACGTAAAATAACACAAATGGAAATAATTATTTAATAATTTCAAATTGACTTATTGTAAAAAAAAAGTGTATCTTATGAAACATAGGAAGCCAATTGGTATAAGGTTCTCTGAAGACATAAAATATCACATTTGTAAACTTAATTACAAAAATAAATCCAATCTAGAATCTTAGTGATGTTATACATACACCAAAATTTACACAGTCCATTTTCCCGAGGAAGTATATTGTAAAAGAAAATAATAAATTTTATCTGTTTAAGATCTTTTAACCCCCAAATCTAACGCAGTGACATCTCGACTACTTTATTCTAGCCCCTACTGTGTTCTTCTTAGACTATATAGGTATCCAAAGGTCTCTTTTAATTATGCTCGAAATTCATTTTCTTTAATTAGCATGATTTACACACATTTTAGCGTTCCGTTGAAAGCTTCGTGCCATGTAAACCGACCAGCCTCGGTAACTGTCCTGCACACTTCCCTTTTTGTTTCCCCAGCAACCCGAATTGGAGGAGAAAATTCAGAGTAGCTCCGAGCAATGCTTTGTACGCAACAAGATGAAGTGATACCATTGGTCAAAGAATCGTCTACTTTGTTTGCCAAAGAAAGGAGTGTTCACCATCTCATGTGTGCTTAATGTTTGAACTGTTTGAAAATTCTGTAAATAACATCTAAGAAACTTTTCCTTGATGGTTCTTTCCGAAAAGCAATTTTATAATGTGTGTCTACTTTGTAAGTGGAATCAACTGACCTCTGTTTTCGTTTTAGTTGGATTTTCACATAGAGCAAAGAGGTATGTCAACAAATCATCCCAGAGAGCTTTAACTGTAAAATATATTTTCGGTAATCATACCTCAAAGTTAATACCGGTTCTATTAGGTCTTCCATGAATATTTGGGTTTATGTACACGTAGATATAGATTAAGCATTGTTTTACGCCTATTGCATTGCATGTTTCCTAATAAAACCCGTTTCGTCTTTCTAGCTAGGTTGGTTCTCGAGATATAAGCATTTCAAAATATCAGAGTGTTATTTAAATTGCTATAAGTCGGGAAAAAGGATATTAATTTAAATCCTTATTGGAAATATGCATAAACGGCACAGTGTGGCTTCTCACTTACGTCTGAAACACCCTTGTCGCTTGTCACCTCGGTATGATATATACCTTAGGAAGCTTTCAGGCCGAAACGACAAGCAACGTGGAAGTTTCACACAGAATCGACACGCCACACGGGCCTCTTCAGTCAGTAAGCATTCGCATGGGCGAACAACAGACAGAGGCGACACCATGGACGGTATTGAGAGAGAACGGCCCAGTATGAGCAACATGCTTTGATTTTTTTGTTTCAGTTTGGCTTTTCTTCCACTTCTGGCTAATCGCGACGATAAGGATGAGTGACGATTGTTTCATTCATTCATTGGGTTTATTTTACTTCGCTTTTCTGCCACTGTTGTCTAATCGCGAAGATGAGGATTGGTGATGATATGATGACATTGATGAAAGAAAACTTACAAAGACCATCCATGCCCAGTCCGAGATTCGAACCAGGCACCCCTGGCATCGTAGCGCCTTGTGCTAATCACTCCGTCTCGGAGATCGCCCCGAGTGACATGCAAGCGACAGGCGACAGGCGATGAAGCTTGTCTCCTTGCTTCGGTTGGAAAATTTGCATTTATTTCTGAACGTTGGTTTCCAAGACAAACATGTCGCTTCGGTCTGAAAGCTCTCTCAGACCAAAATGTCTAGCGTCAAGTGATAATCGGCAGGCGTCACTTGAAAACGAACCATCAGAAATAACTCCAGCATTTCGTACTGGGGTGAAACAACAAGCTACATGTCGCTTTTTGTTCGTTGGTCGCTCACGCACGTGAATGGTTTCTTGTGGACTGAAAGGACTTGTCGCTTGTCGCTTGCCACTTTGGTCTCAAAGCTTCCTTACTCTGTCAGCACCTGCGGTGAAATATACTCTGTCCCGGGAATCTCTGGAGCGAGCAAACGAAAGCAAGTCTCAGCGCAAGTGACTCGAGAGTGCTCGACCAATGAATACGGGAGAGGGAACAGGATTGCGTGGAGGGGAAAAGCTACTGCAGCTCCCAGCTGTTTGTAAAAGCGTGTACTGCTTTGCTCCGTTCACCTCCTTCTTTTCCTTCTGCTCGACCTGGCTCTAAAGATTCTCGGGATAGAGTATAGAAAGAGTATCGACCTACGAAATCGGAAGTCTTACGTGCGAAATCTGTAATCTTGATTAAGGACGTTTTTCCCCCCATTATCGATTTCATGAGTTAATTGTTTGTCTTTAATCCAATTAAATTAACGTAATTGACCCAGAGAGGCAAAGAAACATGAAAATTGAAATCGAATAGGAATCTTGGAGATGGAAATGCACATATTGTACAAATGATCGAGCGAAAGGTAGGAATAGAGTTAGAACCTGATGGAAGAGAAGAAATAAATATATTGACAGAGAAAACCTGGAGATAATTGTAGATGCTTGTATTCGGTTTAACATATCAGCACTTCTAATCATAAATTTAGTCAGTTTCCAAAAATGTATTGATTTATTGATTGCTTCGCTTTTGTGACACTTTTGGCTAATTGTGCGAAGACTGGGATGATTGACGATATGATGAAATTGATGAATGACACTCACACACATTCATTCCCAGGCCGGGATTCGAACTGGGGACCCCTAGAGTCATAGGTCGATGTGCTAACCACTCCGCCACGGAGGCCGCTTCAAAAATGTAAAGGCCTCCCAGATGGCGCAGTGGTAGCGTCGTCTCCTTGTAATCAAGGGGTCCCGGGTTCGATACCCCGGTGGAGGCACTGTAGGTCCAGTCCCGATTAGCCTTCCTGTGCATAAAGTGGACTTAAAACGACAAATAAATCAATCAATCAATTCAAAAATGTAACCGTGAACTATGTTCGTCAGTGATTAGTTGATTAGATTAATTAAATTGATATCACTTCATCATACTTACAACCAGGGGTAGAAAAATACAGGACGCCCTGTCGCCATATCGCCTGAAAATTTTTACCTGGCGCCTAAATTTTTAAATTCAGTTCTAAAAAGATATTTTTTACTTCAAGTTCACCTGTGAACATTTCCATTAGTTTTTTTTTATTAATAGTACAGTATATGTTTTTCATGTTTGTGTGGTTTCTGTATCATAGGTATCATTAAATCAGAATAATAAACATGCCATTATATATTTGTGCACTGATGCTATACGAATATTAAAATCTGCAGCAATATTGTAGGAGCCTATATTAGAATGTACCGCACGGTTATTTTTGATGTTACCTGTAGAGACTACTTTAGGTACGCTACTCCGGCCCAAAATTTAATTACTTCTTATGAAATCTTGTTTAACTATGGTAATACATTAAATGCCTTAAGGTCACATTTCAAAATGTATGCCTTTATGTTAGTTGGATTCGTGGCTCTCTTAGCCCTTATATGCAATAAGTAAATAAATAAATAACTAAATAAATAAATAAATAAATAAAGTGCTGCCTCTTGAGAAAAGTGGATGGCGCCTGAAATATTTCTGTTTTTTCTACCCAGTTTATTTTATTACATTAGGTTCATCGCTACGTCCTTCGCTGATAGTAGGAAAGTAAATGCATCATTTGGAACAAAAAATGTATCAAGCCTGTAACTCAGATCAAAGTTTAAGTGCATTATCGAGAAAGGCGCAGGGAGTTGCATCAAAAAACACATCAAAGTACAGCTCGACATAGAAATACTGACTTGCATCAACTTTTGAGTTACCGTTACAAACGATATGCAAATATGCTTCAAACTGTAAACCTGATTCTTGGCAAAGGCCAAAGAACTCACTTTGGTGCATCAATCGATGCGTTTCTGGTGCAAGAAATAGATTTGGTGAATCTGTTTTTATATGTGTACCATTCCAGCATTCGCTAAAGTAAAAAATAGGAGGTAAACTTCATTCAGTTTGAATTTTCGATCTCGTCAATCCATATTCAGATTATTCGTGCATTTTTTTTTCAGATGTGAATGTCACAAGATTTATGGAGAGTATTTTTAAGATCGAGAACAGCTACTGATAAATTTAATAATTCGATATTCTCTGTGAAGTTTCATTTTGTGTGTGTTTGTGGTTGTCTCTCATTCCAAATCATCGCCATTCATCATCATCTTCGGGTGCCTCCCCGATGGCGCAGTGGTAGCATCGTCGCCTTGTAATCAAGGAGTCCCGGGTTCGATACCCGGTGGAGGAACAGAGTGGTTCGGATCTAATTGTAAACTGTAGGTCCAGTCCCGATTAGCCTTACTGTGCATAAAGTAGATTTAAACACCCAATCAATCAATCATTCATCCTGATCTTCGCGATTAAACAAGATTCGCAGAAAAACGAAGCAAAATAAATCAAATCAATCAATTTAATCTTTCGCTAGCACTAGAAGCCGTGTTCTGACCTGTCTCACGGGTAGCAGATGTGAGGATTTTCTTGACGGTCTTGCAGGCCAGGTCCGACTGACCTACCCTGACCTACCCTGGAATCTCTGGAGCAAGAGAACGAAAGCGAGTCCTCCGCGCAAGTAGTGACTCAAGAGGCCTCTACCAATGAACGCGTGAGAGGGGAAAACTCAGCAGCTACCAGCCGTTTGCAGCAGCGCGCACTGCTAGCTCCATCCACTCGCTTTCTCCCCTTCTTTGCCGTTAGGCGCAAGCGTTTATCCACAGATTCAGGAGGTGGGGTGTTCTGGCCAAAATCGGTGGTTCTTCTCTCTAATTTCTCCTTACCCCTTCCCAAATTTTTCATGAATTCATGAACTGTGGTCAAACTGTTATTTGTAAATTGACATAGTCACCTCGGTGGTAGAGAACGCTGAGTGATCTATTACAAGAGTTCGTTACCAAAGTTCGTTTTCCATTCTCTACTATGACGTTGGTGTTCACGTGTTTGTGTCTCCATCAGTTTCATGATGCGTCCTCATTGTTACGATTGGGGCCTCACCGATGGCACAGTGGTAGCGTTCTTGCCTTGTAACCAAAGGGTCCCGGGTTCGATACCCGGTGGAGGCACAGAGGTTCGGATCCCATTTTAAGCTGTAGGTTCAGTCCCGATTAGCCTTACTGTGCATAAAGTGGACTTAAAACAACAATTCAATCAATCATTGTTACGATTAACCAATGTATAATACTTAATTCACTAAAAAAATCCTTTTCCTTCTTTTTCCAACTGGCCACCTCCGTGGCATTTCGTGCTATAACACCAGGGGTCGCGGGTTCGAATGCCGACCTGGGCATGGTTGTTCTTTGTGTGTGATCGTTTATCAATTTCATCACATCATCATCCTCATCTTCGCGATTAGCCAAAAGTGGCAGAAAGGGCAGTTAAATAAACCAAATCAAATGAAGTTATTGTGGAGATTTTTCTGTTTGAAACTTTGTTCTGAGAGAATAGTAACTCTTTTTTGCATGTGTGAAAAATTAAAGAAAAAAATATATAACCATGTTGAACCAGATGGTAGAAATCTCAAGATATTCTGGTTACTGTGGCACAAGAATACACTTCTGGAGACACTAACTTCTACTTCCTGGTCGTGAAAAGTTGAAAGATAACCCTTGGGAAACATGGAACCTAAATTTTCGTTGCCGTGAAAGACATGCTCACATAAAAAACGACAATATGTCCAGAAAGTTTCTCTCGACATGCTGGCATCGCTCTGTGATTTGCAAATTGTTCACAGCAGTCTTATTTTTTCCGTCTTTGTTGTGGCAGTTTGAGAATTCTCTCGTTCCTCATAGAATATTTGTGGACGAACAAGGGAAGTTTCCTTGTGTTAACAAATAGGACACTTTATAATTTCTACGCACTTACATGGTTGTAAACATGGAATGTAAACATGTTTCCAACAACACTTTCGTTTAATAATGAGGTCCCGGGTTCGATACCCAGTGGAGGCACATAGTAATTTGGCTCCCACTCTAGGTCCAGTCCCGATTAGCCTTACTGTGCAAAAAGTGGACTTAAAAACACTAAATAAATCAATCAATCGTTTAATAATGAAAATATATCTAAGTTTCGTACACGCTGCGGACCCAAACAAACTATTATTGCCGTCTTTGAGAATGTAATACAGAATTGAACGTATGGGACCATTCGTTAAAGTTTCATTTCGCCACTCTGCATTAAAAGAAGTTATGAAATCATTCAGTCATGCTTTCTGTCAGCGATCCCTCAAATAGCTGCCGATGGTAATTAGTAATTTCGTATTCGTATTTGTTAATATTCATTCATTCCAACAGATAGGTAAATTTGCAAAAAAGTCGAAATAAAATCCTGTATGTTATGTACACAATTTTGGAAGTAAGTAAATGGGAAAATATTATTTTCTTTGTATATATATTTACAATTTCAGTAGTCTTCTGTTATTTGAATTTCATCATAAATGTTGTCATTATATATAAAGAACATAAGTTCGAAATTTAAATACTACATACAATTATATGCTGTAAATTGTAATAATTCGATCACTTCAGTAATTTGCTCTTGCATCACTGATGCTAATTCGCCACTGAAAATATTAA
The DNA here is from genome assembly GCF_977018435.1 of Lepisma saccharinum. NCBI lineage: Eukaryota > Metazoa > Arthropoda > Insecta > Zygentoma > Lepismatidae > Lepisma > Lepisma saccharinum. The sequence continues at coordinate 187,438,201 of NC_139230.1, read as the reverse complement.
ATCCACGTGGAAATTTTCAGTAGGGTCATTTGTTCAAAGACGGCCAGTTTGTAAAGACGGCCTACCTGCAACGTTTTGTTGTGCAGCGTCGCACGTGGCGAAATTTGGAGCTAACGGTGCTTGTTCCAACACGCAGTGAGGCTTTCTGAAATTGGGTGACATAAGCGCCGTGTTGTTTAAATGAAGCATCCAGCTGCATACTCGTAAATACAAAGGTAAGTGATAAAAGTATAACGATCAAAATGGCTGATATAACTCTCTGCTTAATGAAAAACTCTAGATAAACAAGCGAATCTGTAGTTGTACAAAAGTCAGGTTTATAGGTGTATTAGATGAGGTGTGGAGCATTCAACGCTACTTCCTGGTTTGAATTCCATAACGTACAAGCTTCTCGTTTGTTGTTTTCACTGCATGATAGGCGTTGGGGTAAGGCGGCCCCTTCTGTGCATTAGCCATGTGGGGTAAGACGGTCCCCACTAATATTGTTATGCTAGTGGAATATGTCGTGAATTTAGATTAATAAATATGTGTCTTGCAATGATATGTAGTACAAGAGTTACAAGGCTCGCCTCCTTCATGAATGCACATAACATAACCAGGTAATTAGCTGTCATTAGATTGTTTAGGCGGGAGCATGCACTGGCGACCAGAAACAAAATTGTCCAAATTAGTGTAAGTCGTACTTTTGTATTGTGTGAACTTTATTTTTGCTGTAAGCAACAAAAGTGCCAGTGTAGACGTGGCTGTTTCCGGGTTCTCGAGCACAGGTTTATACCCTGTACACCACATTACTTCAACATCGCTGATACTACTGACAGATCTAGGGCTACTGCAGACGATGTCACAGCCTCATCCGCAGGTGCAACCACTCCATCCAGTGGTCCCAACGCCGATGTTGGCCTTGTTCAATCTCCAGTCAGACCTAGGGCTAACTCACATGTCTCAACCTCCACCTTCGAGCCCATGCCTTCAACATCTCGTGGGACCATGAATGGAAATTCAAGCATGGTGCGGTTTGCAGATATAACGAAGGTACCACGTCTTCATACTGCTGGGCACAAGAAAAAACGCAGATGTGCATCTTCTGAACAGTTAACTTCCCTTGAATACATAGAGAAAGCAAAAGGGAGACATGAACTGTCAAAAAAGGAACGCACTCAGGCGCAAAAGAGTTGTGCAGATCGAAGGAAAGGAATATCAATGAAACGTAGTAAAAAACATTGTTCTAAGTGTGGCGGTTATTATTACAATGCAAGTGATGGGAAGGATTGGTTCAAGTGTAACGATTGATTGCTAGGGTTGGTTCCATGAAGACTGTTTTGGGCGAGATAGAGTCCAGGTTGGAATATGTGCTGTTTGTGGTGATAGTGATGGTTTATAGTGGGGTACATGGAATATGGAATGCTGACGTTTTTTTTTCCACTTGTTTATTACATTTAATGTAAGTTTTCATATATCGGAGTACCATTTAAGTGGGGTCCATCTTTGCACAGCCAACTTTTTAATGGTGGGCCGACTTTGACACATGTTTGTAAAAACGGCCTACTTTACGCTACCTGCAATTTTTATTTATTGTGCAGACAGGATGTTTGGTTAGTGGATATTACCTGTATTTTCTGATAACCTAAATAACAATAGTGTTAATAAAAAAAATGCTTTTTCTTCAAAATTAATATTTTCTTGTTATTAAGGGAAAAAGTCCTTAGGGGTGCCGTCTTTGAACAAATGACCCTAATAATAATTTACAAATTTCCGTTTGATATTGTGGCTACCAGGAGCTATGAAGTGCTATTCCCTTGCTCCGGGCGTAAACGAGAGTAGTGAATGCTCAATTTGTTTACCAAAGCAACATTTACATTATTTTGCACCTATAGAGCTTTTTAAATGAACGTCTGCAGTAATGTAGGTGGTTGACGCTGTTTAAATCAATGAACACGCTACTGATCTTTTGCATGATGTATCTTTCGCTCAGTGTTTTATACCTACTTTATGGCTTGTTCCAATTTAGAGCGAATCGCACATCCACGCAAAAATAAAGATTTGGTTGTACAGTCAGAGACAGACAGAGACCTGCACAAGACCCGGAGAAAACCCGTCTGCGAAGAGGCGCGCCTACAAAAATATGCAACACGCACGTCAAGCCCAGGTGTTCGACATCGCGCAAGCGAGCTTCACGTCACAGTTGTGGACAGGCATCGATGCCTGCCAGGCTTTTCTATTACCCGGGTCTTAAGAAGACCCGTGAGACTCGATGTAGTTCTTGCAGGTAGACGGCGAGCACTACTGTCAGTGTTGCCAACGGCAATTATATTTCACTATGCACGAAAATATTTGAATTTCTGCTATGCGCAGGTGCCTTGAGGTTGTAGAATCATTGGCGTAGCAAGGGGTGAGCGAAGTGGGCGACTACCCTGGGCCTCGCGCATATAGGGGCCTCGCGTCCTATGAGGTTGATACGAAAAACGTAATAAATGGAAGTGAGAAAGGTAGAAAAGGCTAATTTTTGTGGGCAATAAAATTTAGAACTTTTTATCTGGCTTTATATTCTAGTTTAACGTTATAATTTGAATGAATACGTCAAATCAAAGGCGGGCGGGAGCTCTAAGCCTAAGGGGCCCCGAAAAAGTCAAAATAATTCTCATTTCTCATGTGAAACATCAACGCAAAAATTGCTTGGACATTTTTATCCATTTTTCTTCTGTGTCGTGACCTTGCATAGCCTACCCGATTTTAATATGTTAACGGTAAAGCACCTCAAACTGCCACGGAGCAAAGTATGGGGCATTTAAATGCTTCTGGTGTTTTAAACTGAAGAAGGGTATGGATAAAATTAGCAGTTCTTCCTTCGTTCCTAAAACTTCAGACGCAGCTATTGCCCTCTGTAACGGGCACGAAGATGATTTATCTTCCGAATTTCCTGATCAAGTTCTATGTTTCAGGAATGTGCTTAAATCTGAAATCAAGTGCTTTAGGAAAGTTTCTTCTCCTTCATAGCTCTACACTAGCTTCCAGTGTTCTCTGTATCCTGTACCGCCTTCTGTTTGGGGGAAGGGATAAGTAAGTATTTGTATTTTCTTCTTTTGAATACATAAATGTCAAAGAAAGATATGTTGTAATATGTGAAAATTCAGAGTTAGAGCATCGATTTGTATAGTTATTAATGTAAGTGCAGCCGCAACCAGCCATTCTAAGTAATTACGTAAATTTCCTGGAAGAAGCTGACTGTACTTGAGGGACCCAAGTTTATTTCTTGCGGACGCGTACTTTACGATTTTGTTACGCCACTGCGTCAAATATTTAATATTACAAGAACATTAAGACGTAACAACAAAATGAGATTCACAGTTATTATTATCATCTGAGTCCTAAAATTCAAAGTTAACTGCTACAATTTATGTGCAACAAAGTCAAAATTGCTAATTAAAAAAAAGTCAAAATTGCTAATTTAAAAAAAAGTCAAATTAGCTGTATCAGTTGATTACACCAAACATTTCACATTTATTGTGCAAATGGCTATCGTTTTAAGATTTGCTGATGTTGAAACCGATTGTGTAGAAGAGCTTGTAGGTAGATACATTGGGCCCCTAGACAGGATTGTGGTTTAGCGCACTCCCTTCCCCCCGCTCTATCAAGCACTGACATTTTATGTGCGTCCTTCCATATTTTCTACTTAAGCCATGGTTTGTGACATTTACATCCTTCAAACTTCGAAATGAGGAAACAAAGAACGACTCATTAAATAATATATAGGTTATAATTCAAGATTCTTACTTTGTATTTCTGATTTTTTAAAAAAAAGTTTAGCACATTTAAGGATATTTCAGTTATCTTACTGCCTAAAGAACATCTTAAAAAACGTACTATTACTACTACTTTGGTTAATGAAAATTCCAGCAGCGTGTTACTGTAGCTCTGCCAAGTGTAAATTTCTCTGTCGCGTACTATTAAATATAATTTTCGTCAGAAATTAATTATTATTGTAGGCTATTATATAAATATGATAATTGCTGACGTTTTCTTGATGACTGTGTATCGATTTACATTGATATTTCAAACTTAAAGAACGATGTGGCCTTGCATTCAAATCTCGCCCAGGACCTCGCGATATGTTGCTAAGCCACTGCACCTAATATTTTGTAACTTCTCAAATTAGTGTCATTATTATGTCAAACCAACTACCACATATTTTCTAAATTTGTTTCGATGGTCTTGAAATAGGTTTGTGTGTCTTGTTCATTTTATGTCACCTTTCTGGTCTTGAAATCGTAAATCTTCTCTCGGTTTCATTTTTACGTTGTTTGTTTGTTGAAATGTGTAAATAGCATTGCCTGTTATTTGCACCCGTGTGAAAATACAAGCTATCAATTATATTTTGCATCGTATTACTATCAATGCGGTCTGAGAACAAGATAACTAGCAACAACATGAGCGAACGACGATTTGTTGAAAGAGATGACAATATTCAAAAACCTTTTATAATGCAAATTCTGATTTCATGTTCCATTTTATGGACCATCGTGCCTTAGTGTTCAGGGGGGGGGGGGATCTTGAGCAACTAATTCGGATATTGAATTGGCAAAATTACACCAGAGAGAAAATCTATTTGATTGATTGATTCATTTATTTGGTCAATTTATGCACAATAAGGCTAATCGGGACTGGACCTATAGTTTAAAGTGGGATCCGAACCATCATGTGCTTCCACCGGGTATCGAACCTGGTACCCTTTGATTACAAGGCGACGACACTACCACTGCGCCATAGGGGAGCACCCCCAAAAAAGTATAATGTAGAACAACCACCAGTCACACAAAGTTCCAAAGTATTTACGATTGCACTTTTTGCGAAACTTGGTTCGTACTCCTGTACAGGTGTCAGCAGTGGCAGCAATTAGGGGCGGGGCCGAGACAGTGCAGTTGCCCCCCCCCCCCACTTTTTGCTACTTTTGCACCACGCTAACCTCATGTACCAAGGGAAATTAAATTATCCTTGCCCCCCCCCCCGTACATTTGCACTTTGGCCCTCTAGTTTTGGAACCCACCACTGGGTGTGAGCGATACAAATGTTTTCTAGCAAGGAATAAATGTCTGCAATTTCAAATTGATAAAAGTGATGAACATTTTAAGTGCTCCTAGAACAGTTTAGAATCTAAAAGTTGGCAACGGTGACTGCGTGACTCATGTATCTGGAGTGGGTGCAAAACCGGAATGAGCGTTCGCTGAAGATAAGCGAGCTTCGTCTTGCAAGGCCTTCCAGTTACCTGTGGGCTTTCGATGCTTGACGGGTCAAAACCTAGGTATATAGTTTTACTCGCCCGCCCGACCAGCCAGGCGGGCCTAGTAAGCGATTCTGGCCGTTGTGCAGCCCTCTGGAGACAGAAGTGTGCTGAAGTTGGCTTGAAATTTGTATCAGGGACCAACCAACACCTTACAATCAGGCAAGAAAACCACATGGCAATTTGGCGCATTGGATCTAATGCAAGGATATTCCATGTAATAGGTAAGTACAAGTACCAAGGTATTTTACTGCTTTGCATCTTAGGCAATCCTTCCCTACCCCACAACAGTAATGGAATGAAACATACAAACTCGATATTTTGAAATGCGCCTGAGGCTAGGTTGCGTGCAAATTCAACATGTGTTGAGCCTTGCATACCTCTAAGGATTGAATGTTTGTTTCACCTTTGCTCCCAAGTCAACTTAATAAGAGTTGGAACGAGCAGAGGACAAGGCTTTTCCTTGTTAAGTGTAAGCACTATACCCAGGTATATTAGATACCACTTTTACGTCTCCTTCGTCTCGAAGACCGAAGCCCTCGCACTCTGGTCAGTTGCTATGGCCACCAAACCAAAGCGGAAGGCTTGCAGATCGCATTGTTTCTTGGTCTATTGTTCATTCGCACCTACAAGTTCTGCATACTCTAGAGAACTCGATGTTTTCGTGTCACATTATATCGATTATGTTCAGAACTTCGAATTTAATCCTTGTTAGCTGTTAGCATTGTGAGTACGCCTTCACTGAGATGTTCCTCATAAATAAGGTCACCCTCGTAGCCAGTTAACTTTATACGTCACTGTTAAGTTACTTTTAGTTACCACTCAAGCACGCGCAGAAAACTTGCTAAGGGGGTCAAACCGTTATTTTTCTGAAGTGGGCCACATCTATATTGAGAATCATGTAACGTTATGCTTAGTGTAATTGTTAAATAAAAATGACAAATGAGAAAAAAGAGGAAGGTAGCATGAGTTAAAATTTTTGTGTGTTTCGGCACATGTGGCAATTTCGCACTCTTCAAGTTTTTTTCAGGTAGGGATTTTAGATAAATTCCTAACTGAGAGTTTAAAAAGTGGTACAGAAAGCCTCTCGACAAAGGTTAAAAGTGCAAAGTTGTAAAGGAGCCTTCATAGGACATACACAACATATTAAAAAGGTAAGGAGACATTAAGAATTTCCTCAAAGACCGTGTAAAACGTCCGTGCTTTTTAAAAATGGTAATAACATTAAAGCACTTTCATCATCTTCCAACATGACAAAGAGTTGAGAAGATGAAAAATTTGTATCAAGACATTAAAATCGGAACATTCAATAAGGATATCTCGAACTTAAAACAACGTAGCATACACGGCACGATGGAGCGGTCCAGCTCTTTGTAGCAAATGCCGATTTGTGAAACGACTGTGAACAATTCGAGGCTAGGTTTAAATATTTTGTTCTCGACGGAAGGGACGAGGAACGTCATGCACCAATAATGGTGGACCTGATAGCGTGAAGCTTGTTCCCCGTTACCTCATCCCACTCTTCCATAAAATAACGATAGATAGAAACAGATCGAGGAAAAGGAAAGGAAATTGATTGATTTAGTTTATTTTACTTCGCGTTTTGTGCCTTTTGGCTAATTTGCGAAGATGGAGATGAGTGATGAAATGATGAAATTGATGAATTCACATTCACAAACAACCAAGCCCGAGCGGGATTCGAACCCGGGACCCTTGGCGTGATGTGATAACCACTCGGCAACAGGGTCCGGCAAGGAACAGAAATTAAAACAGAGAGAGAGAGAGATAAACAAAAATAATAGAACGAGATAGAGGAAGTAATAAATACAAAGAGACAAGAGACAGAGAAAATATGAAATAAATAAAACGAGAGAGAGAGAGAGAGAAAGAAGAGATAGAGAAAATAAGAAATACACAGAAAGAGAGAGAGAGACAGAGAATGAGAGAGAGAGAGAAAATGAGAGAGAGACAGAGAAAATAAGATGTAAAGAAAGAGAAGCAGAAAAAGAAAAAAGAGTGAGCAATAGAATATAAGAAGCCCCAGAGAGATAAGGAAATAAATAAATAAATAGGATCGAAAGTGATGGAAGACTACATAGTAACAAACAAGTCATTACGGGAGAAAAAAAGTAGTAAAAAATAATCAACCGGAAAGAATGAGAGAGAAATGAAGAGAGGGAAAATGTAATAGAACGTCATAAGAGGAACACGGCTCTAAACATCCAGGTTCCTGGGTCCATGGGTTTGTGCTGTGCATTGTTGAGTCGTTCGGTGAGATCACATTCTTTTATATTTTTAAATAAACTACTGTGTTGACAACTAGCAGCCTTTGTTACTCTACAAAAATGTTTGTATTCTTGAAATGGTGGAAATTAACTGTACGGTGAATGAAAACAAAAGGACTTGAAACACAATGAGTTTCATTTATTCTGCAACATGCAATTCGTGTGTTATTTCGTTTGAACCTTCAGACCCTTTTTTTTTGCTAGAAATGTTTTCATTTTTTTATTAACGTAAAGCAGTTTTACATTCCAAAGCTTGAACGAAGTTTGTAACTGTTACATTTTGGAGTGTTGCAAAACGTGTTCCGGCAATACTGTTATTTCAAGGACATGTTGATCATAGTAAAACTTCATTTACACCAATAAAATGCACTACAATTATCGTAAATGACCATCTATATCCAGGCCAGGACTCGAATCGGGAACCTTGGATCGGCCACAAAGTGGGGGAGATAAATAGGATGAAACAAAAATCCCGACAGTTTGTGAAAGTTAAACTTGGTTTTAAGTTCACTTTGTGTTAATCAATTGTGTGTGTTTGTGTGTGTAATGTTACTTTCAATAAACATAGTTGATACATTTCTATCAACTTCTACCAAAGAAGTACAATCGCATAATGCACTGGTATTGCACTACACTTGCACTGCACTATACATCACGAAATAACACTCGCCGACCTCCATGGCGCAGTGGTTATAACAGCGCGCTACGACGCCAGAGGCCCCGGTTTCGAATCCCGTCCTGGCCGTGGGTTTTCCTTGTGTGTTACCCATCATCATTTTCACCATATCTTCACTCATCCATCACAATTAGCGAAAACTGGCAGAAATGCAATAAATAAATCAGATCAATCAATCAAAGAAACGAACAAAGCTCCTAGAAAGCATACAGTAAGAATTGTATTTGCCCGAACCTGCAAAGACAATCTTGCAGGTGTTCAAACAAACTCCAATCCATGCAGGTAATTATTTGCTAAATATTAACAATCGAACCCACATCATATTTAAATTCCAAGGTGTTCTTAATTCACAAACTGCGATTTTCTGTTCATTTCATCTATGTCCCACAAAATCAATTAAATAAAATATTATAAGTATAATTTTATATTGCGCATGTGCAATGATTCTTAACAGTGATGATCCAACATGTTTATCTGTAATGTTTGCTATTAAATAATAAACATAAAGAAAAACCGTCTTCTGCAAAAGTTGAATTTTTGACTTAGTGCTATTTCCCGAACAATCTAGAATTTCCACTACAGATACTATTAACTTTGTGTATTCGAACAAAAAGTATTACCTACCTTATTTCTTCAGAGACTATTAGCACTGACAGGTAACACTCTGTAAATGTAGGAACACAAACACAATAGTAGCCAGTCCTAATGCAAGGTTTTTCTATTTATTGTGAATCACATGACCTTACACTATATACGAATGGAACCAAACTTATCCGATCATGAAGGTGATATTACTAAGGTTCCGTGATAGTATTGGGTCAAAGAAAGTGATTCATTTAGTGTTTAAATGTATTGAATACTCTAGAGTCACACAATGACGTATCAGAATGACACACTTGCGTGTAGACTTTCGATACCCTACATATAGGTGAAGCAATTTAGAATACATTATGTATCCTGACCTGCTGATACATCAATGCAGTATTTCAGTACCTAATAATTAGAGCCCGGAAGTTTGGAAAAATGCCTCTTTTTATCTACTGCATATATTGATAAAATTTTTCGGGATATACGTTTCTTATGTTGTTTCGAATGTTTTAGAAGCCTTTTCATTTTGCCTATTTTGCCTATTTGGGATCCCACTGCCTATTTTTAATTATAATGCCTTTTTTTGCCTTTTTCAATGAAATTTGACAATTTTTTTTTAAAAAAATGTGTATATAAATTATTTTTCTCCCAAAAAACGTTGTTGACATTTATTTTCTTCCGTTTATTATGTGAATAATTTTCGCCTTATTTAAGTAATATTGAACTCACGCATGTTTCAACATTGCTGAAGGAGAAAAGTGTGAAAAAAAAGTATTTCATGCTGAGTTAGGATATTGCCTTTCGGTTAACATTTCCTTGTGCATGATTGACTGCTGAAGTGGACAGGTTGATTTCGAACACAAAGAAGATATTTCTGAAATCTCCCTCTCAAACCTGAAAATTTCAGGAAGTTGCGGCTGAACTTAGTTTACCTCCGCAACCAGTCTTGACGAGATGGGGAACCTGGAATCAGCAGCTATATATTATGCTAACTACCTTCAAAAAATTAGTGAGGTAATCGATGCTCTTCCAGAAAATGAAGCGGCTTCAATTCGTGAAATGAAATAACTCCTGTGCTATTCAAGTTTATTTTTGCACATTATGGTGCATTGCCAGAGACAATTACAATTATAGCATCCATGAAAATCTACGAGGAATCTATGCAGCAGATGATGGAAGTGCCAAAAAAAAGGGGTCAGCTGTTGCGGAAAAGTGCAAACGGGTAGTGAGTGCAAATGATGACTTGAAACAATTTAAAACAATTTGTGATATTCTTAAAGGTGAAAATGCTGTTACCAAATGAGTTCAGCTACATTAGCTTGTTTTATGTATGCTCCAAGAACTTCTGTCGAAGTAGAAAGATCATTTTCTATTATGAAAAACATTCTCTCTGACAAGACGACTATCAATAAATGTTGAGAAATTAAAAAAAAAACACCTTGTAGTTATGTGCAATCAAGACGGAGAAAATTGAAATGCTCTTCCCAATGTAGATTTTAATATTTTGCCAGAAATTATAGATAAAAGTAAGCGACTTCCAAATGTGCCTTTTTTCGGTTTATTTTGTCTTTTTTTCATTTTTAGTGCCTATTTTCCACATTATAAATGCCTTTTTGCCTGCCTATTTTAACGAAAATAAATGCCTGAACTTCCGGGCTCTACTAATAATGTTGGAAAATATGAAGAATTCGGATATGTTGATCTAGTCTGCAAGGCAATTAATTGCCACGCAGATCTCGGATGGGAAATATATCCTTCAATGTTCCTTCATATAGCTCACGACGCAGCGTGTTACTGGTCTAGATTGTGAATGTGTCGGATCCTACCTTCACACCCAATATGGCACGGTGTGTATCTTAACCTTACCGACACAGTAAACTAATAGGGACCACGAATTTATATTTGCTTGTAGTTTACGTCACGTTTCTACAAAATTTGGCTAATCGCGACAATGAGGATTAGTGAAGAATTGAAATTTTAATTAGAATTTGTTTTAAGTACACTTTATGCAGAGAGAGACTGATCGGGACTCGACCTACAGTTAAAAGTAGGATCCGAACCACTGTGCCATGTACCTCCACCGGATATCGAACCAGGGACTCCTTGATTACAAGGCGACGACATTATCACTACGCCATCGGCAGGCCCCAGGATGAGCGATGATTAGATGTAATTGATGAAGAGACACTCACAAGAACACCCATGGCCTGTGCGGGACTCGAACCCGGGATCTTCGATTGCTTGATCGAAAGTTGAGCACTTAGATCACCGAACCAGCTGCTCGAGAATTTGAAATACAACATATCGTTAATCAATTGCGTTACACTTACTGTGAACGAGTTTAGACTCAACTAACTAAATACTGCGTATGTGAATCAACATACTGATGGGCTGCCACGATGGACCTGAGTGAATGGAATTTGATAAAAATTAGTTTATTTTTATTTTCCCGAACGTTGAACACGATGCTAGATATAAAAGTGGTCCTTTTCTCCTAAGCTAAAATCCTAAGAGATTGTTTTTCTTTTACATTATTGTCCCTTTTTGGAGCATTGTTGATATTTTTCGTTTTCAGTCGGATTTTAATGCATTTCAATCATTTCTGAGGTTTCCTAGCTGCATGTTGTCCGTTCAAGGTCGTTTCTATCATTTGCGTCGTGTTTACTTCTTCCAAAATCCTACTTGATGAAAGTCCATCGTTAACTTCGGATTAAATTCCGAAAGAGAGACCAAGACATCTTCGGGATGCCTGGTAACAAATAACAACACATATGCGAAGGTTATTATTAGAAGAAGCTGCCACATCAAGAGTAGAATAGCACATAATCCCCTATCCTTAGCTTCAGTACCAAACATCCGGTTGTGTCGAATCATTCAAGTACTCTCACTCAAATATGCGACTCTTTTGCTATTTATAAAAAGAAGTGTAAATTTCAATACCTGGAGTATGTTAGCAAGTCTTGTTTTTTACTATTTACTTCGCATTTCTGTAATTTTAAGGTTATTTTAGAACAGTGGTTTTCAATATTAGTGAGACCGAGACCCGGTAAATTCTTGTTTTATAAGTTGATGGCCAGATCGCAACAATTTTACTCGTGAATACCTTTCTAATTTTTTAAATTTTATACATTGATTACTATCCACCCTTTAAATTAAGTACTAATAACTATTTCACGGCATACTTATAAAGAGTATTGTGACTAGGCTTGTTGAAAAACAAGTAAACATAACTTTAAATGAGTTCTCAACTAATGGATCTAATCAAATCTTGTAGTTTCTGCAGTCCAACATCATTAAACGAATGTGGCATGTGTTGATTTTCTTTGGCATGTTGCATTTTGAACACGTATATATTTCAGTTAACACTGATTGGGTTGAGTTGAGTTGGTGTTTCAAGTCCATTTTATGCACAGTAAGGCTAATCGGGACTGGACCTACAGTTTAAAGTGGGACCCGAACCACTGTGCCCATGTGCCTCCACTGGGTGTCGAAACCGGGACACATTGATTACAAGGCGACGACGCTACCACTGCGTCATTAGGGAGGTCGCAACACTGATTGGGAAATCAATGACTATATTATTATTATACTCAGAACTGTAGCTATATTATAAATTTACTTTTAACTGTGGAGAAAATATTGTATTCCAGAGTTCAAAAATAGGTGCCTCGGATCTTGTGCTTAGACTTTCGACTCATTCAAGAATATTTCCATTGCAAAGTATTTGTCAATGAAAATTGTCGAGAAAAACTGCCAAATTTCAGGAGAAGCTCTCGCGACTGGTATAATTGATGCTAGAATCCGGCACCGGACCGCGGTCCGGCGGTTCAGCAGCACTATTTTAAAGGTAATTTTTTTGAGAATTTTTAGGTCAACTACCGAGTCCTAATGACTAAAGTAACGAAATTCAAACACAGCTTCTGGTTTTGCATATCATTACGCTTTACGTACACTGAGCCACTGAATATGCCAAAGAAATATAGGCAACAAGAATAGGTTACACTGGGGAAAGAATGATCGATTTCCATATTACCCTACTCTTTTAAGACAGTGTAAAAGAGATTCAAGTTATTTCATTGTCACTCGGTTCCATCTAAGTATATGTGCATTCTCTTATAACCTAATCCCGTTTGACCTAATGCCCAGCTGTCTCATTTTCACCACGTTTAACTCTTTTCTACCCTTACGGCAGGAGGTCTACATGCTAGCTAGGGAAGTGGGTTGCGACCAATCCAGCACGATAAGAAACGCAGCAGCCTGTAGAACGAGGTTAACGTAGTACTTATTCCTGTCCACCGCTGTTGTCTGGTTGGTCTGCGGCGTAATCCCCGCTCCCCATTTGTCTTGCCAGCATGTAGGCCGCCCGCCGTAAGAGTAGAAAATAGCAATAGTATCCACCCAGATAATCCCAAGGATCAATCAAATATACAACCAGCTAACTTTTTCCACTTCAGGCGCTGTTTATCCATACAAAATTATTATGCAATTATGACATGACTGTCATTTTATTAGAAACGGAAATTACCGTTTTGCCTAATGTCGTCGGAAGAGAGGTATTTCAAATAAAGAAAACCTGAATCTTATGATATGTTCTTCGAGACACAGCCAAGTCAATCAGTGATGCTATTTAGTAATTTATTATATTTTATAAATGAATTAATGACCTTTATATTGTGCTGTAATATGTGACTGTACGTTTTAATTTATTTTGTAGTCTTCCTAACAAACTTTTAATGAAAACTACGTAAAACTCATTATAAAATTATAATATCTCCCAGCAGCTAAGAATAAAATAATGGTAAGGCCTTCTCGATGGCGTAGTGGAAAGGTCGACGCCGTATAATCAAGGGGTCCCGAATTCGATGCCAGGTGGAGGCACATCGTAGTTCGCATCCCACTTTAAACTATAGATCCAATCCCAATTAGCCTACATTTGCATAAAGTTGACTTGAAAATAAACTAAAATAGTAGTAATCAAGGGTTTCTGTTTCGATTCCCACATAGAGACACAATTCATAGTGGTTCTGATCTCAGTTTAAACTCTACGTTCCGTCCCGATCAGCCAATCTGAGCGTGAAGTGTACCTAAAACGATACTTTTTTTAAAATGGTAGCACATTTGAGTAAGTTAGTGTTTTTAGTCCACTTTATGCACAGTAAGGCTAATCGGGACTGGACCTACAATTTAAAGTGGAATCCGAACCACTATGTGCCTCCACCAGGTGTCGAACCCTGGACCACTTGATTAAAAGGTGACGACGCTACCACTATGCCATCTTTTTTTATTATCAAGATTACAAATTAAATTTTATATGAACATGGTTAAATATAAGATACCTTCTTCTTATTCATATACAACCTTTAGGAAATTTGTATAATTCTTTCTGTTATAAACAATAGTGTTTTGCATTAATTCCTGTTGTAAGAAATCTTTAAAATTACATGCGTGCTTAATATTTGTGCAGTTTAATATATAGTAAATATAATTGCTAATAAGCCATTGTACTGCATTCCATTTGGTTTTAGGATAATACTTAAAATCTGGTACTATAACAGTCTGTGTCGTATAACTAGCTGTTGACGAACGACATATTCTACTTAACATGTTTCGTAATTGTTGCCACATGGTACTTGCATGATGACTTAGAAATTCTGTGTTCTACTGTATCTTCATCATTGCACACATTACATAAAGACGTGTTACTGAATTGAAGTCGATGTCTTTTACTTTTGGTATCATATTTATCATGTACTAATATGTACCATAAGGATTGAACGTTGTTAGTTAAATGTTTCGCCCAAACATTCATCCATACTATGTTTCATTCCTTATTGGGTGATTGTTGTTCTCGTTCGCTGCGTATTTAAGTCAAGTTCCTGGCAATACAAGTAGGTTCCGTATCGCAGCAGTAGCGGCTCCTGCCTATTCGCACATTCGCAAGTGCACACCCAAATAAATCTGCAATGCAATTATTTTTTATTATACTTCTTCACTGTACACTATCTCCTTCAAAACATCAAACGTTCCGAAGCCAAATCGCTCCATCAGCTTCGCATTACCAGCGCCTGCCGCTGAGATACGTTCGCTCGGAACACAAGTCGCCCTGTGCTCGTTTTCAGCTGTTTGTAGCACGCAAGAAAAGAGAAAGGACTCTCTCTTCTAGATTGCGGTATTATGGGCTCCACGCACACTGCTAGTGTTGTGTTCTCGATACAGCAGTGTTGCAATCCCGTTCCATTCGAGATCGTGTAGCGGAGTAGAGGCAACCCACACATCGTCGTAAATCAAGGGATATTTTTGGAAAAGGAAATTTCTAGGTTATCTTCGCCCACACTGTTCCCAGCATGATAGGGGCAAGAAAGAAGGGGGAGGTGGCAACTGAAAGCGAAAAATCTTGCATTGTCTTTGCTTAGTGCAGTTTGGTCAAAATAAACTGCCCTTGTGGTGGTGTAGTCGAAATATCAACCATTAGCTGTGCTTGCTCGTGCGTCGCAAAATTGTTAGACTGTCAAAAGTTCGTTTCTGTTTCAGTGGAAAGTGTTTGCTTTCATGGTGAAAGGAAAAACTGTACATAACGAAAGCAGAGACGTAATATTTAAAGTTGTTGATTTTTTGGAGGGAAGTTAGCTACAAAGCTTGAAGCGAATGCAGTAATAATACGGATACGGCGGAAGGGATAGGAAAAGTTTGAAATACGAAGAGGGCAGTGTGGAATGGACTGAGTGAGTACTGTTATTTTCTATAATATTTATTATTCTCTTGATTTCGCTTTCATCTGTCGGTCATTAGAAGTAAACAACTGGTAGATAGATTACAACTGATTTTCTGTTCGTTCGTTGTGGTCGTTGGATCTGCTACCTTGTTTGCAGGAGTGGATCCAGATAAAATATTTACCAGGGCAAGGTGAAATTTTGAGGCCCCTACTTTCCACCTTCCTGTAATATAAATCATAACCATGTTATATATTTACGGTTTTAATGACGAGAAATAATAGCCATATTTTAAAAATACTTTAATACTGTTGAAGAACACGTTGTAGGCATGTGTTTAATTAATACCTACATCATGACCTCAAAACAACAAAAATCTCTTTGGGTGTAAGGGGTGCTCCTTCCACGTAGTGCACCCAATAGTCAACCTCACTTCCACGTAGTACACCCTGTACTGCAGACTAACGAGGCTCTGGCGACTGGCCTCATGGTCAGTATAATTTTGTTTGTGTTGTCCTGTGTTTTGTCCTTGTGTGTGCTGAGTGCCCGTTTGGAGCCTCAGCTTTTAACAGAAGTCAGAAGATTTTAAGATTTTTAGTTATGCAACTTTAGAGTTGCCATTTGTAATGATTAGGGGCTGGCCCCTGTATAATGTGACGGGTGGAAAATAGCCTAAGAGCTGACGCACACAAAATTTTAAATTCAAATTCAAACAAAAATCTCTTAGCTTAAATTACTACATGACCTTGCCACAAGAAATACGTAGCTAGCGGTCGTAAACGTGTTGAAAAAATTCTTGATAAAGAAAAGAGTGCTGCAATGGTACTCTTAAAATTTGAAGGTTCGACTGGTGCTGTACAAATTTATGACTTGCGACCAATATAATGGTAGTGTAGTTATCGATTCAACAATGACCGAATAATTTTGTTTCATTTTATTTCATATTTTCTCATTTTGTCTCTCCTCGTGGTTTTCAAATGCCACCCACATATTTGTATTCATATTTTATTAACATTACCATTTATTTCCACTTGTCGTTACTTTGGTGGCCGATCGCTTTGAGTCTTCGATCTGTGATTCTCTGAAGTTTCTGGGCTCGAATCCCGAACAAGACAAGAGCGTTTCATTGTCGTATCTTGATTAACATTCAGCATCATCGCTTGAAGAGACAGAAAAGAGATAAATAATGAAAAATCAAATACAATTTTTTACTTCCCCACGCAGTAACTTTTAACAGTCGTCTGATTGTTATAGGTCTTTCCTACTCTTGCGGCGAGCGCTCTATATGCTGGCAAGAGAAATGGGGAGCGGGGAATACGCAGCAGACCATCCAGACAACGAGGGTTATGACGTCGAGGGAAGGATCTACTACGTGCACCTCGTTCAACCGGCTGCTGTGTTTCTTATCGCGCTAGATTGGTCGCTTCCACGCTCCCGACTTCCCTTGCCAGCATATAGAGCGCCCGCCGTAAGACTGGAAAAGAACTATAGGGTTTCATTATCATTGAATGTTTTATGTGGAAAGTATCCATTACTTTTCTTAACTTAATATTATTATTGTTATATTACGGCGATTTTTCCTCTCTAGGCTTATTGTGACGATGAGAAGGAATTATGATAAGATAACATTGATGAATGGGCACTTGTAAAGTCCTGTGCACAGTACGGACTCAAACCCAGAACCCTCAACGTGCTAAGGCGCCGAGGTGACTGTAATTGTTATTGGTAGAATAAGGGAAGAAGTTGGATAATGATCAAACACCATCACATTGCACGATCAAGTAAATCACTTCGTTGAGTTCAGATTTATTTAAAATCAAATAATTCGGAAAATTAAGATTTTGAGTTCTAGTAGGTTTGTACCAATATTTATTAACAGTAGGGACTTGGAAAAGCATATTGCAAAATAGACAGCGACACAAATTATGGGAGGAGAATAATTTCTGAAGCTGACTGTTTAGCAAATTCAAAGATCAAAGACTTCAGTTTGCTTAAGTATTCATGTTGGAAATTCAAAATTGTTATTTAAATGAGATATTGGAGAAAAATTAATCCGTAAGATCATTAGATGGTTGGAATGTCCCCCTCTCGGCTTGTATTCCTCCCCACTCCTCTCACCATCAGGAAGCTCCGTCTTTTAAAATATCTGCGGAGGATCATAGCCCAACGGTGATGCCAAAGACTTCTCAGTTTCCATTGAGAATGGTATGCATTGTACGTCTAATTGCTCTCAAGTCTGTAGGTGACAGCCACTCGGAAGCCGCTCCGTCTCCTCAAGTGAGAGTTCAGCCCCCTTCCTTGTGTCGTCGGCACACTTTTCGCTCTCGTAAATAGGCTTGAAACTTCCCTCTCTACGAGGGCTAGACTTTCGTTTAAAGCCAGTCAGACTTTATTGTTCGAATTCATCTGCTTTAATTTCCCGCGGCTGAAGATCAATTCCTTCAACTGGGGGTACTTTTCTTGAGATTGCGTCGGGGACCAAATATAAAAGTGAGACCTTTTCTTCCTGTGGTTGAAGTTTGAATTAACCCCCGTTTTCATTAACAATAGGAGTTAATTAAGTATTTTTCAGAGCTCAGGTTGTATATTAGTCCATTTTTTTACTGGAGCAAATTAATGAGATTTTCTCTAACGTACGTGTACATTGACTCCACGAAGATCGTGTACTGTGTATATTAATTATATTACAAACTTGATGTTCCTTTCCGTGCTGCCGACCTCCGTGGCGAAGTGGTTAACCCTGTGCGCTACGACGCCAGGGATCCTGGGTTCGAATCGCGGCCTCGACATTGCTCATCTGTGTGAATATCCCTTCATCAATTTCATCATATCATCATTCATCCTCATCTTTGCGATTAGCCAAAGGTGGTAGAAAAACTAAGTGAAATAAATCAAATCAAAAATCAAATCAAATTTTCGTCATCTGGCTGTGGTTCAAGTTCAAAACAAAAACGTTAATTGTATGCCAATATCTACAGCACCGATAACTAACATGTGATGCAAACCATCCCTACTGAATTTAATAACAATTTATATTTTTCACTAAATGCTAAGAAAAGAGATTTAGTGGCTTATGAATAATAATTATATTTTCGTCTGAAGCTATCTATTCCGCTATGTTTACATTTCCTGCTAAGTCGTTTATACGTAATAGATAGTTTCTGAGTTATTTATATGTTGCAAAACGAAATAGATAGCTTTAGACAAAAATATAACTATTATTTATGCCACTAGATTTCATATCTTAGCATTTAGCAAAATATAAGAAGTAAGTTTTAAAATATATATACGTTTCAAAATACATTAACAAATCTTTCCGCAACTAGTAACTCGAGGGCTCGACCAACTCGTGAGAGGGGAAGTGAGTGAAGATGCCAGCTGTTTGCAGCAGCGCGCACTGTTATAATTTTTTCTCGTTCTCTTCCGTTATGCGCGGCCTTGATCCACAGATTCCAGAGTGTATACAGGGTTCAGCTTCAGGCACCACTAAGTAATCCTCCCAGGCATTCCCGTTCATACAGACTACTTCCGCAGACACTTCCTGTGTTCAGACTACATTACATAATAAAGTACACTATACGCTGAGGACGTAAAGATTGATTGATAGATTGATTTAGTTGATTTTACTTCGCGTTTTGTACCTCTTGGCTAATTTGCGAAGATGAGGATGAGTGATGAAATGATGAAATTGATGAATGGACATTCACAAACAACCAAGCCCGAGCGGCATTCGAACCCGGGACCCTTGGCGTCGTAGCGCGATGTGCTAACCACTCGGCCACAGGGTCCGACGAGGACGTAAAGAGAATGAGTGCGTATATATACATAAACTGAACTAAACTCCATTGCGCAACGTTCTCTAGTAGTCAGTGTGACTGCCAAAAGGCTCTTTCATTAGGTGACGCGTGTTCAATCCATCGAGTTCCATCGTCGCCGATGTCTGGCTTTCGAGACCGAAGCCCGATACTTCTTATTTTCAAGTAGCTCCCAAATTGTGCTCACGATTCTGAGTCAATCCCGAAATCCTGGGAGACCCCACCGGGAATTCAACCCTGGACCTCTCCTACCAAAGGCGAGTGCGTTAACCAATTGGCTGCAGTCAAGCCCCGTCTGTGTGAGCGCACGCGCGTATGTAAAACAACTACGGTAGTTAAATATCCAATAAATTAATCTAAAAATATAGTGTTTAGTCGAACAAAACAGCAGCCTGGCTTCATAATCTCGCTACTAGGTTTATGGTTCGAGTCCTGACCTGGACGAAAGTGTTTCTTAGTGTTTTTCCTTTATCTTATAGTCATTCTTCTTCGCAATAACAATTAATCTGTTGATATGGAACAATGTAAAATAAGTAAAATATAAAAAAAATAAATGGCTTAAGAGCTAGTGATATTACGAGGATGATTTAATGAATCAGAAACTTACGAATGTTAAACATTCAGAGAGAAATAGTGCTTAAGAGATTTCAAAACAATTGATTTATTACTCGAATTAACAATTTAAATTTTTTGCTGCATGTTGAATTATATAACTACAATTTAATCGAAAGGCTATGAAGATGAAGGTATCGTCTCATTACTAGTTGCCCCATGTTTTATGTTAGCAATTTATTTCTAGAAATTGAATGAATAACTTTCTTTATATTAATATCTTGATACTGCGGTTATTTTTTTCAATATTAGATTTTTGGGACATAATTGTTTAAGAGTACGCCTGTAGATTGGTTCAAAATCTTTCTCGAGAACCGAGAAAAAGAGACAAATTTATGTAATCAATCTAAATATTACATTGTACTTCTGAAGCTTTGTAATTAGTTGGATAAAACCATGTAAGTAGAACAAGAGAAGTTATAATTTGAATTATGTTGTAACCTCGATTTGTTGAGAAGTGTAAGATGAAAATTAGGCTATGCGTTACTGCATGCCTGCTGATAACACTCTGATAACGTTCCTGTGTGGTGATTGTGACTGTATTGTGGGCAGCAATTGATAACAAGTCATTGTAACGCTGATTGGTCTGGTCGTTCCACGTCAACATCATCGTACACTCATTGTCGCATTAACGGTAAACATGTTTATATTTTATTATATAAAATTGTTTTCTTCGCTTCAAATTTATTTAATGGATTTACCTTCTTATTATTACTGTTTTGAACCAAATCTAAGCAAATATTTAGTAAAAGAAACAAAAACTATAATAAAATATAGTATAATAAATTCCAAAACTACTCCATGCAGCGCAACACGCCTTTATTTGGGAGAACACAATACTTTTTTTTATTTCAATTTCTGTACTCTACAAGCCATTTACATAAGATATACGGGCCTCCCCGCTGGCGCAGTGGTAGCGCCGTCGCCTTGTAATCAAGGGGTCCAGGGTTCGATATCCGGTGGAGGCACATAGTGGTTCGGATCCCACTTTAAACTGTAGGTTCAGTCCCAATTAGCCTTTCTGTTCATAAAGTGGACTTGAAACACCAAACCAAACATAAGATATACGGTTGGTAACAAAATCAAAATTACAATTATAATTACCAAATTGTTCACCTTACTATTTTGCACAGATGCAGCCGAACTGAAACTGCTGTCTGGTAGTTTACAAGGACTGGGAAAAGTCATACATTTTGTGAATAATTAACTATGTTTATACTTTTAAGTTAAGCATTGCTAATCATTTACTCTCGTTATATAAAGACAGCTAGAAATCTAATTGAAAATTCCCACCTTTACATATTTTTAGTAGTAACCCGGAGTTCCCGTTCTAAACTTCAAAAATCGATTCATTTTTGTTTGCTCTTGTATAGCTCCTACGCAAGACACTCTGTCACGTGTTGTTCATCCTTCAGCACTCGGAGAGTCTCGGTTTTGCGATAGATAGGAGAGAAAGACTTGCAATGCCAATTTCTTCCTTCCCTGATGCCATTTTTAGTCTAACGGATGTGGCAACTGCAAATCTGACACATTCACACTACATCTACTCCTCCTACCACACATGCACACGTGTACGTGTGTGTTCGTTCCTTTGGTATAGTCTGTAAACGATTGAAGAGGAAAAATTCAGTATTGCACTTTACTTTCCAACCGTCGCTTCCACTCATCTGTAGGCTAATCGCGACGATGATTATCAATTGTGATTAGGTGAAACAATCAAACAAAATTTAACTTTTTAAATCTAGACAGTAAGTGAACACTTCTTCGGCGGAGTTTGAACATAGAAACGTGAACTAGTCTGAAAGAGAACACCGAAGATTTGATTTGATTTTGCTTTATTTTACTTCGATTTTTGTGCCATTTTTGGCTAATTGGCGAAGATGGGGATGAGTGATGATGTGATGAAATTGATGAATGAACAATCACAAACATCCATGCCCATGGCGGGATTCGAACCCAGAATCCCTGGCGTCCTAGTGCGATGTGCTAACCACTCCGCCACAGAGACCTGCCCGAATTAGTTAGTTCAAGATTGATGATTGTTTTGGTTTCTTTTACTTCGCCTTTCTGGCACTTTTGGCTAATTGTGAGATGAAGATGAGTTATGATATGATGAAATCGATGAGGTTAGAAACTCCGGTGTTAGAGCCCGACGCAGCTATCTCTGCCGCGAAGCAGATATCAATTTTAGTTTCGTCTCCCTCCCTCTTAGCATCACGTGTTCTACCCTGCTCGCCGACCATCGCCATTGTTGCCAATTGTCATTCCATTCTTGGACACACTCGTGAAAACATAATTTAAAACAATTGAATAGCGCTCCAGCTCGCGGTTCACACCGTTCGACAGAAACGTTAATGTGGCAATATAGCATGACGTAATGGTTGCTTCTTTTACACATTGCATTTTCATTGACTGGCTATTAACTAGTGTTGTCAACTGTATTAAGGAAACACTATTTCTATCATTGAAGGAGAAATACAAAGTGGTGGTGAGTTTTGTTGGATTGAAAGCGCCGTAATATTATTTTTAAGTATTTGACCAGTTTGACGTTGTGTGCGTGTATTGCGTGTGTGTATGTGAAAGCGTGTGTTTGTTAATGAACGTCAAATTCGATAATGCCTCCAGTACTGTCAACGTTTAAATCAAAAACCTTGCGTAGCCAAGCTCGGGAGATTCTAAGCAATGTGCACGAGTTCATGAAGGAGGAAGCCAGTCAAGGTGTTAGCATCCCAATAAAGAATTTTGGGAAGAGATCAGCGACTGCGACTGGAGTTCCTGAACGAACAATCAGGGCTATCGTGAACGAAAGACAATCTCTTGAGATGTCAGAAGGCCCCTCCACATCATTCAATACTCCCGGGAAAGAACGACATATACCTAATTTGACATATTTCAGCAGGTTTATTTCACAAATTGTTCATATTTCATAAGTTTCTAATTGTTCAAAAGAAATAAATGATGTGGCTCCATGAGCATTTCAACTCTTGGCTCCGGCACGTGTTCTTGTAGGAATTGCATAGAGGAGGCTGTCATTTTTGCTGCTTAATCCAATGCATATTGTTTTATGTGTTAACATTGCCATGTTTGATGGGTGACAAGTTCATAGCAAAAGAAGAAGTCGCGCAGCTTATCGTCTAGTAGCAGTATATGTGCTTGTTATTGTTGTGGAAGCCGGCATCGTTTGTAAATGTACAACAAAGGCAACCGACCGTCGCCGATCACAGAGAAGCAATAATACTGCTTGAGTAGGAGTGTTGTGGTCCAATTGACGCGGTTTAGCACGTTCGCATGTTATTAGTTCTCAAATCAGTGGTAGTGTAGGTCGTGTGTTATCTGTCGTTGCAGTTCCGTACCAGTGTAGGCGGGTTTATTGGGAGTGAAGAGTTAGAAGGCCACCAGTGCATTAATGCAATGGAAAATAATTGATTGTTTATTTTGTTTTAAATCACTCAAATAAGGAATCGCTATGAAGAAGTCTTCTGGGCAGCAGTAATTTGTAATATGAGTAATTTGAGTAATTTTACGTAATATGTTAGTCCATATTGTGTGAATTTTTAGTCCATATGTATATACATACAAAGCCACTTGTTAGTACATATTAATCCTAGTCCTGGTATAATACATGACGTTTAAAACTCAACGTTAGATAAAGCTGAATTCTCTAATTTTCTTGTTGTACGTAACAGCTGTGCATCGGCGCACTGCACCGATTTTTCTATCTGCTCCATTAGCAACACTGCTTCTCGCACGGCTATATCTACAATATTCAACATGGAAGGTGAAAAATTTAGCAACAATAATTACATTATAAATTTGTTCCTTTGTACACAATTTAAAGACCGAGGATTAGTTGTGGAAGTGGGTAGTTTTAGAGGAATTTTTGGAGAATGGTGAATAAATCACAGTAAAATTAGAGCGGTTGAAATACTTGTATTCAAATTAAGTAATACGTACAGGAAAGTTGCCTAAATCTTACCGGTTTCCAAGTCGCACCACTGGTCTGAAGATTGGTAAAATCTAGCAGTTATGCATGGAACCTCAGGCATGCCCAAGAACACCGCATGTTAGTTGTAGCTGTTGGTGAAGGGATAGGCGTTGTATGATCATTTCAAGAAAACGCCTGTCCTTCATGCTATTTGTTACACTTTTTCATAAGGATATAGTAGACGAGTGAGCTACATCTTTTTAACACTAGTTATTTGTCACATATGTCAATTCTGTTAGATTAATTTTAACCACATTCGCATTGTGATATGCTTACGCAGGGAGGCAGGAAATTTTTAAAATTTCAAAATGGGTGGAGCTCATAAATCGCCCCAGGTCGCCCAAATTTTAAAGCATTTCGCTAAAACTCTACGAAGATTCGCGTTTGAAGAGAGACAGGGTCCTTCATCCTCATCGCAGGTAAAGAGCCACACAAACAAACTGAAGAAGATACTCAAACAACAGCATGCATCTCCATCCATGTTCCAAGATCTCGAGACTTATAAGGAAGAGAACAAATGTTAACTATCAGAAGAGAAAAATTCCAAGAGGCCTACAATTAGATCTAAGAAATTGAAATGTGACCAAGGTAAAACCCAAGTCTAAAATGACACAATGGTATTGCTTCCTATGCGGAGAAACTGTGGAAGAAAACATGGTGTATTGCATCGAGTGCAAGACATGGGTACACGATTCGTGTTCTGGCCTCTAAAACGAGTATCTGCATTTCTACATTTGTGATGTTTGCAAAGAAACTACAGTCCAATGTTAGGTTTACCTTTTTCAGCTTCAAAATGAATGTCGAGAACACGTTCACTTGTTCATCATTTTCCATTTTTTATTTCTTATACTGAACAACTGATATATCACATATGTTTGGAATGATTGGGGCTCTAAATGAACACACTGTCAGTAGAAAAAATGTTACTGTAATTTGCAGCCTTTGAGCCTTTGAAACATGTCATATCTCAATCTTTTAAACATCGATGCGATTTGGGCTCCCTGGAGTGCGATTTAGGAGACCAGTTGCCTAAATCGCACAATTTGCAAGGATTTAGAATTTAATATTTTCCTGGTATTTCCAATAAGAATAATTTTTTTAAAAAAATGTGAAGAAAGGTAGAAGTTTCCCTTACGAGCTGGTATATCAAAAACGTAAGTCTTATAACTTGTTTAGCCGCTATGCCAATTTATATGAAAACTGGTGTGATTTAGGTAAATTTCTCCTACACTGTAAAGAGGTTATAATATACAAACTACTTATGTTATAAATATTGATTATAGAATTAGATTAGCAAGTGTTATTTTAGTGAGAGATTTTAGTGAGTAATTCGAAAAAATAAATGCAACATTACAAAACGCAATATGTGTAAATGTAATGTAATGAGAAATCTTCAAATGTGTTTTCTTATGAAAAGAAACTGTACGAACAAAAATCGTTTTGATCAGTGGAGAGAAACAGTTGTAGGAACTAGGTTTCCTAATGCCACGAGCCTCAAAGATACCACGTGGATTCGAAGATTGATATAACAAATGTGTCTACACGAAAACGATTTAAGAATCGTGTATCTCGTGACGGATGTTAACGAATTTGAAATGCTTCAATTCTTTCTCCAAGGAAACACACAGAGATGAAAAAGCAACCTAGCTCCATTTCTCTCAAGTATTCATTCTCGTTCCTTTGTTGCTTTTCTGTGTTTAGAAAATCTGAATTCCATCCCTACATATCTGGAGAAAACGTCTTTGCAGTCATTTAGTTCTTACATCAGCATTCTCAATGAAATACAATTTTGGAATGTTTGAAATTGTCTAAAATACTTCCAGATTTGTATTTATCTTCAAAGTAAAACTCATTTCCATGTAACAAAACTATAGAATAGACATTTAACATAGCAATGCAAATTTATTTCTTTGAAGGCGGGTTTTAAAGTCTCTCACTGCTGAAGTACAAACAATTTATTTTTTAAAAAAAAAATGCTTTCGTTTGATTCCCATTGCAGAAATATAGAAACTGATAGTAGTTTTAAGTAAGGGACACAATATTTTTTTTTTCCCAATAAGGTAATGATATTTTACTTGAAAGGCTGTCTTTTACAGAAAATATGATGAACCAACATGTTCACATATTTCCTTATTCAGGCTGACCAATATCTTGTACTGTTGCTTTGTGAAGGTGTGGAACTGAACAGCGTTTACACGAGAAGTATGTTTATAAAACTCAAGGATCGAAAGGAAGGCGAGGCTAATTTTACTCTTACAACATTCATAAAATAAACTATCAGATGTAAGTGAAATGTGGAAAAAGTGAAATGAATATTGTAGAAGTTTTTGAAAACAAATGCTTTGTGCAAAACAAGCATAATAGGTTGGAAGCCATTTCAAAAAAAATATATTTTTTTTTAGTGTAACTTTTGTTTTGTAATACATAGTATCCTAATGCTGAAAAATTATTTGTTTATAGTCAGTTCCAGAAATAGAAGATATTCTTTATGTAAACACAACACAGTTATTCGAAGTGGGATCCAAACCATCATGTGCCTCCACAGGAGATGGTACCCGGGATTCTTTGATTACAAGGCAACGAAGTTACTAGTACGTCATCGGGGAGGCCAACACAAATAAACTGTCTGTGGTTCCAGAACGCCATATTTCTTAGGTTAAAATAAAAACGAGTAATGCATTCCTTTATATAGCATGCATGGCGTCGGAAGTCCTGCTTATGCTGTTAGAGCATGCATTTATGAGTTAATATTTCGAAGGTGTTTCCCAATCAAAAGTCTTCTTGTGTTGTTATGATATAATGAATTTTTGAATATGCACTGAGGAAGCTGTTTGATTGAAGAGTATTCCAGAAAAGTGGAGTTTAGCAACTTGTGTGTATAACGATGAAAAATTCCAACAGTTACTATATGATGTGTGGGTGTGTATGCAGCATTCTCGCAATTGACGTTCGTGTTTCTGCATAAGAATGTTTCGATGTTTCCAAAAATCGATGAACTAGTACCACTAACAGCTTTCTTGCACTGAATGTTAATGGAGGGTTTGAACGAACTAAACCAAATTTCGATATATATTACACCTATTCACTGTGCTGCATGTTCAATTATGTTTCAATTGTAACATTAGTGCAGATTCTTAGAAAAAGCTGATAAGTAATGCAACCAATTAAAGCTCAATACAAAAGAGAATTGAAAAAGATTCCACAGTAAATAATGTGATCAGCGTGGGGCAAATTATGCTGTCTCTTCCATTCATGTCTAGGGAGCATTTGTCTTTCTGGTTTGTCAGGTTCAATTTTAGAGAAGACAACCACTTCTTGTTACACTCAAGGGAAAGCAAAATCGACCTCAAAGTTGCTGTATTGCTGATATAAATTTAGAAACCATGAAACAAACATTCATTTGTTCTTTGCTTTTAGTTATTATAAATGTAAATTTATTATATAAATGTTACGAAATAATGAATGTCGTTCGCTTTATGTAGCGTAATGATTTAATTTAGAACAATATTTTTATTATTATTCGTATCTATCGCCGTTAAAGAAAGAGGTACTTGTTTCGAGTAAATGTATGCATATACATTCGCCTCAGTAAATAGTGCCGAAATTAGCTACTGCATTTTTGTCCAAGGTGTAGTTCTTTCGACATTCTTAGATTGTTTTTAAGTAGGATTTTCTACAACTTCCTCCAATTAGACTTAAATTCTTTCTAGTTAATATTAAAACTTTTCTAATTAATTTTATAAAAATAAGTATGAGTTCATCAAATTTGCGCTGTAAAAATTACACAGTTCATATATATCCATTGACTGTATAACCAAATAATCTATTGGGTTGATTTGTATATCATTCGATTATATTGCGTTTTTACAACCGATCATTTCTTCTTCTAATCCTTACAGATAGTCAACGTAAATAGCATTACATACAATGTTAGGTTACATACAATACAATGTAAGGATGTAATGTTCAACGAAAATCAGTCTTTCCATACAAATGTATTTGTATTATATTTTATACGCCACTATTTTATCTTCTTGGACTTTTCGTGACGACGAGAATGAATAATATTTAAAAATAAGTCTGTAAAGGTGTACCCGAATAAGAACACAAATATGTGTATTATTATGTGTTTCATATATCACATGAAATGTAATCATAACCGATATTTTGCCCTCCTTTATGATGGAGTGATTAGAATGTCGCGTAACGGTGCTAGAGGTAACCCTCGGTAAGGCATTGATAAGTTGTTGTTCCATCATCTGTTTCATACATTCATCTTTCATTTATATAGCTGAGTGGTTAGCGCGTCGCGTTACGACGCCAGGGGTCATAGATTCTGCCCTTAGTAAGGCATGGGTGGGTTGTTCCATCATCTCTTATGCTCCGTCCCAGCTAACTGTGGAGCAGGAAAATGATAACAAGTCTCTGCGCAAGGAGTGACGCGAGACGGCTCCACCAATGAACACGTGAGAGGAAAGGAATTGCGTGGAGTGGGGGAAGTTATAGAAGTAAATGAAGTTACCAGCCTTCCAACCAGCTTCTACTGCTTCGCTCTGGCCAATAGATTTCCCTCGCTTCTCTGACGCCATGCGCAGCCTTGCTCCACAGATAGATGGGATAGGATATACATCTTTCATCTTCATCGTACGATTAACCTACAGAGGTAGAATATTGATATGGAACAACTTCAATAGAAAGTAAAAGCAAAATTTGCCGGAAGTTCCTTTTCTTTCTCCTGCTCTGTCTGTAGTATTTTCTGTCTTTGTCTCATTTTGTTTTGCTACCCTTTCTCTCTTCTTCTCTCCCATTATCCATCTCCGCCCTCTTCTTCATTATCTCTCTCTATCTACCTGGATTTATTTTGGTTTTCTCGTTGCCTTATGCTCCACATTTGTTCTTTCTCCCGCGTCTCACTACTTCTCGCAACAGTTCTTTTCTATTTAACTCTAATTTTTTATCTATATTTTTCACTTCTCTCTCTAATTTCATTTTTCTTATATACCGCCGCTTTCCTGCAACTTGTGGGTAATCGCGACTATGAAGATGAGCGATGATATGATGAAATTGATGAAGAGACAGTCGCTAAGAACAACCACGCCCAGGGCAAGACTCCAACCCGGGACCCCTGACGTCGTAGCGCGCTGTGATAACCACTCCTACACGGAGGTGTTTGAGTTTGAACCAATGATATTCCTGGTTTGAGTCATCAGCCGCTGTCCTAAGTGGGGCGATAAACCGGGGCGTTCCCTAGGTTAGGGTCAAATTGATTGCATGAGCGTGACTATTTGTTTGTTTCTCTAGTTTATTTTTAAGTCCAGTTAGTCTTATCGGGACTGGACATACAGTGACATGTCCAGAGGGATAATGGTGCACTCCCAACTGGCGTTAATGAAATATCAAATAATAAAGTCCTTCACTTTTAAGAGTGTGGCGATTTACATATTTTTTAAGTGGTGTGTTCTGCACGTCATCACTTTTCATGTCTCACAATAAATTTCGTTGTTGGTACGGAAGTGGAAACTTCTCAAACACATCATTACATATGTGACTGTGACTCTCGTTCAAGATTCCAGTGTCAATCTGGGAAAATAGAGGACCAGAGTAGAAAGATGGAGGGGGGACGCCAAGAATCCATTTCGTCCGGGCAAAAAATTTATCTTGAGCCAAGTACCGAAGCAAAAGTTTTAACTCTTTGCTATCCGCCAACCTCAAGACAAAAATGTCTATACAGAACCTATGTATGCACTTCCGATTGTTCCAACCATGTGAAAACATTCTGGACTGGATGAATAGAGATGTATAATCTCTACATAAAAAACAAGTCCAGTAGTGTATCTTCACGAACGAAATTTTAATTTTGTTTGAAACAGCGTCATTTATGTATAGAATCTATCCCTGAAGCATTCTGTCCTTACTTGATTCCAATCCTTCCTTGATCGGATGATATCCTGTCCAGACAGCGCCAGTATGAAACGTCCCAGGAGTTAAGAATGCCGATGTAAAAGTGAAAACATAGACAGACGAAATAAAGTACACAATGTAAATAAAAAACAAGGGTTCCTTTGACATTCGTACAACAGGGCTTCCAAGGCAACTAAATCAACTCTATCGTAACAAACAACAGACTACTGTTCTTCCTCAGAGCTTGATTATCTATCATAGTTACACATCTCAATCATAACAGTCATCAAACTAAATAAATGCTCAAAAACTAGAAACTAGTAGTGTAACTATATATTTCGGGCCCTTCCCGCAGAGAACCTTAAGGGACCACGTTCTTAAGTTTCAAATACTTAATTTTGATCAGCTTGTTCTCCACCTCGCCAATTCCTGATTCTTTTTGAAATGTGGTCGTGATAAGAATAAATATATAAAATTTATTCTTAACTTAGAAAACTGAATCGTCTTTCACCATATTGACCCAACTCCCTGTATCACTTGCAACTATTTTTCAGTTTACCGGCGTGTCGTTGTTTACTATGTCCGTGCACGGTGACGATTGATCTTGTTCAGGTGAAGAGACAATAATTTTTGGATTCGGGTAACGCGGTTTCGAAAATACGCCGGAGAGCTTGGTACCCGGATCCGGATCCGGATCCCAGAAACGAGTAACCAGATTTCGGGTTTTGGATGTGTAAATTTACATTAAGACCAATACCTGACAATTAGATCAATCATATTCAACTCTGTTATCACTATTACAATGAAACATTTTAGGCAATACATTCACGTATTTATGCTAATTCAATTACAAACTCCATAAAGCTTTAGAAATGCAATGTCAATGGTAATCTCATCACCACTGAAACATTACTTTATTTTCATCTTCCAAATATTCCTGCCTCACTTTTCATGAGCTCTAACGGGACTTTGTGACATTTTTCATCCTACCAGATAGCTTCGATTTCCAGTAGTGAGGGAAGAAACTGAAAGTGGATGGAGTTTGTACGTGGTCAAGTTCAGGAAGCATCCCCGAAAAATCCTGTTTGGCGCAGTGAGTTGGCATTCTGAACGTTTGAATGATTTCAGCCGATTTGGCTCAACTAAGGAGGAGGCATGTGCCTGTGCATTTTTTTTAAAAAAAAATCCTTTGCAACTTATGTCGAGAGATTGTGTTGTAAATGTGTAAAATAGTAAGGAGTTAGGAGATAGAGCATTTGCTGAACCTCGCCCAGCAATAAATCATATTATTTGATTGATTGATTTGCTTTATTTTACTTCATTTTTTTGTGCTACTTTTGGCTAATTTGCGAAGATGAGGATGAGTGATGATGTGATGAAATTGATGAATGGACATTCACAAACATCCATGCCTATGCCGGGATTCGAACCTGGGACCCCTGGCTTGGGTCGAGTTGAATTATACAGAACTTGCCGAGACCGTTGGAACCAAAGTTTTTGAAGCTAATAACTTTCATTATTTTTATCTAGATACATTATTATACATCTCTACCGAACATTAGAACCACCAGAAAAAATGTCCCAACATAATGGTTGGTCGGACAGGTTGAGTGGTCGACTCATGATCTTGCTACATAACGTTCCAGGTTCGAGTCCCAGCCCATGTTTCATCATCAATTTCATCCTATCATGATCCATCCTGGCGAAGTGAAATGCGAAGCAAGTACAAACTAAACGTTAGCAGTTAAAGGAGGGGTTCTAGTTTCGAATGGTGTGTGAATGAAGCAAATAATAATAAGTTGACTGAGCCACATTTTATCAAATAAATATTTTAATGGTTGTCATATTTCAATAAAATATACTAATTCACACCCTTCAAACTCCCGGGTTCAATACCGAGTAGAGGCACATTGCTCAGATGTTCGAATCCCACTTTAAACTGTGGGTCCAGTCCCGATTAGTCTATCTGTGCATAAAGTTGACATAAAACCCAATTCAAGCAAACAATCACCCTTCCAACTTACACATACTTTAGTTCACATAGATTCACTACAAACGAGAACATTCCACAAATTCAAAATATTCCCTATTATGAACACAGCTCTCTTCTACGCACCATGCTGTATATACTGGCTAATGCAAAAATTGTATTTCATTTCCAATTATCATACAGACAGCACCACTTGTGCAACATGGTAATTTGAAACGCAAATTCTACCGTGGACCTCATCCATAGTGTAGTGGCTAACGATGCCGCTTGCAACGAAAAGGTCACGAACTCGATCTTCAGTGGAACATTTCGCTCTTTCAACCTCCGTTCCTTTCAGTGTCCTTATTTTTGCACCTCTCAAATATTTTCGATTTTGAGACATTGTACTCGACGAGATAAACGCGAACTGAAACCAAAGCACAAGAACATTCGCACTTTAACTGTTCTAAAGACGCCTGCAAAACTAAGTCAAAATTAGTTTTAAGTCCACTTTATGCACATATAGGCTAATCGTGACTGCACCTACATTTTAAAGTGTGATCCGAGCCACTTTGTGCCCCCACAGGGTATCGAATCCGGGAGTCTTTGATTACAAAGCAACAGATTTCCCCTATCTGAAAAACAGTATAACGAAAATAAGGCTACCGTTGTAACTAAACTTCTCGGAAAGACAACAAGCCTAACATCGTTTTTCTCTTTCTCTTTTTTAAGGTTGGAGAGATTTATTTGTTGCTTTCAATGAAGTTTCACGCTTTGATGAAAATGTTGCTGCTTAAAAGGAATCACCCAATCCCTTCTTTTAACTTGCTGAAAGGCGCCGCAAGGTCATTTGAATCAGCTTTGATGTTACGGATATTTTTTGCTGGGCAATTCTCTTAATGATTTTTCACATATTTGAAGTTCTTATGTGAATACAACACTATATTTCCAAAATACCGTTTCATAAACGTAACACAAGCCAATAAATGCACCACTCAAAATTCATTGCAATGTAATAAAATACGCCGGATAAATATTGTATTTTTTTTTCATTTGTGCTTTAATTTTTTCTGGTATCGAGCGGCTATGAGTTGTGCTTGTATCCTGCTGGATCATCTGAATTTCCTCAAACAGACACAGGTGTGTGGAAAAAGTGTTAATAATTGGCTGAATGTGCTGTGTTGGCATCGTCTCACCTTTGCATATGTCTACCGCAGCTTGGGTCAACAATGTGGTTTGTGTGAAGGTTTAAATACATTGTTAGTAGACCGAATTCATTTCGTTACATCTGATCATGTAGTTTATAGCATATGAAATAAAAGTTTCCGGTAAAATCGTGCTCGAAAGTTTGTCTACTCAATGAGAGGATGCCTCACATCAAATGTTCCCTGGCGGTTCTGGCTATCTGACAAAGCTTGAAGTCGCTATCTCAACTTCATGTATGTTAAAGGTCGCCAATAGCATTTCGCTCGTTGTTCTAAGGAATTTTGGCAAAATTGTTACAATTGTTATCCAGAACCAAAAATTATCCAATGTTCAGGTACCCAAACTGAGCCTCAGACATTTTGAATTAATTTGAACAATGTATTTTGAAGTTTATATTCTTGAAAAACAGTTGACCAGTATCAGCGTTATCTGGATTGAAATAAAGCTTAGAACTTGAGGACTTGTTCGTTGTGAATATGCAAGTCAAAGTGACGATTGGAAGATCGAAGAGGGAGAAGAAAGATACAAGAATAAATGACGGAAGAAGATGTGTTAAACAAAAGGTAAAGTTCTTATCTGTAGATGCAGAGGTAGGGCTCTACACATTCTCGATCCCGGTCATATTGAATTTGATATGATCAAACCACTCTCCGGCACATATACACTACAGAATTGTCCACATCTACATATTGACGAGATGCTCGATCAGCTCCAGGGCTGCTATGCGGGGAAATTAAGGGGAAAATTTCCCCTTTGAGATCATCTATCCTGTGAATAGAAACTGGTTGTCACCGGTGGAATTCGGTCCAACTATTATGTCACTACGATTCGTTACTTGTATTTAACAGAATAATGTGTGTGTGTATATCTGTCAAAATTAGAATAATTGCAATGTATTGTGTCATTATATATTTATACAGTGCTTTTTTCTGATGGTACGAAACGGTACGCAGTACCGGAAACTTTCGATAGGTTGGAATAAAAACTAATAATGTTTTATTTTAACAAAAGATGTATGTGTGCGTGTAATGAATACACGATCATTTTTGAACATGCCACAATATTTTGGGTGGGTTTTATATGGGCACCCGCAGGGGTGCAAAAATAAAAAATATACATCCACAATTTAGATGCCGGTCCCCGTGATGGAGTGGTTAGCACATCGTCCTACAACCTCTGGGGTTCTGGGTTCGAATCCCGACCTGGGCATGGATATTTGTGAGTGTCCATTAATCAACTTCATCATGTCATCAGTCATCCCCATTTACGCAAATTAGCCAAAAGTAGCAAAAAAAGGAAGTAAATTAAAGCAAATCAATCAAAACCATAAGTTAGGTATAAGTGCTTAAGTGCTTTAAGGGAGATAGAAAAGAGTAGAGATGAAAGAAGTAGCTTAGAGAACGAAAGAAATGAGAGAAAGGAGAGAGAGAGAGAGAAAGATAGAGAGAAGGCAAACATAACTGAGAGACAAAGAGAAATAGTGAGAAAAGATATAAACACAAAGATAGAGAGAGGGGAGAATGGGAAAGAGCGAAAGATATAGGGAAGCGAAATAGAGAAGCCAGAGAGAGAGAGAAAGAAAGAAAGAGAGGGAGAGAGAGAGAGAGAAAGAAAGAAAGAGAGGGAGAGAGAGAGAGAGAGAGAATGAAAATAGAAAAACGAGAGATGAAGAAAAGAGATAGAAAGAAAGAAAGTAAAAAGCGAGAGAGAAAGAAAGGAGAAATTTAAAAGAAAAACAAGCAGGGAGACAGAGAAGGGAGAGAAATGCAGACGATCGATGGAGAGAATAAAGAATAAACAGACAGAAAATAGGAGGGAAAACTTAGAAAACGAAATGGTCAAGAAGAGAGGAAGTAAACACGAACGAAGAGGTATTAAAACTTAGAAAATTTCGAAAGCTAGAAAGAAGACACAAGGAAAGAAAGAGAGTAAAGAGTTACAAATAAAAGGGAAGGAGGAAAGAGAAGTAGGCAATTTTTCCTTATTCCAAGGTGGATCAAGCGATCCTTCCTCCCTGCCCCTTGACTCTCTCTGTAGACACCCATGGATTCGTATGTTGAACACAATAAAAAACCAAGTTGAAGAGTGTCGGAACCTTCCTTCCAAGAAAAATAAACACAGTGTGTGTGTGTGCGTGTGTGTTTGTATACATGGCCTCCCTGATGGTGTAGTGGCTACGTTGTCGCCTTGTATTCAAGGGGTCTCGATACTCAGTGGAGGAAATTGGTGCTTCGGATTCAACTTTAAACTTTAGGTCCAGTCACCACTTGCTTATCTGTGCATAAATTGGACTTGAAACTCGAAAAATATACATATAAAACATTGTGTAGAAAATGATGCTTCTAATTTGTTTGAATCAGTTAAATGATCGTAATATTATTGAGTTATTAAAATGTCATAAGTTGATTCCATAGCGTGATATAAGTTTTATCTTCAGACATGTAAAATAATAAAACTACCATCCGAGGAATTTAAACCAAAGTCCATCTTTCGGAGAGAGAAAAGTTTAGTTTAGTTTAGTTAGGAAAAACACAGGTTCAACGACTAGGAAAGGCCTGAACTTTTCCCCAGATTTCCTGCTCTTTCACTTTGTTCCCCAGAGACGAGAAAAATAACCAGAGCGCCGTACTTCAAAATCCTACTTCGTGCTAAATTGGTCTAAAATTTCAGATGTCGGTTCTTCTCTGGATGGAGATAGTCTCGTTTGCATTTTTTGCCTGAAATATGGGTGGTGACATGCAGGTTGGAATGGTAAGATAACTGGTGAAAAAATATATATCCAACCCTTGTTCTGTATGTGAAGGTGTGAGTTCTTTCAAAATGAATACTGAGCTGGCACGTTAAAGGATGTCAATGTAGAATTAATTTACATTAGATTCAATTTTTCAAGTAACAGTTATAAGACTGTCCTCCCCCGTGACCGTGCGATTTAAGGCGGTGTGCTTTGGACTCCGACTGCGGGACGTCACGGGTTCGAGTCCACCTGGGTTCAGTCTCCGGGTTTTCGGCCCGTGTATAGGACCGGTTGCAACCCACCATCGTGAGGAAATTGGGGAGCTACGAGTGAGTAGCGCAATCCGGTCTAGAAAATTTCCTATAACGGCTGAGGATTCGACGTGCTGACCCATTATCGTTTGATGATCTCCACGCCTCTAAGCAGGATTGTGAGAGGGAGACTGGCAGTCGGGAGATACGCTGAGGTCCTTCCAGAACTGTAGAGCCACGGGTTATTATTATTAGTTATGATACTAATTTTAGTGTGGGATCTAAGGAGTGACAGTGAATTTTTGCAGGCTAACGAGATTCTGACGCCTGGATCTGCATCCAGAATAATCGTTTATGAGGATTAATTTTGTGTCGCCCATATGTGTTTCCCTTCATCCATCCCATCGCCATTCATCTGCTTTGCCACTATTATCCAAAAGTGGAAGAAAAACCACGTCAAATATAAGCAAAATCAAACCAAACGAATAATTTTAGTCAATATTATATAAATATTAAATAATTGGAGATTGTCCTGTAGTGTTAAGTGGAATTAGAACGGCTGAAATATACTGCTTAGTATAGGAGTCTCAGGGTAAGTTATGATGATCATATGTTCAGATATATTTCTTATGTTTGGTACACTTTCGTTACATGGCTACATTTCTTCCGAGTTCGTGGTGAACATGGAAGATAGTTTCAAATGCTCATTTTTTTAAAAGTTGCGAAAACAGTTTACAAATGCAGAGAAATGCTAAGAATTAATAATTATTTACATAAAAAAAGCAAAAATCTTACCGTATTAGATTGTTTTGTTTGCAAAATGAAAATACTATAAATTATTAATACATTTTTGTAATACTTTATTTTGATTTTAACGCTCGATAAGTGTGAGATAGAAATGAAGTTGAAGGGTGTTTAAAGTAAATCAATATTTATAAATTAATTAACTTAATTCATAGATACTCCTTATAATTGCTATTTTTATGATGAAAATGCTTGGCTACTTTTTAGCTCACATGTTGAGGATAACGCTTGTAATGCAAATAACTGCATGGAATGATGATTATAGGGTCACGATAACAGGAGGTAAAAATGATGAGAAACAAAGCTAAATTAATGAAATATACGACTTAGAACCAAGACCCCTTTTTCCACAATGTGTGACGGAGGTGATTTTGATGCTTCGATGGCTTACGTTTGTGTTCCTCTCAATTCATAAGCTCGATCATTTCTGCAACAATAATTCCACGCTAAGATTTCGGAATTATTGCTATTTTTTTTATCATTTTCCTTTGTTTCCTAGCAGACCATCGTGGCGGAGAGGTTAGCACAACGCGCTACGACGCCAGGGGCTCGAATCCCGGTCTGATCTTGGTTGTTCTTTGTGAGTTTCCCTTCATCAATTTCATCATATCATCACTCTCATCTTCTCGAATAGTCACAAGTGGCAGAAAAACGAAGCAGAATTAACCAAATCAATCAATCAAATCAATCAAGAATTTGCTTCCTATCTCTATGCCAAAGTAAGACAATATTACTGTATTGATCATCAATATCGACTGTTATTTCCGTGCGAATCTGATCGATAACATACCTGTAGTAATTATGGTAGTCACTATTCGAATGTCCAATGAGCCTACCTCCGTGGTGGAGTGGTTAGCAAAGAGCGCTGCGATGCCAGGTGTCCCGGGTTCGAATCCCTGTTAAGACATGGATGTTTGTTTTTGTTTCCAATGAGAAGAAAGATAATTTAGTAAATAATGATATACGTGAAAACTGAGAAAGAAAATGACGGGAAAAAATTCAATTACAGGTTTTCATTTTGTTAATAAAAAATAAATTAAAAAGTGATTAGCACAGCGCGCTGCGATGCTAGGGGTCTAGGGTTCGAATCCAGGCCTGGGCATTAGTGTTCTTTTGTATGTGTTCCTTCATCATATCATCACATCATCACTCATGGTTGCGATTAGCCAAAAGTAGCATAAAAGCGACGCTAATGAACAAAATTCAAAATATAACGCCTGCCCTTATCATTTAACTAGACAACCTTGACATATTTTTACAGGACGGAAAACATTTTTAGTAACCTGAGCACTGCTTTTATGCTCTTGCCCAGACTGCCCTCACTAAATTGCGTAATATGAGACCTACATAGAGGAAGAGTGATGTCACGGGATACACTTTTAAGGCACCCAAGCGGCACATAACTTGCGTACGTCTCCTTTAATCAGGCATCACGGACTTTGTAATGCCGCGGGAAACTGGCAGGAGCGGCCACGAAAATTGATGCAAAAAGACTTTTGATTCCTCCCCCCCCCCCCCTTTCGTTGGCGGTGGTCAGCGAATAAAGTTTCAAAACGAGGGAAATCGTGAATATCCGAAAAAGCTGTCGGCAAAAAATCAAACGACGAAAATTCGGAAGCAACGACGATATGTGTTTAAATATTTCATCTCGTGCATTCTGTACGAAAAGTGTGTTTATATCTGTACACAACCATTGGTCCAGACTCAGTATCATTACGCTGAGTAAATGTTATTCGTCCAAATAGTGAAGTTGTGTTTTCTGTTTGATTTTGCTTCAGTATATTATGTCTGATGTTATTACTTTAGATGTTTTTACACTACGGCGTTTGTAGAAGTGTAAGCACAATCAATGAAGAGAAAGGGAAAGCGATCGTAATGTATAATCAAGACATAGAAGTCGTAGAATGAATCATAACACAATTAACCCTTGTTTCTATGGTAGATAAACACTAAAGATGCTGACCAAGGCAGTCTTTATTACATAATACAACCCATTACACGTCACGTTTCAACCCTATGTCAGGGTCATCTTCCGACAGAGAACTGAACGTTTTTTAGTTTCGTTCTTAGTCTAAAGAAGACCATGATATAGAGCTGAAACGTTACGTCTAAAATGTTTTATTATAAATATAAGACAGCCTTGGTCAGCATCCTTATTGTTAGAGTAAATCTTTTATATAAGTAAGGTCCTGAACATTTGGAATAAAACATGAAAAATCGAGTATAAAATCACAACAAACGTGTTAAAAAACGGATAGAGCTGCGAAATATTTATTAAAATCGCATATAAATATAAAAAATGGAAGTTGCAATCATTTTTACCCAAGCGTCTAAATAATATACATGAAAACACTACAATTTGTGTCTCTGCCGAATGTATTCTTTCCTAAAATATTCTCTATTTCTGTCCGCTTTTTCACTTAATTTTCTCTAGCTACCTTACTGTGCACATCCTGTACTGAAATCTTGATGTTTGAAAGTAAGGATAAATTCAAATACATAACCATTAGTTTTCGGCGATAAACTTGAAGAAAAGAACGAAGATTTGGTATAAAACAACATTAGTATATCAGTTAGTAAGTTCATATTATATTATATTTTCTGAAACATCAGAACCTCATAAGCTCAAACTTTTGATCTCGTTCTCTTTACATTAAGAAGTTAAATTTAGCAAAAAATATGAAATTCGTAAAAATTTCATCAAAGTTTCGTACCAATTTATAAACTCATCTCAACATTCTTGTTCATCCATCCGGGTCTTCAAGTCGAGGGTATAATTGCTTCGAGGAAGGTTTCAGGCATATTGCATGCCAAGAGCATCAAGAGCGACATTTACCTTGTTCGCTTGTAAACAATGCACAATCGAATCCTAGATTGAGATAGAACATTTTTGTTTATCTGTATTTGTTCACAACTTAAGCGCGACGATCCCATGTTACACGTTAATTACTGCTTGCACACATGAATTTGATTATCTGTACCATCGAATCGCCGCCCTCCGTTGCAGAGTGGTTAGCACAGCGCGCTACAACGCAAGGGATTCCGGGTTCGATTCACGGCCTGGAAATGGGTGTTCTTTGTGAGTGTCCCTTCATCAAATTCAGTATATCATCACTCATCCTCATCTACGAGTTCGTCGCCTTGTATTCAGGGGGTCCCGGGTTCGATACCCGGTGAAGGCGCAATTGGTTCGGATCCCAGTTTAAACTGTAGGTCCAGTCCCGATTAGCCTTCCTGTGGATAAAGTGGAATTAAAACCAAAACTTATACTCATCTTCGCGATTAGCCAAAAGAGGCAGCTAAGCGAAGCAAAATGAAACAAATCAATCAATCAGTCTGTACTATACAAGCCTTCAGCACTAGCTCACGTGGTCTGTCTTTGGCGCCTCCCAATCTTCGGAAGCATATTTCACACAGCAGCACACCTTGTCTGGAATACAGTATCATTGGACAAAGCCGCGAAATATTTTGGTATTCGACCAGGCATGTTTTTCTGGAAACGGAAGAGCACTTTCCCCAAGGAATTAGCCTGCTCTGTTATCGGCTGAGGGTATTGAGTGCTAGACTTACCCCTTTCTGTGATCGATTACCTGTCTGGATATAGATATTCCTTTGTGTAAGTCTTCCCATAACATTCTCTTCACCATTCATTCTCATTGTCGAGAATAATCTGTGTTCTCAAAACTTACTTTATCAAAGTAACTAAACTGAGTTACAGTTACTCATTTTAAAAGGTAACTGTAAGTTATTTTTACAGGTACATTCTGCTGGAAAATTTCTTACAAACAAATAAGGAACAATCAATGATTATCAATTGTAATGAAATATACTATCATGTGTTTATTTATATTTCTGGTATGAAATGTAAGTCTTCAAATATTTATGTTATTACAGAAGTAATGATGTAAGAAGGAGCCAAGCTTGCTTGAATAATTTTTAATTTAATTTTACTCTCTCTCTCTATATTCATACACCTTAAAATACTTCCTCTTATTAAACAAATACTTCTTCCTAGCTTGACTACCACGTTCCAAATAAATACAGCAATTGATGTTTTGGTTTTAGTCCACTTTATGCACAGATAGGATAATCGGGACTGGAGTTACAATTTAAGTAGGGTCCGAACCACTGTGCATGTGGTTCCAACGAAATGCAATAAAACATGGATGTTATAAATTTAGAATACAATGAATCCTAGCTTCCTTTGCCTTGGCCGATTCCACGAAAAGTCTTTCACCTTAGCATTCAAAGCAGTTGGAAACAGAGTTGCCATATTTTGCTCTTCCAACGTTACAAATTTTCCAGTTAAAAATTTAAGTGTCGTATAGCAACTGCAAAAGTAACTTAATTGATTTTAGTTACTTTACTAATCGTGAAGATGAGGATGAATGGTGATAAGATGAAATGGATGAAGGGACAATTACAAACATGTATGGACGACACAACACAAGCTCCAGAGAGGATTACTCTTTCTGTGAGTCCAGACGCCAGAGCCTCGCTAGTCTGCAAAATGCAGTTCAAGGTGCACTACGTGCAAAGGAGGTTGGCGTTTGGGTGGCTGAGAAAGGGTCACCCCATAGACCTTTATAAAAGTAACTGTTGATATCGTCACTTCTATTAAGAAAAGAAAAATCTGTTAGAGCTACAGCTACTTATATATAAAAGAAACTTATTACGGTTAGAATTTCTTCAAAAAAGTAATTTATTTATTTAAATATTTATTTCAAACACACAGGCACATGCCCAATTACAGTGTCCACAAAGTTCACAGAGTATTACTTGGTATGTAAACAAGAATGTAATACAAAAATAATATTAAATCAACTGAGAAATATGACATTTCAATCTACAACATACTTATAAACATGACTGATTTCATATATTTGCTTGAAATAATAGAGTTTATGTAATATTTGTATATAGGTTATACAGAGGTAATCAGCTTATATACATGTAAATAGTAGTAGTGTAATAGAGATATTGAGTAATAAATTGCACATATAAGACAAATGATAAACATACGACAGTGAAATTGAAACAGTATTTTATATTAAATGAGGTTAAACAAAAATATAGATAATGTCTCATTTAGGGTGAGATTATGAACATAACAATCTTCATTGTGTCCTGTTTATATAGGCTACAGTGTGCAGAAATACAATGACTTAAATCTGAAAAGATCGATACTAGGGTTATTACTAGACACTGAGTTGAACAACTTGGACATTCTCCTCAGGGGTTCCACTTCTGCCATGTTGGTTCTTCCATGTTAAATTTTGGAGAGATTATTTCTGTGTCTTAAAATAGCGTTTGGAACATAAAAGTTTAATTGTGAGAGTAGAGCTGGAGAATATATTTTTCCGTTGACAAGTTTGGATAAGAAAGTCAGTTGATGCATTTGTCTTATTTTTTCGAGCGACGGAACACTCAACATTTCACGCAACGTGTTACCCGAGGTGAACTTCGGATATTCACCACCGAGTTTAAAGAACAGGTACCTCAAAAATTTATTTTGAAGTTTCTCTATTTTGTCTATTTCTTTCTTGACTAGAAGGTCCCAAACAACCGAGGCATATTCCAGTTTCGATCTCACAAACGCATAGTACAGCAACAAGAAAGTTTCCCTCTTTCTGAATTGGCTGCCCATTCTCATTATGAATCCTAAATTTCTATGGACTTCGCTGAGGATACGCGCATTGTGTGATTGAAAGCTTAGAGATTGGTCGAAAGTGACTCCAAGATAGGATAGGGTATTCTCTCTTAGAATTTCCACACCAGAGATGTTATATGAGTATTTGTATGCGACACCTGTTACGCGTAAATGACACTACTTTACATTTCTTGAGGTTAAGACTAACTTTATTATTTTCGCACCAATTAAGTAATTTATCAAGTTCTTCTTGCAATTGGTTACAGTTACCGTTGTTCTTTTAAATATTTTTACATCGTCGGCAAAAATAAGTTTTTAATTGTTACTTATGACTGCGTCACATGCTAACTAGTTACTTCAAAACACTGAGAGTAATTTAATGACACAGAAAAGCTACGTAAAAAAGGAAAATGGAAATATAAAGATATAGAAACTAACTGGCCGGAAATGACCAAACTCGTGTGTAAAGAAAAGTCGGGAAAATCCACTACCATCTTTTCTCTTTAGCATGTACGTATGTTTAGACATGAAATAGTGAAGTAAATACAAGAAAGTAAAATTTTAACTTTTCGCGAAATTCTCGCGCACGAATTTTTCAGGTATCCACATATTTGATTATATTTTATTTCTTAAAATTTTGTGCACGCACAGCAACTCCCCGTTGACTTCAAAACATAAAATATTGAAATTAATCTTTAGGTTTACTGGCAACAAATTAAGAAGTTCTCCCGGAATCCGGTAATTCTTTGTACAGTTCATGTTTTGGGATCGAAAGTGACTTGCTTTGTATTGGTATATTACTCTTTAACGTTGCTCGTCTTCCTCATTAGCATTATTGTGACGACGAGGATAAGTGACAAATATAGGAAATAAATTGAATGACAGATGCATTAAATCACCCTTGCCAAAGCCAGGATTCGAACCCAGGCTGTTCAGTGGCAACACAGAGAGTCGACCACTCAAAGTGTTCTCCCGTAAAACGTCCACTTTTCCATTCGATGATACTCTGGTCAGTGTCATTTTGAACTGTCGTCTACCTGGTTCATTTGAGTCGAGATTTAATTTGGATACTTCCATTGGAGGTTCTATTATATTGAACTCGTTTTCTTATAACTTTCTGAACATTCCTCCTATGAAAATCGTTAAATTCAATTAAAGCAACTATCCATGCGGATAGGAACATTCTGTGTTTTCCTTTGTTCACCTTCTAAAGTTGAATTACAATGACAATCTTTTAAAAGAAAAATGACTAGAAGGTACATTGATCTGATAACTTTTCTACTTAGATATTTATCAACTTAATTTCCAAGTTTGTGAGATAATTCTTATTCTTAGGATAGAATTTATTTCAGATATGAAAAAAAATTATCTTCTCTTGAGTTTGTTTTTAAATCCACTTTATGCACAGAAAGGCTAATCGGGATCGAACCTACAGTTTAAAGTGGGATCCTAACCACCAACTATCAAACCCAGAACCATTTTGCTTAGAAGCCGAGGACACTAAGAAGGCACCTCGAATTTTCAAAGCACTACCATTCGATTCGCCAAATGCGTTTACTTGTGTTGATATAGAAGGCTTTGTTTCAACGTTTTGAAAAAAATTATCATGTTACAAACTTAAGAACTTATAGAAACCACAAACAAATTGTTGATATTCATTCAAAAATTATGCTCAAAACCAAAAAGTTGTTTGAAGTTAAGAGGTTAGTTATCTCTAGACCCGTTT
Source organism: Lepisma saccharinum (assembly GCF_977018435.1). NCBI lineage: Eukaryota > Metazoa > Arthropoda > Insecta > Zygentoma > Lepismatidae > Lepisma > Lepisma saccharinum. Next base: position 187,394,014 of record NC_139230.1, on the reverse strand, counting down.
ACCATTGAAATGTTTTCAGATGTCCCTCAGGTACCAACATTCGGAGCACGTAATTCGTACATTCAGAATATCCTTTTTCAATTACGAGTAGTTCCATACTTTTTCACGCCATCAAAGTTTGGAGGGGGGATTTTCTTTCCTCAAAATATTATAACATTCACTATGTAATATGTTTTTCTTAAAGGTATGTAGAAAATGTTTAGGCACTATTCTGCAATAAGTTCAATTTTATTAGTAATTTATTTACTCTAAATGGTTCCAAGCCACTTTTGCTATTAAGTGCACCATATTTAGTTCATTAGCTTAAGAAAAGGAAGAATTTAGGGGAATGCAGATCAATTCAATTGTTAAATAAAGCTAAAGACAGTGACTTTCAGTATAGTTGTAGACACGCTGCTTATATTTTATGAGGATTCTGACATGATCTGAGGAGAGGTGTCATTGCCCTTAGGGGGATGAACATCCCTAATTTGTTTTACGTCTTGAAACTTCTTAGTCAGTTATCAAGTTAAAAATGTAGTCTCTCTAACACCCACACATTTATACATGCACATATGATCTCAGTGTACAAGGAATGTACTCATCATGCACTGGAGGTTACACAAGAGGAAATGAAGGCTACAAAAGTTTTAATTTGCAGCATATTTCACATATACACTCCAGCTTCCATATCAGACTTACATCTTTTAGCATGCCAAGAAATGATGCTAAAAATATTATATTACAGCCTTTGTGCGCCTAAACCTGAATTCTGTTATTTTGGAAAACAGAAGTTTACCACATACCAGGCAGTAATTAAATTTAATATTTCCTTGATCTTCACCAGACCACAGGAAGTACAAGGACATCGCACCATAAACAACATTGGAATGATTTACGCGAGGAGCTGAAATCTGAACTGTTGCTCCAGAAACCATGCAATCTCTATTTTAAATTTTAATCACCTTCCAACCTATCGGTCTTCAAGAAACAAGCACTATGTCGCGTCTCTGAAAATTTTTATCTGTCTCTGTAGGATTATTCTTCTGAGTTCAAGATCATTGTCGTATTCGAGAGAAGCTGAATATGTGACGAAAAATTTATCTTGCAAATATTTCATTCATGGTGCGAGGCAGGTGTTTCCTACAAAACAAATTCAATGTCACGGAGTACCAAAGCGTTCATTTTAAAGGGCGCTTTAAATGTCGCAGTTGTGATGCTGCGTTAGCGTCTACTGAAGAAGTCAATAGGCAACTCGTAGTGCATCATTGAATTGAATGCCCCTAGAACATCATCTATTTTTCTGAAAAATGAATGTGATAGAGTGTTCGTGAGTCACATGACAACATGATTATTTTTTTAATATAAAAAAGTGCTGTAGCTTTTTCCGAAAATATTGAAAGTGTGTATTACATACATGTAGTACTTTTCATTTCTGTGAATATAAGCATGTTTTTATATGATTTCGAAAATATGTACACGTTTTCTCACATCTTTGCAGGTGTCTAACTTTGTCAAGGCCTCCCCGATGCCACAGTGTAATCAAGGGGTCCCGGGTTCGATACCCGGTGGAGGCACATAGTGGTTCGGATCCCACTCTAAACTGTAGGTCCAGTCCCGATTAGCCTTTATGTGCATAAAGTGAACTTAAAACAAATATTCAATTTAGTTTTAACTTTCTCATCACAAGCTACTGGAAAAATAGATTTTAGAACATGCCTGAATATTTCAAAAAGAATTTGGTAATGATCAAGGAGCATATTTAGGTCTTGCCTGCCTGATATTAATTGTGTAGAAGCAAAATAGTGTGATACTGCACTTATGACTACAGTCAAACATAACATATGGTCCCATAAAGGAAAATATTTGTCGTAATGAAAATTATTTTTTAAAAAAATTATACAAATATAAACAAAAAACAAATAGTAATGATATTTCAATATGTACTACACATAACATGTAAATACAGTAAAAATGGACTGACTTTTCAATAATGCGAATAGTTTCAAAAGTGATGCATTGCACCAAGCACTCCAAATCAAGCGGATTCTGTGAATATAGAAACAAGTCGCAATTCATAGTCCTGAAGTGAGCTACCGGCCTCTGTGGTCGAGTTGCCAGCGAGACGAGAGACCTCAGGTTCGAGCCTTGGTCAGGAATGGACTTATCATTGTGCTTCTCCCTTCCCTTAATTAACCAGTTTATCATTAATCCTCGTCGTGGCGATTAACCCAAGAAGTATAAAAGGATTAGAATCAAAGAGAATAGCTAGAGGATACAGCATTACAAATTACGCAAAAAAAAAAAAAAAACACAGTTCAATGTGGTCATGAGTCACGTCCGATAATTGCGAAAGGTTAAAAATCAAAGTTGAAGCACGAAACGGCACACAGGAACAGGAAGTTGTATTTCGGAACCAAATTTTGACAGAAACAGACACAAAAGACATTTTTTTTAATATTTAAGGGATGGCAACACAGTTATTTCATATTTTTAAGCCATGACCTACTAAAGATTAAGACATCAATTTCTCTTCCTGGTTGGTAAAGCAACATGTATTGGTAATGCATTGCTAATGCATTGACTCAAGGTTTAGTGTATCAACATGGATCAATGACATCACGCGTTTCCAAGTCCATACATCATGTGATTAGTGCTAATAGTGGTTCCAGGTAATAGAAGACTTAATTAAAAGAGCCCATGTAATTGAGTTAAGAGACTAAAATAGAATGCCTCTATCCTAGTGGCCTTTACTAAAATTCTTGGCACAATATTCCATCTAATATTTTATTGCTGATTAGCTGAAAGCCATTGATTAATACTAAACTGCTCTCAATCGTTAACACGTTCTCTCTCGTAGCTTTTTTTTTTTTTTTTAGCTAGAACGTCCCCTATTGTGTAGTGGGAACGCTGTCGCCTTGTCATCAGTGGGTCCCGGTAGAAGCACATTGCACGGTGGTTCAGATCCCATTCAAAACTGTAGGTCCAGTCCTGATTGTATCTAAAAAAGCAGGATTTGACTTTCCAGCTCAATACATTTGAACGAAACCAAGGGAATGTAAACAGAAATAAATGCTTTATATAAGTAAAAAAAAAAAGTAAAGTGCTCCCCTGTGCTTAGCACCACGTCATGAAGGCGTATAGAGGGTGGGGGGTAACGCCCCACACTTTCTTGGTGCGGTCATAAAGTGGGGGTGATGTGATCAGCATCACGCCCCTGACCGCCTTTACCTCCCAGGGTTTTCCCCAGGTACCCATGTTATTCGACGCTGGGTGGGCACCGGGGCCGCTTCCAACGTTAGAAAAGTTCCCGGATTTGAACCGGCCGGGGATCGAACCCGGAACCTTGAGCATGGTAGTCAGACGCGTTACCAACTTTTTTTTTTTTTTTTTTTTTTTTTAATAAAGGAAATACCCCCTACACGGAGGTATCCCTCACCATTCACTCTTTTTCACACTTTTACACTTTTCAATTCTTACATTTTTCTTTGTTTCTTATCAACTGGACGAACACAAATACCCATGCCTTACCCGGGACTCGAACCCAGAACCCCTGACGTTGTAGCGCGCTGTGCTAACCACTTCGCCACGGAGGTCGACAACTGAGCCACCGCGGCCATATAAGTAATAAAGTTAATGGAAACTTTTGGTAGAACATTACGTTCTTGGAGTAAATGATTTACGTACTAACTTGTTTTTCTTTCGTTTGTTCTTGAAATTGCTAGGTCTCTAGTTACGTTATAAATTTTGATTACATGAAGTTGATTAGAGACAAACAGTAGGTAACATCCAAGTCCATTGCCCAGACTTGGAATCGAACATGAAACCTTCCCTCGGCTGATATATGTATTTTTTAAATTACGACTTCTTATATCAAATTATCTATTTCACAGAAATAAACAGTTCTCTTGAATTGAAAATAGTAGTGGTCTGTATATTTTTTCCATAAAAAAATACTAACTCTCTAGCCTTCTTAAACCCGAAGGTTCATGGCTGCAGCGACACAGGCCTTCCATCTGTCCCTATCTTGAGCAAGATTTATATACTCTTTTCCATCCCTACCGATTTCCTTTATGTCCATCTCAACGTTGTCCCTCCATCTTTGTCTTGGTCTTCCTACAGGTCTCTTACCATCGGGTTTTATTCCATAAAAAATACTCCCATTGAAAATATTTACGGGTTCTAACTATCTTCATATTTCCTTTAAATTTCATATTTTACCCTGTGAATTACAGTCGATTAGGCGTCTGACTGCCACGTGGTTCGATTCTCGGGGTGTCTTTTTTTTTTCAGATGTAAAATTTGAAGTAATGTTCCAGCATGTAGCTGCTCTGGGGTTCATCGAGCTTGAGGAGAACCTCGGAGGGAAAAGGTGGCCGGAGCGTGATACTGATCGCATCGTCTTTGCAAATGGCCGAGATCGTGTATGTCTGAGGCTCTACACTCACACTCTTCATGTGCTTCCATGGTATTCAGTATGCTGTACTACCTTGACAATGTGAATTCTCGATGAGCACCTCGCTACGACGCCAAGGATCCTGTGTTCGAATTCTGGCGTGGGCATAGGTGTTATTTGTGAGTGTCCTTTCATTAATTTCAACATATCATCACTCACTCTCATCGTCGCGATTGCTAAAAGTGGCAGAAAAGCGACGCTAAATATCAAACATCAAATCAAATCAAATCAATGGGTACCTAGATGGGGCAGGCAGGGCGTGAGAGAGTAATGTTGATCACTTCACAGCCAATATCGCTGAGATCGAGAATATGTGAAGCCATGCCTCCACATCACCACTCTGCAATGCACAGCAAAAAGTGAAAGGTGCCTTCATCACTCTCCCTTCATTTCCTTTCCTCCAATTCCAGGGGAGTCCTTTCAGGGCTGCCAATATTCCTATCAGCACATATCAACTGGTGAATGACTATGAAGAGCGACGCATAGCGTTACGCAAAATTAGGAAGGGAAACATAGCAACTGATGAGGGAAAACGCTCAAAATCAAAATAAAACAAATACCATCCTTTCAAAATCATCATAGCTTAGCTGCATGGCTGGGGAGAGACCTGCGCTCGATCGCCAGCTCTAAATTTCGAAGGAGACGAAGAAAGTGAGCGGAAACATCCATCGCGACACTTTAGGCTGCTCTCATGCTGAACTAGGCTTCGAGGCGGTTCCTCTCTCGAACCTTTAGGCCACCCTCTGTCGTCAGCGTCCTCGAGCATAAATCGCCTTCGAAAAACTATACAATCGCAGCTATTACATTAAAAAAAAATCACGAAGACAAAGCGTCCATCCTCATCTTTACCTTCTTATTTCCTTCAATCACCTTTCAATATCCTATTTCATCTGTTTCTTCACCTCGGCTAATTCAGTGGGCTAATGGGATACTCTGACCTCTCTCAGGTATTGGTATAGTAGTAGAAATACATGGGGTATGAAGCTTCAACTGTTATGTACTAAGTCATTTTACAGGCTATGGAAAAGGGAGACTTTATAAATTAATAACATCTGTTTCTGAAGAAAGGTCTGCGTCTTCAGTAGGCTTCTTTATGGGCAATTATTTTACTGAAGATGGTTTATTTTCAAGATACTTATATAAATTTACATCTTAGTTACAGATCTCCATAAATAAAGGACAGAACACATTTTCTTCTTATAATTAAATCTACGCGACTTTTGCAGTTTATTTACATAATATGGATCAAGCTGTCATATCAGTTATATAAAGACGACCAGGCGTCCTCCTCCGTAGTCGAGCGGGTTAAGGCGTTCACTCGTCTTGAGATCGCTCGCTGCGGGACGGCGTAGGTTCGAATCCGGCTCTGGTCGGAATTTATTCGGCCTACGTATAGGGCCGGTGGCAACCCACCATCGTGAGGAAATTGGGAAGCTCCGAGTGAGTGAGCGTAACCCGGTCGAGAAGACCTACAGTAAACGGCTGGGGGTTCGTCGGGCTGATCACCCGTCACCCCTTTACTGGTCTAAGAACTCCACGCTCCAACAAGGTGACGGCGGAACAGTGTGGGAGGGAGACCAGCAGTCGGTAGGTAAGCCAAGGCCCTTCAAGGTGCTGTAGAGCTGTGGGTTCCTTTGTGAACGTTCCTTGACATAATGAAGCATAACTTTGACGTGACTGGCGAAGGTTTTATGTATTGACTCCGATTTTAATATAAATTGGACATTATGGTCTGGCTTCAAGATATATGCAGAAATACAAACTGCTATAATTCCAAAAATATTAGACATCGACTTGATATCGGGTATGGCAACATGTTAGCATATTCACAGGGCGAAACCTAACCATGCCAGATATCAATAATGAATAACCTGATCAATAACTATTAATCACGGAGACGAAATAATCTGTACTTATTCTTCCATATGATGGCATGTTAGCATGCCCACAGGGCGAACCTACTCATACGGCAAAATAACATTAAGTCCTGTTGCTTTATGCAAAAATTGAAAATAGATTACGTATAAGTTTCGAAGAAATCAAACTGAATTATCACAAAGGTTGAAAGAAATCGTAAATTAACTTATTCTCACGCATGGTGACATGTTAGCATGTCCACAGGGCGAAACCTGGGCCTCCCCGATGGCGCAGTGGTAGCGTCGTCGCCTTGTAGTCAAGGAGTCCCGGGTTCGATACCCGGTGGAGGCACATGGTACAGTGGTTCGGATCCCACTTTAAACCGTAGGTCCAGTCCCGATTATCCTTACTGTGCATAAAGTGGACTTAAAACACCAACTCAAAAACAGGGCGAAACCTAACCATGCGTCAGAATAACAGTAAGTTCTGAGTCGAAATTTAACATTATTTTGCTAAGATTTTATTTAAAATTTCAGAAAACTTCAAAATAAGGTTTAAATTAACTTATTCTTTCGTATGGTGACATGTTAGCATGTCCACAGGGCGAACCTACCCATACGACAGAATAACTATGTCTCTAAGCTAATTTGAGAACGAAGACTGAGTTCTTGAACCCTCTCATAAAGGGAGCTGAGTATTTAAGATGTTAATCCATCGGAGTCGGTGATGAAAATGCCCCAGAATTAGGTTCCGAAGCTGTATTTATACCCCCGCATGTCAAGCAGAGCGCCTCCCGTGACACAAAAGATAAACATAGCTACAGTTGTAATATGCAGAACTAATTTGTGTATAATGGCAATATTCTAAAGATTAAACAGTATGTTCCATAAGGTTCATTTTTCTATGTCTAAAACAACAGTTATTATCCTTGAAGTTTCTATAATATTCTCTACTATAAAGTTGTCACATTCTTAAAAACTTCTTTCCAATGTCCAGAAGGCTTATATTACTAATAACTCCAACTGAAATTTAGCTCTTATGGCTTTCATAATAGTTTGATTCTAAAACTGAGAACACATATTTTTGACTAATTGTCAACAATGAAAGATTTTGCTTTCAAGAAGCTTGCAAATCATAAATTCTAAACTTCTCGAATGACAGAATTAGGTCATTAGTTCAACTATTAATTATCTCATCTTTCATAACGTTTTTACAGTGAATATAAAAAGCAAAATAATTAAGAATAATATTAAATATGACCGAATCTTTGATATGGTTCGGGAGAATCATATCAAAAGCTTTAAGTTGTTTTCGTTTTTAACTTTACCACAAGGGAACTTTTGTATTAAATATTGTCTATAAAAGAAATATGGACATGAGAATACTGAAAATAAGAATGTAATGACTCCAGACATTCATTTAAAATGATAGTTGAAATTTAAACGATGCATGTATGTCTGCCGGGAACAAAAAAGTAACTTATTTCTTTAACTAATTATAATAAAGGGTGGTCTAAAAAGTGTGAACCACTCCTACAAACGATAAACAGGTTGGCACACACCAATCCGATATTCCGAAACATGATGTTGGTGAGTGGAAAACCGTCTACGCCATGCTACCAAGATGGCCACCATCTTGGAGTCAGCCTCATTTGTATGGAAGAAAAGGTGGTCATGTAAAATATTAAAATGAGCTAGAATTTGACGAGAAACACGATGGTGTGGTCAGTCGACAGGGGTGGGCACGGGTGGGCAATTGCCCACGCAAAAATTGCTGTGCCCACCCGATTGCCCACCCAATTAAATTCAATAAATATATACACTTGGGAAAATGCGAATGGTTCAATAAATAAATAAGTTTATTATGGTGTTCACTCCATGAATATTTTACTTGTGAATATTATCTATATTACAGACAAGTTCACATATTATCATTCAATAAAAAGCTTTGTTGTCCTTTGCCGAAACACTAATTTAGTGAATAGGTTTACGAAAGTCAGAGTAAATAATAAGTTGAATGGAATTAATTTAAGCTTTTTCTTTCAACTTCCTTAACTTTATCATTGGAAAGCGAAAGGAATTTCCAAAGCTTTTGAAACAGAAACTGTCATCTAATGCCCACTTGTATGCTTAAGCAGCCAGTAGGCTTAGGAGGCTTTATGAGAGGCGCAGAATTGTGCAGAATATGATCAAGATTAGAAGAGGATTATGGGCCTGAGGGCTGCAGGAACGATGCATCAAATTGCTTTGAAAATGTGCTACGTAATGAAAATAAATAGATATTTGAAATGTGGCAAAAATATAGAAATATAGTACATACAATGTTATTTATTTATTTATTACTTTTCGGTGATATTTTGCCAAAATGTCCATCTTTAGCCTAGGTAAATATTAGGCAGAATGAACTAAGAATTTGATTCATAACCGTGTTCTTGTTTTTTTTTTTTTTAATTTAGCTAACGCTGAGCTGTATTGGGCGCTCGGAATGCACACGTGATGTAGTGACACCTTTATCCAGGTCGGATTGATTTTAGTTGTTATGTATTAGTTTTAATGTGATAATTAATTAATGTTTATATGATGTTTCTCATTTTATTGCAAGAGCTTTTACTATTCATTCTTTTCAGTAAGGGGTTGCAACAGTTCTTTAATTTAAAGACATTTTTACAATTATATTTTGTTATTTAGTTTTGAGCATAATCTGAAAAGAATGAAGAAAATTCTGTTGTGCTGCTCTATTCAATGTTGATGTTATTTTGTTTGTTATTCGTTACTATAGTGACTGTAGAAATTTGTTAATATACTAATGTGATAAATGTCCTCCTCCGTAGTCGAGTGGGTTAAGGCGTTCACTCTTCTTGAGATCGTTCGTTGCGGGACGGCGTAGGTTCGAATCCGGCTCTGGTCGGAATTTATTCGGCCTACGTATAGGGCCGGTGGCAAGGAAATTGGGAAGCTCCGAGTGAGTGAGCGTAACCCTGTCAAGAAGACCTACAACAACGGCTGGGGGTTCGTCGGGCTGATCACCCGTCACCCCAATACTGGTCTAAAACCTCCACGCTATAACAGGTGACGGAGGAACAGTGTGGGAGGGAGACCAGCAGTCGGTAGGTAAGCCAAGGCCCGCCATGGGCTGTAGCGCTGTGGGGTTATGTTAATGTGATATGTAACATTTGAAAAGTTATTTTTATTTAAAATATTGCAACAAACTGCTCAACACTGGAGACAGTTGTAGGGTTTACCCCCGTATTATGTGAGGGTCTCGATTAGCCATTTAGAAATAAATAAATAACAGTCTGCGTGTGAATCAAGGTGGCGAACACACTATGTTTACATTTCTCAGTTCGTCGATTTCATCAACATGTCGTACGTGAATCTCGCGATTCACGATTATTGGTACTGCATGACACTCGAAACACGATGGGGACATTTTAGAATGAAGAGTCTTGAATTTCAGTCCTCATTTGTTGGAAATTCTTTTGTCTTGGCCAGTTTGTAAATGTTTTAAATACTTCTTACAGTCATAGGTGTGCGCACGGGGGTGCCAAAGGTATCTGGCTACCCCAAATGTCTTCTGAAAAAATAAAAAAATATGGTAAACTATCATTAAAATAATGAAAATAATATCCGTGGTAAAAAGTAAGGAATTTAGTTTCATTTGAGATGCCAAGCTCTCTTCCTCCCTCTCTACAAAACAATGTGATATTCCTTTACTATAGTAATCAGTAATCACGTAGTAAAGAAATTATTTTTACCTTTATAAATCGCAGAGCCCCTTCACATATCGGCCCGTACTTATTTTTTTCCCGAGGACCGACTTGTTTGTTAATGCAGCCTTCCAACATTTCCAATAAGACTTTCATGTTCAAAGACTTTCATGAATGCTCTCTTTCCCTTCTCTTTCAATGAAAAGCGTATCAATTTTCAGATTTTTGCTTGCATCTGAATTCTACGGTTTAAAATGATATATAACACATGGCATTAACTATCGAGTGACCAGGCACAGCAATACGAAGTAATGTGCATTATAAAACATGGTAGAACTGAACCTCCAGATGTATTTCATGAGAGTGATTCAGCTGATAGTACCTGTCATAGCCTTGTATTTATCATTTTCAATTGTTTACTTTCATTACTTAAAATAATGACACAATGATAGTAAAACCTGTGATATAAGTGATAACAAATGCTCATTCTATAATGTTAAAATTTCATGTTCATATACCTAATAGTTTCTGTGAAAAGGAACGTGAAGTTACGACAATTAGGCTCGTCTTGTCCAGATAGGTAATTGAAACTTCCCTTAAGGCACCCCAAAATAAATTAGTCTGCGCACACCTATGCTTACAACATCGCAAGTTTAATTATTATTATGTATTATGCCAGATAAGATTCCCAAGTTGTTGATTTCAATTCAAGTCCTTGCTACGCGTCCCTAGAAGTTTCGTCAGAGCGATCGTTTGGTGAGTTAGGTTGCACACATACAGGTTAGATTTTCAGCGCTCATAGATCAGAAACTAAACACTTTCGAGGTTATGTGTATGAGAAAAAGTTCCTTGTTTCTTTATATCTACCAGCATCCAACAGTTGTTGAAGTTGTTTTAGAACACCCTGTATATGTTGGAGGGGGCCATAAATTCATGTAAAACTCATATAAGATCTTGTATGCCCACCCTAAATTATGAATATACAGCTTCTGCCCACCCGGTCGAAAATTTCTGGCGCCGCCAGTGGTGCTTTCTAAACGTTCTCATCGTTTGCCGTTGACCTTTGGAGCCATTACGACAACAGAACTTTCGAATTAGAACTTGAAAGGATCATCACTAATTTCATCAGTTCATCATTCATCGCCATTCTCGCGAGTAACCCAAGAGATAGAAAAGCAAAGTGATTACGTCAGAATGTTAAAGTTACAATAAAACTGAGCACACCATCGTTTTCTCTTCAATATGTAGCGCATTTTGATATCACATGACATGAGCACCTTTCCATTTAAAATCATCACGTTTGTCCAGAATTCGGCCTTCAATATGTTACCATCATGGTAGCATGGCATAGGTGGTTTTCCACCTGAGCCACATCATGATTCGGTGCATTTGATTGGCGCGTGCTAGTCCGTTCGTATTTCGTAGATGCGGTTCTAAACTTTTGATCCATCTAGTAGTTATTTCTTTTCCATTAAATATATTTTAACACCAATTTAACAGCTCGTAATTAGAAATAACAGCAACTATGTAACATAAATTTAGAACAATTGTGTTTATATAATGTCCTTAGACCCTCATCGCGAACTTCGAAAATATTAAAAAAGTGAATGTCTTAAATATAGTCTCGGGGGCCTCCCCGATGGCGTAGTGGTAATATCGTCGCCTTGTAATCAAGGGGTCCCGGGTTCAATACCCGGTGGAGGCACATGGCACAGCGGTTCGGATCCCACTTTAAACTGTAGGTCCAGTATCGATTAGCCTTTCTGTGCATAAAGTGGACTTAGAACAACAATTCAATCAATCTAATCAAATTAAATATATTCTAATTCTATTTTTATCTTTCTTTCTATGTACTTTAATAGTACTACAATCTCTTTGTAGCACCATTTTTTCGAGCAAAATTAATACCAATTTATTTTGAGCAATGCCGATTTTTTTAGCCTCAAGAAAGTCAACATTTTTATTCTCTAAATTGCAATGATGAATGTTACAATTTAGTTCTGTTTGTGTAACTTCTTCGGTCTCCATTGTAACATAGAGTGTGTAGAGTAAGCCCAACATTATAACTTCTGCGTCAGTGCTGTAATTTCTCACTGACATAGACGTTAACTCTTCAGCCTTCGGGCTCAATAGTGACTGCTCCAGCTATTTCGCCTGAGCCGAGACCAAATAACTCATAACACCGTAGACAAGGCAAAGGGATATTGTTCTCTGAAGTTGCCCCGTTCGGCAAATTTCAAAGCCAACCAGCAGGAAGTGCAACAGTTTGTCCCATTGCAGCAGCAGTTGAAATACGTGTTACGAGAAAACTTCACCCCAAATCATCAACTTACTTTCCCGACCTAGAACACTTCCTCGAATCTCTTAAATCTTTAGAGTCTCTCTAAATCCTGTAGCATCAATGAGAGTGTGCCACTGTGTGTATTTCATCGACTCACTTTTTAGACTTAGGCGCTTCTTGCTGGTTTAACAACCAAAGCTCGCCATAAAGGGGAACATTTGTCCCAAGGAATGGAAGTCCTGACTTCATAAGTGTGCTTGGAAATAAAGCAATGTATTTCAAACCGAATTATGTAATATAACATATTACGTAAAACAAGCAGTTTCTGCGGAATTCTTTCCTTAACCATCTTACCGTTGCCATGAGGTTCCTCTTCTGCCTGTTGCAAATTGCTAACAAGAAATAATAATGACAAGAAAGGTTACTATTTGTAATATCGAGAGAGTAAGATATATATGGAACAATTCCATAAAAATGTCAACCTTGATGGTCAACATTATATATCAGTAAAGAGCAATTGTCTGTACAATTTTTTAAAGGAGAACATCTTTAGATTGTGAATTTACAATACATGTGTTTCTAAACTCTAAAATTTGTCTGTAAAAAAATACCTCATGAAGTACTATTCCACTAAGTTTGATTCAGAAAATCCAGATTCATAGGTTACCAATTGTGTCAAATTTATTTTTATACAGGGTGGTGCAAAGATAAGTTAACAGTTCACAGTTGACATATTCCAAGGAGGTTTAGTGTTGCCACTTCTGGCAAAGGTATTTTCGTATTGACTGTCAACCTGCTCTTACACCATCCTATACAGTTGCTTGCAGAATACATTTGAAGAAATTTTGCTATGCAAGAAGACAGACTACTACCTGTAAATTTACTCGGTTATATTTTTTCTTTATATGTTTCATGAATCATACACCAATACATAAAATATAAATAAAACTACTACTAAAATGTCAGTCTGTTACCTTTGGAATTGATATATGTAGATATGTATGTATGTATGTATGTGTATATATATATATATATATATATATATATATATATATATATATATATATATATATATATATATATATACACATACATACATACATACATACACACACACACACACACACACACACACATATATATATATATATATATATATATATATATCAATACACACACACACCTTGAGTTTCCAAATGATCCTTGGAGTTGGCAACATTTCTTATGGGTTACCGACCGATCTTACACTATGGAAGCCAGTACTGAACAAATGAATAACTCAAACAGTTATTTTTTCTAACATCTTCAGATGTTCACATGTGTGTACCACGTTCCAGTTCTTTCCACACCCGATGGAGCATGGGCTTGCCGCGATAGAGTCGCGCTGACACGCTCCGTTAGGTCTGCGATATCACTGGGTACCGGTGAGACTAATACTCTGATGTAATCCCACAAAAGTAGTCACACAGCGTAAGATCCGGTGATGTTGGAGGCCACAGCATTAGTTGCTGGCCATCCTCAGATGCACACCCTATCCCACGCTTCGCCAGCACTGCGTTCAGGTAAAGACGAACTTCATGGGGGAAGTGAACCTGACAGCAGGCTTGTCGAAGAATAAAATCTTGCATGTCTTGTAACTGAGGCAAAATCAACATTTGTAACATGTCAAGATATGTATTTCCTGTTATTGTGTTCCTCGGTAAAAGAATTGCCCTGACACTCACACGGAACACACTAAGAATACACGTTCATGTTCCTCATAACCATGTTGGCTTTCAGTTTCGCGTATACCGACTTTGTCGCAATTTAGTTTTCTACTGATATGAATGGTAACTTCGTCTCTGAACACTAACTTCTCCACATACACTCCACAAAACTTTCATCATCCGTCATCATGTTCTGGAACTGTAAACAAAACACTAGCTGAGACCTGTTATCGTTGAGGTTAACGAGAATGGTACGGTTTGAATTACAAACGCTTACGGAGAATCCTCCACACTGTGTGTGATGACATCTCCAGCTCTCAAGCTTCCGTTTTGTTGATACTATGAGATCAGCATAAAGCATGCACGTACGCGTTCTCTGTCTTCCCTTTTGTGCAACATCACATATGAAATATTGGATTGCAGAAATGAATTTCTGAGAAAAAACTAGCCTCGTTTGACATATCATATGATAATCTTCCCATTTAAAAAAATGAACTGTATCCAAGCTTTTAATGCGTTATTCTGTCACTTTTGGCTAATCGCGCAGAGAAGGATGAGTGATGATATGATGAGGTTGATGAAGAGACAATCGCAAAGACCACTCATCCCCAGTCGGGGAATTCGAACCCGGAACCCCTGGCGTCATAGCATGCTATACTAACCACTCCGTTCTGTAACTTTTGATTTAATTCGATTTGTTGTTTTTAAGTTCACTTTATGCACAGATAGGCTCATCTCGCCACTGGAACTACAGTTTAAAGTGGGATCCAAACCACTGTGTCGTGTGGCTTCACCGGGTATCGAACCCCGGATCACTTGAATGAAAGGCGACGTTACCGGTATGCCACAGAGGAGGCTGTGACTTTTGACTGTACCTGTGTATATACAGAGTGTCACACTAATGGCACCCACACACAACAAAAACGTGTAGAGAACATGAAAGAGAAAAATTAGTCTTGGTGCAATTTTTGTTTGTGGTGCTTCATTTTGGCACTAAGAATGTTCAGAAGAGCTCATTTGCCGCCTGAATGCTTGCAACGCAACGTAAAATATGATCGCATCTGCGACGTTCTTTTCTCCGTAGAATGGTTGCGATGCAAGCCAGGGGTCCCGTTTTCGAATCCCGGCCGGAGCATGGGTATTCTTTGTAAGTGCTTCTTCATAAATTTCATCATATCATCACTCATGCTCAGTGTCGCAAAGAGCCAACAGTGATGAAAACCGACACTACAGACAAAAATCAATGTTTCTTCCTGTGGTGAAACGGCGTGTTCCAGTGTTGCAAGGAACACATTTATTTCACGAGAAATATTGTTCTAAAGTGTAACGGGGAACGCGTCCACTAATCTAACGGAAAGTAATTCAACGGTGAAAAAACATAGAATGTATGAAAAATAAGTGTTTGAGACTGAGGCGGAAGGGAGAGAAACGGAATCTTTCCTCAATCGTGTCCAAGAGGAAATTTTTGTGGGGATCGACCTATGAGGGCCAGCCGGCCTCTGTGGCGGGGTGGTTAATACATCGCGCTACGACTCCAGGTTTCCCGGGTTCGAATCCAGGCATGGGAATCTACGCGATTAGCCAAAAGAAGCAGAAATTCGAAGTAAAATGAATTAAACCTCTCAGTCAGCCAATCAATGAATTGATATAAGGGCCAGTAACTTTTGGTTAGCGTTGTTTCTAGCTCAACTAAGAAATGTTATTTTCGATTTCGTCTCTAAGCCTACATTTCACATATTTGAATATAAAACTCACATTTATTCAGTTATATTGATTGATTGGTTTATTTTACGTCGCTTTCCTGCCATTTTGGCTAATCGCATCGATGAAAATGAGTGAAAATGATGAAACTGTTGAAGGAACACTCAGAAGGAACATACATGACCAGCCCGGGATTCGAACTCGTCATCTCTGGTGTGGTAGCTAGCTGTGCTAACCACTCCGCCACCAGGTCGGCTTATTTAGTTATATTACAAACTTGTGAAAGTGGATACTTCCAAACCTGAGTTCACGCTTTCACACGACTCACGTCAGAATTAAACCATGTCATTATCATATCATTGTTGGTTATTTACAGAACTGTTCATTAGTTTATCTTTAAGCTATTTATCTCTTTCCTTAATTAGGGAACGAATCTTTCATTGGAATTCCCATTTTCCCGGTTACCACATATCCGCGCATGGATGTTTGAATAATCCTATTCGTGAAACTACATCCCGGTGTACAAATGTGCATTCTATCACCTTATTTCCATTTATGGCTATTTGCATTGAGCTACAGTGACATGTTGTTGAACCTGCGGTCACCTGACAATGTATGCTAGTCTTTTTAGTCATAATATCTAGTGTGTTCGGGAAAAAGCACATGAGTCACAAACTGCGATTTTCTGCTGTTTTAATTTAAGTCTCGCTTAATCATTTTTTTAAAAAATATTATAAGTATAAGTTTATGTTGATCATGTGTATCTAAACAGTGATGATCCAACATGTGTATCATATGTGTAATGTTTGTTATTAAATGAATAAACATAAATAAGAATCTGCTGTAAATTATTTTGACTTAAGTGCTTTTCTCCGAACAGCCTAATGATATTGATACCATCACTAATATTTGATATGTAATCCCCTTCGTTATTTTATACATATGACTAGGGCTGAGCCGATGTATCGGTATCAGCCGATACTAGTGATATCGGTATTGGAAAAAATATCAGTCGGAATTTATTTACCAATATCAGCCGATACTTTGAGCCATTTTGGTCTTTCACTGGGTCCGCAAAAATGCAGCATGGCACTTCGGCGGAGTCTAATTATCCTGGAAATTATGCAAAGTTCGAATTCACTTTTCATTTTGCACCAATTTTGAGGTAAAAAAACTGGATTTTGTGATTACGTAACATATATTTTAATATTTTAATTCTTTAATATTTTAAATCAAAATTCTTGGCAAATTGATGCTTACAATTGGACTAGAATATTTACACATTAATATTCATCAATATTTTGAACAGCTTTAAATTATTACAATTTTCAAGTATCGGTATCGGTGGGTATCGGTGAGAGTATCGGTATCGGTTCAAAGTGGTATCGGCTCAGCCCTACATATGACCATATGAGGAAACTTTTCTCAACCTGAAATTGTAACTCCGAACAAAGAGGTCGCTTATCACTTTCTATGGTCAACTTCAGTGAACGTGATGATGACGGCAACTGATTATAACAATATCAGTAAGTCACGCTACCACATCAATGAAACGTTCGTGCAAGTAGCTTAATATATCACATTCTAGCGGAACCACGATACAAGCACCATTTCAAAGATAGAAAGTAAATTTCTGTCCATTCGAGAGTACAATACACCGTCCAAGTTTTCAATATCACACAATCTTGTACTTATTTTCCTGTATTGTAATACTGACATATGATCTGTTTCCGTTATTAGCCATTACTAATTTTGTCGCCTTCATTGGTCGACTCGCAATCTCAATATGAAAGGTTCCGTGTTCGATTCATGGTGTGGGTCTCATCACCAATTTTATCTAGGCATCTTAGCATCATCGTTGCTATTAGCCTATAGAGGAGGAATGACTACGTAAAGTAAGTAAAAATCAAATATGACTGACTCCATGTTTGTGAGACATGTTGCTTGTTTTACATCATTTTAAATCTCGTAGAGTTCGTGACGATTTATACAATGATAAATTGATGAAATGAATGAAATAACACAATTACAGCACGGACATACATGCTTTACCCAGGAATTGAACCAAAAACCTCAGATATCGCAGCATGTTTAATAGCAAAATTGACTACATAGTCATATATTATGCTACATACATAATTTCAATATGATAATAAATTGTGTGAAATTTATTAATGTCTGATGGTGCAGATCTTATGATCCTTTATCTTAGATTTAATTAACTCATTAATTTTATCTCAATTTCAGTGAGCTTCTATAATATGTTTCATAGCCAGAGTTAATTTTAGTGAAAAAATGCACAAGGTGATATTTACAGTCAAGATATATAGATATGGACCTGATACTTTCGAGAATACAAACAGAAAAAAAATCACAAAAGAAATGCGATTAAAATGGAGGACAAAATTGGGCAATTGTGATTAAAATCATCCATAAATATAAAAAATGAATGTGCATTTGTTTCTTACCTTGGATGTAAATGAATGTCCGTGAAAAAAATACAGATATAATGTCCTCTCCGAATGGGACAAGAAGAAACTTTTCGCCTTCCATCTGTTTACTCATTAAGTTTTCTCTAGTGACGTTGCTGTGCACATCCTCTTCCGAAATAAATAAATAATAAAATGGGGGAAATTTCCGGATAGAGCCCTCCTCCACGCACATACTTTCAGGGGTATGCGCTTTTGCTCTGGTACCTAAAAACTTTAAGCCAATTAGAAATATGTTCTTGATCTGGAAATATGGTCACATAAATGTTAACTATTATTAATCATGTAATATGTAACATAATTTATCTGTTGTATCTATTGTACGTTAACACCAACATATATAGAAATATGCGAATACACATGTGTATATATATACATAAACGTACATAACCATTTGCTCCAATAGCAAAAACCAGAAAACAGCTTCGATGGGACTCACTGCCCTGACCACGCGCCAGCCAAAGAAAAGCAGCTTGGCGGGTCCTGGCCCTCAAGAATCTCTTGTACATACCATGGGGTTGATTAACAGCGTCTTCTCAAACAATGCTCTAAAATTACCATAAGTTTACTTTCTCATGCTCCATAAATATGTATTGCCTGAACTGGAATTCGAACTTTTCAGCAGAATTTAGAATGCCAACAACATAGGAAAATCAATTATTCATCCGAATTTTCTTAAATGAAATACCAGATGAGTCATCTAATATACTATATAGTTTATATTTGAACTTCGATTTTAAATTTCTAAATTTGATGCAGATATCAAGACACCACGTCACAATATCGATGGGTTGACTCCATTTCAAACTCCCTCCTGTAAGACTATGTTAGAGAGATATTATTAGAAACCCATAGCTCAAGAAATTCCTTAAAACTACAGATAAACCCTTATCTGTGTTAAAACTACTCACAATTTTGATTCTTAATCTCTAGAAATTAGTCTACAAAAACATGAGCACAATTAGAATCTTCCACAAGAAAAACTTTTTTTCGTCCGTCATCTTGAAACGTATAGACTAATTCTGCTCACATAAAAAATTATATTGATACTCTCTTGTATCTAGCTGTTTTATATACATGGTGGTGCAGAAAATAGGGCAATAATAATGATGCAGTATTCGTGATGGAATTTATTAACTTCTTTCGTAAAGTAAATACTACTGAGTTACAAAAAAATATCCTCGTGTGTATTACATTAGTGTTTCGGCAGAAAGTAAATACAGCAATGGTTCCAAGTGCTGTTATTCCGCCTCAATGCATTTTTATAGCCTCTAAAGCAATGAGACACACACCTTAGGGTAATTTGTAAGCATACACAACAATTTTAGTCTCATTTTCTCAACACACAGGTGGTTATCTGAATAAACGCATTCTTTTACTGACACCCTACACAGAAATGTCAGAAGGAATAAGATCGAATAATCGGGCGGTGTATTCCGACCCACCGTAGAGAAAAATGTTGGTCCAACCAAATCCATGCAACAATGGTGAAATGTGATAAGGTTCCATTTTGTTGGAAACATATGTGGTCAACGCTTTACCAGATGCCTACTGCTGGAAGAAAGGCGTCAGCAAGGTCACATAACGCTCATCTGTCACTGTGTTGAAAAAAGGAAGCGTGGGCCCAGAAGACGTGTAGCACCAATCGCACACCAGGCTGTTACGACTGGAGGGTTGATGTATTTTTTTTTTAACATGTGGATTGTGTTTATCGAACGCTTATTGACATGACTGTTCTATTTATATGATGGATGCTTAATTCGCCCAAAAATATTAATTCAAGAAAACTGATTTCTTCTGTCTGTGTAATTATCATTAACTGCGTGCAATAAATTAGGATGATATTGTTTTTAAGTCTGAGATCATGAAGCATCACTTGAACTGATCTTCTTGAAATACCAAGTTCTTGTGAGGTACGCCTTGTAGACTTACTTGGACTTTGTACGAACGCAACTTGAATATTTTTTTCAGTTCTTTGCAGATCGCGGATTGATTCTATTTGTTCCAACCGCTTGATGTGATTGGAGATAACCGTTTAATAACTCAATGAAATTCACCTTCAAACTGAGGGCATCCCACACTCTTGTTCGAAGTTTGGTAGAACGTTTTCACGAGGAAGATGCGCTCTTCAGTGCCCAGTCACTGATACCCACCATTCACCATAACTTCTCTCACTCATTAATGTTCCTGAAAAACAAAAGAATAATAATTTATTCCGCACCAACTTGTATTTTAATTTATTTGCTTTAAATTTAAATGCAATACCGTTCCACTCTTTCGTGATATTTAGCTCCAGTGCGAATTGCAGCTAAATCGTAATATATTTTCTAGAGTTTTGCAACAATCTTGACCTGTCTCCTTTAGCCCACGTCCTCTCCTAAACAACGTAATATTTTAAAATATCTATTGTCGAGTTATTAGGAAACGGATGACGTAACAATCCTACAAGCTTCGTATCCTAAGCTTAAAAGCTGTAACCTTCACAGAACTTTGAAAATGCCACAAATGGTCAAAACCTTGAAATATAGGATACATGTATAAAATATAAATTAATATACAGAACTTATTTCTGTGAAGAAAGGTTTTGGTGCTCTTGGACTTTGTTCGTTATTGTGTTCATCATAATAACTCATCGGCATCCGCAGGATGGATCAAGGGGGTAAATCGAATTCCTTTACCCCCATTGGAATAAAGAACATTTGACTATTTCTTCAACTTCGTCTCGCTTTCATTTGTAACTCTTTTATCTCATTCTTTTCTGATGTCTTCTGTTTATCGTTCGACCGTTTCTCAGTTTTAGTACCTATTCGGTTCGTATTTATTTCCTCTCTTCTTGACCATATCTTTATCTATGTTTTCCCTCCAATTTTCTGTCATCTTCTTCTTTATATTTTATCTATATCGATTTTAAGTTATTACTCGTCTTTCTTTCTCTCTCTCTATGTATTTTTCATCTAAATTCTTCTTTCCTTTCTCTCTCACATTTTTATTTTCTTTCATTCTCTGTCTCGCTTCTTTATTTCCTTCTCTCTCGCTTCTGTATTTATTTCACTATTCTCCTTCCTCGCTCTCTCTCTCACTTTCTTTCACACATTCTCTCTCCTTCTCGCTTCTCTATTTATTTTACTCTCTCTCTCTTTCTCTCGTTCGCTTCTCCACGTCTTTCTCCCTCTCCATTTCGCTTCCCAACTTCATTCTATATCTCTCTGCGTGCGCACGTGTGTGTTGTCTTGCTTCTTTATTCATGTTTTATTTAGCCTTCATTTAATTCTCTTACTTCCTCTCATTCTGTACCTCTTCTTTAATTTATATGTTTTCTATCTGTCTTAAAACACTTCTTTCTTTTAACAATAAAACGTTATTAGGTTTTATTCTCACTTGTAGAAAGGTACCTGTACAGCGTGCCGTTGCGTACCGCCAGAAAAAAGCACCGTATGTGTATACAAACACACACACAGACACATAGACACACACATATACATATAGTATATGCGTATAAGTATAAAATTACATACATGATGATACATTAGGCTATTTGGAACTGGAGATCGATGCACCAAACATAGACCGGGTTTCAGATTCCACTATGCGGATGGAGGCACAAGAAATGAACAATTTGAGACGATTTTTTTTTTGTATCACCAGTTCTCCTACGCCTTGCCTTTCGATATATCTGGCATTATTTTCATTTATGTCAAGCTAATATTGCTACGTTATTTGTATATAAAGTGGACTTAAAAATTCAATCATAAACAAATAAACGAAAATCTGACGCACCAATTCAGTATTTCCTCTATATTCATGCTGTAACTTATCTCAGATGCTTTAAACGAAAGCGAGAAATATGTTCTGATTTCTGTTCATCCCTCGGTTTATTATTTGCGTTTGTGCTCTTTATATATAGAAGCGAGAAATTGGTTGAGGTAAATAGTCTGAAAATTAATCAACGATTCTGAAATATTTCCAAACACCGTCGCAACTTCAAAAGCTCACCGCTTATGGTTTTCATGATTATGGCCGTTTTTCTCTTCAGCTTCATTCAGCATCTGTTTCCCAGGGAGAAAAAAAAAAGGAAATCGCCCCGTTCGCCGAATTCGAACGAAGGTAGTCGGAGATACACGAATATTTCCCTCACGTTGCAACGCGAAAGAACAACTCCAGTATCTCGTCCCTCCACACCGCGAATCGGATTCCAGAAATCTGTACACAGAATCACTTTTCTCCGCGCATCACAGAGCGCCCGCTCCCCACACTTCAATATCGCGTCTCGCCGTTCCATGGTCCCAGTCGCCAACTTGCCATGTGCGGTTGAACACTTAACGTCAGCGCTCGCCTGCAGTTGCCGCAGCCCACTTTACGTCGTGGTCCGGCGGGACTGACTAAACAACAGGATAACTTGTGCGAAATAAGGTAAGTGGTTCGGAACTCCCCTTGGTTTTGAGATTCTGTCATGGAAGCAACAAGTTACCATAACAATCAGGATTTCGTTATCAATCGAAAATCCATTCTTTCCTTTCGCGATACATACATTATTTCCTACATTATAAATGGTTATTTATTATGAGAATATACTTTTTGTCGGTTCGTTCGTACTGACAGTTAAACAAATAAATATTATCAGTTCTTCTTTATTCATTACTAAATATTTGGTTTACATTAATACGATTTAGTTGGACTGTTCAGTCTCTATTTAAAATTAAGTTGATTGTAAAACTACGCGCGGAAATTATGACAGTATCAATGGCATAAACACGTAAATCAAAACACAAAACTTCTCGTATACCTCTCTGAAGCAAGAACTTCAAAGTTTAACTTTGCAACTTTAGACTAAAATTAAATTAAATCAACCCAGCTACTTCGTTAAACTATTTCAACAGGCTATACGTAGTATCAATGTATTCTACATTTCTGATTACTTAGCTAACTTGTTCTTAAGTTAATATGTTATCTGAAAGGCATCTGATACGAATAATCTCTGAATAATCCTTAACTCAATTGTTATAGTTAGTGAAAAATATGTTTATTTTTTCAGTACAAGTATATTCTAAGTGTTCAAATGTCTGACTTAATTCTACAGCATGTAAAGATTTTATCTGTCGCTGTAGTCTGATGTTATTATTTCAGCTTTCAAATATTGTATGAATCTCCACATGAAATTAAATATGTAAAAACTTAAAGTGTCTTCTACGAAAGCGATCTTTTAAAAACATTTAATTCCGCTACGATTCTTCTACATCAGATGAAAATAGAAAATTCAGACCTTTAAAATATAAAATTTATTTTCGAACATTCAAAATCAAGATACCAGTGCTTTTCAAAAAGCTATATTATAGCTTTAAACTTATTGGAATATTATTTTTATGGGGGCGGGGGGGGGGGGGGTTGTGAGCATTAAAAAGGGAAGGATTAATTATCTTGTTATATTTATACAGTTCAACTGAATTAAATCTGGATCTTCATTCATCCCAATGCAATCAACGATATTATGGTACAATGTGTATTTATCTTGATTAATATTATGTTTATAAAATATATATTTTTTGTCTTTCTGTCAATTGTCTACCTCGTGGTTGATTGCGACGATAGTTATGATAATCCTTCATTTAACATCGGAACCCGGGCTTTGTGGCGCGTTATGATAACCACTCCACCACAGAAACAGGAGTCAATACTACTTACCAGAGCAAAAGACGAGATTTATAATAACTATTTCCAACTGTAATCTCTAAAATGAAGATGGAATTCAATGTTGTGATAAATTTATTTTGAACAGAAAAAATGTATTTCGAATTTCCAGCGAAACATATATTTGAATTACTATACCTAAATCAGCTCCAAAATGACTTGTTATTAGTTATGAAAAAAATAACTAAATCAAAAACTCTTATTTCGGGAGTCTCCTCTATAGTCTGGTAATCAAGAAGCCCCGGGAATGTATTCCTGGTGTAGATTTGATCTCCCAATTTAAGTTCGGATAGGTTCATCGGGATCGTGCAAGTAGAGTTTAAAAAATAAAAAAAAAACTCTTTTTTACAATGCACAATTTAGCGTATCTGCGCATAAAGTCTACTTTGACGTGTTGTAATTAGAGTACGGAATTGTGGCTGAGGGTTTGTTATCTTATATCTGAGTCTGACAAAAAATTTACTATTCACTTTAAAGTCACTGTTGATTTCATGATACACAGATATAATATATATGCGAGCGCACGATAAACGTAGAAGTAAAATAAACTTACAGTTCATTACTGTTGTGCTGTGTCAGCTCTTTCAAGTAAATAAAACATCTACAAACGGCTGAAGAATATTGAGTACCTTCCATATCTGCAAAAGTGACTAATTTCCGTATATATATACATACAGGAGCATGTTTATATTTCGGTTTTTCTATCCCTTGGGTTAATCGCAACAACGATGTTGAATAATGAGTGGATAAAATTGATGATGAGACCATCATAATGATATCGAAACTAGGGCTCGAAAGTAGAACCTCTACCTTTGAAATCCGCCAGCACGGACACACCGCTTCGGTAGGAAAGGCCATTTAGTGCTTGAGTAAAAACCTCGCCGCCAAGAGTGTCCTATCGAGCTCCTATTGCATGCGTGCTCCTTTGTGAGTGCCCCTTCATCAGTTTCATTTGAACATCATTCATCCTCATATTGATGAATTATCAAACGTGGTTGAAGATCGACTTAGAAAAAGATAATTACAAAAACATACTTACTTTCACCGGTATTGCTCGCAATGTGTATTTCCTTATTGTTAGATTTCAGAGTATTTTTCACCGAATTTCTCACAATCGGATGTTACTAATCGCCTCCCACCAGCCTCCGTGGCTCAGTGGTTAGCACAGTGCGCTACGACGCCAGGGGTCCCGGGTTTAGTTCTCAGCCAGGGCATGAGTGTTTTTCAATTTTATCGTATCATCAGTCATTCTCATCTTCCCTATTAACCATAACTGGCAGGAATGCGAAGTAAAATAAATCAAATCAATCATAATCGCCTCCCGTATCTACATAATTGATCGTATAATATAATAAAAATGTGTATTTTGTGTAACTATAATCAATTATCTGTCTGTAGGAAAGATCAACGTTTCGCAAGTCCCATAATGTACCCATACTTCATTTGAGCAACAATATATTAAATATATTTGGAATCTGAGTCAAATCTAGTAATTTGAGAATTTTTCGTTCCGTAACTGAATTTATCTGAGGAATGAGATTTTGTTTACCACCTTGCCGCAAGAACTGATAAATTTTCCGTGTACAATTATGTATAAAGCGACAATAACAATTTCAGAAACAATTATGTGACGGCCTCTTAGTAATAAATTATCTCATCGGGAAAGATAATAATTTCATTGCAGTGTTTCTATTTAGCATACTATTATTTCCTGAGAATGTCATTATATCAATGAGGTTAGCTCTGGAGCAATTCAAATTCTTATGATTTACGTGCAGCACTGCAATTATAGAAGCAATTAGTTATATTAATGGTATGTCACATCACAGTAAACCTTGTACATGTCCAATTGTCATTTAGCGATGATATTCCATTTCAAGATTGCCTCAGTGCACATCCCAATGGTCGCCTGTCACTTTATAGCTTTCTAATTAATTATTATGCTAATTTTATATAGGAAAAGGAACTACTAAGAATTATGATTATTTTTATCTAGTATATTTAAATCCGATTGAATTTATAGCATCTATCATAGTTAATTGAGTAGGTTTTAATAAATAAATTAATAAGACTGAAACGTAAGGAATTCTATATTCAAAAAGTGTTTTTGTGATCCATATAAGTGCTATGACCACATGGGATTGAGAACACCATTATAATTTATATTGGCCTAACATTAATTTTGATATATATCAGTAGTGATACTAGTAGTATCATCTACTAGTGTCTGATAACGTACTGTATTTGTTTTCTTCTTATTTGTTTTTTGATTTCTGCCTCTTTTAGGTAATTGCAAGAAGGAGAATGGGTGGATAAAAGTGATGAAACTAAACTTATATCAAACGCTCATGAGACATGAAAGAAATAACACCATTAAACAACAATGCTCATCTTGATTTAAATTTTGCTTTCCAAGAGTATGTACGATGACATAGCTTACATACATTATCTTCTAAACATGAGAGTACAAGAAGCGATGTAATCTTTTTTGTTCTTCTTTATCATATTTATGCTAATTTGCTTGTGTATTGTGTATCTTTATTTTACGTTGATTTCCTGACACTTTGGGCAAATCGCAGCGATGCTGATGAGTGGCGAATGTGTAAAACTTATGAAGAGGCACTCTTATAGAACAGCCATGCCCAGACTCGAACACGGGTGATTCGATGCGCGATCAAGAGTCCACCACTTAAAGCGCTCAGCCACCGAGGAGGCTAAATTAATTCATAAAAGTATATTAATAATGTAGTAATGTACCACATATTATAATTTTTAAATATTATATAAATCTCAAAGGCGAGCGATGTTATACACATCAGAACTATAAATTCTGATTCTGCATGAACGTTAGTTTACAACATACTGAAGTTTAAAAATCAAATTTGCAATGAGTATTAAAATTGTATTAATCAAAATTTCCGTTTTAAAGAAGGAGGCTATTTAAAACAACCGTGGAAATAATCAACTGTATTTTTTCTTCAATATTCGGGACAATACGGTGGATTATTTAATAAGCACTTTCAGCAGCATTTCAACACAGCGATGAATGAATGGCTAAATCGATAAGTTAATTTCGATAGTTTCGGATTTCACATCCGTTGCAGTCTCAATATTATTTTTGTATTATAATTATTAGAATGAATCTCATCGAATTCATTTGATTTTCCAGAGCTGTGAAGTAAATAAGAAATGTATTTGAGGTCGGCTGTTTCTTGACAATTGTTTTTGTTTCAATTTGACTTAATGCACATATACTGTAAAAGTCGGACATTCATTTTACAGTGTGAAACCGAAAACACTTAATTACAATGCCATAGCGGAAGGGGGTATAGCAAAATGTTGTTTAGTTGATGAAAATTTGCCCTAAGGTATCTGGAAAGTTCCTCTCAGAAAAAAATCATTTTTACAAGAATAGGCAACAAGAATTCTTCGCAACTAGAATTCAAACAACGAAATTTAATTTTCGTAGCTAACTCAGCATTAGCAACAATTGCTGAAAAAATATAAAATTTCCAAAACATTTTTGTCATTTTTTGCAGTATAACTTAAATAAAATGTCATACTTATATATATATTCCGTGGTAAGAGTTCTTTGAGAACCAAGTCGGCTTTCATTGGTGAACGCATCGAGTCCCATCGCCGCTGTTTTCTGGCTTTGGAAACCTTAGTCCGCTAGTACAGCTTTCAAGTAGTCCTTTAAGTAGGATACTCACAAAATTTTGGGGACCTAACCGGTGATCGAACACGGGACCGTTCTCACCAAAGGCGAGAGTACTACCAATTCGACTACAAGAGAAATATTAAAAACATATCTTATCTTGATCAAGTGGATTTTATGCAGTTTCTGAAGAACAATTTTCTTCAATTTTGATGTACTTTTTCCTTCAAGTATGGCTTCAAATCTAATGAATTGTGCATTTTAAGCACTACTAAAATCATAGATGGTTACATAATAAAATAAAATCAATCTTGAATGTACTGTAATTGGAAGCATTAAGTGATGAGTAAATTTAGATCTTCATTAAAGTTTTAAGTCCTTGATGCCCACAATAAAATACAATTAATTCTAGTTAGTACTACATTTCACACTTAAACAGTCAAATATTAGTATTTCACTTGTTCTTCGTGGTTTATTTCTGTGTAATGAGAAATAACCAGGATATACTCTTTCAAGTTAAGGTGAATGTGATGCATTCAACATGTTCCTAGAAATAAAACCGTGGTTTCACTCTGAACAAACAAGGTTAGGGGATGGATTCCGACGAGATTGATTTTATAATACCTTCAGCCTTAGAAAGCGTAGAAGATCACAGTGCATAAATCTAGGGAGATATCTAAGAGAATGGATCTCAAGGAAGGAAATAAAACGTGTCTTACAATCAAACGTCTCTTTCTTCTCTTTCATTCACACACCATGAATGCCCTTAAAATACGCACAAGCTAAACTGTATGGAATGTTACCAAAGGCGTATGTAATGGTATGTCAATATTACTTAACGACGTTAAATGCACTTTATGCAAATGTAGGCTAATTCGGACTGGACCTACAGTTTAAAGTGAGATCCTAACCACTATGTGCATCCACCGGGTGTTAACCCGGAACACGTTTATTATAAGGCGACGACGTTACCACTACGCTGCCATTTGTAGCATTTACATGATAATATGTAATGAATTTGTACACCACTGACGTTGGTGCACCTTTATTCTTTTAAAGAATTGCTACAATTTGATTTTTTTAAAAATTCGTCGCCGATGAATTTTAACGGACGCGCTCTAAAAATTATCTATCTTTTAAAAGTATGTGAATTGAATTTATAAATGAGAACTTTCAACATTCCCGTCCATCCAAAAATAGCTTCTTTCATTTGTTACGTACACAATTCGGTTCCGAAGTTGTCATTGTTCCGTGTTTTACCTGTCATTTGCCTGTGAGTGTACACAGTATTATTTGCTATTTTGTGTGCACGTCGCTTTTCTGTCTCTTGAGGCTAATTATGACATGAAGATCGTTATGATTACACGAGGTTGATAGGAGCAGTCACATACAATTTCATCTGTACGGCGTATCAGATGTACGTATTTGCACAGTTCCTAAAGTTGAAACGAACAAATTCGCCATAATAAGAGCCGTTATGTGTCAATGAGTTACTTTTTTCCCCAATTATTAGGAACGTCAATGAGTTATTCACACTTTCAGGTAAATACATATATTTATGTGGTTACACTCTGCAAAACAAGTGGTGTCAAATTCGAATCTTGTGGGACGCATTCCAGCTTAATGTGGTTGTGTTCTCATTGATTTCATAAAATCATCTCTCCTCATTGCGATCTCGTTGCCGTACGACCTGCGTTCGAGTCTCTTTGCAGTTCATGGTTATTCTACGCATGCATATTAGCACCTGAGAAAAATGTAGTATTTTTATTAATTTATATCTAGCTATAGTACACATTTGAAATCCACGCTAATGCCAACAAAAGGTTGGGTAATGAATAGTTGGAAATGATGAACGGATACTTATGTACTCAGGCCGAAATCGAACTCGGAAACTCCGGTGAAGAAATCTCGAGTCGGCCACTAAACGCCCTTGACAACCGAGGCAGCATCCCCAAGAAAACACCAACTTTGAAAGCCGACCTCCGTTGCGGAGTGGTTAGCACAGCTGATCTGGGCATAGGTGTTCTTTCATCCTCGTCGTCTCGAATTAGCCGAAAGTGAGAGAAAACAAAAATCAAATCAAATCGAAAATTTGAAACAGATAGGAACATATAGGATGATTCCCTGCGCAACCGTGAGCTCGTGCTACCGGGAAGTCTACGGTCGGCCTCGGTCTCGCAGCACGAGCTCGCGGAGATTGCGCGGGAAATCATCCTCACAGTGAATATGTGTATGGAGGGAGAGATTACTTCTTCGCGCCACCTCGAGCTCGCGCCACCGGTGAAGTCTCCGAATGGTCGGCCGCGGACGTGCAGCTCAAGCTCGCGGCGGTTGCGCGGGAAATCATCCTCGCTTTGTATATGTGAAAGGTGGGACGCGGACGCGTAGCATTAGCTCGCGGGGTTTACACATGGAAACATCTTATTTTCTATACGTTTAGATGCTAATTGTGAACAAGTGTTTACATTTCTTTGTAAAACTTATCACCTGCTTTTTTCATTAAGTAAGGCGTTTGTGGTTTGATTTGCAAACGTGTTTGCAAGGTGAGAAGCAATCTTTCCAGCTTCAGCACATTTCCGTTCTGGGCTTCCAAGCAACGTAATCCCGGAAGAGGCGGCCAGATTTAGACATGCTAAATGAATAAAAATGCGAGCACGAAGTAGCGTGCGGAGACGTAATTTGTTAGAAGCACCTTCCCGCCGTCGCTCAGTTCGAGTTAAGAATAAGAAGCCCTCTAGGCATCTAGGTCACCGCAAATATATCCGCGTTTGCTCGTTACTCCTTCATCGCAGAATTACTCTCAAGTTTTACTACCGGCAGCTTCTCGCTTTTCCCGAATCCCTCCACAAAGACTGATGTTTCTTTTTCAGTATCTCAAGGACAACACTTGCAGGAGGAGTGGGACGAAAAGCCACCTTTGAATAGTGTCTGTGATATTTTTAATGCTCTTAGCCTGAATAGAACTCAATACTCGACCGCCCTTTCTGTTGTGCTCTCACGTTAATTATGCTAGTCGTGTCTTTCAGCTTTCTTCTACCATCTTCTTCAGCTGCTGTTATTATTGTATCTCTTCAATCCTTAGCATTCGCCCACGTTAGATCCTTATCAAGTTTCCTTTTCCATTTTCTGTTGCGATTGAAGAGAGGAAGTTACATAATACAAATCAGAAGGAAATCTTCAGGATTTTTTTTAAAAAAATGACGTACGGAAATTCCGATATTTGTGTTTAGTGATAAATCAAGCATGATAATTTTACAAGTTGCACCAAAATATAATGCTGACCATCAGCTAGAAAGAAGAACTTAAATAAGTGTATTTCCGTTAAAAAGTTGCTATGAATATGTGTTTTGGGCTGATGAGATGTTAACCAATCAATTATTATGACTTCTATATCAAAATTATAATAATTAAGAAATAAATAACAAACGGAAATAACATACAAATAATGTATTCCACTGCGCACATAAATACCGTGTTTCTCGCAAAATTTTAAAATCTAAGTAAGCTCGTTTCAAGTTTCGAATAATAATTTACAAACAGTTACAAAAGTTAAACTTTTCAAAAACCCTAATGGATCAGTAATACTTGTGAAAGGTTGAGTGTAAGAATTATGTTTATTTCAGAATTGAATGAAGACTTTTTTGTGTTGTTTCAAAAAATTGTCATTACTTTAATATAATGCCGCCTTCACAAAAAAGTTTATAATTTTATTTTCGTGTCTCATTTCATTTTTGTGTCCTTATCCTACGACATAAAAATCTCATATCAAATAAAGTGGCATATAGACTTTTTAATGAATAATGTACACTACAATCATATCAATGTGAATACGACAATTTTGATTAGACCATTATAACTTACAGAAACAATACATATCGTCATCCTTAACGCATGAAAGGAAAACAGCACACAATCCAATAAAAAAGTTGACATTAAAATAAAGATATATTAAACTATGTTGAAATATAAAATCACACAAAGCAATTTTATATTTCTAATATCCGTAGTATCAAGAAATGAGAAATACTAATCACTATAACTCCGACATAATGTGACGTTTTAAAATTATTTCTAGGGGCAAATAACTGCAAACTTCGTTGTTTTCGATGCGTTTCCAATGAAAGGGGAAGTTACTTCAGCATCTTATTTCATGATTTTTATAACTTAAATGAAAGTGGAAATGAAAATAGAGGCAAATAATATACGGATTAAAATTGAATTGGCAAAGTAAGGTTACAATTAAGTTATTTATTTTTATCTCGTTAATACTGAGTTATATGGTAGCACATTGTTACTATTATTATATTGAGATATTAAGTTTTGGTTAAGTCGTAAGTTAACATAATGTTGCTATTATTATATTACGATATTAAGATTTGATTAAAAATATGTGCTGTACACCAAATTGCTCTCGGTAAAAATGCATTGAATAGGAAATCGTTACATTTTTTTCTTAGTTTGGTCCGGTCTCCAGTCACTTCTGGCTAATCGTCACAAAACTGTGAAAGTATGCTCACAAAGAACACTCATACCAAGGATGAGACTCGAACCTGGAACCTTAAAGACCGATATCATAAGTCGACCGTTCAACGTGTTTCTTTTCTAAATGCAGACTCGACCAGAACTTGAAACCGGGTCACTGGCACACAATGTCATTGCTCTACCCACTATTTCATTGTTGCTTTCAATTACATTTCTTATTATCTTGTTGTCAAACTTAATACTTCAGTTTTTCATCATGAACAACAAAAAACATCCATGTCTTCTTCAGGATTCTTATCCTGTACCTCTGACGTCATATAGCTCTCAGCTGACTTCCCAGCGACGGTGATCGACTAAAATTTTGGGGCTCCTTCCGGAAATCGAATCCGGGATAGCTCGGACCAAAGCGGAGAGCGCTAGCCATTCAGTGAAGCAGGAGGATCGTGTTCGGCTACAGAAGCAGGCAAAGCATTGATCCTAAATCTAGTTATATTTTGAGAATTGTCACACAAACGAGATGTTCATGTAACTTAACCTTCATGGGGAAACGTGATATTATGAGATAGGAAGTGCGATAAGAAGTAGAACTTCCTATCTTGATCGTTTTTTCCAACACTAACAAAGTTTACTACTCTTGATTCTAGATGGCAGCAGGAGCGTAGTTGGGGTATTTGTACAGGAAAGTAAATTTGCGCTTCTTCAACGAATATTCGAGACGTGATATCGGAAGACAAAATTGAGAAAGCATCCGACAGAAGCC
Source organism: Lepisma saccharinum (assembly GCF_977018435.1). Lineage (NCBI taxonomy): Eukaryota > Metazoa > Arthropoda > Insecta > Zygentoma > Lepismatidae > Lepisma > Lepisma saccharinum. Next base: position 187,361,254 of record NC_139230.1, on the reverse strand, counting down.
TCGTTGTTTGTGCGAATTTCCACGAATATTGGATGGATCGATAAGATGCCAGCAAGAGGTGATGAGGAATGTAAGGATAAAGATGACAGAATGGAAAAAAGTTGAAATTTGATGTTCACACATTCCACGGTACCAGATTTCAAGTTCTCTGTATTAGCATGGTATCAAGGCGTTGTGGGCATCCTTACTGTGTGTTACATGGATGCTAGATAATAATTCTTGATAATTTTCAGAAGTGCCTAAGCTCACCATTTATGATACAGCATATCACCACAGACGTTTATCTGTGGTACCACATACCAACTCTTATATTTTACATCACAAATTTGCCAATGTGAGTAAGATAATAGGGCCAATCCATATCAAGTGGTCAAGTACTTGTCGCTCAACCATTTCGAAAAACGTTTTAGATTGCACCTGTGTATCTATAGTTCAAAGCTAGCTGATACAATTTTATTTTTTTATTTTTTCTGGTTTAGAAAGGGCTGCCATGTTCCCATTAGGGCACGTAATGTATTTTGCGTTTGCAAACCTTCATAAAATCTCAGGGCTCATTTCCTCTTCCCCACCAAATAAAATTCTACTAGTATTGTATGTAGTTTCTGTTTGTAGAGATCCTCCAATCTTCAGACATAATTTCTGAAATTTGACCATGTTTGGACCCTAACATTTCTGATGTCGAAACTACTAAAAATCTGAAATTTTGCAATAATGAAGTACTCTAGGGTAGTAATTCCCAGTAAAAATTTAGAAATTGAGACTTAACATGGGATGAAGTTACAACTAAAACATAATGCATTGAAATGTAGTTAAGCAATTGTGTATTTTCCATGTATAAAAAGGTTAGAACAACAATGCATTAAAATAATATTTTATGTCTTATTAGATTACAGTAATTATATTATGTTCCTAATAAACTAAGTTGTTCTTTAATTCAAACAATAGTTTTAATACCCCAACAATGACATGATAAGATTAAGTTTAATAATATGAAGGAAAATTACTTCAATTTTAAATAGATGTTATTAACGAAAATAAGTTACTAATTAAATTATATGATACAAAGCCCAAAAATATACAAAACTATATGTGTTTACAATTATTCAAACTTCTTTTGGATACTTGATCGGCCAATTTGTACTGATCCTTGAGTAATAACGTTGTATGACTCATTCCCGTGTTTCATTTTCTTCTTCTGTATACATCAATGTCATAGTTTGCATATCGGACAATTATTATCGGAGACCAAACAAAAGTGTACGTACCGGACAATAATTATGGGACAGATGGAGTATTATATTTGCAGAAACGAATTTTGTGTCTGGAGGAATTGTTCACAGACAAGTCATTTTTAATTGGCGAATATCATTTACAGTTTGATATACGTCTTGTGATTTTTTCTACGTGCACCTATGTATGCTCATGCAAATTGAGAAACTAAATTTCATAATGGAAATAATTGCTCCATATCCCAAGGTTAATGGCAATAAATCTTACAGAGACTTAAAAATTATCCAACTGCTACTGAAAGGTAAATTGGTTATTTGGCAGCCAACAATATATATAACGTGAGGTAGATACTACTAGAGCGGCAAAGATTCGATAGAGTGAAAACATATACACTCATATCCTTACCACCAAAACCTTTCATGTTCTGGTCCACTGTGTTCATCTCCTCTGGTTTCCAAGCGTCAACGACATAAAAACCGCGATGAACTCAAGTGGCTGTTGGGGACATCTGTGTTTGTCAGCTCCAATAGCAGGAAGATCTTTTCAAAGAGGTTTGATTTCAATGGATGAAATCCAAACATTATTTTCTCCCCATTTTTAAGAATAATTGTGTAGAAGTCACTCAGAGAAAAGATAAATCGGATTTCCCTTGAAACGAAGTTTGTGTGGGGCGGAGGGGTGGGGGGTAATTGAATAATTGGAATGCCTTTTATCAGGGGCGTTCCCAGAAAACAGATCGGAGGGTTATTCTGAATAGTAATTTTGTTATTTAGTGGTGCTTTCCTCCCGATTTTGGCTAATCACGACGATAAGGATATGTGGGATTAGATTAAAGTGACGAAGGGACACTCACAAATAACACCCATGCCTAGACTGGGATTTGAATCCGGGTACTTCAGTGGCGGACCACTAAACGCTCCCGGCTATCGAGCAGCCATATAGAGTTCTAAATATCATTTCTTCTTTTTCCATCAAGTCTAAAGTAAAATACGCGATTTAGTGCTCAGTGCTCTCTCGTGGAGGTCACTAATCATGTGCATATGAAACGCATGGCACTGTTATTGTCCATGGAGCATATCAGGAATAAGCTACAAACTGTTTGTTCTTTGAAATAAATTTCTGAAAGTAATCTAAATCATTTTATCGAACAATTTTTTATCATTCCTTTTTTAAAGTAGAAATGTTATTTTGTTTTATTACTTAGGGCGATATGCAAATTACACGATACGTAACTCACTTTACATCATATGCGAGGGAGAACTTTCATTCCAAAATAATTTCAAAGCAAACAATAGGCCAATTAAGCATGTACTATGCAATTATATGATAAATTAGAATTTCAATCTTGGTAATACAAACATTGCACAATAGTTACTATCCTTAAAAGTTTCGAATGTTTCCATTTTCACTACGTTGAATTGCGACCTGTTTTCATGGGATAGAAATGAATATTAAAGTTCAAGGTCACGTTTGCACCCACCTATACCGTTACAAGTCGATATTGAATGTGCCCTATTCTAAAAAAAAAAAAATCAAATATACATCTCGCCGGTCTTATTGTGTAAAGTTTGGAGTTTGCTTTAGAAAACTTTGAAATTGCTTTCCTCAAGTTTCCGCTTTCTGCAAACGTCGATTTTCTATGATGACAATAGGTAACTTACATGCTTAATCACATGCTACTCGAACATTTAATTAATCACTGATTGACACTAAAGGGTTAATATAACATCAAACGACTAAGCACAAAAGTGTGCTCTTGCTCCTTCAAATATTTTTTTAAACTCTGAATTTAATGTGTATCATTTTTTACAGTGCTCTTATATAATAAATGGGCCACAATAAAACACATATTACAATGTGAAAATATTAGCCTCTAGTTCCTTTTGTTCATAAGAACATAGAATTTTCACGATATGAAATTTTAGATAACAAAATACCCAGGAAATGATTCTCTTGTGATTTTTGTTCGCGAACACTTTTGGAATTATATTTGTATGCTTTATGAAATACTGTGTTTCTCTAAACTATCAAAATAGCATGGCTCATTATATTAAAAACTCACCTAGAACTAAAGAGAGGAAATATTATACTCTCGAGTTCTGGTTATTAAGAACATCGAATTATCGAAAAATCCTAAATTTAAAACAGCGAAATTATATTAATATTATGTGTTTTATCATCCACATAAATTAATTTGTGTGTGTGTGTGTGTGATTATTTTAAAAATGGTAATTATTTGTTTAAAGAATGTAAATGATAACAGAAAGTTCGTAACGACGAAGAATTTTAAAATTGTACGGCACATTAATAGCACCAATTGCATTTTCCTAAGATTCGTAGCTCTTGTAGGTTTAAAATCCGCCATCACATCACCCTCAACCCCAGTGCGTCCTATTGTTCAAAGTGTTTATTGATTGATTGATTTGCTTTATTTTACTTCTCTTTCTGTGCAACTTTTGGCTAATTTGCGACTCTGGGGATGAGTGATGATATGATGAAATTGATGAATAGACACTCACAAACATCCTTGCCCAGGCCGGGATTCGAACGCGGGACCCCTGACGTCATAGCAAAGAAAGTGTTTATTAACACATTAATGATCCTAGGTGACTATGGACGAAAATTTTGCTTACTGCGAGCAAAATTGAATGTCATGCGTCAAGAAAGGTTTTTGATCGTTATCTTGAGATGCAATTTCCTGTTTCATTCGGGTACAAGGGGAGACCACTTCCCAGGATATCTAGTTTCTCTAAAACTTGAAATGTAATGTGGTTATTGTAGTTATAATGTTGGCGATTTGCTCCCACTTCCCTTCTGAACTACGAATGAGATATACGAGGGGCGATCAGGTTGATCCGACCCTAACATAGAAGGAATGACGTCACGATTGATTTTTTATTTTGTTATTGTTTAGTGATCCTTAATATGCTTTCAATCTGAATTGCAAGTCTGAGTAGCATACAGTTTTCTTTTTACAGGGGTTTAACTGAGTGAAGTTGTGTCAATGTGCCAGAATGGAGAAAACTGAGGTGAGAGCTGTGATTAAATATTTTGTGAAGAAGAAGTGGACGGTATCCAACATTCATGAGGACTTGGTGGATACATTAGGGGACAGTGCTCCTTCATACAGTATGGTGAAGAGATGGTGTCGTGAGTTTAATTGTGGGAGAGAGTCGTGTGAGGATGAACATGCAGGTGGAGCACCAAAAACTGTCATGACGACCGAAAACATTAACAAAGTCCACGATATCGTGCTGAAGGATCGTCGAGTCACTATGCGTCATGTTGCTGAGATGTGTGGCCTGTCATATGGCACTGTGCAAAACATAATTACCCAGGAATTGCAAATGAAAAAAATTGCTGCAAGTTGGGTCCCTCGAAACCTCACCCCAGATCAGAAGCGCACCCAAGTGCTCATCAGTCAAGAACTTCTTGACAAGTTTCGTGCTGACATAGACGATTTCCTTGCCCGATTTGTAACTATGGATGAAACATGGGTCCATCACTTCGACCCAGGAACAAAATCACAAAGCATGGAGTGGAAACACCCACATTCTCCACCAACGAAGAAGTTCAAGGTGCAAACGTCAGCCAAGAAGGTGATGGCCTCAATTTTCTGGGACTGCAAGGGTGTCCTTCTTGTGGACTATCTACAAAGAGGCCAAACCATCACTGGCACATACTACAGTGACCTAATCAAGAAATTACGTGATTCCATCAAGAAAAAGAGGCGTGGGATGTTGACCCGTGGTGTGCTCCTTCACCAGGACAATGCACCTGTTCACACCTCACGCATTGCGAGGGCCGCTATCGCAGATGCATCGTTCGAATTGCTGCCCCACCCACCCTATTCCCCAGATTTGACCCCCAGTGATTTCCATTTGTTCAAACATTTGAAGAATGACATTCGTGGGCAAAAATTTTCTGATGATTCTGAGGTGATAAGGGCTGTGGACTCATGGTTGGAGGACCAGTCGGAAGAATTTTTTTTGTAAGGTATCCACGCGTTGGAGCACTGATGGGAGAAGTGCATTGGAGTTGCAGGGGAGTATGTTGAAAAATAAAAAAAAATTGAAACCCTATTGCCGCTCTTTCTATGTTAGGGTCAGAGCAACCTGATCGCCCCTCGTATATCAAATTTCATTGGAATATTGTTATCCAGTAAGGGGTGTAAGGGGTGACCTTCCACGTGGTACACCCAATTGTCAACCTCACTTCCACGTAGTACACCCAATTGTCAACCTCACTTCCACGTAGTACACCCTGGACTGCATTTTGCAGACGAACGAGGCTCAGGCGACTGGCACTATGGCCAGTATAATTTTGTGTGTGTTGTCCTGTTTTTTGTCCTTGTGTGTGCTGAGTGCCCCTTTACAACCTCAGCTTTTAACGAAAGTCAGAATATTTTAAGATTATAGTTATGCAACGTTAGAGTTGTATTTCTAACGATAATAGGCTGGATCCCGTATAATGTGCAAAATATCCTGAGTGCTGACGCACCCAGAATTTTAAAATCAAATTTAAAAGAAAATTGTTATCCAGTTAATTCTCTAAATTTACTTAAAAAATAGTTTCTTACGTGTTCCAAACATTATTAAATCATTAGAAAATGATCAAAATTTGTAAATACAGGATGTTTAAAAGATATAGACGTTTTTGTTAACTGGTTCATGGTATCGGCAACAATTATTGTCTACCATGGGTCGGAGGCTTTTATCACAAAGGTGTTAGAATCATAGTTTTGAGTCCACATTAAGCAGAGTTGGACTATTCGGACTGGACCTAGAGATTTAAAGTGGAATCTGAATCACTATGTGTTTCCATCAGGCATCAAATCGAGAACATTTTGATTACAAGGCGACTACTTGTAAGGCAAGAAAAATTAAACCAAACTACAATAACACACGTGGATATTTCAACATGTTTTCTCTATTGAAATTACAATTTATAAGTTTCATTTGTTCGATGGCTATAATTCTAAATTTCCTTTTGTATCTAGTTACTACCTAGTTGATCTATTTGAGATATTCACTTTCCATTATAATACCACACTGTTTTCTCATCTGTTGTACCTGTTAATGGACGCCATTAATCATTTAAAATTTCGCAACACGTTCCTAAAATCTCCGTGATATATTCCGCGCACGCTGAAAACGTTAGCTAAATCAAGAAATATTGACCCATTTCAACACGCATATTAAGCTTTAAATGTCTTCTTAAACACTTAGCTACACACTTCCTCATCGTTAATTTGGCATTCGATAATATTCCTGCTGGCAAGGATTTCAAGACCTGCTACTTGTACACAAAAGTATAGAGTAAAGTAATTGGGTAAAAGCAGAAATGAAACAAACGTACATTTTTCATGTCAAGAATGAAGAAATGCTAAATAGTTTAACATGCAACCCAGCATATCCAACATACCGTGAATATTACCACAGAAACTTCATCAGTTAATAAAATAGCGAAGAGTATACTTGGCAAATATATTAGACAGCCATTTCTTATATTCAGGAGTAGAATAGCAGTAAAGAAGAAAGGAAATATTACAGGTCTCTCTTGTGATTAAACTACACTGCGTTTCTGCAGTTTCGTGGGAAAGTTAAAGATTCTGCAAGTTCTGGTTGGCAATATTAACAAATAATTGTTTAGTAAAATTTCTAACGATTTGCTTAAACATGAAGTTTTACATTCTATTGAAACGAAGACATTTAATTTTGTTAATTTGTTCAAACACATTACGTTAATTAATAACTATACAACATTGCATTTTCAGTTTTTGTTATAATGTATTCCATTAACTATGTTATTACGTATGTGCAAAATTATTTTCTTAGCGCTAGTGTAAGTCAATAAAGAAAATAATATTTATAACATTTTATCCATTTTCTTATTTGCAAGCATTAAAGGTTATATTGACAATATTTTAAAACGAACATCATCACTCATCCTCATCTTTGCAAATTAGCCAAAAGTGGCACAAATAGCGAAGTAAAATAATGCAAATAAATCGATCAATCGAAGAGCTAGCGTTTTTTAAATTTTTTTATAAGAAATACATGGAAGTCGAAACACTTCTATTAATTATTATTTTTTTCTTGTGCTATGAAAGGTCTCTTAAGATTTGTTTCCAGTTTACGTGGCACCTGACACCCTATCTGAGTTTATCTGAATGCAAGAAGAGCCCTCATTTGTGCATTATTTTCCAATAAACCTGCAGAAAAGGAACTCCATCAAAGGTTGATATTTAAAAATGTAACAACGCAGTAAAGATAATTCTTATTACTTCTATGCCATAATTACTGAGTGAAATAACTTTAACCTGTAACAAATAGTTCGTTTGGACAGTGGTTCTCTATGCAGTATTCGAGTCCTAAAGTTCTCCATTGTTACCCACTTTTTTGGAATTCCGTCGTATACTTTCGACATTTTCCCTGATAATTCACGAGTCACCCAGCTTCTGCTTCCCACATTTAAACGAAGATGTCCGTTGAAGAGAAAAGGAAGAGATTTCGAATAGCAATGATTGGAAAACTTTGATTTGTAAAGTGGACTTCTCACTTATCTTAAGCCGGCCCTCGTGGCGGAGTGGTTAGTGCATTGCGCTACAACGCCAGGGTCCCCGGGTTCGAATCCTTACCTGGGCATGGATGTTTGTGAGTGTCCATTCATCAATTTCATCATATCATCACTCATCGCCATCTTCGCATTTTAGCCAAAAGTGGCACAAGAAGCGAAGCAAAATAAAGCAAATAAATACATCAACCAATCACTCATCTTAAACGGTGTAATGTTTGTGCTTTGACATTAGATTATATAATTTGAAATATAAGTAGAATGAAACAAAAGAAAAGGATTTACAGATGAAAAATGTTTGAATTTTGCTATAATAAGGGATTAGTCAAGCAAATAGATGTCTTGTATAGGCCCGGTTGTTTACAATAAAATTGTGAGAAAAATACAATAGATAGATAGATGGATTGAATGCTTGCTTGCTTGTTTGCTTAATTGATTGATTGATTTGGTTTATTCTACTTTGCTTTTCTACTACTTTTTGGCTAATCGCGAAGATGAGGATGGGTGATAATATGATGAAATTGAAGAAGAGACACTCGTAAAGAACACCCATGCCGGGATTCGAACCCGGACTAGCATCTTAGCGTGCTTTGTTAACTACTCCGTCAAGATGGTAGGAACAATGCATTAGAAAATAATGCATTTTTAAAAAATGTTTCTTTGAAAGTTAATATTTTATATTTCATTTTTCGTCTTTCTATCTTTTATTGTTTTTGAAAAAAAGGTATATATTTCGACCAAGTGATGTGCTTGCAAGTCACGAGTCTATGCTTATATTTAAGTTTAAAAAATTTAAGTATACTATTGTTTATCGCAGCTTTTATCTGGAATGCTAGACTTTATTTGGGCCCCTTATACAGGGAAGTTAACTGAAAGATTTCCATTTAAGATCACCTCTCGGGATAGGATTAGGGTGTCCTACGTGGTAGTCAGACGCCACAAGAACTATTACCAGACCACGTTGTAACAATTTCGTAATACGGTACCTTCATTCTGTTATTGTCCCACTTGAACAAACGGTTCATTTGCTGACCCATATTTACAGGGACTTTTTCCCCCTTCTTCCCCAGCGTATTACTCAGTTTTCACCCTCTATGTACGGAGAAATACAAACGCCTGTACCTAATTTCTGACTCGAACCCGTCTTGTAATCAAGGGGTACCGGGTTCGATTCCCGGTGGAGGCACATAGTGGTTCGGAACCCATTTTAAACTATAGACCCAGTCCCGATTAGCCTTACTGTGCATAAGGCGGAATAAAAACACCAAATCAATAAGACAATAAACAACAACAATAAACTTAGCTGGCGAGATCGTAAGCCGAGTCCTCATCCAACGAAGCTCGTTTTATTTAATTCATATAAACATTTTCTCTCTTCAAGCATGTCTATTTCATGCTCAGATAAGCTATTCTGGACCGACCTACCAGTGGCGGATTCGGAAGTTACAGTTCAGAGGGACGAATTTCAGTCAGGTATATCACATCACCGAGAACACAGACCGCCGTGGCGGAGTAGTTAGCACAGTGGGTCCCGAGTTCGAAATCCGGCATGAGCATGGGTGTTCTTTGTGAGTGTCCCTTCATCAATTTCATCATATAATCACTCATCCTCATAGTCGTGATTAGCCAAAAGTGGCAGAAATTCGACTCTAAATAACAATAATCAAATCAAAGTTGTGCAGTATTTTACATAAATAAGATAGCATGCTGTAAAGAGAAACCAAGCTGACTTCCATGTTCTAGAGATTAGATTACTGACTTGCAAAAATAGGGTCCAGAGTTGGAATAGATGATTATTATTAGGGAGCGGATTTTTAATAATAACCTATTTTTTGCTGCTTTGGAAGTTGACCATACTCGGAAGGAGTGCCCATAATACAACTGAATTGTAATCTGCACAGTTTTATTTCACATAAAAGTGCACAATTTTTCCTACAGCACATTAAGCACACATTTCTAGGGAAAGAACATAAAATTACTTATTTTATACATAATGTTTCCAAAATTCTTTGTGTAAATACATTTTTTGGAGTTAATGCATAAAATAGACAAAATAAGCAGTAAATTAGTAAATTACTATCCTATTCGGGACTTTACAACACACCGGTCACTACTGCCGGTGTTGTATTGTCAACCATGTGAAAAGGTAACTCATGCAGAACAGCGTTCTCATGTGAGCAGGGGCCTCCCCGATGCCGCAGTGGTAGCGTCATCGTCTTGTAACCAAGGGGTCACGGGTTCGATACACTGTGGAGGCACATAGTGCTTCGGATCCCACTTTAAACTGTAGGTCCAGTCCTGATTAGCCTCTCTGTGCATAACGTCGACTTTACACAACAATTCAATGCAAGTAACCCAGCAGAAAACAAACATTACGATGCAGCTTTACTTGTGCGTTCAAGACAATTTCTTATAGGAGCCCCAACATGTCCAAACAAAAACGATGTAAGTCATCAGGATGTTATTTAGATTGAAGTATAAAATTTTTCCCAGTTGACATCCTGCTGAAGAAAATAAACAATACGGTTCTGACAAACTTCTTGTCACATTACCATATACATTCAGGTGGATTCACATTATGTAAACACTACCTACCACAGTGTTACGAAGAATCTTTGCAAAAACATTATACCTGTGTAAAGTGTGGGCCAGTCGGTCATTTTGAATGAAAATATTTTTGACTTCTAGCCTCATATTTCCACTGTTTTTATAACATACAAAATAAATATTTTCGGTCTTTTTTAACCAAAAAATCCGCTTCCTAGTTATTATTGTATCTCGTTATCACAATTCCTCTAATTGTCACTGTAAACATACCGATTAGATATGAGGAATAACCTGAATAAACAAAGAAAACAAACATTTATTGTCTCAAAGGGTCTCGGGTTTGATCCTCTTGTGAAGCATATTGCACAGTGGTTCAGATCCAAATGTAAACTGTAGGTCAAGTTTGTATTAACCTATCTTGAGCTGAAGAAGACTTAAATAGAAATTTAAAAAATATTCTCAAACCTGCTGAACTTGGTGATAGAAGACAGAACATGTGAGACTTCAAATATAATAGGCATAATTTAAAATTTTTGAATTTTGATTTTAAAAAAATTGGGTGCGTCAGCACTTAAGCTATTTCGCACCCGTCATATTATACGGGGTCCAGCCCCTTATCGTTACAAAGAACAACTCTAACGTTGCATAACTAAAAGCTTAAAATATTCTGACTTCTGTTAAAAGCTGAGGCTGTAAAGGGGCACTCAGCACATACAAGGACAAAAACAGGATAACACACACAAAATTATACTGGCCATAGTGCCAGTCGCCAGAGCTTCGTTCGTCTGCAAAATGCAGTCCAGGGTGTACTAGGTAGAAGTGAACTTGGCAATTGGGTGTACTACGTGGAAGGTCACCCCTTACAAACCAATATTAGGCATAAGAATATATCCAAAAGTCTGGCAGTTCGAAGGGACAGTCGCTCCGTAGATCTCCGCCTTGGATATAAGTTTAAAGTTGGACAAGAAACATTGTGATCGAACCCGGAACCCGCTGGTGGCAATACGACAGCGTTAGCATCGGAAGGCCCGTACCTATCCATGTCGTGGGCAAACATATGTGGATAGATAGGTACAGTCACCGGAATAAATAATGTGACACCTAGAACCTGAAATATTCCCATCCTAGCAAGGCGTTTGATGTGTTGCCTAACTCTACGGTAGTGGTAGAAGTTGCCATTTGCCATTATAATTCACTTCTCGCCTTAGAGTTAGGCAACACATGTAACGCATAGCAGGTTTCAGGATCTAGTTGTCCTATTTTTATTGCCGGTGACCGTACATATATACAATACTGTTCTATTCGTTGCACGCTATGTTAATCTCTCTTATTTGTCGCAAATCTATGCGTTTTGATCTTTCGGCACAACATGTTAACTGCAGGGCAAAGTTTATATGCATCAGGATTCAAACACCTGTTTCGTCTCCAGCGGTCAAAGTAAACACGGCCAGTGGGTTTCCACAGACTTCGTAAACCGTAAACAATTGCGCTGTCGTCTGCACGTAATAATGTTCAGAAACTATTCCCGTTGGATGAAATTTTGAAACCACAACCACGGTTGCAGATGTTTACGGTTTCTTCCAGCGAGTTTGCACAAATCGCGGACAAGCTGTTCTTTGTCCCGCAAGTCGAGATTATGATGTTAATAACTAGGCAAGAGTCAGCTCTGGTTTGGGGTGGAAACAACAGAGCTATAAACAATATTGTGTGGATCGTGGAAATAGTTTATTCGGTGAATTCTGGTCAAAAGGAAACGTTGCTGTCCTCCTTCCATATTGAGTAGTTTGGTTTACCTACCAGGTAGCGGACTAAATTACCAAGACAACGTTGCTGCATTGTTTCATTTTTCAACTCAGAAGTATTTTAGCTCGTGTCTGCATGTACAGTCACTGACACTTCTGAGTTGTAATGATTCCATTGAAAGATAATGAGAGTGTTACAACCCAGAAGTGTCCATGACTGTACATTGGGTAGAAGATTTGTCATAGTCTAATATATATCGTGGTTTCCATTTTCGTCTACGAAATTTCACGTAGCTTAATTCTATAATGTGTTAAATTAGTTTGTGATAAGTAAATTGTACAGTCACCGGCAATAAAAGTGGGCCTCCTAGATGCTGAAAAACTCCCTTCCCTGCAAAGCGTTGTGTGCGGTTCCTAATTAAAATCGACTTAACGCTGTAGAGTTATTGCTGGTTACTGTACATATTTTACTGCTCCCCACTTGCATTTAGTATAGTATTCATTATGTTAACCATACCTAGTTTCCTGCACTCACACACAAACATGCACATACAACTCCGCGGCAAAAAGAATCGCTTCCTAGTAATAAAGTGTATTTTTTTTCTTTGAAGTAGTATTTCTTCATTTGTGGATTTACTTCAACAATGTAATATTTACAACAGTTAGTGTGTGATATTTTAAGGTACGTACTATGTAGATGAAGGAGGATATCTTACATTTTCCTACATTCTTGCACATTATTATTCTTATTACTATTGTGAACCAAATTACGTTCATTCTTGGTTATTATATTTTTTATTGCAAATGTAGAGTATATTACATTTTTCAAGAAATAAATAAACAATAGCGAAGGCAATAAAGGCCATAAGCTTAACAATTTAATCAACAACTTCTTTGTTGATTTCTTCATTATTACCTTCATTGCTAGAGTAAGTAAAATATCAGAAAATGTTAAAATTACGTACAGTGTGTACAATTATCAAAATAATTACAAAAAAATAAAACATACTGCTTGAACGAAAATATTATTTTTTGTCACTTGGAGGCGATTCTTTCTTGCCGCGTAGTGTATTTAACATTCGCCCACTCATCCCCTCATTGAGTGTTAATTTGTACGTATATTCGTAAACCTTCCTCTTTGAATTAATTTTAACATGGACGTAATTGCATACCTTTCTCATTCCCTTATTTTATAATAAATATACCTATATTCATGAGTCAATAAGACGTTATTACTTTACTACACATAATTAAGAATTACAGGTTTTTAAATTTAAAAATAAATTTAAAAAATATTCAACTATTGAAATGAAATTTCATATAAATTAACAGAAAAGTGCTTATTTCAAATGTATTTCAGTATTATTACCTAAATCGTTTAGGAGGTGGGAATTCACAAAAAAATGATTAAAGCACACTTATCAAGATAAACTGAAGATATTTAAATGGTGAAAATTGATTATATTATTATTTGGTTTTCTCTCTCTTTTGTCCTTTACGAATCTGACATAGCAAGGTCAAATTTTAATAACTAACTCAAAGTAAATTGCCATTTAGTTTGAATTAGTTTTCTGCAGATATTTTGTTTCGTAAAATTGCTCACATCTTTGCCAAGAGAGAGAGAGAGAGAGAAAGAGAGAATCCTCGTATATTACCTATGTTCCTTGTGCTATCCACGCGGTAGAAAAACAGTTTCATGTCTGCCCTCTCGACTGAGCAAGAACAAGATATATTGCGGTATCGTGTCTTCCCCTCACGAGTGAAACTTCAAAAAGCTTCTTCCATCCTTGTCTTATATCTTTATTACCTGCCCTATCCATTGTCATCCACACAACTTTTAGCGTCATGCTGTCCCTGCGGTCCACTCGTGGCTTTCCATTTCTGGCCATCAAGAGGAACCGTTTCCACGAGGGAGCTATACGGACTCTGTTGTCTTTCTTTGCCTGGGCCCTCCGGTCATGTCCTCCAGGAGGCATTCTTATCTCTCGTGTTATTTTCAGCTGTCAGTCTCCTTCGCATCATTTTGTTTATTGGACTCAGTTTGCGTTACTTGCACGGACCCCCGTCAGCACTTCAGCACAATAACCACCGAAATTCCTTTTAAAAATCGATTTTGTGAAAAACAATTTTGACGAACGAAGTTCTTTGTTATCTACAAATAGTTCAATTATGCATACACTAGTACTTGACAATGTGTTCCATTTGTTTTTCCGATCTCTGTTAATTAATAATTGAACGGATAGAAACGAGTGAGTGTTCGTTATTATACTCCCCTAATCTGCCTCTTATTATTATACATATATGCATCCCTGACGCAAAATTTGAATCCATAATAAAGGGTCCCGCTCGGGCTTAGTTGTTTGTGAATGTCCATTCATCATTGATTGATATGTTGTTTTAAGTCCACTTTATGCACAGTTAGGCTAATCGGGACTGGACCTACAGTTTAAAGTGGGATCCGAACCACTTGTGCCTCCACCGGGTATCGAACCCTGGACCCCTTGATTACAAGGCGACGACGCTACCACTGCGCCATCGGGGAGGCTGTTCATTCATCAATTTCATCATTCCATCACTCATCCCCATCTTCGCAAATTAGCCAAGAGGCACAAAACGCGAAGTAAAAATAAACAAAATCATGAATCAATCGATTGAATCCATAATAACTTTTATGGTTGTTTGCTGAACAAATAATTCAAAGTGAGAAATTAAAAACTTTCAATACGTTAGATCATTATTAATGTAATATCAGTTTTAACTGAAACTATTATAAATAAAAGTGTTTTATTCTAGAATTGTTTACTCTTAACTTGCTCTCAAATGCCTTGATCTTATGCTAAATTTTTACTTTACTTTTACATTAAATTCATGAAAAATAATTTCTTGTTTCTTTCAGTATTACATTAAAAATTTATTATGTATGTAAATATAACTACGAAAACAGTACTCAATACTCAAGTTTACCCATATCCTCGGGTATTATTTCTCCTTACTAACGATTCAAAGAATAAAGAAAATCAGGTTTTAATTGCTGATGAAATAGTGAATAAAAACAATAATAATGTAAATATAGTAAGAGTAGTAAGTTCCGAGCTGCATCTGATCTCTCCAATTTTCACCAATATATAAGGATGCATGATGTACGATACGGTTGTCAATGTTGTTGAGAAATATTCAGTACTTTAAAATTACAAGCTAAGCACTGTTTTAGTTTATACTGCAATTGCGTTTAATTTTTCAGCGATATCTTCGGATGTATATAAAAGTTGACGAAGGCTCTATTGAAGAAAATAATACAATATATTAGACTAACAAAAAATCAAAATTCAAAATTTTGAAATATTTTCAACAAATTTGAAAAATCAGAATTACTTTTTAGGAAATCAGTTTTGATATTATTTTTTTTTGCATCTTAACGAGCAGGCACCACGGTCCTAGCCGTCCCTCATAGTTAACAATCCAAATCATCAATTTCCGTTATATAATTAGAATTTGTACTTTGTGACGCCATAACATTGTTCTTCTTTAAAACTTTTGCGATATAAATTACTAAAACGTATTAAAAGAGCTACCCAAGGAAAGTACTAACTAATGAAGTTGCTCAAGTACTTAACCGGAGCAGACTCTGGGACAAGGAAAATGTCAACGTGAGATATCTGTCTTTGACGTCCTGTTTGTTAACACACTACCACAGCAAAGGATGTAAAAGTCACCAGCAACGGCTGGAAGCTCAAAGAAATGCAAAGACCTCCCAAGAGAATATTTATGACAAAAGTCGGCTACAAAGGTATTACAACAAATTTCACAGCATGATGGAGAATTCTCGTGTAACAAAGATCACCTCTGTAGGTAGATCTTGCAGCTTACAGTTAAAATACAATGTACATACTAACTATAGTGAAGTGAACGTAGGATTAGAGGCAGACACTTAGAATGAAACCTTATGGGGTTATTTTAACCATGGGCTCCTTCTTTTACATTCAATATCGAAAGCGATATTCACTATTAACATTGACTCTTTTATTTGTTCTTCTACGTTGCTTCTCTGTATCTTTAGGCTCAGCGCTACGATTCTTTACATTTGGACCAAAACAATATTATCAACAATGTTTATTCCGTACAATTTCTCATAATTTCATACTGCAATGAAAAATAATTGAATCATGCCAGAAAGAAACTTTTTGAGAACATAATTTTCAAAAGCGAATACATGTTTTTACATCTATTTTATCAAGTCATGTACGAGGTCTGTCCAAAGAGAAACCGAACATACGAAATAGCACGTCAATGTATTGAAGCTCGCTATTCCGCTACCGGAACTGGGTAGTGGGATTCTTTACAAGTGCGTCGTAAAAACCGTCACCACTGCGTTACTCGTGAAATTCTAGCCTAACTTGATATGTCACATCACCCCTTCCCATTTAAAATTTTGAAGTTGAATTCAAGATGGCGGGTTTCAAAATGGCGGCCGTCATCGTCATATGCCCTATAACATTTCCCCTTGCCCCTATTACAAACCTACAGTGTTATTTTTGTGGAACAGTATGTCATTCACCTTTTATTCGGGTGTCTGCATACTTTTGGACCACCCTGTATAATAATTAAGCTGAAATTTGATCGATTTGATCAGAATCGCTGTATAAAGCTGATGCTGCAAATCATCATATTGTGTTCTTGTATTTGAACACCATAATATTATTATATTTTAAAGAAAGATTGATTCGGTGTAAGATAGATATAATCTCATTTCTTTTCAAGATATACGAGTAGAATGCTTCTTGACATTAATTTGGGGCAAGAAGAAAGGAAAGGGATACTGTAGACTACATTTTTTTGGGTAACTCTAAAAATATTTATCTTGCTTATTGTTCACGAACAAGCAGCACCACGCTGGTTAAATAGCTTAGGTCGTCCTCTTACGCAACCCAACGATTTACTTTTGCGTGAATGTGAACATTTTCTCATTCTGTTTGTTTTTCTCACATCAGCTGTGGAGTTCTTAGAAGCACAATATATTTGTCACAACATTTTTCTTTACTGGATATTTTTTACCATTTAAAATGATATTCACGTTGAAATAATTTATTTCATTTTATTTTACTTTTGTTTCCTGCCACATTTGGCTAATTGAGAAGATGAGGATGAATGATGATAAGGTGAAATGGATGAGAGAACAATCACAAACGTCTATGGACAGAACAAAACACAAGTTCCACCGAGTGTGGGTCCAGACGCCAGAGCGTCGTTAGTCTGCAAGAATGCAGCCCAGAGTGCACTACGTGGATGATAGGTTCATGTTTGAGTGTCTTAATAGGTCACGCCTAACACTCCACGCCCGAATACATATTTCTGAGCTAGGAGATTACTACTGTTCATTGCACAGGAATGAATATGTTTGACGAGCATATACAAATGGTAATTTCGTGCAAATAACGGGTGATCCGTTTGAGATGTCAGAATAGTAAAGCGTTGTGTACAATAGGTTAATGTACGTATCTCTGAGCAGTTTGTTGCAATATATGCAGAAAGGATGTAAGTCTTAAGTGAGTGCACGTTTACAGACTTCAGCCATGTGGCTGTACTAGTGTGCATATAACACTCGAAAGTTTCACATCCCATACGATACATTGTGCGCTGTTGTGGTGTGACCACTATCCTATCTTTATCTGCCATGAACGCTAGCGCCACACGGCTGAAGTCTGTAAACCTCCACTCACTCGAAACTTACATACTTTCTGCATATATTTCAACAAACTGCTCAGAGATACGCACATTAACCTATTGTACACAACGGTTTACTTTTCTGACATCTCAAACGGATCGCTCGATATATTTACCACAAAGTAATTTATTATTACCACTTTGATAATGATAATAGCAAGAGATTGATTTCACCAAACCAGTTGGAATTCATGTATATTTAAAAGGCATATTTTCAAGAACAATCCTATCAACCTCATCGAATTTTCTCCGAATTTTCTTTAAGAAACTGCAAAATCATGTACTGGAGAGTACACTATTAAGTTATATCCTTGCATGATGATGAATTGCTATGTATTCACAAACGAGGAACTGTTGAACCCCATTGTGGATCATTACAATTGTTGACACGTTGAGTTACAGTATCATTTTTCTCTGAGGAAAAAAGATGATAAATTATGGCAGAAATATCTGACACTGACTGACGTCTACATTCAAGATCAGCAAGCGAATCATGATTCATGCAATGGATTTCCACGTTGGATTCACTACAACATGCATTCTGAAAAATCAACCGACCAAGAACACGAAAAAATATTCTATATTTTATTACAAAATTATTCTGACTCATACGTACACTATACCTTGTACGTGATACCACATTAAAAAAAATACATTTCAGGTTTGAACGATGATTTTCATGAACGGAATTAGTTGTTGTTTTAAAAAAAAATATTTTACAGAAGGAAATGTGTACAAAATTGATTTCACCGCAGAAGTACTCGTACTTTGATAAACTGTCCAATTCAATTATCTATATTAAAGCCACCACATTGTATGTCCATATTCATGATAATTTGCTAATAAATACTGTGAAGTAATGAAATGCGATTAATTTAACTTGAAACATCATGTGAGTGGTGCATATTAAATGAATTAAAATAATGAAATTGTTCAATTTAATTAATCCAATGAAATTAATTAATTTTCTGTACGTTTTACATATATTTCTTCCATACTCTTGTGAAACATCTTTATGAATATTATTATTAATGCAATACATATTGTGTAATCAAGGGGTCCCGGGTTCGACACCCGGTGGAGGCACATAGTGGTTCGGATCCCACTTTAAACTGTAGGTCCAGTCCCGATTAGCCTTACTGTGCACAAAGTGGACTTAAAACACCAAATCAAACAACCAACCAATACATATTGCATACGAATTGATTTATTTGCGCCGCGGCAGTGGTCGTGAACGTTCAGAGTATAATGTTCTAGGTTTGAGTTACGTCCGGGGCAAGCACATTCCTCTGTATGTATATATCCCTTCACCAATTTCATTTGATCATGATACATCCTCATCGTCGCGCTTAGCCTGTAAGAGGCAGCAAAGCGATGAATATTATTATTAATTTAACATATTACTTTATGGCCACCTTGGTAGGCTGAGGTATTGAGTGGTCGACTCAGGATGTGACCACACCACTGAAACCTCCTGGAGGAGTCAAGACAAGGTGCATGTATGTTTCTTTGTGAGTGTTCCTGTCTCGAGCATTCAATGTTCCAATTAATATTTTTGCCCATTATTATTGCATTCAATTAATATTTTTATAAGAACCTCTTGAAATTGTTCATAACCATCATCTTCTGGTCCGAGAAAATAATAAGCTTATGATCCTTTCCTTGATCCATGATATTGATTGACCCATTCTATGCTTTATAAATTTAGATATGAATCATTCATTCCATGTCAAATCAGGCAGGACCCTCATAATCACCGATTTTAATGATATTTGGTACACGGCTTCGCTTTGCTCCAAAAGTAACGCCTGTAAAAGGACTTTGCTGAAATATGATAATTACGTAATATATGAGGGCTGCTCAAAACGTCATTTTTCACAAACATGCAATTTTCAATTGAGTATATTTCGAGAACGAATTAACATACAGAAGCTTTCTTGATCTCGTTGTAAAGAGGAAGGAGAGTAGCATACTACGAAATGATCAATAGTTGAAACTTGGTCCAATTTGAACACTCCATTCAAATGATCAAATTTCAAGTTTGAACAACTCAAAACAGCCCCAATCAATTTTTCTCATTTTTGGATATATTTAATTACCATCATTCCTCTTTCATGCACAAGTTTAAAAGCTTTTGCACTCTAAAATTATATATATATATATATATATATATATATATATATATATATATATATATATATATATATATATATATATATATATACAGGGTGTCGCAAAACTCTTTCAACAACGCTTGGGTACTGGTAGATATCATAAAAACAAGTAACTATTCCCTATAAAGTTTACCTCGAAAGCGCTTAGTTTCTGCGCTATAAGCGCTTAAAATCTATCCCGTACGTATGCAACCCAACACAGCAAACGCTTGCTGTGACATAACTACTAGGGGCGCGTGGCAAGGTTGCCACTATTGTTCCTCGTTAAAAAAGACGACTTGAAAACAACAACTTGAGAGTCTTACCTGAGCAAAATCCAAAACATTAATGATACTTGAGATGTTGTAAGAAGCATTGACAGTATTTATAAACTGACCAAGACAAATAATGGACAGACTGAAATTCAAGATTACTCATTCTAAAATATCTCCATGATTGATTGATTGATTTGGTTTATTTTAATTCTCTTTCCTGCCACCTTTGGCTAATCGCGAAGATGAGGATGATATGATGAAATAACAAATGACACCAATGTCTAGGCCAGGATTTAAACCCGAGACACCTGGCGCCGTAGCGAGCTGTGCTAACCACATCACCACGGAGTGTTTCGTGTATCATGCAATATCAACAATTGCAAGGGACACGTGAGGTAGGGGAAATCCACGAACGAACAAATGTAAATAATACGCAAATGTGCAATACGAGGTCCTTTACAGTTCAGCACTTGATATAAGTATGCATTTCTTGGTTTTGGTTTTCAATAAGCACTAGTTTTAATGTGTGAATTTTGTTCATGTCTAAATGACGTTTTTCATTAAATTGAAAGTTGGGGTGTGTGGTGGAGTGGTTAGAACATCGCGATATGATGCCAGGGATCTTGGATTCGAATCCCGGCATGGGTATGAATGTTTGTGAGTGTCCATTCATCAATTTCATCCTGTCATCACTCATCCCCATCTTCGCAAATTAGCCAAAAGTGGCACAAAAAGCGAAGTAAAATAAAGCAAATCAATCAATCAATCAATCATTAAATTAAATTAAAAGGCCCTTGCAATTATTTCCTTATGAGACGAAGACGATTAGCAATAACGCTAGCACAGATAGGAATAATTTTCAAATAAATTGTAATAACATTACAGTCTGCGTGTTCGAAACGAGGCAGCAAACACATCATGTTTACATTTGTTCGTTCGTGGATTTTCCCTACCTCACGTGTCCCTTGCAATTGTTGATATTGCATGATACGCGATACACTCCGTGGTGATGTGGTTAGCACAGCTCGCTACGGCGCCAGGTGTCTCGGGTTTAAATTCTGGCCTAGTTATTGGTGTCATTTGTTATTTCATCATATCATCCTCATATTCGCGATTAGCCAAAGGTGGCAGGAAAGAGAATTAAAATAAACTAAATCAATCAATCAATCATGGAGGTATTTTAGAAAGAGTAATCTTGAAATTCAGTCTGTCCATTATTTGTCTTGGTCAGTTTATAAATACTGTCAATGCTTCTTACAACATCGCAAGTACCATTAATGTTTTGGATTTTGCTCACGCAAGAATCCCAAGTTGTTGTTTTCAAATCGTCTCTCTTAACGAGGAACGCTAGTGGCAACCCTGCCACGCCCCCCTGGTAGTTATGTCACAGCAAGAGTTTGCTGTGTTGGGTTGCATACGTACGGGATAGATTTTAAGCGCTTATAGCGCAGAAACTAAGCGCTTTCGAGGTAAACTTTATAGGGAAAAGTTACTTGTTTTTATGATATCTACCAGCACCCAAGCGTTGTTGAAAGAGTTTTGCGACACCCTGTATATATATATTAACCGGAGAAAAATATTAATTCCTACGGAAAGTTTTTTTCAATCGCCTTCCCTTTCATGTGGATTGGAGCACCGGTATATATCTTTGGCCCGGGGAAGACTTTATAGAAAGTCGTTCCTCGCTCGCTTCTTGCTCCAGAGTAGAAGGGAAGACTTTTCAGAAAGTCGTTCCTCAATCCGGACCGGTGTGTAAGACTTTGTGGAAGATTCGTTCCTCACTTTGGACGGAAGTGGAACACTTTTTATAATGTTCATTCCTCGCTCCGGACAGTAGTTAAATATTTTGTAGAAAGTTGTTAATCCACTACGCTCCGCCTCGCAACCTGCTTGAGACTGGAGCTTTGAATCTAATATAAATATTTGTGCTACAAATGTTTCTAATATGATAGGGGATCAAAACGAACTACCTGTATAGTTTGCAATCAATCCTCGTTCAGTGTTGCGGTGAATCCACGGAATTTGCACCCTGCAAATAGCATGATAGTGTAGTGTTGTACATAATGCCTTCAAGAGGTTATAGTGCCGCTAGAGCGCGGTTCTCTTAGCGCCTGGTAACACACTGCTTGCCTGTCTGCGGAATCGGATATGCGTATCCCCTCAACTCAAGCATACAGCTCATTTGGTAGCTTTGATGCATCATATGACCCCCTTCCCATTGAAAAAACGTAACCTGAAATCAAGATGGAGGGTAACGATGTAGGTATATGGCGGCCATGTTGATGTTATATCCTGTTTCTTTGATGAAGTACTCAGATAGCTATGTAATATTTATTGCCGTTTCAGAAATGAAAAGGTATCCTTTGACTTTTCATTCTCCCTGCGCGTTTGTAGTCCTTCTTCTCAGATGTCTTAGTGACGACGTCGTTACCCTGTAATCAAGGGTTCCGGGTTCGATACCCGGTGAAGGTACATAGTGGTTCCTATCCCACTTTTAACTGTAGATCCAGTAACCATTAGCTTATCTGAGAATAAAGTGGCCTTAAAATGAACATCAATTCAATCCTATTAAAACCAGTCATTACTCAATAAAGGATTATCGATCGTAAACTGAATCTATACATGTTTCATTCATTTTGAATCCAAAATAGAACCATATTAAGAGCACCATTTTTTTTCAGAATCATAACAGAATCAATAGTGTTTTGTGGGAATGTGGCGTACGCTCAAGCAAGGCCACGCACGTTCCTTTGATTTTCTTTGTCCATTTTCCATTTGGTCCACTTATCTTTCCGTTGCGGTTAATCTAATATTACAAATAAACAGTGTTAAGTAAGTCAACATAATTTTTTTTCATATATACGGAATCGATATGAAAAGGCTACTTTAAGATAGACCTGAAAGAAATTGCTAAGGATGATCTAGATTAGGTTGATCTTGCCCAGATCAGGGCGAGATGGAAGACTTATATTGCTGGGGCAATCTTCGGGTGTAGGAACATCAGAAAGTTATTCATAACAATTCATCCCAGACATGCAAACAAGCCTCCGTGCACTTCTCTTTACGTCATTTACACATTGTCTGTTGCAAAGCCTCTCAAAGCTATGTTTTTATGTTACTAATGTCGCTTAGCAACGCTAACATTTCCAGAAAATCAACCCTGATTAACGTCATACGTACACATAATCGTTTTCACATGAAACGGTACCGTATGTAATTATGGATTGGTACTTTTGTATGAACCATTATGCAATAATTCATGGCTTTTAATAAGTTAACATTTCCACATCTACATTAATTTTTGGGCAAATTATTTATTTATTTATTTGAACACAACAGGCGAATGCCCAATTATAATGTTCCATATTTTCTGATAAACATAAAATATGTCAACGCTAAAGTACATTCTAAATGTACACAAAAGAAAGTATAGTTACTAAAAACAAAAACATTAAAATAATAATACAAGTGTGATTGAAAGAGTAACATAAACGTCAGACGTAGCTATTCAATACAAAAATTGCCTACATGAATACAAAATTAAAAACTTAATTTAAAATATGTACAAATGTTGTTAACATTAAAATCTACCAATTTAAGTACCGTAAGCCAAATTATGAAATATATCGATCCTTTGTTTCTTTAAGTACGCTATATGCTCAGCTCGGCTAATGGGGACAGGACCTACAGTTTAATGTAGGACCCCGACCACTGTTCAATATGTATCTAACGGGGATTGAACAAATAATCGGGATCTTCAGATTATAAGCCGATAACGTCTCATTCTGGGAGACCTTTCCTGGTTATTAACAAATTAAAGCATTTAGTAAAGTTATGTATTTTTCCACCTTTAAAAGAAGATTTGTGACTTAGTGTCATTTTACAATACGCAATATAATTAAAATGCATTTGGGGAAGTCAGACATTAATATTTCTGTTTAAGTTGCTCAAGTTGTCTAGAAGATTATTGTTATTGTGTTATTGGCGAGCCTTGCCATTTAATAAGTACATGTCCTCTAAAGTAAAGAACAACAGTAGAATTGTAGAGTTTTTGATTCGACCTCTCGTGAAGAAATTATTCTTTGTCAAGTTCTTTGCCATTTTTCTCTGTCTGAAGTCTAAAGGCACTTCGATTCAATGTATATTCGTAGACAGAGCGGAAAATGCTGAGGAGTTTATATGAAAGTGGCTCAACTTCCAGGCCTATCAGACGTACAAGAGTCGACGACAAAGTTTCCTCTGGAGAGTCTCAATATGAAGGCAAACATGAAGGTCTCAAGCACATATCAACAGATATCCAATAACAATGGAGATGATTCAATGAAGCTTTCTAAAACACGAGTAGATACGTTCGTTATGGGATATTAAACTAAATGTGTGTCATATTTCTCTTTACCTCATATGTTTTAGAGGAGTGTGTGAAAACCTAGAAAAAGTAGGGATTATGTCATAAAGTAAACATACATTGCATGTGTGTATCTTTGAACCGCATAAGTACGTCTTGATATAAGAACTTCAATTTAGCGCTAATATTGCGTGACCGAGATACACGGTGATTGTGTTACTTCTTCCTCGAAAGTAATTCTTTTACATCGGGAACTTTATTTGCGCAATTTCGATTTCTGGTGGAGGCACAGCGGTTCGGATCCCACTTTAAAATGTAGGTCCAGTCCCAATAAGCCTTTCTGTGCATAAAGTAGACTCTAAACAACAATTTAATCAATCAATCATCTGCACAAGTGTTCCATTTCCACGAAGTATGTATGTTCCTCCCAATTCTCCTGCAGATGTCCAACTGATATGGATATCTATTTCTCGTCTGATATGTAGGAGTTGTGTCACAAATATATAACTTTGAGAATAACAAATTATCACACTGTCTGACAAATCAAGTCTTGTTCGTTATTAGAGTATTACATATATACAAGTAATTTTTAATGTACTAATGATCTTCTTCCCTCAACGAACAAACCACAGGCTATGTTATTATCTGTACTATACAAGCCGGTTTACTTAACGAGGAAGTAAATTTTACACTTTTACACGTAGAAGCATAATCAGAACCTACTTCCCAAACAAAAAGGACAAATGCAAAAAAATCAGAGAAGCAGAAAAAATAGAAGCAATATTATGAACGTTGTTATATCATAATGCGTTCGAAATATTTTCCTGGTAAACTATCGTTGCATTTAATTCCTTATAATCGTTGGTGCATGTTTTCAATCACTTCATCTTGTTTCATAAACCTCGCAAATAGAACTTGGATTACTGGTGTTTCATAGCCTAAGAATAGTTATTCTATGAACATGCTGTTGAATATTATAGCATTTGCATAAATATATGATGAAATTTTAGAAACTCAATTCAGCAAAGGCTGCTATCAACTATTTCTTCTAAGTATAAAGTTAGAATTATTATTACAGCAATCTTCAACAGTGCATTCTAACATTGTGATTTCGCACACACAGAAAATGTATTTCGTAGAAATTTTAGCTTCAATACAGCCTCGGTTATGACGCTAACCCAGGTCCCTGTCATACTGTGACATTGCTCTACAAACTGAACTATACCTCGTAGAAATTTCAGCGAAAATGTGGGTTCGACCAGGACTTCAACCAGGGTCATCTCTCGTGCGTGACCTATCCTAACGTAATATATACTCTGTCTCGTGAGAGGCAATGGGATTGCGTGGAGGGGATAAAGCGACTGCAGTTACCAACCTTCGCAGCAGAGTGTACTGCTTCGCTTTGCCCACTTGATTCCCCCATTCTCTGCCACTATGCGGGCCTTGCTCCAGAGATAAAAAGGAGAGAGTATACATCTTCACGCTGGAAGATCACAGGCACCGTCGACGTCATCAGTGGTGCAAAGGCAACAAACCCGATCAGGTAAACATTGTGAACCATTCAGTTGAAAGAGAGACAAGAGAGACCCGGATTCGAGTCCTATTTGAGAGTGCATTTTAGCTTACATTTCTACGAAGTACATTTGATGGAATGTTGGGTACGATTTTTAAGAGAGTAATCCATAACTAACTAACTCATTATACTTTTTACTATTGTTAAACAGTTCAGAAGACGAAATCTCAGGTAAAATCTGTTCTTGTTCAAATTCCTTCTTTTCCAGGAACTTCCCCACAAATTCCTAGAATAACATCATACACTTAGTAATCTCACTCAAAGTTTGACTCGCAAAATTCTACATTGAGATCACGCAAGTTACCAGTGGGAGTTGTCTGAATCTGCTTTTCTCAGATTCGATGATGGATGAGTTTGCGTGACGCGTGGTATCTTCACCCCTCTCTGTTCATTAAAGACACGCCTACAGTAACTAGTGATGGTATAAATGTTTCAACATGATGAAAGAACTCTATCAAGATTAATTTCAAAGGTGCTTTTAAGATAAGCCGCAGGAATGAAGCTACGGAGGTGATAAAGTTTCTTCTCTGTCACCCATGCCTAGATTAATCTGAAGAATATAATGGGAACAGGGTGGATCCAAAGTTGTGCAAATCGAACAAGCTGCCTGATATAAGCATGCTGAGAAGCGTGATCTAGTAATTGTGTTCACAGATTTGGCTTACAGTGATTAGAATCTTAACTTACACTTGAAACGGTTCTTCTTAATATTCTTATTAGTTATCTCTAATGGATGCAGAAAATCGAGTTCGATTTTTATTTTATTTTAGCCTATCTAAGCCAATCGCAACGCTGAGATGAATGATGATGAGACACTCACAAAGAAACATATACGTCTCGAACCGGGAACCTTCGATGACAAGATCTTGAACTGACCATTCAAGGCGCTGAGACACAGAGACGGCTACAGGGGTGCCCACAGGGAGGATTCATGACCCGCCTGCGTCACGATTTTTAGTTATGGTTATTATGTACAATTTCTCTATCTACCTGTGAGTGATCGCGGTGATAGGGTTGAAATGAAACACCACCTCTTATGCCCTTAGAATCGGTTTGGAAAGGGAGGCGTGCTGTTCGCATTAATACAAGGTTAGTAAAGCAGACAAACTACCGTGCGTCCATTTCGATCTGCAGCCGAGAGATCGGGAGAAGCGAGGCGGGCGGCGCTGACGGAGATGCCGACATTTGCGGCCTGTAATGCCCGCTTATTTTTATAGACATATGCAGACATTTATATAAATATTGCAAAACGATCACTAACCTGTGTTATAACACGCAAAAGTTCTTCTGTAATTCATCCAAGTTCTGCTCTTATATACACAAATAAATACGCTGTAGAAACGATGTTAAGAGCCACAGATAATAAAGCATTTTAATCATAGTTTTGACCAGTAACGTCCTGTTTAAGTTTATATCCTTGAAAGAGTTTTGTAGCCATGGGAATAGTTTGGAGGTTTCGAATGTGCAACACTGTATCAGGATTACACTGCAGACGAAACCGATAAAAGTGAATGGTTTTCGTGAGCTTCCTTGCAATCCGAAATATCCGAGCTCGAGTTTTTTGTTCCTTCGCGACTAGATGAAGACAGAGTTGTAAATATAGTGGCGAGCAATGTAAACCAAGAGCGTGTTAATTTCGTACTGTGCGCAAGCGTGTTATTCTTGGTTACTTGCAGTTACTTGTTTGTGTTATGTAGTGTGTATGTGTGACGTGTCAGTGAGACGATTGGAATGCCAGCCGCAAGATTCACGTTAGAACAAAGATTTTTTTATGTATGACACGTACCTACGTGAAAACAAACTCGTGTCGAGACGTGTGTAGGTAATTTGTACAGAAATTCCCAGGCGTTTCAACTCCACACAGAGATACGGTTAGACATCTTGTCCTTAAATTACGAGAAACTGTATCGTTAAATTTTAAAACACCTAAGCAAAAACGACGGATTCTAACCGAAGCAAAACTCGATGATATTGGTGCAGCGTTAGAACGTTCTCCAAACAAACCTCTACGCCGTGTTTCACAAGAGGTGGGCGTGTCAAAATCATCGGCACATACAGTCACTAAGCTACTAAAATTAAAACCATACTCTTATAACACAGGTTAGTGCTCGTTTTGCAATATTTATATAAATGTCTGCATATGTCCATAAAAATAAGCGGGCATTTCAGGCCGCAAATGTCGGCATCTCCGTCAGTGCCGCCCGCCACGCTTCTCCCGATCTCTCGGCTGCAGATCGAAATGGACGCACGGTATTAAGACAATAAAATTCAAACAATGAAACAATGGCAATGAGCCTGAGCCGTTTTGTACGTTTTATGTTAGCAAAGTGAGCCGTGCTCTTTCTTTCTCTAGTCTTTTAATTTCAACTGCAATGAAAGGTTTCGAATTTTATGCTCCTATCCATTGTTCGTATCTCGGTCAGTGATAAACAATGTCTGGTATTTTCTTTGTGGTAGTTCCTCCCGTATTATATTGTTCTACAAATTTTGTCTGACCAAAATAATTTGGGTAAATAATTCGGCATAAGGGTGGGGGTGGCGGGAGTAATGTTCTAAATTTTAAGGGGGAATGCGTCATAGGCCTTGGGGAGGGATGGTCACCCCTGGACGGCTATGTCCATAAGAGTAGGAATTATAATATGCAAAGATACTTTTGCAATTTTAGATTAATGTATGATCAAATATATGTGATTTAATTAAGCTATACCCTGTTGCTGGGATCTTTGGAGAGAGCGAACCAATACAAGTCTCTGCGCAAGTAGTGATCAGGAGGCTCGACCAATGAACTCGTGAGAGAGGAAGTGAGTGCAGCTGCCAGCCGCTTGCAGTAGCGTGTACCGCTTTGCTCCGACCACTCGCTTTCTCACCTTCTTCTCCGTTATGCCTTGCTCCACAGATTCCAGATACTTAGTATAGCTGTGAAAAAGAAGTTGAACAAAATGGTGAATGTTTCCATTAACTGCTCATATGGTAGATTTTAGTGAGGCACACGCCAAATATACACGTCGTATGCGGTATGTCACGTGACATGAAACTGAAACCGAATCTTAAGAAACAAATGCACACATGTTACTCCACAGCAATATAATGAGTCAAATGTATTTATTAAAATTCGTTTATAAGAGAAAACTCACATTGTGTGTGGGGGGGGGGGGTTGTGTGTGTGTGTGTGTGTGTGTGTGTGTGTGTGTGTGTGTGTGTTTTAAATTCAATAGTTTTTAGTACACCAAGTCTCTGTCTAGTATCAGTAGGATGGGTTGTATATCGAATAATAAAAAAGACACCCACACCCTTACCCACAAATTATATTTTTTCTTCGTAAACTTGCAGTCATAAGAGAACTTCTGTAGATAACTTTAAAACTAGTGACAACCTTGCTCAAAACAACGGTATTGTTAGATTCCCAGAAGAAAAGTAATACTGCTCTGAAGATCTTTACGAGGAAGGATTGGATCATATTACGTACTCTTCACCATCCCTTTCATATCACTTAGGAAACTTGTATCTCTTTTTAAATCTGAGGAAACTGAGGCACGGCATCGATATATATCATAAAAGGTAGTTGCATAAATTTTATTCGGCCTCTTTCTGGCTGAATCAAAGTATTCCTTTGCTTGTTATGCGCTTGTTATTCTAAAAGTTAGGAAATCGTTATAATACAATGTCATGGAGGCTCATTTGCTTGCTATGTATTGATCTTGAGTCTTATTTGCATAAAATAATATGCAGCTGCTGTCTACCGCACCATCCCAAGAAGCACAATCTTTCTTGATCTCTTCACACCATACAGAATGTCACAGACTACTTGATATCAATGGTTTCGAATTCGATTTCCGATGTGACACAAGAGCATTGGTTTGGGTTTCAGGTTAAACTGCACAAGTTGGTATTCTTATTTTAGCCTAAACTTTAATGTAGGCAGCTTTTAGACAAAAAGAACAAGCAACACGCGGCAGGCAACAAGCGAAAAGTGACACCCGACACGGGGCTTTCATTCCGAATTGACAAGTGAAACGGGCCCCTCCGTTCTGTAATATTATTATTATTAATAATAATAATAATAATAATGAAAGCTTACAACAGACCGAGGCGACACTATGCACGATATTGATAAAACATCCTAGTCCGAGTGACACGCAAGCGATAAGTGAAGCTTGTTGCGTCACCTCGGTATGAAAGTTTGAATTTAATTCTGAAAGTTAGTTTCCAAGTGACACGTGTCGTTTGTCGCTTCGGTCTGAAAGCTGCCTCATCAACTTTGCTTTGCCTACAACATATGTATATCTATACCTCTCCTTGACGTAGTACAACATGGGTAGCATTTTTGCAGGCGAAGGAGGCTATAGCACCTAGACCCACAGACAAGATAATCATCCGTGGAGCTCGTATTGTGTCGTCCGTATATGCGTTCGATTGTCCCTTCACCCATCTCATCACATCGTTGCAATTAGCCAAATGTGCCAGAGAAGCGACGTAAAATATCAATTAAGCAATCCATTCGGTCATGATTAACCGGAAGTGGAGGAAAGGTAACATGAAAATACAAAGCTATTTTTCAAAAACTATGAACTGCAATGTAAGCAAAGCTAATCAACTTTGGAAGGTTATAGTGATTGAGAGGAAATATATAGAACCCAAGCTTCAATTTCAGACGAGGAACTTCACTGCAGATGACAGCGGATATGAACGTTAAACCGCAAGATAACGAACACTGTCCCTAAGGATTTGAGGCTCCATCATTTTCAATTTAATCTGACAGAGCAATGAGCTTCTATTGCTCAGCGGGAGTGGAGTAATTTCCCTTGTTCGTTAGACTTGAAAGTAGAGGCAAAAGCAAGAGCGGAAGTTGCTGTCCGTTATGGCATGTAACCACGGTCGACGGCATATCTCACAAGAGGATGTCCAACTACAAGCGTTACACTTACTGCAATAAAGTCAACGTTGTAGCACTAATCGCTTGAAAGATAAAACGGTCAAGCTCCTTGAAATGCCCCTTCCCCCACCGCACCCCAATGTCGTTGTAATGAAACCAAAAGTGGTCACCTCGATGGCAAGGCAAAGTTTAAATGCCAGGTTTTACTGCAAAGTTTCGAAGCTGTTAAATTTACTTTAGCTCTTCTTTTGTTGCTAAAAAAATTACTTTATTTGTGCTCGTCTGTTTTTTACAATTAATAAATATTTCTACATTAGCTATTATAATTTTAATAATAGGGAACTTTTGATGAAAACATTATTAAGGAGTTACAACCTACTTTGGTAACTAAAAATGATTTCTTAACATTATTAAT
Organism: Lepisma saccharinum; assembly: GCF_977018435.1. Lineage (NCBI taxonomy): Eukaryota > Metazoa > Arthropoda > Insecta > Zygentoma > Lepismatidae > Lepisma > Lepisma saccharinum. The sequence goes on along the minus strand of NC_139230.1, from coordinate 187,329,804 downwards.
GTTTCTTGTACACTCTCGAGCAAAAATCGTTTTTATTTCGGCATAAAAAGAGTATATTTATGCCCGTTGCGTAACTCTGGTAATAAAGTTGAATGATTCTGATGTTCACATCAAACCTTCATACTTAGGAATCTAAACAATTAACATATGAATCCTATATTTCCGTCCATAGCTAAAAATAGCCTACAATCTGAAACCTCTAGCTCTGGAATAATCCAGAGAGATTTTCCTGTAGTCCAGCGTGTCCATTTGTGCGTGCCAATGAAAGAGCCAGAGAGTTCAAACATGGTGTAGTCGTTCCACCACAACGAGCTTCCGGAGCATAAACCACATGAGCCGAAACGGTCACCTGAACAATTCCCACAGAATAACAGAATACTGGTATCGTCAACGAAGCACAAACTTGATATAATATCTGAAAAACAGGCATTGAGGCTCAAATATTATACGTAAAGATAGAAAAAAAAACAGTATCTTGGTGATTCTACGATTAGGGGTCAATTTAAAGTCCCAGCTCTGTAACAATAGGTACACAACCCTTTACGGCCCATCAATTATAATGAAATTCTGTTAAAAAATAAGAGATAAATACATTTTATCTGTGTAATGTGTCATTAGCATGAAGGTCCCTGGCATGGCGTATTAAAATTCAAGTGCAATTCTTTCCTAAATGTTCCTTTTTATTTATTAATTAAAAATATATTTTGCATAAAATAAGTATGATAACACTGTTCTGCAATGGATTTATTTCTTATGTGAAAATAAGTTTTTCTGAAGGAATTTTGTATGGGAAATTCAAATCCGTAATTAGAATTTCGCTATACGGCATAGTTTTTCTTAGTTATAAGGAAAAATAGAGTCTCATTTTACTCAGATTCACCGTTCGTGATATATGCAGGGAATTGTCAGATGAGCAGTTGGCAACATCTGCTTCTGAGCTTCTGTTTCAGATGTTGGCAGTTCTGTTACTAAGCTATATGATGTACCTGCAAGTTATTGTCAAAATACTAAGAATTGTGTTTGCAGATTTTGTTTAAGTTTATATACTTTGCCTGTCGAAGTCAACCAGGTAGCTTCTGCTACATCTGTGGAGTGAAGAATTGGCCTTTGCAAGGCATAAGAAGAGGATTCGATCTATCATGAAGAAGTACTACAAACATTACCTTGGAATCGACCAATATAATCTCCACCCCAGCACAAACATTACTAAATTTAGGCAAACGTGCCTGTTTTGAAACTGACCACCTACTGACTGATCGCAACGACGTTAGTGGTTTAATGAACGTTCATACGTTCCTCTGATGTCACAAAGAAACCTGTAAGATATAAGAAGCTAACTAACTAACTTTCTAGCTTCTTAAGCCCAAAGACTTATGGCTGCAGCAACACAAGCCTTCCATCTATCCCTCCTAGGCAAGATCTATCAAATATTTCCCATCCTTACCAATTTCCTTTAGGTCCAAAGATATTGGAAGAAATCCATGGATGAGCATAAGTGGAAGATTAGTGGCGACTTCAAGATAGTTGTAATGATATTGGGAATGCAACATGGCTACACAAAGTATACCTGCTTCCTCTGCAAGTGGTATACCCGTGACAGAAGAACCACTGCACAAAAAAGAATTGGTCTCAACAAAATTGACAAGTGGGAGAAAAATTATACAGCGTGTGATGTTCCTCTTCCCCCTCTTCACACCAAGCTAGGCCTTACGAAACAATTTGTTAAGGCTATGGACACAACTGGAAGAAGATTTAAGTGTATTTCAAACAAATTGCCTCGTCTTTCACCAGCAAAGCGAAAGAAAGGTACTTTGTGGGACTTCAAATTAGAGAACTTCAGCAAATCCAGAGTTTGAAGCATGTCTAACAAAGAAAAAAGAGCATGGATATAATGTTATATGCAATATAAATTGCAAAAAAGTATTATATTTTTGGAAAATAAGTATTATATAACAATTCTGTGTGCGAATATTGTGTCACATATCACATTTATAACTTTTAAACATCATATACTGGGTTTAGAGAAAGGATGATTAAATTAATCTAAGAGTTCACTCAGAATTCGCCCTTAAAATTGCAAGAATTTTAGATAAAATTAAAATCACGATTACTCGTAAACTATCCCTGCCGGAGAAAATCTAAATACAGATTTCAAATCAGCGCAAAATTTGCAATATGAATCAGAACTTTCTTCTCCAGAAAAAGAAAAAAAAGTTGTCTTTTCAGAACAGTGTAATTCATAATACCATGAAAGGAAAAATAAATCAACAATACAATGGAATGGGGATGGTAATAAACTTCTCCCCCATGATCCTATGTTTTCCGTACTAGCAAATTTTGAGTTTTGGAAACCACGGATATTATTTTTATTTAGGATAATACAGTAAATGGGAACACTATTTCAAGCAACAGTTACTGACCACGTGCTTCGAAGGAATCTGGTTTGACGAATTGGATTACAAATACTTTTATTCTGTAGCCAAGGTCAGTATATTAATTTGTTGACATTAGCATGGACTAAGTATAATTCAGCAGACTAATAATAAAGCTATAATATAATAAAAATTTACTTATCAGAATCTTAAACTTAACCCAACATCGTAAGGAGAAAATAAAAAATGACTGGTTTGTCATTATCATGGACAGGACTAGAGACATTAGTAAAATAAAATGTGATTGGCATGGACCATGCCATTATTATGGAGGATGAAATTTTCAATTATTCAATAAAAAGTTCTTGAATGTTGCCTGTATATCATCAAAATATTACACATCTAGTATCAAAAAAATATATTATAAATTTTCAATATTCAAAAACATTTTTTTCTATGTCCAAAGTGTTCCCTAATTGTAGAATCACCCATCTACAGACAATTAAAAATATAGTTATAGTTTTAATAATATCCATTAATAAAATAATTGCCTAATAATAACAGAATAATTAGAAAATACCAATGATGCTTCTATGAAGCACTTTGCTGCTACTTGGGTGAATGAATACACTAAATTCCTTCACACTGTACCGAGTAAGGTGACTCCTATTAGGAGATATCTCGGTTTCAAACTCCACGACCATGCATCCGAACTGTAACTTTTGGCTTGATTTATCAAAAAAAATAATTTTGTTTAAGTCCACTTTACTCTCAGAAGGGCTAATTTATACTAAGTTTAAAGTGTGATTCGAACAATTGTGCTAGGGGACCTAACCAGGGACCCTTTTGGTTTCATATTGTCAGCCCAGGTGAATCCTGAGATGGTAGGTACAGTCACGGACACTTCTGAACTGTAAGGGTCCGATTGAAAATCAATGACGTTGTTAAATACACAAGTGTCCGTCCGTAACTGTACAATAAATAAAAAACTCGTACACTCATGGGTTGATTTATTTGCATCGAAACTAGTGTTTGGAAGTAACTAGTTACTTGTAGAGCAGTTACAAGTAACAGTTACTTTTTGAGGAATTCAAACTGTAACTAGCTACTTTCAATGGTAAGTATTTGTAACTGTAACAAAATTACTTCTTTTGTAGTACAAGTAACGTTATCAACAGTTACTTTACGACACTTAAATTGTTAACTTGAAAGTTTGTAACGTGGGCGAAGAGCTAAATTTGGCAACAATGTTTCCCACTATGTGTCTTCTCTGTATCCAAGGTGAAAGGATTTTCGTGGTCTCTCCCAAAAGCAATGTTTCGAGGCATGCTAAATTTAGAACTATTGCAATTCGTCATTTCTAATAGCGTTCGAAGACTTAAGTGTTCTTGGTGGATTCCTGCACTCACTTGCCGAACCAGAAGAAGTCATTGCTTAATAAGATTTTTTTAAAATTTGAATTAAAATGTTTTGGGGTGCGTCAGCACTGAGGCTATTTTGCACCCGTCACGCTATACAAGGTCCAGCCCCTTATCATAACAAAATTAAAAGCGTGTCTGAAAACTAAAAGTTCCTTACCTTGGTTAAAAGCTGAGGCTAAAAAGAGCGCTCAGCACAAATAAGGACAAACACAGGACGACACAGAATTATACTGGCCATGGGGCAAGTCGCCAGAGTCTCGTTAGTCTGCAGTCCAGGGTGTACTACGTGGAAGTGAGGTTGACTATTGGGTGCACTACGTGGAAAGAGCACCCCTTACACCCCTGCTTAATAAGAGAAAGTGTTTAACGTATTTGAATGTAAATATAGAGCAAAATTAAATTAATAATCAATCAAGCAAAGCTGTCGTGTTGTTTCTTCGTTTTCTTATTTTTTTTAATTACATAAATACATGAAACGCATTTAAGTCTACATATAGTATGTATTTTATTACAATTAATAATCGTTGATTGTTTGTACTTTGTTTGCAAGTAATTTCCAGCAGAAAGTAACTATAAAACTAACTTGCAGCTACTTCTCAAGTACCAGTAACTGTAAGTCAGTTACTTTTGAAAATTAACTTTCCCAACACTGACAGAAACCATTTAGGAGCAAAGCAATTCACTCGCATTCATCCATTCCAATCACATTTCAGCAACAACTTAATCCTGAATGGATTTTAATTTGTGTGCCTTGCATGGAAGTCGCTAGAAGTTTTTGTAGGGAAGGTCAGACCGTGTAGAATAATAATAATAAAAACTCATGATAAGCTATTGTTTTATTTCCCACTATTATCATTATTTATATCTAACCTTGGGAGAGATGTCTATCGACCGACTTCGCGAATGAAAACCCGAAGGAATTGTTTTTCTTAATTTTTTATATATGTTACCTTTAATATAATGATATACAATACATAGTTATTTTATTTGTTATTAACTTTAACACACTTCGTCCAAGAAAAATCTCTGAGATAGGGAAAAAATTTTAGTCACAAATTTTTCATTTTCTTACATCACAATCTTATCTAAATCTTATATTTAGAGCTTCGAAAATTCTGGTAGAATATAAAAGAAACATGAAGTTCTGTCCTGGTTCATGCATTTTTCAATCGATTTTTCTAACGCACTTTTTAAATGATCTAAGTTAGGAATTTTTCCGGTCTTGTCCCCGCATAAAGCGGCTCTGGCGCTCACCCAACCTCAAATCAATTTGTACCTGGGGGCAACCCTGGGGAGTACAGCCGGCCGGAACGTTCTGTTAACATCACCTCCAAAATGGCCGAGATCGAGAATGTGTGAGGCCCTACCCTCACATTCCCTAAATGTACCTCCATGGCACTGTGCTATATCCACGGGGAACTTTATCTTTTTTTAACTTTACTTTTTACTTTCATTATTGTGGTGGAATACTGACGAACCAAACTTTATTAGATTTTCCACTATAATAATAACAATAACAATAAGCTTTTTGTTTTTTCTTCAAATTTAAATTAAAGGATGTCAATTTCCGGCGGGTCAAAGATCGGTTCGACCCCCCCCCCCCCTTTGCCGACGCCCATGGTGCCTTGTGGCCGTTTTTCTTCCGTCACCTTCTCACTTCTGCACATTTTCAAAGGAAAGAATCCCGGGTTCGAATCCCGGTTTGGGCATGTGTGCTCTTTTTGAGTGTCCCTTCATCAGTTTCATCATATCATCATCACTCATCCACATCTTCGCGATTACCCAAAAGTGGCAGAAATGGAAAGTAAAATAAAAAAAACAACAATAAAATAGAGGAAAGAACAGCGTACAGCTGAAGAGTTCATGTCGCAAAGTTGAACACACGCGTCGTGCTATGCTGAAGAAGATCTGGGGGAGGATCCCAAGTTCATTTCCTCTCAACTGAGTCGTAATTTATGTTCATCTAGTGTTAATCGACTAAAGTGCTTGCAAAGTTCGGTACGTGCTGTTTTATGCGGGTCTATCGATATGCTCGTCCGCAAGAAATCTTATCTGGTGTTAATTAATTACAAGGGAGCGGGCGTATTGAGGAGTTTGCATTAGCCCAATCTTGCAAAATGTAGTGGCCTACGCTTCTCAGGAAAGTCCACTAGACACTCCATTGGTGCGACGTGTGGCCAGAATGAAATAACTTGCAGAAAATTGGGAGATGCAAGATCACAAAGTACTTATACTGTACTCGTACTGGCCATATGAGGTATGGTCACTACTTTTTGAATTCTTGAGTTTGTCTCTTCGTGTATTTCACTGTCCTTCATAAAATGGAATGGCATGAATCAATCAGATTCATTAGTAAACCTCTTGACAAAGTACTTTTTTGTAATCGAATCCATATACAGGGTGTTTCAGTAGGTATCTGCAAGGTATTGTTCACTCTAAGCAAGAGAAGGTTATTTGAACATGGGACCGATCATGACAGTTACCAAGAAATTGTTGTTGTTCGTATATACTTTATCTCGTGAATCTCTGGAGCAAACCCGCGCTTGAAGGCAGAGAAGGAGAGACAGTGAGCGGGCGAAGCACTACACACTGCTGCAAAGACTGATAACTGCAATAGCTTTCCGCCTCTACGTAATCCTGCTTCCTCGAACGTGTTCATTGGCCGAGCCCTCTCGAGTCACTGCTTGCGCAGAGACAGGGAGGGAGCGTATAGATCAACCACAAGGAAAAAAAACCTTGTGACGTAAAGCCCCCGCGCAGCTTTCCCTTCTTCCCTTCACCTCGGCCCATAAGGAAGCATGGTCCGCTCCCCCCTCCCCTACTCGCGGGAGTACGGTGCACAGGAGTCGCGGGTCTGCGCAGGTTGTTTTGCTTGTGGTTCCACTATAGTAGTTAGCTGGTCATACTTACGATGACAGCAATTTGGCGTTCTGTGAAGACTTGAGTGACTTCTGGCAGTGTTAGAACAATTGTTCATAACAGGTATGGAGGTTGTAACATACTCGTTACTAGAAATTTTATTTGTATCCACCTTTGAAGTGTAAGATAGTTACAAGGTGCAGTTGACGTATGTGTGAGTGCCAGTGACTTGTCAGTGACCATACACATGCCTGCAACATAACCTACCACAGCAGCTGAAGATGTACCCTTGGCGACACGGCATCGAATGCACCTGCAGCATGATGGTGTAGCTCCCCATTATACCGGCATAGTGGTCCAGCTTGCAGATTTCCAAATCGGTGGATTAGTCGTGGCAGTCTCATTCTCTGGCCAGCACGGTAGCCCGATTTTAAGCCTTTTGATTTTTGTTTATAGGGTTGAATGAATGATTAGGTTTACGGCACAAGGGTAAATACACGTGCTGAACTGATCGATCGCATCACAGATGCTTTTACCGAAATTATGGAACGCTGGGATTACCTACGCCGAGCAACCGCGCATGTTTAGAGAAGCTTTCAAAAGTGCAAAAGTAAATGGTGTAATTTTTGAAAGCTTGTTATAAGTTATGTACAAGACCTACAACTGTAGTGCTTCTGAAGATAGTCGGTCAACAGAGTTTTCAGATTGGTCTTTTCCTCTTATTCCTACGTACCTACCTTACGCATGGCGACGTGTGTACCTTTTACATACATTATCTTGGCAACTGTTATGAATCAGACCCATGTCAATATAAGTAATTTCACATACCAGAATATTGAAAGTTCCTCCAGAAACACCCTGTATTGACAATTCAGCAATGCTTTAAAACATTACACATACATGTTAGAATATACTTGTGATCATAGCAATAGGAAAACAGTGCCTCAAATGTTTCCTATATCCACAATATCAAATAATTATCTGGCGGTAATTAATAAAAGATTCCGTTACATGATTTAATAAGTACACACACACACAGATACAGTCAATTTTAGTATCGAAAACTAAAACAAAAGGCGTCTTGTATACTGATCTAGCATTCAACATGAGTTGCCAACATTGACTGAGTGTATGTTGATGAGGGTAACATATGGTAACCTCCCACATGTATGGCATTAATTTATGAAAACACAAGTATGAAAATTTCCTCGGCATACGCCGAGAGCGTTACGTGATCGACTTTGGATCTCGCTACCGCAGTTCCTGAGTTCGAGTCCCGGCTTGGACACAGGCGTTCTTTATGAGTGTCCCTTCATCCATTTAATCGAATCATCACTCAACTCGACATTTACGATCATCTTAACTGTTGCAGCTGAAGTTTATAGTGGAGGGGTACCATTTCTGACAATGAAGATTAGAAAGATTAGTCGTTAACTAATACCACGTTGATTACGTAGGTACTGCCGTTCCTTTTTCTTCATCGATGGCGGGGTGTAAGGGGTGACCTTCCACGTAGTACACCCAAATGTCAACCTCACTTCCACGTTAGTGCACCCTGGACTGAAGACTAACGAGGCTCTGGCGACTGGCACTATGGCCAGTATAATTTTGTGTGTGTTGTCCTGTTTTTTGTCCTTGTGTGTGCTGAGTGCCCGTTTACAGCCTCAGCTTTTAATAGAAGTCAGAACATTTTAAGAGTTTTATTTATGCAACGTTAGAGTTGTTATTTGTAATGGTAAGGGGCTGGTCCCCGTATAATGTAACGGGAGCAAAATAGCCTAAGTGCTGACGCTCCCAAAATTTTAAATTCAAATTCTAGTCAAATTCATCGATGGCATTTCTGGAGTTTGTCAGAAACTCATAGACTCTCTAAAACATTTTGCACAAATTTTGCAGCGCTATGTGAACTTCTCTCTCCAGGCATCAAAATAATCTGGATACGTTCCTGACACGTTAGAGGCCTTTCAGCATTATTTTCTTATGCATGGAAAAGAAGAAATTAATTTGGTTCATTCCTTCACGTCATTTCACAACTTAAAACTAGATTAGAAGCAAACGCACCAATGCATTCCTTACGAAATTCTGGCCTTATGCAATGTGATCCCATTCCCAGTTTAATATTTAAGTTGAATTGAAGATGGCGGCAACTATTGTTGCGATTGTATTGGGACCGAAGGATGCCCATAAGTACAGGGTGTTTCAGTGGGAAGTCCCGCTTGTTAAATAGCTATAGCATTCGACAAAATAACATTACAATAACACTACTGTGTGCAAATTAGAGGAAAACTGTGGGAGAATGACTTACCATCACATCAAATGCTGAAAGTAACCTCCATTCTCTTCAAGGCACATTCTTGCACGTTTCACCATGATTTCTGATACACGCCTCAACATGTATGCGAAAATATTGTCTATTTCAGTCTTGATGTTTGCCTGGAGATCCTGAATAGTTTTTGGTATGTTCTTGTAGACTCTCTCCTTAAGATAGCCCCACAAGAAATAATCCGCGGATGGCAAGTCTGGTGATCTTGGAGGCCAAAAGTTTTTGAAATATTGGCATATACATGTTGAGGCGTGTATCAGAAAACATTGTGAAAAGTGAAAGAATGTGTTTTGAAGAGAATGGAGGTCACTTTCAGCATTTTTGTGATGGTAAGTCATTCTCCCACAGTTTTCCTCTAATTTGCACACAGTAGTGTTATTGTAATGTCATTATGTCGAATGCTATAGCTATTTAAAGAGCGGGACTTCCCACTGAAACACCCAGTATAACATGTTTATATTGTGCCTAGTTTTATCATGCTCAACTTATTTAGATTATATAAAGTGGGTAAGCAACTTTTGACTCGTCCTGTATCATATATGTCCGCAACATTATTTAATTCGGGAACTGAGACTTGGACTGCCATGACAAATATAATGTGCGAGTCGTGTGGAGAGAACTTAACAAAATACGAACAAGCAAAATGCTAAATACTAATATAAATTGTTTCCATGGAGCTTCAAGAAGTTTCAGTAGACGACCCGATTTGTCTATATTAGGTTAGGGGCTAATGTTTCTTGAACGAAGAATCGATTTCCTTTTGATATTTTAACTACATATGAACACTGAATAACATACAGTTGTTCTGAACATTTTCGCATAAAACATAACAAATGGGAAATTTAAAAATGAACTAGTAATAAAAAAAGTTTATAAAATTGGAAAATATCTGCAGCTCGACAACAAAAATGAGTCAAATTTTGCATTAAATGTACCAAAAAATGGAAATTTGATAGATATAATTTCAACTTGCCTTAATTTCATTGGAAATTATGAATATTATATTAAATAATCACAATTATGATAAATATCTATGAAAAATATCTGGATAAAAATCAGAGTGACAATACCTCTTCATATTTAATTATAATGAAACAAAAATCTTATATGGACGATCAGTAACTGGTTTAATGATCTGTAAAGTTGCCCCCAAGTAGAGAAACCAAGTTTTCATACGAGACTCATATTTTCATTCCCTCTTCCATGTTGTAGTCGTAAATCCTGCCAAGAGTAGCTGGTCTTGGATATTGCACTGGACCTATGAGTTCAAGGGATCATATCTTAAGGGTTTATGGCCAAAATATGGCGCCACCGTCATAGGTTTACAGGACTTGGCTAGTAACGATTTTACGGTATTATTCAGAAGATGGAAAAGGATAAATAAATTTAAGTTTTTATTATTCTTGTTGGTTTCTCAAGTCAACACCTATCATCAAGTTTGAATCCTGCAAAATATTTTTCCTGGTTATATTCCATTAAAAAGTAATAGTTGTATATGGGTTTAAACTAAATCTGTCCATTTACAGGAGTCTAAAGCAATGATCATGATAATTTGCAACACATTATTGTTTTATTCACTTTTATCAATATGATATAAGAGATAATTAACTCATCTTTTGATCAAAAATAACTTTCTTGAATATTTCAGCCACACGCGGTTCTTTGGTCTGCATGATCGTGTGATCGTATCGACACATTCAAAGTTCTACAGCATTATGGCCAACTACTTTCATTAGGTAAGTAATACAATAATGTTATTTTAGAAATATTTACTGTGATCTTCAGAAAGTAACAAAAAATCTCATGTGTATGGTAAATAAGAGAAATGATATTTATAACGCAGATAGAAATAGTAGGAATAAACCACATTGTACATGTATTTTACTCACCATATAATTTACTCCCAAATTAAATTTCAGCGGAACATGAGAGACATCGATATTTTCATTATTTTTAAACATGTCTATATTTGCAGAATATATCGCAAACTATCTGCATAAACACATGTTGAATCTATCACAATCTATCAAATAATTCATCCGACTTCCGTGGAGGAGTGTTTATCGCAGCGCCTATCGCATCTTTACCTCCCATTACTGAGTATGTTTTTTTTCGTTATTCTTTTTTAATTTTGTGAGAGCAATATAAAGAGAACAAAGTAGTCAATTTCTTCACAAGAATAATTAATTATAGACGATCTGCCATTGAAAACCTTTCCAAACATGAGATTCTATCCAAGCTTCAAATACACGACGTTTCTCGTAGCTGTCAATTTTCAGATTTGAAATTTCCTTTCACAATCATTAATGGGCAAGTCTTCACTAGTGAACTCTTACAACTTTTTCCTATAAAAATCCCAGGTACGAACAATAAATGTCAACTTCTTTTACACGAAAGCTCCAAGGTTGCCCTTTAACGAAGGAAACTTCTTTATACATTTCAAACTCTCTACAATTCATTAAATGAAGAGGTTCTCGAAGGCTATCACTGAGTCAGTTCGGTTGATATCCCGAGAGTATCTCTTCATTATTTGCCGCCAAGAAAGCTTCAAGAATTAATTCATTAAGTGATCCTCCAGGCTTTCGTCTCTCAAAAAATAATTCAATACTGCTTGCATCAAGCAAACCGGGCCTCCCCGGTCTCGTACTGGTAACGTCGTCGCCTTGTAATCAAGGGATCCTGAGTTCGATACACGGTGGAGACACATGGCATAGTGTTCCGATACCACTTTAAACTGTAGATCCAGTCCCGATTAGCCTTTTTGTGCATAAAGTGGACTTCAAACCAATCAATCAAAGCATCAAGCAACTGAAGAGTTAATAATTCTAGTTTTAATGTTGTTATTATCGTTATTATCATCATTATCATGTGAGCCTGCAACTTATTACTTTATTTCGCATTTTCATTCTTGCTATCCTGATATAAAATAGATTTATTCTGTATTTATAATTTTTCAAATAAATAGAAAAACATTTATCCTCATCGCCCTGATTGACGTTAGACGTGAAGATGACAAAATTGTTGGAAACAAGGAAAGCACAATCGCCTACATTGTAGCACTTTATACAATGGTACACGGTTTTCAGTTATGAAATAATAATTACATTCATACTAGAACATAACGAACATTTTTTTATACTCGGTGCAGTGTTTTGCATGCCATGTTACTTAAACATCTTTCCATTTTAGCACAGTATTCCTTGAACCAGCGTTTCTCATCTTCAGAAAGAGCTCAGTTTTACCTTTTGCGATCTTGGTGACTTCATTTCCAGCGGTCTTGATTAACCTTACTCCTAACTAACCGACAAAATTCAAACTGCTCGGTGGCGTAAACGAACCGTCTTTTTTTCTTCCACCACCGAGAGAGCATTGCCCCAATCTTCCAGAAAGCAATTACCTACTGAGAAATATGGTTCTCCCCACAGCCAGGGCACTTTCAGCTGTGATGAGATCGTCCCCGTCATGGCGAAGGAATTTTTCACTTTTAAGTGCTTCCCAACGTTCATGTAAAGGGGATAAGTACATTTGCTGCAACAAAACTTAATAGAGCAATTATCTAACCCCTGGCGTGCTGGCCACCACAATGCTCTCCCAAGGGACTGTTATTCCAGAACTTAGCATGGTACGAGGATATCTACGGTGAAGCGGCATCATAAAAGCTAACAAACTACAAGTTGCATCCTGTGGTATAACAACTTACTTAGGAGTCTAAAGTCAAAAGAAAATCTCTCCCGCGTAATTTCTTCTTCCCGGGTATCATCTATTGCAGACAAAAGCCAAACAAGCAGAGTTCTCGCCAGCTTGGTGACTGAACGCGTTATGTTGTCGATTTCCGATGTCACAACCGAAGATCCCGGCTTGGTCATGAATGCTATTTGTGAGTGTGGGCATGGATGTTTGTGAGTGTCCATTCATCAATCTCATCATATCATCACTCATCCTCCATCTTCGTAAATTAGCCAAAAGTGACACAAAAAGCGAAGTAAAATGAAGCAAATCATCATATCAAATCGATACACTGTTTGCCTGCCAAACAAAGATGGGTGTCATCTTTCTGTCCACAAGAAATATATAAGTTTCTTTGTGGAATTTTAGCTTGTTCTTTTCGGGTATATATTTAACAGTATCTTCACGAAATAACTTAAGAATTAAAACTTGTTGCGTAGAAATTTACTCATATTTTAAAAAAATGACATAATATTTTCTTTTTTTTCAGGGTTTTGCTTTAAGAACACACGTAATGGCATGTAAAAATTGCATACTGTGCGATTATCACAACGTGAAGTTAAGATTTTTCTTAATAATATTCCATTAAAATAATGTACATATTCCACAATTATATCAGCCTGAGAAGGACTAACCACAATTATTTTGATAGTTTAATGGATTATCATCGCATATGGTTCAGAGTTCGACTCCAGGGCAGCGAGTTTTTTCACATATTGCAGCTAATCATCAAGTCAAATCGATACGCTGTTTGCCTACCAAACAGTTCCATTCTCCATGACAGCTTATCTCATTATTGCCGATCCTCTAAGTACAATTTATGAAATTCTGTATGTTGTTGCACTGCAATATTGTCACTATTTTTTAATATTTGATAATTCTTTACATCTTTACTCAAGCACAAACAGGAAGTTTCATTTACGCAAGCAAAAAATTGATTACCTACAAACTGTAACCAGAGCTCTGTAAGCCCTGCCAGAATGGAACCTCGATTGAGTGATGGGATCTTGAAATTTGTTCCATCAAAGACTCCACTTATTTGACGTAACCTCGCCGTTACCACTGAAGAGGCATTAGATAAAATTCTGCTTCCAGCCAAAGAATTAATCAACTTCAAGTTCCACCACCGCACTTCACGGTCTCCTTCATCCTTTTGGAAAATTGAGTTCCACGAATCAATCAGCGAAGCCTGAGAGTTTGTGTATCTTTAGGTTCTCCAACTATTTTTCAGTAACATATGAAAGATATCATAAAGGATTTGTTTTGGAACGCATGTTTAATTTTTTTTCATTCTTCTGCGGGTTTGCTTTGAGAAAACATATCCACCTCTGTGTGACATTCCCTCGGTGTGCTGCTACGGAGAATCCCTCCTCATCCCGCATTTGTTGTCTCCTTTAACAGGTACCATTCCCCGTCCGGTCCTCTTTCTCTTTTGTTGCACCGTGCTTTGTTCTTGCTGCGGTGTCCCCTCCACTGTGTTTGGGGACTCCCGCCAGCGCCGCCATTTCTGCCCCGAACCATGTACGCGTCTGTTGACTGTCGAGTGTCACGGACCACTTTGCTTGCATTCTGGGTGTGTTTCTTCGTCCTACGTCGTCCTCCCGTGGTTCTGCAACCCCGCACTACTTTTCTCGACTGCACTGCTTCAGTCATGGTGTTTGTTTCCCGCTGTGCAATTGTTACTTCATGCTTCATTGCTTCTTTTGTCCCTACCGTTGTCGATCGCTACCCTTTCCCTTCACTTGTCTTGCGGGACACTCCTATTTCCTTTGTGGAACCCCATGCGCATACGTTGCGCAGCTGCCGCCTGGTGTTCCTTTTGACTTCTTTTCTTCCGCCTTTTTATCTTCACTGGTACTGGCTGTACAGAGGTGTGAAGTTTATTTTCACACGTTTTCGGCGTTGTCTAGCTCCTCATGGAGGCATCTCTCGGCAAAGTGGAAGGGGCACTTTCGTCTCTATTTCATGGGAGGTATCTGTGGTTTTCGTTTGTACCTTACCTTTAGAATCACCCTGTATATGTGCCACTGTTTCGCTGCTGTTCCTTCAAAAACATTTCTTTCAGTTTAATTTTGAAACTGTTGTTACTTATTATAGATTTAATATTGGTTGGTAGTGCATTCCACGTTTTCAGGATAGATATAGAAAAAGATGAGCTATATAGTGTAGTCGAATGGTGAGGAATGTCAAGTTCGTTGTGACGACGTGTCCCGTATTTGCAAATTGTGTTGCGAGTACATCATTTTTCAAATAAGTATGCATGTTTTCGTTCAGTTTGCAGATTGTCATCATTGACATTAAAAATTTCCTTGCAATCCTTAGATATGTCTAAATACGATAACACCTGGCAATTTACGTAGACTATATTCATGAAATGTAGCAGAATTTTATTAACTGGTTTAATCAGTTTCAAAAGATTGAACTTTCAAAGTAAAAGGTTATGAGAATACATTTTAATAAATGTGACACTAAACCTTGGAAAGAAAATATGAAAATTGTATCGACAATAGAGTATGTATAGGGTAAAATTTATCTGACAACGCAATGTTTCTCCATATTTCGGTAAAGGAAATAGATACGTTACTTCATCAAGGGTATTTGAGCATACGTCATGTCCCATTTACTCTCGATAGTATTCTTCATTTTAAAGAACTAAAGGTTAAATTTATTGATATTGCATAAATATCCCAAAAGGCTGCAAAATACAGGGTGGGCCAAAAGTCAGGTGACAGCATTATCATAGGAAAGGCGTGTTGGAGGTCCACTTTGGCTACATATGATGTTTGGGGGGAGGGGCAAACCCAAGGACACATGTGACCACCCCGGGCGCCATCTTGGAATCCGCCATCTTGAACGCAACTTACGTTTCTTAAATGGAACCGTAGGCAATTGTTTTTTCGCCAGGAGTTCAATGCCGCAAACCGTTTTGTCCTATCATGAACCTTTCCCTAATTATGGCCTGTTTTATCTTTGCGGTATCACCGACTGAATAATGGTGCTGACGACCGAAGAACGTGTGGAGATCATCCTCATGTGTGGAAATCGGAGCTCGCGTGTGGTGGCTGCAGAGTTTAATGCATTACACCGCGATAGGGAGCCCATTTCCCACAATGGTATGGCCAAACTCATCAGCAGATTCCGAAAGACGGGATCTGTGGCCGATAAAGCACGCAGTGGTCGCCCGAAAACGTCAACAGATGAGGCAACCACTGTCGCTGTCCTCGCATCCTTCTCAAAAAGCCCCCAACGTAGCACCAGACATATCGCCCTTGAATCTGGAGTTAGCCGAACGTCCATACGGAGGATACTTGCCGTTAACAAGTGGCACCCATACAAAATTCAGATGCACCAGCATCTAACAGAGGGCGATCCTGACCGTCGGGTACAGTTTGCCGAATGGGAGACGGAGGAACTGGAGACCAACCCGGATCTCCCCTTGCAAGTGTTGTTCTCCGATGAGGCACTTTTTTACGTAAACTGAGAAGTGAACAAACAAAAGCACCATTACTGGAGTGACAACAACCCACATTGGATTGATGCATCGCGGATCGTTGGTTCCGAGAAGGTTATGGTATGGTGTGGTATTTTTGGCACGAGGATCATTGGCCCATTTTTCATCTTCGGCACGCTGAACGCCGACCACTACCAACGACTGTTGGATGACGAGATTTTTCCGTCGGTTTTGTCGGAGGACGGTTCGTATCCAACGTTCTTCCAGCAGGATGGAGCCCCTCCTCACTACGGACGTTGTGTATGGGACTACCTGGACCAACAGTTCCCTGGGAAGTGGATCGGGCGTCGGGGACCGGTAGAATGGCCACCACGGTCACCGGACCTCACGCCTCTCAACGTCTACCTGTGGGGCCACCTCAAGACCATGGTTTACGCCGTGAAAATCCAGAATTTACAGCATCTGGTGCAGCGGATTGTGAATGCCTGTGCTGCTGTGTGTCTGGAGACATTGCTGGCTGTGCATGAGGACTGGAAGAGGCGTGTGGCACAAACCATTGTGCACGAGGGTGGTCATTTCGAGCATGTGTTCTGAGAAGACACAAAGAGGGAAAGATCGGCCATAATTAGGAAAAGGTTCATGATAGGACAAAACAGTTTGTGGCATTGAACTCCTGACGAAAAAACAATTGGAAATGATATGCCACATGCCTATGGTTCCATTTAAGAAACCTAAGTTGCGTTCAAGATGGCGGATTCCAAGATGGCACCCGGGCTGGTCACATGTGTTCTTGGGTTTGCCCCACCCCTCAAACATCACACGTGGCCAAAGTGGTCCTACAACACACCAGCCTTTCCTATGACAATGTTGTCACCTGACTTTTGGCCCACCCTGTATTCTTAGTGACGTAGGCCAAGTTTTGTGTTGGGTAATAATTGTCTTGTTTCCTAGTATAATTTGAACTCAATACTTTAAGTATTGCAAAGTTCCATGATTTGAATAAACTGAAGTGACACTCGGAAAGAACACCCACCCCCAGGCCGGGATTGGAACCAGGGAACCCTGGGGCCGTAGCGCGCTGTGCTAACCACTCCATCACGAAGATCGGCAATTCTCAAAGTAATGTGTACGTGTTTTAAATTGTTTATACCTTAAGGACAATTTCACTTGCACTTTTAGGCTTATTTTTAAACCGTTTGTAGTACACATGCACAGCTAGCTATACCTTGTCTTATACGATGTTTGTTCCTGAATAAGCGCGTAAAGGTCAGATTCATATTCCCTTTATATACATCCCCGATTTATCTTTCATGCACGGCTGATTACGCTGGACAGAATTTCATGCCTTTGAAAGAGCCTTTCAATGTTTGATCGTTGAGAAATAAAATCGATTTCTCACTCGAGTTCCCCAGCTGATGAAGATGTGCCTTTGCCTCCCCCTCACTTTGTTTTAACACCGCTACCACCTTATTGAAATCATTTATGTGTTGGCTGATATCGGAAAGAACTCAAATGTCACTAAAAATACTTAGAATGTGTGACCAAAGTTTCTACTTAGTACCTGATATCATCGAATGTATTAACGGCAACAAATATGTAAAAAGAAATAGTTCACATGAATTAGAACTAATTGATTACATATCAAGTCTCAAGCAATTCATCTAACCGACGCTTGCTACTCGATAAAAAGTATCAGTAATTTTTATATTTCATTCAGAGATGGCTTTCCTGTGATTTTATAATTTATTTGCCTTACCAAGGATTCAATGTGGGTGATTTTGATTTCTTGGCTCTTCACGTTAACCACGTAGCTTCATGTAGCCTAAATGACTGGAACATGTGAATGGAATTGTTTAAATTGTTGTTTTAAGTCCACTTTGTGTACAGATAGGCTAATCGGGACTGGATCTACAGTTTAAAATGGGATCTGAACTACTGTGCTATGTGCCTCTACCGGGTATCGAACTCGTGAACATGTGAATAGAATTAAGAAATTATCATAAAATAATTCCTATATTCAGTGACAATATTGTAAAATATTAACAACATTTATTATAAATATGATTATTTTGTTCCGGATTGAATGAATACAGAGATAGATGTATACACGTCACAGTGTTTGCGAATATCTCTCTACTGTTGGACGGAAAGCAACATAGTTGTAGTGCGTTAAGTTTGAACATGTGGTTGGGCAGCTGATGGTAATAGTGTTTAAGTCATTACCTTAAAAGTGTAAGTATTTGACCGTTGTGTAAGATAAGCTGAATTCCTTGAACTAACACATTGAAAATATATCTCTTTTTTATTCTACTCGAACATTCTACGCTAAGAAACTTTGATTCATCTTATTTGCTTCTGTGCGTCTGATGTTTATGTATCAAATTACCAATGTGATGGGTTGGTTGGGACAAGTTGATACGTCTCACGTGGAGCACGTTGATAGGGTGTATGTTTCCAAACTATTTTTACTGATCCTCTCTTCCTTTTGTCGGCGGGAAAATGTTCCTTAGTTGTGTGAAGAAAGCAGCTCGTGGTGAAATTCCACTAGAGATATTTGAGAGATCTTAAACTGACATAAAAGCAGGAACTATGTCAATTGTTTTATTGATTTTGTTTATCTTTACTGCGTTTTTCTGCCTATTTTGGCCAATCGCGAAGATGAGGATGAATGGTGTAAAGATGAAAGAGATGAAGGGACAATCTTAAACACATATTGGCAACACACAACATAATCCCATAGCGGATTATACTAGCTGTGACCAGACGCCAGAGCCTCACTAGTGTGCAAAATGCAGTCCATGGCGTGCTACGTGGAAAGGAGCTTGATATTTGGGTGTCTGTTGAAAGGGTCACACCTTACACCCCCTTTGTCAATTGAGAACGGCTGTTAAATCCTACGGCACAAACAATATCACTATAGCATAAGATGGGAAAATTATAGGCTTGCGCACGGTGGCCAAGGGGTGTCAGTTCCCCCCTAATATTATCACTATAATATCAGCGTAGAGCGATTCTATCGCCGTTAATAAACGATATTATACTTCTTTAAAAATATGAAGTATCAGAAACTAGATGAAAGTTCCAAACTACCTAGGGGCATATTTTCTTTTGTGATTAGATATACCAGTGACATTGTGGTGGTATTTGAAACTCTTGTACAAACTGAACCATGACTAATATTGTAAGATATGATATTTTCGTAATACCATTCTAATTTCGGACCAACAGTGCACCATTCTATTCAATATTTGTGTATATATGTGCATTCATGTGTGTTGTGAAGCTTGTAGATTAAGAAAAGCTGTGGATTTTGTTCAGATTCGACTTTTGTTTATATTTTAAGATATGGATTCCAATTTCACATCAGAGGTGTGACATATTGACTATATAATTATGTCTAAAATTACACTAAAGATACACAGCACTGTAATTCTCGGCGGTCTGGACCTACCACAGATACACCCTGTTTTGTACGCTTGAATACGGAGTTGCGAAACAAAGATATGGAATGCAGTTTTTCATTCTCTAACTGAACTTCCATCAATTCTTTTGCCCCCAATCAGGGAATGTGCGCACGTTTCCTGATGTTCGAATGGAGCGTAGGAAGCATCTTCAGGTCCTTACAATTTGGAAAACCAACTGTAAGACTATACACCTATACTGAGTGGCCTTCAGAATACTTGGATTACCCCATTCAGTCCCGATATATTTTACAGAGAGTGATTTTCTGTCATCTTCTGTGAGCGATAGTCAAGTTGAACTTGCTTCTTCCACATGCAGTGCAGGTTCAGGCATTCAATGCGTCTTTATCCTAAAGCAGGTAAATCGACAAGAAGCGGGGAACATGGCAACGAATGACATCCTCCATTCTTACAGCTATTCCTGTGACGGCTACATTGAAAAATCAATCTCAAGAGACAGAACCTAAAGAGAAAAATAGGCCTCAAGGAAAAATATATAAGTTCTTAGACGTGGAAAGTAACAAAAAGGAAAGGATTCCTACGAAAATAGGAAGATCTCTTTGAAGAGACGTTCGAAACAACAAAAGGGCACAACCGACTGTAAAGAAGATGAGTACGGTTTGTGTTGAATGTGCTTTGAGCCATTCTCCGAATGGAAATCAGGACAACAATGGATTCAGCGTACCTTGCACCAAGGGGGCTCACCTAGAATGTGGGAAAGACAGTCACACGCATATTGTGCCTCAATTACTAATAAGGGTTTTGCAATTTCGTCCACAGACAGTTGGGATTTGAAATTTGTATTTTAATAACCATTTAAAAAAGTGTTGTTCTGACAGTTTTCTATTGTATTGAGAAGTTTTAACTATTATGATTTGCCTATTTCATTTTTTTCTGTGCAGGCTTTGTACACTGGTACTTGATATTACTTAAGTACTCAAAAAACGAATATTTTAATAACAATTTCTAATTGTTAAAATATCTTGACATATTAACAGTATCCACTTACCTAAATTGGAATTGATATGTTTGACTTCGTTGATTTAAACAGTTAGCATGGTTTAATTATTTCAAGAAGGCTCTATATCATGTTCAATTGAAGGAACAAGTAATACATTTTAAGTTGGGAATAATGCAATTTTAAGAAATACAAAAGTAGTACAGTGTCCCCGGTTCCACGCCCGAAAATGAGGCTCGGTGAGGCTCGCAGTGTTGCCAACCCCTTACTCGAAAAAATCACCAAGGTTTTTATCTCGGTCTAACCTAATTTAAAGCAAAAAGCTGGCAATACTGCGAATCTCACCGAGCCTCATTTTCTTGCAGTGTTGCCAGCTCGAGCGAGGCGTAGCCTTTTACGGTGTATGTTAACGGTTTGCTCTCGTAAGGCATGAGCCTTATTTTCTTGCAGTGTTGCTAGCTCACCCCAAGAATATTTCACTATGTGATATTTTACAGGCGAAGCTAACCTACAAATGGGAGTTGGCAACACTGGCAACATCAATTGCGGTTTAGTGTTGCTAACTCACCTCAAGAATATTTTACCATGTGATATTTTACAGGCGAAGCTAACCTACAGAGTAGTACAGTGTCCCCGGTTCCACGCCCGAAAATGGCGCTCGGTGGCGCTCGCAGTGTTGCTAACTCCTCACTTGAAAAAATCACCAAGGTTTTTGTTTTTGGGTCTAACCTAACCTCAAACAAGGAGTTGGCAACGCTTGAGGCTTTCTCGCAGTGTTGCCAACTCACCCCAAGAATATTTCACCATGTGATATTTTACAAGCGAAGCTAACCTACAAATGGGAGTTGGCAACACTGATTAGTGGAGGTAGCCGGGTTCACCAGCATCAATTGGCGATCAGTGTTGCCAACTCACCTCAAGAATATTTCACCATGTGATATTTTACAGGCGAAGCTAACCTACGAATAAGAGTTAGCAATACTAATTAGTGTAATCAGCTTAGTTGAGCGCCATCAATTGGCGATCAGTGTTGCCAACTCACCCCAAGAATATTTCACCATATGATATTTTACAAGCAAAGATAACCTACGAATGGGAGTTGGCAACACTGACTAGTGGAGGTGCACGGGTTGAGTGCCATCAATTGCGGTTCAGTGTTGCCAACTCACCCCAAGAATATTTCACCACATATTATTTTACAGGCGAAGCTAACCTACAAATGGGAATTGGCAACTCTGGCAACATCAATTGCGATTCAATATTGCCAACTCACCTCAAAAATATTTCACCATGTGATATTTTACAGGCGAAGCTAACCTACAAATAGAAGTTGACAACACTGGTAACATCAATTGCGATTCAATGTTGCCAACCCACCTGAAGAATATTTCACCATGTGATATTTTACAGGCGAAGCTAACCTACAAATAGAAGTTGACAACACTGGTAACATCAATTGCGGTTCAATGTTGCCAACTTACCTGAAGAATATTTCATCATGTGATATTTTACAGGCGAAGCTAACCTACGAATGGGCAACACTGACTAATAGAAGTGGCCGGGGTTGCGTCCGAATCAGCAGCAGATGTCACCTAGAGCGCTGTTCCATCCGGGGCTCAGCCAATCTCTGTTGTCTGAATTTGCGGTAGACGTGGAGTCGGAGGGAAGAGCAGAGAGGCGCGACAGATGCACGCTTGAACTCGCTGTGACGCTGCGCTTGGCAGCCATATTCTAACTTTCACTTTGTACAGACAACATTTACTGATTAGAGGATGTAAAACTCAGTTATATTTTAATATTTTATCGATAATGAATGCAGAAAACGTAAATGATGAAATAGCGTGTTATATTTTTTAATGTGAGTAGTTAGGTGGAAATCATTGTCATGTTTGTTTGCGCCCCAGAGCGCGGTGGGTGAAGTTCGGGCTGACACCTGGCGGGAAAAGTGACAGGTGTACTACAAGGGGACATGCAGATTTGGACGACTTGGACGCGACTTCGAGTGCACGCGAGAGCAACGGGGGAGAACGGGATGGAGCGCTTGCCAATCCGGACACGGCTTTTGTAAACCTCTCTCGGGAACGATGTGCCACACACGCGCGCGCGCGCCTATCGGTAGATTACGTTTCGCGTATTTATTCGTTGTGCTGGCACAGCGTGATGAGTAAATAATGCATTTTCTCATTTTTGAAGTACGAATGCACTTTATCGTAATCTTCCAAGTCCCGGGGACACTAATGTTTGTATATCGTGACTTTTGTAAACCTCTCTCGGGAACGATGTGCCACACACACACACACGTGCACGCGCTGGCGCCTCTTATTATTTCTGTATTATGGCGCAAACACATCTAGAAAAACTACAATTTTGCTCCCTCTCCTCTCTGCGTGTGCTATCAACAATACGTAAGCCTTGGGACGACGAAAATTACACAACGGTGAGCCTCGTCAATACACCTACCTCGCAACATCTGGAGCGTGCAAATACATAAATAGCGGGTCGCTTGGGTGTATACAATTTGTTTTATTTATATTTTGTTTTCAAAGCAAGCGAGATAACCGGAGCATGCAGGCACACAACAGCGAGCTGGGATGGAAGATCATCAGCATATCCGGAGCGTGCAGGTACATAATAGCGAGCTGCTTGGGCGTTAGCGTGGCTTCGCCGGATGCAATACACACGATGCTTAGATTACAACAGGTTGTTAACATTAGCTTTGGGGAAGAATATTCTAGAGAAGATTGTCTCAGAACATTTTCATAGTTTCACACTTCTATTAAATTGGTAGAAAAAATATATTAGTGGGCAATAAAATCTGAAGAAGATTTGTGTCTAGCAAAAATAAGCTAAATAGAATTACACATGCATACAATATTTATTTTTTTCTATCTACAATCATATTTTTCTTATATATTTTTTCAATTTTTTTATAGGGTTGATTAAAGCACATATTTGAAGAAGACAACGCTCTACCACCAACCGATCACATATAAATAAACATACCCCAAAAAAAATGCGCTCCATGAAAAGTTGCCCTGTGTGCAAAACAGCCATATCAAGCAAAAATTTTGCAAGACATTGTCGCACCTGCGTGCCAAGCAAGCATTTGGCTGCCACCGAACTGTGTTCCGGATGCAATAAATACATTACAATTGCATATGTCAAGAAGCATAAGCTTACTTGTCTAAGCAAAAATACATCTGGGGCTCAACCGTCGACCAGCTCAACCAAGAGGAAGGCAGAAGCAGCCTCCATCAATGCACCACCTGCTAAACGCGTCAAGCCTGCGATAAAAGCAGACCGGTCTGCTTTCCGTGGAATATTAGGAGATTACGTTCAATTGTCGGATGGCTTTTGCGATGTTCGTAGCTTTTTAGAGGAGAAGCGAGCAGAAATAGTTTCTATTTTTAGTAATGCACTGGCTACGCACTCCTCCACTAAATTCTACGCATCGCTATGTTGCTGGTACAAGAAGCCTTCTGATGAAATTTACAGCTTCTGCCACAACACCAAGGCGAAGACGTTGCATCTGGCGGATGTCGAAAACCTAGAGGTAATCTACAACAAGTTTGTCGAGGAGCTGCTGGCAAAGCAAGAGGGGCATGAAGCCAAGGGCTCGGGGGGTTCGCTGTGTGGGGAGCCTCACGAACTGCGCGTCAAACTTTCAAAGTTTGTGCCTCTCTCCGCCTCCAGCTACGTCCTCTTACCAGAAGCAATTGCGAAAAAGAATGCCGTCCTGAACATTCAGAACAGAGACGCCAAGTGCTTTCTCTGGTCGGTGCTTGCGGCGTTGCACCCTGTCGACTGGAAAAACCATCCACACCGAGTTAACCACTACCTACCCTACGAGCCAGAGCTGGAAGATGCCATTGCTGGGATCAACTTCCCGGTGGAGGTCTCGGATATTCGCAAGTTCGAGGCCCGTACACACAACCCTCGGTTGGCCATCAATGTTTATGGCCTCACCGAAAACAAAAATGTGGTTTTCCCTATCCGGGTGAGCAACGTAGACGACGATAGTGCGCAGGAAATTCATCTTCTGCTTATCAAGGACGAGACCCACCACCATTACACCCTCATTCGCTCGCTCTCTCGGCTTGTTTCAAGCCAGCTGAGCAAAGACGAACACCACATAGAAGTTTGTCCCAGGTGCTTGTCTATATTTCGTAATCGAGAACGGCAGGATTACCAGCGCATCAGAGGTCGCAACATCGCTGCCGAGAAGCTCGCTCGCCACAAGCTCTACTGCAAAGCCAACGAACCTGGGTTGGCAGACTTGCCCAAACCTGGTGCCGTGGAGTGTTTCCACATGCACGGTGCCATGGTAGAACACCCCGCTATCATCATCGCGGATTTCGAAGCCTTCCTCAAACCCCTGTCCACTTGCGATCCCGATCCCGAAGTTTCCTCCACCACCCCTTACCAACTCCACGAGGCATCCAGTTTCGCATACGTTGTGGTGCGACGAGATCAACACATCGCGCCCGAGCCCTACGTGTACCGTGGTCCCGACGCAGCCAAACACTTCCTCGAGAGGATGGTTGTGGAAGCCAACGAGATAGGGAAGGTGCTGTTGACCCCCAAGTCTATGCTCCCACTGTCCCCCGATGATCAACGTAGACACGACGAGGCCATCACTTGCCCTGTCTGCGTCGAGGAGTACACCGCCAACAACCGTAAAGTCCATCACCACGATCACTTTAGCGGTAGGTACGTTGGTCCTTGGTGCAACAGATGTAACCTTAAGGCCCAGGACCCGCGCTTCATCCCTGTGTTTTTTCACAACGGCTCGGGGTACGATTTTCACCACCTGATCAAGCATCTTGGGTACGACGACATGCGAATCAACGTCCTGGCACAAAACGAGGAGCGTTACATCAGTGTGAGCAAA
Organism: Lepisma saccharinum; assembly: GCF_977018435.1. Lineage (NCBI taxonomy): Eukaryota > Metazoa > Arthropoda > Insecta > Zygentoma > Lepismatidae > Lepisma > Lepisma saccharinum. The sequence goes on along the minus strand of NC_139230.1, from coordinate 187,304,342 downwards.
CTAGTGTCGATCCTGGGAGCAGACTCTACCGTCGAGCTTCGCTTCCTCGACTCCCTGAGGTTCCTCCCGGCCAGCCTCGATGCCCTTGCAGGGAAGCTGAGCAACGAGCAAATGCTCATTACCTCTGCGAATTTTCCAAACTTGGACGCCGGTCTCTTCAGGCGTAAGGGGGTCTACCCCTACGAATACATCACCGACTCTACCAAGTTTGCGGAGACGTCGCTACCTCCCCAGGCGAAGTTCTACAGTCAGCTAAGAGGCTCGAACATCACCGACGAAGAATATCACCACGCCCAGTCCATGTGGCGCGAGCTAGGTTGTCGAACTCTCGGAGACTACCACGACGCCTACCTCAGACTTGATGTGACGCTCCTCGCCGACGTGTTCCAGACGTTCCGGGCGACCGCAATGAAGATCTACCACCTGGATCCCGCCTACTTCTATAGTCTCCCCGGACTGGCGTGGTCAGCCATGTTTCTGGTGACGAAAATCAAGCTGGAACTTCTTTCGGACGTGGACATGATGCTGTTTGTAGAACGTGCCGTGCGGGGTGGAATGGTTCAGGTGTCGCAACGGCACGCGCGCGCCAACAACCATCACATGGCTACTGGCTACGACTCCACCCAACCGTCGAGCTACATCATGCACACGGACGTGAATAACTTGTACGGGCACTCCATGATGCAGCCACTCCCTTTTAGAGGGTTCGAGTGGGCTGACCCTTCCAACTTCAACATTAAAGGTTTCGACGATTCGAAACATGGGTTCTTCGCCGAGGTGGACCTTGAGTTCTCCGAGAAGCTGCAGGATTTGTTCTGCGATCTTCCCCCTGTACCCGAGTTCAAGTGTTCGCCCGATTCCAACCAGAAGAAGCTCGTCATGGATTTTGAATCCAAGAAGAATTACGTCCTGCACTACAAGAATCTCCGGTGGTTGATGCAGCGAGGGGTCACAGTCCACACAGTTCACCGCATCCTCAAGTTCGAGCATTCTCCATGGTTACGTCCATATATCGAGCTCAACACCAAACACCGCACCGCAGCCACGTCCGAGCTTGATAAGGATTTCTTCAAGCTCATGAATAATGCAGTGTTTGGTAAAACCATGGAGAATGTACGGAATCGCGTGGACATAAAATTGGTGACGAGGAAAGAGCGATGTCGTCAGCTTGTTGCAAGTCCATTGTTCAAGTCTCGAACAATCTACAACGAGCAGCTGGCTCTGATTCACATGAGGCAAGGTGTGGTGAAACTCACCAAGCCCATCTACGTTGGAGCCACTGTTCTGGATCTGAGCAAGCTCCACATGTTCGAGACGTACTACGACATATTACGTCCACACTACGGCCACAACATCTCGCTTCTCTACACAGACACAGACAGCTTGGTGTACCACGTTCGCACAGCCGACGCATACGGGGATATAGCCTCAGTTCCATCTTTGGTTAAACTCTTCGACACCTCGGGCTATCCCCAGCCGAACCAGTACGATATCCTGGCCCACAACAAAAAAGTGCCTGGCAAACTCAAAGACGAGAAGGACGGAGACGTGATTCTCGAGTTTGCAGGTCTTCGCGCCAAGGCCTATACCATCAAAGCCGAGGGTGGCGTTACCAAGAAGGCCAAGGGTGTCGGCAGACAGGTGGTTCGGGAGCATCTCACATTCGAGGACTTCGTGGATTGCCTCAAGACCAGGTCGCCGGTTCTAAGAGCAGAACAGCGCATCCAGAGCGTCGACCATGTGTTGACCACCAACAAGGTGAGGAAGATTGCCCTGGATCCCAAAGACGACAAAAGGTGTGTTCTCCAATGTGGAATCCACACACTGCCGTGGGGGCACTATCGCTTAGCAGAAAGCAAAACCTGCAACATATGTCCATCTTCAACAGAAGATTCATAAAACAAAACAAAAAAAAAAACAAAAAAAATCATTTTGTTAGTTATTACAAAAAAAAACACTGACAGTTATTACAAAAAACTTTGACCGTATTTTAAATAACCAGCATAATATGAATCTTTTTGGTTTCCGAAAACAAGCCAACATGGAGGCTGTACATCGCGCGACGACAGATCATGAATTTCTACCTTCCATGTTAACTAAACTCAACGGTCTACTGATTGTTCACCTTAACAGCATTTGGACGAAATTGGATGACGATGTGGGCAAGATGTTTTACGTCTTCAACAACAATTTACATTTTTACAAAATTCCGATCGATGGAAAACTTCAAATCACCGTGAATCCGGAAAACGTAGGCGAAATCAAAATATCTACCGGCAAGAACATTTTTCGAATCAAGCACGACAAGATGCTTTCTAACATTACGTACGATGTTTCCGCAGGAGATTACCTGTACGTCGAACTCCTAGGAGATTACGACAAACTCATTCCTCTCTTCGTTGAATTACGAATCGTCTATCCTATTATAAATAACCGTTAACCAAAATGCCTAACGACATTTTCGGCAACACTAAGCGTGTAGACCACGCAGAAGAGATTCTTATGTTGGACGTCCGAATTAAAAAGTTGAGGAGCGATTTGATCGCTTTGCAGGAGACCTTAAACAAAAGTTTAGAGTCGGAGATCGCTACGCTCCAAACGCAATGTCTCGACCCTATTTTGAAAATCGATTCCGAACTGAAAACGCTCATAAAAAATTATGTCGACGTACCTTCTTACGACAACGTTCAAAATATACAGTTGAGCGTGGATAAGCTTCAAAATGATTTGGCCAAATTGCAGCAATTTCAATCGAAAAATGAAGATTTGGAAAAATTGAAACTCGAAATCGAAGAACGAACTTCGACAATCGAAAAGAATTTCTCTGAACTTCAAACCGTCGTGAAGGATATTGATGTAGAACGCTTGCATGTTGTTGTTTCCAAATTACAAGAAGAATTCGCCGGCACGTTGGAAGAAATTAAATCCAAGTTACAGACTTTGGAAGATACCATGACAAACCTACCATCGTCAGACGAACTGCAGGTCATCAGCAAAAGCGTCGCGAACATAAAAATTCAATTGGAGGCTTATCAAGATTTCGAACACATTCAAACCACCATCGCTACGCTTCAGGCGTCTCTGGAGTTGATCAACGAAGAAATTAAAAATATTCACGCTGAAGCAAGTACGTTGACGAGCATACAAGACACGTTGAGCACGGTTCAGCAGAAGATCGAATATTTAGAAAATTTGAACGTCGAATCGAACCTTGCTCATTTTCATCACGTACTGGACAACATACAGGGTGACTTGGAATCGTTACGGACGAGCGTACCTTCGAGCGAAGATTTGGAAAAATTGAAAACGGCCGTGACGGCACTATCCGATTCGAGCGACATCAAAAATTCATTGAGCGATCTCGAAAGTAGGGTGGCCAATCTCCCCACCTCCAAAGAATTACACGCTTTGAAAAGGAGCATATCACGTATGCTGAAACGACTGGAAACGGAAACGGCGAACGTGGAACAGATTCGAGACGAACTTGCTTCGCTGGTGTCGACGCTGCCCACTTCGCAGAGCGTCGCCGATCTTCACACGCAGTTTACCGAGATGCGAAGCATCGTGAACGATCTTACCGAGAAGAGCTCGAAATTAAATCAAGTCGAGAACCTTCAGAGTATCGTCGTCAACATCAGAGATCAAGTTGGAGTGCTGGAATCCACGCAGGAATCGACGCTGGCCTCTTTCGGTGCCAAATTGCAAGAACTCAACGAAAACTTCAAGCAGTTGAACGTGGAAGTGAAAATCAAACCGTCATTTTCTACAGTAACGGATACCATCGTCGAACATTTGTTGCCCGTACAAAATACACTGGGACAGCTTCACAGCAACCTTGTTAGCGTCGATACTAAATTCGCTAAACTGCATTCTCTGCAAGCCATCGAAATCAACAGCGTACCCAATCAACAGAGAATCTCCACGTTCGTCGAAGGTAACAAACTGTACATGTTACATCCTTATCATCCGTACTACAAGTTTCTCCTCGATGGTACAATTCAGATAAACGAATTTTCGTACTGGTCTCACGGCAGAAAAGCTAGCGTTCCCACCATGACCTTGATATCGAATCGTGGTGTTCAGAAAGCAGGAAACATTCCTCTGGCACGTTGGAACGAAACGCGCAACATATATGAAATACACGAAGACGAAGATCTCACCGTTTTCGACGTGAGTGCCGGCGATAAGCTGATCATTCAAAACACGAGCGAAGTGCCACCCTCTTTGAATCCCATCACGCTGGTGCTTCTCTTCAAACGTAATCTCTAAAAAATGTCTAGGCAAGCCATCGTCGAAGAATTGCATAAACCTGCACGCCGCAACTACGAACGTTTAGCTGTGGTTACCAAGGGAATCGATGACCTCTGGCAAAGTGACCTCGTGGAGATGAGTAGCGGCAATCTAAAAAATGTGCATAAATTGAACAAGAGCAACAAGTACCTCCTCACCGTCATAGACACGTTTTCGAAATTTGCATGGGCTCTACCTTTGAAAGCCAAAACGGGGACATGCGTCACGGAAGCATTCAAGACAATTTTTCGCGAAAGCGGCAGACGGCCACGGTTTTTGCAAACAGACAAGGGGAAGGAATTTTACAATGCCGTATTCCAAAAGTTTATTCAAAAACAGGACATTCGACATTATTCAACCTTCAGTCACATCAAAGCCAGCATCGTGGAAAGATTTAATCGAACCTTGAAAACACACATGTGGAAACAATTCACGCTTCGGGGAAATTACAAATGGGTCGACATACTGCCGGAACTCGTTAACGACTATAATCACACGGTACACAGAACAATAGGCATGAAGCCAGCTGACGTTACCAAGTCCGACGAGCAGCGTTTAATTTCTACAGTTTACTGTCCAAAGTACACTCCCACGACTACCAAGAAATCAAAATTCAAAATTGGAGACCAGGTGAGGATCAGCAAATTCAAACGCACCTTTGAGAAGGGATTCACAAAAAATTGGAGCACGGAACTTTTTACGGTGGTTCGAGTTTTACCCGGAAACCGACACACGTATATAATAAAAGATAGTAGCGGCGAGATTTTGAAAGCAAGATTTTACGAAGAGGAACTCTCTAAAACAAAACATCCCGACACGTACCTCATCGAGAAAGTATTGCGTAGGAAAGGCGACAAACTGTTTGTCAAATGGCTGGGGCTTCCGGAAAAGAGTTGGATCGACGCGAACAAAGTGATTCTATGAGTGCGTGGAATGTCGTGAAACGTCTACCTGATTCGGAAAGTCAAACGAAAAAAAAGAACGGCGAGTTGCTTCCCGACAGCATCCGTTGTCTAATCGTAGGCCCTTCAGGGTGTGGGAAAACGACACTGCTCGTGGACAATTTTCTCCTCGCACCGAATTGGTTAGATTGGAAGAACAGGCACCTCTACGTATTTTCGAAAAGTCTCGAACAAGCGAAATACCAGCAACTGATAAAACTGTACGATGGTCTGGACATTGCAACGTTCGCTTCGGAAATAAAACCACTCGACGATTGTCGTGAAAATTCAGTCGTTGTGTTCGACGATGTCATCCTGGAAAATCAAAATGAAATTCGCAACTTTTTCACGCAAGGTCGTCACAAAGGAATGGATTGCTTCTTCCTAGCTCAAACGTTTTCCAAAATTCCAAAACAGTTAGTACGCGACAACGCTAATTTCATATGTTTGTTTCGTCAAGATCACACCAACCTCAAGCACGCGTACGATGACTACGTAGGCGGAGACATGAACTACAATCAATTTTCGGAATGCTGCTGCTCCCACTGTTGGAACAGTGACGATTTCGGATTCGCGACGATCGACATGACAAGAAAACCCAACGACGGAAAATACAGAAACAAAATCAACGACTTTCTAAACGTTGCAACGTTGTGAGCAACAACGTGTATAAATAACGTTATGGCGAAACGAAAAATCGAAGACGAAAATCTCAAGTTGCGAAACTACCTCGCGAAACGCTTCAAAGGTTGGAAATCCGAGAATCGCGGATTCTACGAAGAGAAGAAACGTCAAGATCAACCTGTGATCGATGCCATCAGCGATCTAGGTAAAGAAATTAAAGGCGTCACAGAACAAAATAAAAATTTGATCAACGAACTCGTACCACTTGCAGCTAAAAGTTACACCGTACCCACGCCTATTTCGAGCATTCCTTCAACGCCGTTCGAATTGAAGGACGTACCGCCAGGACGTCGAGCCATAAGCAGCACGTCGTCGTCTTTGGATAAGATCGAGTTGGGACCTTTGGCACGAGACTACCTAAGCACGGGCAAGTTCGACAAGGATGAAGTGTTCGGATTGTATCCCACCATGGAAACCAATGAAGGCGGCGGTGTGGTATGGAAGATTGGAAAATCGAAGGTGACCTTCGAAGGCAACGACATTAAAGTCAATTTAGGCGATAAGAATAGCTGGAACAGGTATCCGGGTACGGTGGGACTGTGGGAACTTGTTGCCAAAAAGCAGCCGAAGGATTACACCGAAGAAGATTACCAGAGTTACAAGGAAATTCTAATCATGACGGACGCCTTGTACCAGAACAACGACGCTACGCAGAATAGGGTGAAATCGAGCAGCGGCGAAAAATACAGGAATCTCATCAAGCCGATATGGAACCAGGTGAAAACAGGCAGCGGCGTCAAACTCTACAACACGTTACCCAAAGAATTCGTTTGGGTGGACGACGTGCGCAAGCTCATAGACAGGTTGTTGGTTATTGCAGGAGAGGAGAATGCAGGCAATCGTAATTTCTACAACGAGAAGGTTGGCATCGTGGACATGATCAGCACAAAACTTTCCAACTTCATCGTAAACGACGACAAGGGCATAGGGTACCTCATTAAAATCATCAACACGCTGCCTCCGAGATTCTGGAACGTGGCCGAAGGAAAGGGTCTCGTGAACGACATCATCAACAAGTTACCTTTCGAGATGCATTTACCTGGCTACCAGTACTGCGGACCAGGTACCAAACTCGAGAAAAGATTGGAGAGAGGAGACAAGGGTGTGAATCTGTTGGACGCCGCATGCAAAAATCACGACATCGCCTACAACACCACTCGCACCGATCTAGATGCACGTCACGAAGCAGACAGAAAATTAGAGCACGCAGCTTTCGAAAGATTCGTCAGCAGAGACGCATCACTGGGAGAAAGAGTTGCGGCACTGGGCACCACCATAGCCATGAACACAAAACAAAAACTTGGGTGGGGTATATAAATAACATACAGTAAAAAAAAAAACATCATGTCTTGCATAACCGACTTGCCACACGAACTACTGTGCAAAATATTCAAACATGCAGTAAACGGAGATTGTGAGGATATAAGAAAATTTTTGATCATAGCGAGATCAACGCCGGAATTTCGCATCCCTTGTGAAATGGCTGTTAAGGATTATCTTCGGGAAATTAGCGGCATGAGGTGCGGCGATCTCGACACTCTTTTTTCGGTCGCAGGGGAAAAATTAAACAATAGGTTAGATGAACTGCACGAGGCGAGGCTGGGGAGAAGACGATTCACAGATGATTGGCATAAGTCGAAACAAGAGACGGAAGATATCATCACGCACATTATCGCATTTTCCGAAGCACAAACTTTCTTCCTCTAACACAGACAAAAAAAATCTTCGATACAAAAATCTCGTGAAAAAAATATATATAAAATAACACACATCGTGAAAAAAAAAATAATCTTCAGTGTATATAAATAACACACATTGTGAAAAAAATTAAATTTCTCTAACACACACACTGAAAATTTCTCTTCAATATGACGACTGAAAAAATGAGTGACTTTCAAGCATTAAAACAAATGCTAAATTTGTCAGTAGAGTATGTAAAAATTCAGGAATTGGAAGTGGACAAACCTTACACGATAACTTCCGGTTCAATTGTTTCTACCCAGTATGGTCCCAAGGCGCGTTTGTTGCTCAACGCACAATACAGTCTATTTTTACCAGATCGATACGCTAACATGTTATCCGACGAGAAGCTAGCTATTTTAATCGAGAACAAAACTCAAATCGTGTACAAGGGTACAAAGGAACTTCTTGGTAAGAAAACAAAGCACGTAATAGAATTTGTGTAAGGGCTCTGCGCGGAGTATATCCTTGAAAAAAAAAATTACACAAAAAAAATCTCAGAACATTTATATATAAATAACATACCGAAAAAAAATTACACAAAAAAAATCTCAGAACATATATATAAATAACATACCGTAAAAATTGCATATAGAGCATCATCATGAAGCCCAAAGGTGTCGTGTACCAGATACCATACTCCAATCTGAAAAATCTAGGTGCCCTCGATGGGTTACTCACCAAGAAACAACGCGAGAAGAAACGTTCTTGCTTGACGAAAGGACACGGAATGAAATTACTTCTCAGCACACCTCAATTGAGACGCTTGCAGCGTTCGCGGAAACAGCAAAAAATCGGAGGTTTCATATTCAGCATCCCAGCCATCCTGGCAGCATTGGGGGCCGTTGGAAGTTTGGCCGGCGGTAGCGCCGCCATCGCGAAAACCGTCATCGACTCGAAGAAGAACAAGGCAGAATTGGAAGAACAAAAACGTCACAACCTGGCTATGGAGAAAAAGGGGAAAGGTATAACCAAAAAACAAAAAAATAACCTCGATGCTTTGAAAAAATATAAAAAAAAGAAGAAGCCCTGTCCAACTTCGATATTGAATCTCTGATCGAACTGTTGGGAATAAAAAACTTCAGGGGTGTTTTCATGTCTGATTCTCTACCCTCTGCTGTGAAGAAAAAAGAGTATGGCGTGGTCAACCTGGACAGTTACAAAAATCCTGGTACACATTGGATATGCTACCTCAAAATTGACGATAACAATGCATTTGTTTTCGATTCGTTCGGTGGCACACCACCTGCCAGGTTGGTGAAGTATCTCAGTGTTGCCAACCTCTACTACAATGACAAACGCATTCAGGGTTTCACCGATGTTAACTGTGGCCACCTATGCCTTTCCGTTCTCGCATACATGTCTAAAATAAATAACCCGTCGGTGGAACATTTTCAGAAAGCATTGTGGAAGCTGAAACACGATGGGCGTGTTCCATCTCACGAGCGAATCTTCGATCCTGAAACTCACGCTGCACGACGACATCGTCTATCCTAAATCCGTAGCTCTGCGCGCATTCTACAGCATGTACCTCATACCTAACGTCACGCATCACAACAACAAAATTAGCGTCGGAAGCGAACACATCGTCGTCACGCCAGGTCAATACAATCTTTCCACTTTGCAAGCTCAGTTACCCAAAGGCACGTACCTTTCTCAAAATTCGGTCACGCACAGAGTGGAAATCGTGTCGGCGACGGAGACCGTGGACCTGGGCACCATGGGAGAACTTTTAGGTTTCGAGAACAACACCAAACTCGAAGCTGGCATCAAGCACACGGCAGTCAATATTCCTAAATTTCTAGCCATCGAAACTCTGAACGTTCACTGCAACGTGGCGGAAGGCATGATCACTAAATCTTCGGACGGATTACTGGGAAGTCACAAGCAGACGGGAATCATAGCCACGTTCAAACCAAGTTCCGAATTCATGGAACCGATCATCTACACACCCTCTTCGCCGATCTATTTTCCAGTATGTCGCAACCGCATAGACGACATAGAGTTGGTAGTGACGAACGAGAAAGGAGAGGTGGTGGATTTTGCAGGTGCCACTACGACGGCCATCGTGGAGATCATCGTATAATAAATAACCATACATAGTAAAAATGGAGCAAATCGAAAGTTACGAATTGCAATCTTTCCCTCCCAACCGTCGCACGTTCGCCAATCTCAACGAAGCGAACAGGGAGATCGAATACGACGTGGACGTAGGCGACGGGTTTGTTCATCCTCACAGAGCGGACCTCTATCTTCAATTCGACGTGGTGAAGAAGGAAAGCGGAGACGCGTTTCCCGCAACAGCAAATTTGATACTCGTGGACAACTTCGTGCCTCACCTGTTCTCGCAGGTGGAGGTGAGGAAACACAACACCGTCATAGACAGAATAGATTATCCAGGCATCACGTCGACGGCAGTGGGAACATTAAAATTATCCAAAACTGACGCAGCATACTACCAGGCGGGAGGATTCGAAGCGGGGACCAAAATATCGACTAGAAGTCACACGGTACTCTTTCCCATGCGTCTGCTACCGGGATTCTTCTCGGACTACAAAGAAATCATGTGGAAGGGGGGATTGCGCGTCACGTTTCGAAGAGCAGCCAACGACAACGACGCGCTGATGCGATACACCAACTTGAACGCTGACGGCACGCCGATAGCCAACACATTACCCGAAGCAGCCAAGTGCGTCATCCGGAGCATGGAGTTGAGAATGCCGATCGTGGAATACGAAACAAACTATGCCCTCAAGTACAAAGCAGAGATCTTGAAGAATCCGCAGGTGCCGATTCATTTTCACGGTTACCAGTGCGTGCAGAAGATGGCGTTGGGAAGTCACATGGAATTCGACGTGACAACTCAGTTCAACAACATACAGTTCGACATGCCAGATTTCGTCGTAGTGTTCTTTCAAACCGGGCGCGATAACAACCAGGAAAAAGATTCCAGCAAATTCGACGACTGCAAGATCAAAAACATTTATCTCAAAAATGGACGCAACGAAGTGTTCCCGCGCGAGAATTACAACCTCGACATGACCAAAGACGATTATCTCAAACTTTACGAAGCTTACACGGCTTTCAAACGCGTGACCGAGGGAAGCATGGACATGTACTACACCCCCAGTGAATTCAAAACCCGCAGGCCGATGTTCGTCATCAACACATCTAAGAGAAAGCAGGTGGTGGTCAACGATCGAACCAACATCAAGATCGTCTGCGAGTTCAACAGTCCGTTGCCCGAGGACACCGTATGCAGTGTGATCCTGGTCGCCGAGAAGTCCTTCGTCCACGACGTGAAGAACGAGAGGGTCACAGAGCAGTTTTAACATGTTTAACATCTTTTTTCTTGCACAAATAATAAGAGGCGCCAGCGCGTGCACGTGTGTGTGTGTGTGGCACATCGTTCCCGAGAGAGGTTTACAAAAGTCACGATATACAAACATTAGTGTCCCCGGGACTTGGAAGATTACGATAAAGTGCATTCGTACTTCAAAAATGAGAAAATGCATTATTTACTCATCACGCTGTGCCAGCACAACGAATAAATACTCGAAACGTAATCTACCGATAGGCGCGCGCGCGCGTGTGTGGCACATCGTTCCCGAGAGAGGTTTACAAAAGCCGTGTCCGGATTGGCAAGCGCTCCATCCCGTTCTCCCCCGTTGCTCTCGCGTGCACTCGAAGTCGCGTCCAAGTCGTCCAAATCTGCATGTCCCCTTGTAGTACACCTGTCACTTTTCCCGCCAGGTGTCAGCCCGAACTTCACCCACCGCGCTCTGGGGCGCAAACAAACATGACAATGATTTCCACCTAACTACTCACATTAAAAAATATAACACGCTATTTCATCATTTACGTTTTCTGCATTCATTATCGATAAAATATTAAAATATAACTGAGTTTTACATCCTCTAATCAGTAAATGTTGTCTGTACAAAGTGAAAGTTAGAATATGGCTGCCAAGCGCAGCGTCACAGCGAGTTCAAGCGTGCATCTGTCGCGCCTCTCTGCTCTTCCCTCCGACTCCACGTCTACCGCAAATTCAGACAACAGAGATTGGCTGAGCCCCGGATGGAACAGCGCTCTAGGTGACATCTGCTGCTGATTCGGACGCAACCCCGGCCACTTCTATTAGTCAGTGTTGCCCATTCGTAGGTTAGCTTCGCCTGTAAAATATCACATGATGAAATATTCTTCAGGTAAGTTGGCAACATTGAACCGCAATTGATGTTACCAGTGTTGTCAACTTCTATTTGTAGGTTAGCTTCGCCTGTAAAATATCACATGGTGAAATATTCTTCAGGTGAGTTGGCAACATTGAATCGCAATTGATGTTACCAGTGTTGTCAACTTCTATTTGTAGGTTAGCTTCGCCTGTAAAATATCACATGGTGAAATATTTTTGAGGTGAGTTGGCAATATTGAATCGCAATTGATGTTGCCAGAGTTGCCAATTCCCATTCGTAGGTTAGCTTCGCCTGTAAAATAATATGTGGTGAAATATTCTTGGGGTGAGTTGGCAACACTGAACCGCAATTGATGGCACTCAACCCGTGCACCTCCACTAGTCAGTGTTGCCAACTCCCATTCGTAGGTTATCTTTGCTTGTAAAATATCATATGGTGAAATATTCTTGGGGTAAGTTGGCAACACTGATCGCCAATTGATGGCGCTCAACTAAGCTGATTACACTAATTAGTATTGCTAACTCTTATTCGTAGGTTAGCTTCGCCTGTAAAATATCACATGGTGAAATATTCTTGAGGTGAGTTGGCAACACTGATCGCCAATTGATGCTGGTGAACCCGGCTACCTCCACTAATCAGTGTTGCCAACTCCCATTTGTAGGTTAGCTTCGCTTGTAAAATATCACATGGTGAAATATTCTTGGGGTGAGTTGGCAACACTGCGAGAAAGCCTCAAGCGTTGCCAACTCCTTGTTTGAGGTTAGGTTAGACCCAAAAACAAAAACCTTGGTGATTTTTTCAAGTGAGGAGTTAGCAACACTGCGAGCGCCACCGAGCGCCATTTTCGGGCGTGGAACCGGGGACACTGTACTACTCTGTAGGTTAGCTTCGCCTGTAAAATATCACATGGTAAAATATTCTTGAGGTGAGTTAGCAACACTAAACCGCAATTGATGTTGCCAGTGTTGCCAACTCCCATTTGTAGGTTAGCTTCGCCTGTAAAATATCACATAGTGAAATATTCTTGGGGTGAGCTAGCAACACTGCAAGAAAATAAGGCTCATGCCTTACGAGAGCAAACCGTTAACATACACCGTAAAAGGCTACGCCTCGCTCGAGCTGGCAACACTGCAAGAAAATGAGGCTCGGTGAGATTCGCAGTATTGCCAGCTTTTTGCTTTAAATTAGGTTAGACCGAGATAAAAACCTTGGTGATTTTTTCGAGTAAGGGGTTGGCAACACTGCGAGCCTCACCGAGCCTCATTTTCGGGCGTGGAACCGGGGACACTGTACTACTTACAAAGAAAATGAAAAATGAAAATCGTATCAATTTACCTCGGTCTCCCTTACTTAAGTATAGTTTGTATTCTATAAACACCGATTTTTATCCAATATGTAATACAAATTAATTCACTTTTTCTGTGAAATATACAAAAAAATCTTCACATTTGTATTAATACAATAAACGCATTTAAACACATTTCATCTAAGCTCCTATCTTAATACCTTATCATCACAAAAACATCTGAATAATGTAGCATTTGAAACAAAAGGCAACACATTAAATATGTAAATCATGGGATAAGAATAACATACACAAGTAATGGATTTACTGTTGTCTACTTTTTGCGCCAAATGTTTTCATGCATTTTCCTTGCAACAAAAATTTGATGAATTACAAACTTACTCAGGAGCAGAATTGTCATTACTTTAGTAACAAAATGAACATTTCTGGATGATGCTAAGGCACGCGCCATTTATTTCGACTTTCCCTGATTAAATGCATTAATTAATTCCATCCTAATGGGATTTCCGACCACAATCTCGTAAGCTGCTTGCTTCGTCGAAGCGTTTTGCTTAGGAAAGCAATTAAACACTCCCAAACTTCAAACTTTTGATGAAGATTTTGGGTGATTGTGAACTTCTATTAGAATTGATGTTTTTGTTAACGTTCCAATTATTTTCCTTCATTTCAATGTCGATAGGCAAGACCTATGTTAATACAGGTTGATGCGTTAGAAAGAATTCCGTAATATCAACAATTAGAATTAGTTACTCAGCAAACATTTGCTCGAGTATTAAAATTTTGAGTAGAAGAAAAGTTGCAAGGAGAATAATCTATGACCAAATAGTCATGTAAAGTTAATCAAAAACTGTCCTCACTATTAAATATTTACAGCAAATAATTTTACATTTAAAAAAGTATGCATTATGTTGGTGACTTCATATTGTTTGAAATGCGATAGTAACATTTTTCATTTATATCTTTACTTGTTTTGTCGTTACGTTGTCGTTTCTGAAAACACAATGTGCTCAAAATATTTCCTTTTTGTAACATAATATTTACTCTTCGCAATAGAACAGAACAGATGTCAAATTTGTATACGGTCCGTCACCTTCCCATATTAATTTCAATGACCTAGGAAATATTTGCAAGTTGGTTATTTAAAGTCGTTTTCTTATCAAGAGAAACCAATGACCAATATCAGGAGATGACATGAATGTCATAAAATCTAATAATCTCAGTTTGTTATTGCATTTAAAAACAGGAATCCTTTGATTCTTTCCCAGTTGGACAGACATGTAACTTGCAGAATGTGTGGTCACTGTAAACTCCTCCTTAATAAGCTGTTAAGAAAATAAAAATAACTTAAAATATTATGATTTTTCTTTCTTTCCAAATCTGTGTATTGTGATGCAGAAGTAGAGCGCACATTGGGTATAAGTTTTGAAGAAAGATACATATATTTTTCTTATTTGCTTTATACACAAAATATGGTTGTCTTCGGTGTTTGGATGTATGGACAACAACATAAAGACTGAAAATTTGGTCAAATAGGGACGATGTTGGTTGAAAGTGTGTTGGATATTCACTCATTAAACACGAATGCTTTTTCTAGAAACATGATCATCCTACATCTTTAGACCACTACAATGAAGGCTTCAAATACCTCTTATTCTTTCTGTATATTCATATTTTCATTAATAAAAAATAGGACACTTCATTTGTTATAGATGTTTAATTATGCCTGCACTGTCAAAAAAGGAGCAAATGGATAGGATTTTACAATAAATTTCTCTCTCAATGTTATAAAAAAAGAAATAGGTCATTTTGAAAGTTCAAAAGATTAAACACATGGCTGTACTGAGAAGACTAATTGAAAATTGGTAGATAACATAATAATGGGTTTGAGTCTTGATCGGAGCACAAGTGTTCCTTTGTGATTGTCTCTTCGTTCATTTCATATAACCAGCATTAATTCTCATCGTCGCGACTAGCCAGAAGGGACGAAAAAGCGACCAACATTTAAAGAACCTTACGACTAAACCATGTGTGTAGCATTTAGATTCTTAAGGAAATCAGGAACATAATGCATACTTTATTAATTATGTTATATAAAAAAGAAATATTTCAGAATTTTAAATTTACCTTGTACTTCAGCTTCTTTTCTCACGCTCTGCTATGTCGTTCCATGTATGTCAACTTCAACTCGAATTTCTAATTTCTTACTATGTAATTATCATTGCAATACTCGTAATATACGCATTTGGATGCTGTAGTAATACATTATTAGAAAACTTATTAAAATATTTTAATGAAAAAGGATAAAACGCAGACATATGAACCGAATAAGAAAGAATATTATACTAATAATTAAGTACCCGTATTTTTGCAATCTGTATTTGAGAAAGATAGATAGCGGAAAGAGAAAAAACTTTTTTAAAAAAAATTAATGCTTCGCAAGGCAAAGACCGTATATCTCCAACCAGAAGTAAGAACTGCCATAACCACTCCACAGAAAATTTTCCGCTTCGTTGTTTTGAGCTTTCTCGAGTTCACAGATCTGGCAAGTACGCAACTCTCTTCACAGGGCTTTCCCGATGGCGTAGTGGTAACGCTCTCGCCTCGTAATAAAGAGGTCCCGGGTTCCATCTCCGGTGGAGTTACATAGAGGTTCGGATCCCACTTTAAACTCTATATTCACTCGCGATTAACAAAGGTGTGCATTAAGTAAATATAAACAAACAAACTTTTTGATTCTACACTCAGAGAACTAAATGCATCATATCGATTGATGCACCAGAATGCATCGATTGATGCACTAAAATTTGTTTTATGGCTTCTTCAAAGAATGAGATTCACATTTGATGCATTTGGGTGCATTTTTGTATGTCGTGAAAGAAACACCAAAGTGCATCATTTGATACAAGTGAGGATTTATTTCAGTCGAGATGCACTTCAATGAATCACTTGATGCGTTTTGATGCACGTTGATGTGTTCTGATGCACCTTCCTGCATCTTTTTTGATGATGCACTTAAACGTTTCGTCTGAGCTACATAAACTCTGTAGCTCAGACCAAACGTTTAAGTGCATCATCCAAAGAGATGCAGAAAGCTGCATCAGGGAACATCAACTAATGCATTGAAGTGCATCTCGACTGAAATAAATCCTCACTTGAATCAAATGATGCACTTTGGTGTTTCTTTCACGACATACAAAAATGCACCCAAATGCATCAAATGTGAATCTGATTCTTTGAAGAAGCCATAAAACACACTTTAGTGCATCAATCGATGCATTCTGGTACATCAATCGATATTATGCATTTAGTTTTCTGTGTGTATTCACGGATTAGAATTAGCGACACGAGGCTGCATTAAGGGAACTCCGGGAATATGGAATTTGGGGGAAGACGAAAGTTGTGTAATATATCATTCATCTGCAATTTGATGGCAACTATTTCCACGGTCTAGCTTGGAGGCATCCAGTGTGAAGTTTGATGTCAATATTCCTTTTTATATCGAGTTAAATCACGTGGTAAGTACAAGTATTATAATATTTCCTTGTCCATACTTAAGGTTTAGCACACGATGTATCTCACAAAGCTTATTCTAGGCCTGATATTTTGCGTCATTTTCTTTGTGAACACTTGGTAGCTTGGGGCAATGTGAAGGGCTCCGTATAACAAAAATAAATCGTGGCGACAACTTCCCCCAACCTTTGGGGGAAGATGAAAGTTAACTATAGAATTTTAGTTAATTACGTATTTCTGCAATTGATATTTAAATAATTAAAGCTGAGATACAAAATACAGGGTGTCCGAGCTAGAGGTATACTAATTTAACTACTTATAATGCAAAAACTACTACTTATATTGTCTCTTAGTGAAGCTTAGTCGATAGACAATCGATTCAAGATTTTAGTAGTCTACTTGTATGATCAATATTGCCGAATGAAACGTTTCCTGAGCGCTGGATCGGAAGAAAGGGCACAACTGCCTGGCCACCGAGATCCCCAGATTTGACACCATTAGACTTTCTTGCATGGAGCTTCATTAAAGGTGTTGTATACAAGAGGACCGTTCACGATTTTGGGTGATTTGAGACAGCGTATCATTGAAGCGGTTGCGCTAATAACGCCTCACAAGCTGGTCAACGCTTATCACGAGCTTGAGTATCTTTGGATATCTGTCGAGCTCCGTATGGTGCCCACATTGAGATTTAACAGGGTACATAAAATCATTCTGAGTTACTATGTATGTACAAAACCTAGACAAGGAAGTTAATAAACTTTACAGATGCTAAATAATATGTGTGTATTTTTGTATACCACTAGCCCGGACACCCTGTATTTATTCATTGATACATAAATTTAATTCAGAGTATTATGTGCATTTTATTGTAGTTAATTCATTTAAAGTTCATGTAATAAATAATTGAAATGCATATCAATACCGAAGATTAGACAGGTAGACATAAACAATCGTCTGAAGTACTGACAACACGCGATAAAAAGGAAGAAGAATATGTCTATGTACAGTCACTGGCAAAACCTAACTCTATGGCGATAAGTAGATTTTAATAGCATATTTTCAAGTTTTGTCACCGCCGTAGAGTTAGTCAAGACACATAACGAGTTGCAGGATCGCGAGTATTTCAGTATCTAGGTGTTCAATTTTTATTGACGGCGACTGTACATATCGTAATGACATGGTTTTTAAATTATTCTTCCGTATCGATGTTGGAGAGCGTCTAGCTATCAACTCACAACATAGTGTAGTATAGTTCTGGGACTGACCTCCGCGGCTGCATGGTTAGCACATCTCACTACGACGTCAGGGGTCCCGGGTGCGAATCCCGGTCTGGGCATGTGTGTTTTTTGTGAGTGTCCCTTCATCAATTTCATTATATCACTCATTGATTGATTGTTTGAATTATTGTTTAAGTCCACTTTATGCACAGAAAGGCTAATCGGGACTGGACCTACAGTTTAAAGTGGAATCCGGACCACCGGGTATCGAACCCGGGACCTCTTGATTACATAGGGATGACGTTACCACTACACATATCAGTCATCTTCGCGTTTAGCTAAAAGTGGTAGAAAAAGCGAAGAACATTAAACCAAATCAATCAATCAATCAATGGGTTGGAATCCCGATCTGGACAGAGGTTCCTTTGTGAGTGTAACTTCATCTAATCATCGTTCGTCATCATCTTCACGATTAGCCAAAATCGACAGAAAGGTTGCGTAAGGTCAAAAAAAGGTAAAGTGCTCCCCTGTGCTTAGAACCACGCCATGAAGGCGTATAGGGGGTGTGGGGGTAACGCCCCACACTTTCTTGATCCGGTCATGAGTGGGGGTGATGTGATCAGCATCACGCCCCTGACCGCCTTTACCCCTAAGGGTTTCCCCCAGGTACCCATGCCATTCGACGCTGGGTGGGCGCCGGGGCCGCTTCCAACGTTAGAAAAGTTCCCGGATTTGAACCGGCCGGGGATCGAACCCTGGACCTTGAGCATGGTAGTGAGACGCGTTACCGACTGAGCCACCGCGTAAAATAAGTAAAACACAATTCAGGTAGCTCGATTTCGTATGAGGAAGTAAATATACACCTTCAAAGTTACTATGTGACACCGTAGTTCATAATCTTTCCCAGTTTCTGGAGGTGGATTTGCATGTATATTAGATCATGGCCGTTACCTTGTTTCTCTCTCAGATAAGCTCCGGATCCTTAATGAAGAAGTGAAGGTGGACCGTGACGTCGACGAAGCGAGTGTCTCACCGACAGCATGGTAATCTGTAACTCTCTCAGGGCGAGCAATGGCTTATTGATAAACGGATATGAATTTCTCTCGGTGAATTTGTTGGTCAAATGAGGTGAAGGGTTGATAACGTTTTGCGAAAACAAGCTTACCATGTTCCCCTACGATGTAAACTCTCGGCCGCCTAATCTACGCTTCCAACATTGATGCTGTCACTCAGAAGGGATATCACCAAGGCCAAAGCCGAAATGTAAGGGAGGCGGGTGAACCATAGCTTACCCATGCCGTACGAGAAACTTACTTCCCTGAGTGGGCCACAATATTTTTTATCACTAAAATTCAAGAAACCGTTTTGTTATTGAATCAGTGGTTCCTGTGTTGTTTATATACGTGCAGTCATATATTAATTATAATAAATTTAAAAAAATATATCATAATTACTAACCAATTATTGAATGAGTGTCAGTCACATATTTTAATTCACTAAACCTCAATAAACCATATATATATATAAAATGATGCAAAATTAATATGATTATTATTTTTTATTAATGATGATACTGGCAGCAGCCAATAGAACGAAGTTCACGTAGTACTTCTTCCCTCCGCGCCGTGTCTCTCGGCACCACAGCTGTTGTCTCGTTGGTCTGCGGCGTAATCTGCGATCCCCACCTCCCTTGCCAGAACTAGGACCCACCGCCGTAAGAGTAGAAAAGACCTATAGTGTTGGAAGGAAGTGTATTTACTGGGAGGTAACTTAGGTATCAAACTAACATGTGGTATACGTGAGAAGCACCGGTTCCGTTTCATGGCGCACATACAGCAGTGTTGCCACTATTAAATTTCCAACCCACGTACATACATAGAGCCCTAAATAGTGTTTACACTCTTTGAACGTCAATAACAAGAACAATAATAACAACAAGCACGAACTTTTTTGGTGTCACATACCTTAAAGTTATAGATTTTCAAAATGACCACCATTGGCAGTAATACGTACATTATATGCAATCCGAACAGATCGATAAACAGCAGATACGGTTTCTGCAGGAAGAAAAGCATAGGTTGTTTGAATTGCATGTCCCACGTCATACGGTGTCTTTGGTTTTGTGGCGTGCACAGCATTCATCACAGTTCTCCACAGGTAGTAATTTAACTACGTTAAATCAGGAGATCTGGATGGATATTCGACTCTTCTTACGTTTCTCGAAAAATACAATTTCTCAACTCTGCCATTTTGTGTACACTAATGACAACAGCTTGACAGGCTGTGACGGTATTAAAAACAAAAGAAGGCCTACATGCTCTCACACATGCTCAACATAGACACTGCAGCTTCAAATGCAAAATGTCTTGTCAAGTTATCTTTAATAGTTTCTCTGTTATTAAAGTTCAAAGAGTGTAAACATTATTTTGGGACAGACTGTGGATATAATATATGTGAAAGTATATTTTGAGTATCAACATTTGTAGACCGCCAAATGGTGGTACTAACTTGAAGGTGTTTCGTTTCTCTCCACCATTCATCAACAATGCATGATAGCTAACACGTGAAAATACCAAACCCTATTCCAGAGGAGTCCTAGCCGCATTTCTAAATCCCCTTCGTGCATCAGCATCTTGATGACACCTAATATAAATAATATCATCATTTGTTTCTCACACTCGACAATAACTGGAGGGCGTATGGGCATGATTGAGACATCAATGTCGGAACGTTCTTATGCAGAATACTCTGGGTACTCTTCTAATGCGACTCCTGCTCCAAGAACTGCACCACACGAGTCTTTCGGATGTAAGAAGTTGGGAAGTAAGTCTTCCATGCCTGAAAGAAAATATTATCAGAACATGTCAACATAACGCTGTAGATAAAGGAAATATCTCATTTTCTTACCCGTTCAACTTGTTTATGCCAAAAATTCAACACAGAGATTTTTATTATATTTTGCAGAGATGGAAAGAATTGAACGATCAAATAAATATTTGCATTATTAGCAATAATGGCTCCTAGCATGACTTCAAAGTATTGGAGAAAATACTCATGCAACTAACTTCTGTTCATTTTAATAAACTTTATATTGTTTTACATAATTCTTCAAATAGAGGAAAATATAATTTCCAGTTCTTTGACATGATCTCTTATATCTTCCTATTACCGTGTCGGGAACAAGGAACTACAATAGAGTACATGAAACTTGAAGAAGATAGTACTATTTAATTATTTCATTTGAGTGATTGATGGATGAGGACAATCTTATCAGCAATTTTCCGAATTCAATCGAGAATAATGTACACTCCTATTTTATTTCCCCACGTTGATCGTAGCGATGAGTATTCGTGTATAATTGATGCAACACGCAAAGGAAGAGATGTACGCGTATTTGGGACTAGAAACCAAGGCTTCTAGTTTCGCTTAGAGCTACGCTTAGAGCTAACCAATAGGCAACATAGCCTGACTTAGATGACATGTATTATCAACCAAACAAAACAGAATTATATATGTATATATGTATGTATGTATGTATGTATGTATGCCGGACCCCGTGGCGGAGTGGTTATCACATCGCGCTACGATGCGAGGGGTCCCGGGTTCGAATCCCGGCCTGGGCATGGATGTTTGTGAGTGTCCATTCATCAATTTCATCATATCATGACTCATCCCATCATCCTAAATTAGCCAAAAGTGGCACAAAAGCGAAGCAAAATAAAGCAAATAAATCAATCAATCAATGTATGTATGTATGTATCTATACATATGTGTGTATGTATGTATGTATGTATGTATGTATTGATTGAATGATTGATGTAGTTTATTTTACTTCGCGTTTTGTGCCTCTTGGCTAATTTGCGAAGATGGGGATGAGTGATGAAATTATGAAATTGATGAATGGACATTCACAAACAACCAAGCCCGAGCGAGATTCGAACCCGGGACCCTTGGCGTCTCAGCGCGATGTGCTAACCACAGGAAAGCCCCTATGCGGAAGCTTCTCCCATCACACTTTATTCACTCATATCATTTCATTCATATTTGAATTTCAGGACTTTTCAGGACAGACAATCACAAACATCCATGTCTGAGCCAGGATCAGAACCCGGGACCCCTGGCGTCGTAGCGCGATGTGCTAACCACTCCGCCACAGGGGCCGACAACCACTCGGCCACAGGGTACGGCGTATGTATGTATGTGTGTGTGTGTATATATATATGTATAAGAAAGGTGAAGTGCTCTCCCCTGTGCTTAGCACCACGCCATGAAGGCGTATACACTTTCTTGATCCGGTCGTGAGTGGGGGTGATGTGATCAGCATCACGCCCCTGACCGCCTTTACCCCCCAGGGTTTCCCCCAGGTACCCATGTCATTCGACGCTTGGTGGGCGTCGGGGCCGCTTCCAACGTTAGAAAAGTTCCCGGATTTGAACCGGCGGCCGGGGATCGAACCCGGGACCTTTAGCATGGTAGTATATATATATATATATATATATATATATATATATAGTGTGTGTGTAAACAAACTTAATATTCAATTTTGCGTGTGTGTGCGTTTGCATCTAAATGATGTTGACAGTCTAAATATTAAGCACAAAAGATGTACATAAACATATATCTTTATCAATATTAAAGGGATATACTCGAAGTTTCTCTCAGAGGTATTGTTGGTGAACAGCAGGAATAACTTTAAACACAGTGTTCCAAGAGTATGGGAAAACCGGAATATTTCATGAAGAGTTTAATTTATTCCTTAACGTCCCCCAAATTGTCTGTAAAGAAAAGTTCATTAACACATTCGGCGTTTGTCTTCAAAATCAAATCGAGTCTTCTCTGTTCCAAATTGCTTTTCCTTTCAACATGCACTCCGTGATGTAAACTTAATTTCCTCAGTTTTGCTTCCGGAAAATTTTCATTTCAATTTCCCTTATCCGGTTTCTGGCTTTCGATGATTGTAAATAAAACAGTTGCTCTAAGCTTACCCAATGTTGATCCATGAAGGAACAAAACCAATTTGCATTGTTACTCCGCTACCTTTACAAAATGAATGGGAGGACAACAAGAACAATTATAATCTGTATGGGATGGCTGCCTAAGCTAAAGAGTTAGTATATTCTAAGAGAAAAAATCCACTACATTATATTTAGTTATTTCTATAGCATTCCACTGCATGCGCAGAAATTGTGACCATAATCTATTTTCGAACGAAGGAGAAAATATGCTGAAAGTCAATGCTGACACTTAATCCAAATGTTCATTCAAATGGCATCCAACTGCAAAGTACTCGTAAACAAAAATGAATCTTTAAGAGTTATAACGACCCATAAATTTCCGTCTTAACATTGATGGATTTGTTTTGATTTCAAGGCGGCATTCCTTGAAATACTAAATCGGAAATGAACGACATAAAACGGACTCCGGTTTTACGACTGTTAGTTACAAAGACAAGAATTCCAAACATAGAAAATGTTCCGGTGTCCTTTCGTTCCCTTGGTGAGAAACAAAGGTATTCATAGACCTGGGTTGCTGAAGGAATACTATAACATCGGAGTGACTTTTCGCAGTTGAAATATTTACAAAGGAGAAAACTTTTAACTATGAGAATAGTAATTATTATTTTCGAGGTTAGTAGCTAAAACGGTAGTGAGATACGTTCACCATTTATCATAAAAACGACCTAGATTGTCGAGCGTGTTTAGTGCTTACCCACACTTAATGTTATAATTGAATTTAATTGAATCTAATAACCTTTAAGTTCTTACTAATTCGGTTATTTTGCGTCACTTTTCTACCTGTTGGGTTAATCGCAACTACGAGAATGAATGATGAAGTAATTAAATGGATGATAAGACAAACATATATCTTATCCAGGGTTAAAACCTGCGACCTTTGGCTTGGTAGTTCCTTATCGTAACCACTCCTCCACGGAGGCCGATATTCATATAAAAATCATACATTTTCATTTTCCCGATTAGCCTAAAGAGAAGAGAAGGACCTAAAATAAAACGAGCAAATATATTATGTATTCTTTAAAGAAAGATGTAACTCAATTGATGGAGAATGTATCCTGTTATTTGGAAACATGGGAAGGTATGTACTACATATGCACTAATCATATTGCTTCTTGTACGGCCATGATCGAAAATTTGTGGAGCATTATCTCTGCACCCACTGCTTGTCTTCCTGACTCAGGTGTGCTTTTACAACTTCACTCTAGTAGATAAGATTTATTTATTTATAATAGATCCCAGCTGGCTAGCCTATTTATAGTGCTCTATTGTAGGCTGAACGGTCTCTATACACTCCTCCATTTACGTTGGCCGATGAACCCGAATGCGCGGTACATATAGTGGAGAACCACGTGACTGCGACAGCCAATCCTCGTCCCTTGACCTCTCCGATGACGCCTTGTAATCAAGGGGTCCCAGGTTCTATACCGGGTGGAGGCACATCGTGGTTTGGATCGCACTTTAAACTGTAGGTCCAGTCCCGATTAGCCTTTCTGTGCATAAAGTGGACTTAAAACAACAATTCAATCAATGAATGAATTCAATCAATCAACCTCGTCCCTTGTATAGATGCTCCTTCTATCGAAAACGTGGCCACTAGGAATTCTTGCAACGTCGTTGGTCTGTCTCCGGCAGTGTTTCTCTGTCTTTGCGGCCATGGGCCATCATCGTATGTGGCAAGCTACGTATTTACATAATATAATTAAAATATAGCATGTTCGAAGAAAACATTCAGCAATGCCTTTTTAAAGTTTGTACGTACAGGCTCATAACAAAAAATATCAATGATTTTGCTTTAACTTAGTTACGTTAAAAGTGTTGCAAGCTCTCCAGACCGGAGAAGTTGACAGTTGATGTTTTCGCTCTCTGACAATGACACAATTATTTTTGCTCATGGTGTGTTTTAGAAGGAAGATCATCAAATGTTGCGGCTGATAATATGTTGGAGAAAGAGCAAAATAATTTACGTGTAGTGTTTTAATCGAATGGGAAAACAAGGAACTGGAATAAGTGATTTATTTCCAAGTAAATTTTCCACCCACTTCCTTAACTCTTTCCATCTTCCTCTCGTCGCAATTAACGTTATGCAAAAACTTGTATAACATAACAGCTCTCAAATTATTGGCAAACCGTTTTAAATAAGCCTCGGTTAGTACTTTTGGAGCTAAATTTACCGTTTCATCACCAATAATCATATTAATACCAACCTCAGATGAAAATTCTGAATAAACACCTGATTAATGGTGCAAGAAAGCTACTTTAGCTAAGTCAACAAAGCAGAAACTACATGACATGAGTCTTCCTTCGTGACTACAAGAACTTTAGTCACCACCGCCTCATAAACATTTCTTTATTGTCTTTGTTAGAATAGTAAGATGATTTATTTTGTCTTCAATTTTATTCCCTCAATTTATTACATCTAATACATATCTTGAGAAGCTACAAACTTCCTTCTACAAAAATTACTAAAATGAGTTCCATTTCCATGTTCCTTATTTGATTTGGACTAATGGGTTACATTACTTAATGCTGTCTCTGGTAATTCTGTACCTTGTGCCTATAAATTAGATAAGAAACGATTGCGCCTTCCTCTCTTAAAATCAATGCTTCTTTTTCCGTTGTTTCTTTCCTCATTAAAACAGATTGCTTGAACGTAGACTTAAAGCTAGCTGAAATTAAATGTTGAATATATAACCAAGGTTTCAGCCAGTGAACAAATGAAAGAAAATTAATGCATGAGGTTAGTTTTAAATATATAAGCGTTCCTTGCAGATTTTCAATTCTTTCCAATCTATATAATGCAGAGAAACGTAGACAGTTACCAAACCTAGAATTCGTCAAATTGTTGCTCTACATTCGTTACAGATTTCAGATTGAAATTTCAGGTTTTAGAATTATTGTCAAATTGATTTATTTGTATTGTTAAATAATACACGACAGTTTGAATTTGCAATTACAGTGGATCTCCTTACCTATTTACTACCGATAATACTCTATAATGTTTTCGAGAATATGATCCATATAATTATTACATTATTGAAAACAGGCAATTAGGAATTAGCAATAAGAAAATACAGAACAAATAGCAATCGAGTTGACAATATTGAACCTCAGCATGCTCGTAACCGTTTTCTCCAATTTCCTATCAGGTACCATTTACAAAACTTGCATTGCAGATAACTTCAAGTTTCAATCCTAATATTCCCACACTTTATTTTTGTATTTTGGTTAGATAGTGTTGCTTTTCTGCTACTTTTGGCGACTCACGACGATGAGGATGAGTAATGATTAGATTAAATAGATGAAGTTAGCGACCCATTCCCGTTAACTTCCGTGGCGAGATCGAGTCGACCACTTAACACCTCGGCCACCGACTCGGCATCATTTTACTTCGAGAGTACCATGTTACATCTACAGTAGAGTATTGCAATGAGCGTTTCTTGCTCGACCGGCAAATAGTTCGCACGGACGACGCTAGATAGCGTTAGGAACTGACAGCTCTTCGATCACCATGACGTCACGAGCGAATTTCGCTCAAACAGGCAAAACGATCAGTATACGCTCGAAACCCAGTAGTTCACGTGTAACCGTAATTTTTCTCAGGTATTGTCCCTTCAAACATGGATCGTGAAATGAAAGACGCAGTGAAATTGAAACTGAAGTGAACATAGTCATCATTTTCATGTTAAAATGTAATTTAGTCCATCTTTACAACACATAGCAATGTATGAAAATGAAAGATGATTATGGGCTGAAACAACCAGGACGGAGTTTTAGGCATATATTTGTACGATTATTGTCCCATTAAAAATATATTTGATATTCTATATATTCGAGCGAATTACGCTCGAGCGTGGGAGATTCGATCGAGTATTTTCGAGCCAAAGTGGTCCAATGCAGTACTCTAATCTACAGGGTTTTTATTTCCCTTATAAAATATTAACGGTTGTGAATAACCTTTTTATTTTAGAAATGTTAACAACAAAACCATAATTTATTTCCAGTTTAAATACGGAGAGCCATATATTTTTTTGCTGTTTTTCCTGTTCTCTAATTGATCAAGCCGGCCCCCGTGGCGGAGTGGTTAGCACATCGTGCTACGCCGCCAGGAGTCTTGGGTTCGAATCCTGGCCTGCGCATGGATGTTTATGACTGTCCATTCATCAATTTCATCACATCATCACTCATCCCCATCTTCGAAAATTAGCCAAAAGTTTCAAAAAAGCGAAGTAAAATCAATCAATCAATCAATTTATTTGATCGTAGTTAGTATCTCAGATGCACGTGATTTTATGATTCATCAAGTTAGATGGGCTACTTTCATTAGAATAAGAAACTTATCCTTATCACTAACCCTTACTCTACAACACTCACACAGGGCGTTCATAAGAAGACGGAACATTTTGAAGTGTTTGATTTGATTTGATATTTGTTATTTAGCGCCGCTCTCTTGCCACTTTTGGATAATTGCGACGATGACGATAAGTGATGATGTGATGAAATTGATGAAGAGACACTCACAAAAAACACGCATGCCCAGGCGGTTCCATGGCGTCTTAGAGTGCTGTGCTAACCACTTCGCCATGGTGGTCGAGTAGTTTATTATATATATGTGCTAGTATGTACATGTGATCTCATACAGCACACAAATGCCCAAGAGACATCTAACGTGATACTAATAACGGTATTTATAACTTTTTTTTTAGTAACGGCAAGAAAGAAGCCATCAACCCGCTACGTGTTCACACGTGCAAAACTACTATAAGTTATATATTATCTAGAAAAAGATAACAATCAATTACGTTTTTACGTAACGGCAACTGTATCTGTAATATTTTGAACGAAGTAGCTGTAATTGTAACTCAAGTACTTTTAAAAGGGATCTTTCAAAATACTGTGTCTGTTATACAATACACAATTATACAGGTGAATAAAGTAACTATTGTTAACCATCATTCATTAATTATTTATTATTACGTTAAATTTTACATTGTTTTCTTCTGGTTTAAAAACATTTGTTTTCCAGAATATCACATGCAAATGAAGGGAATGTAATCAATAAAAAATATTAGTTAAGATGGTGAAAATCTTCATGAAATGAAAGAATATGCATTCTACTCTGCTAATAACTTCTCTCTGTATATTTATTTCTCTTTTTATTTAAATAGGAACGACTAACACAGCTTTTGACAGTAAAACTTGTTTGGGTCAACTGTTAGGTTAAGGCTTGAAGTTTGCTTCATAAAAGTTTCCCTTATGCAAGAGAACACCATGAGAAAGTTTAAAAGACGTCAAAGTGGCATTTCCTCATTTTCTCAGTTTCGTAACACCAATGCAAAACCAATTAACAGGACAATGTACAAATGAGCGTTTGAACAAACGAGTAACAAAGCATGCAGGCCCTGGACGCGTAACCACAACTTCTCCCCAGGCCATAGAGGTAACAGAATATCCGGGCTTTTGAAACAACGGGGCCCGCTGGCCGTTTCCGGGCTGTCATTTCCATTATTCACGGTTGTTTGCAAGCAAGGACATTTTTATTTTTCCTCTGTTGGTAAAGTAGTCCAGCTAGACCATTGTTATTATAACTCGTTTGGCGATTCCTTTACCTGTGTAGGAAACATAACTTCTTGGTAACTCCATCAAAGGGTAAGAACGTTTTGCAACTATCCTAATTATTTTAATTGGAGAATTGAAGCAAGGTCCAGAAATATCTTATGATGTGACGCTCCTTCATAGCGGTGGATATTGTTTATAATTCATACTGAAACTCAACAGTTAGTTCCATGGTTAGGTTTTTATTTTTACTTCACCCTATCGTAGGTAAAAAAGGTAACACCACGTTTATATTACAATAAACTTAGTAGAAACATATTTTTTTAAAAGACTGTAATGGATAATAACTTTATCCATTATATGTTGAACCTGCGAACTCAAACCTATCCCACAAGCTTCTAGCGTATATTGCTACCTTGTACGTCAACAATTGTTTTCGGTGTTGCCTTGTGCAATGTTCATTATTTATCTGTAACAACTGATGTTCTAAATTATGGTTTAATTATGGAATGTAATTAATACGTAGCTTGTGTGCAAGAAAAATGGTTGACTGTAATGAGACAATTAATTATTTTGCAAAACAAAGATCAAAACCGTGATTGTGTATTCTAAATTTGTGTTATTTTGTAGTGAAACTCTTGACGTCTATTTCAGTGAACAATTCTATTCTCATTACACATTTTTAACTTCTGAAGGATTGCCGCCTTCAAGTATCTGAGAGTATCTCTTAACGCGAGAACAACAAATATTCTTGTGATATGAAATGTAACTAATCTTTTAATGACAAGAAACTCTCGTTAAGTGTTTTTTTCTTCCTCTCCCTTCTCCTCCTGTTGTTGCAAGATTTTCTTCGAGAATAATTAACTGACAAAGGATCATTCTGCTGTATTGGAGAATAATGACTCTTCGAAACCGTCGTTCGGCACACAATCAATCTTGAAATGGCGCCTCCCCTGAAGACTTTCAAAAACTAATTAATTACTATGTATCACTAACCTTCCGCAATAAATGTCACGTAATGAAATTGAACTCTATGGACACCCAGTGCAGTAAAAATTGTAAACCCATGTATTGTTGGTAACCAACAAACTCTCGATCAACAATATAGTGGAGATTGAAAGGAAGTTGTGTGCGTGTTAATATTTTAAATTTAATGTAGCAATAAATATAAGGTATACAATTCTGATAATTCATCAATAGGTATGTTAGAGTAGAGTGAAAAATGTCTTAACTTCTACGAATTAAACATTTCTCTTGGGAAACCTTAATTGGAGCTTAAGTTTCTAAGACACATGTATCATTTGGAAAAAAAGAAAGGAGATTGTGTAAAACTTTAACGCAGGGCTAACAATTAAATGACATGATCTTCATTACATTTGTATTTTTGTTATTTTTACGTCACTCTTCATCCAGTGTTGGCTTGGGTCTCGTCAACGAACATTCTGGTTTCAACAGCTGGCAGGGCGTAGGTATGTATCTGTCGCTTTGTTAATTTAATCTAATCATCAGTCTTTCTCATCACCGTAATTGATAAAAAGTGGCAAAACAGGCTCAAAATAAGAAAATAGAAATACAAAAAATAAATCTTGTCATTGTAGTGTCTGGTTGAAGTTACAAAAGCTGGCAATTAGAAACATTTAGAAATTCATCATTGTGCTACCTACGTGATAATACAATCATTAATGTTATCATATTAAAGTTTTCTTACTTTTGTAGTGGTTGGTGATAAGACTCATTTCAAGGACTCGAAATTTCATGTGGGTATCTAAGTCATCTAAGGTTGTTTTGATGGTAAACATGTGTATTAGGAAAGGGAAGATTTGCAATAGAGGTTCCGTTACGGGTGTAAAAATACAGTTTACACAATATTGTAATGGACAACCGTGTAACCCGCACATAAATTAATAATTTTTGTAGGTTCACCGTGTTCATATATATGGAAGATTCATAATCTGCAAGCCTCCCCGATGGCGTAGTGTAAAGTTGTCGCCTTGTAATCAACGGGTCACAGGTTAGATACTCGGTGGAGGCGCATGATGGTTTGGATCCCTCTTTAAACTATAGATATTGTCCATGCCGGATCAAAAAGATGCAAATGGAGTCGTGTATAAGAAGTCATGATGATACCAGATTTGATCATGCTGTGAGTATTTTGTAGATAAATCTTTATCATACCTATTGCCAATTACTTCACCTTGTGCAACCCTACATCTCTGCTGACTTTATGGGTATATACTGTACCTGCAGAAAACTTCCAGAATAGCACTCAAAACCAAAGCGAAGACATCGTTTTCATCGTGGGGAAGCACACAAAAAGCCTGGCATTTTGTTTTTCATCAGCACAATTGGTACTCTTTGAGATGAAACTTATCCTTACAGGTATTATTGTCAATGCAACAATCAACCTAATACCTGCAAGAATGCTTTATCTCTTTGGCAACAATTATTGGAAACTTTTAATTAAAAGAGTAATTTTCCTTTTCATGAAACACAGAATCGGATTAGTGAATTTTGATAAGATTCTTACTTTCATTCATTAAATTTTATTTTAGAAAAATGTAGTAACATTTTTCCTATTATCCACCAATGAGACACAGTAACAGGTATAGATTGGGAAGTCTGTCTGCAGATTGTGTTCATACGAGGATGAGGATGTTTTCCTACGTGTGTATATATTGAAATTGACGTGTGTGTACCTTGACGTACATGATTGGCAAACAACGCTAATGAAACGCGTAATGTTACCTTTCACTGCACCACAAAGAAAGAACCATGTTACCAAAGTGCATTAACTCCCATATACACGAAGGAAAAATTCAATCCGTTTCCCATCCATCATTCTGCGTGTCACATCCATGTTATATGTTGAATGGAACTTCAAGAACCATGTCAGTTTAGATTTTGGCCTGATCTGAATGAAACATAGTTGAGGTCGCATCAAATCATGAGGATTTTTTGGGCTTATCTCGTCACTATAAAAACATGAATTTATGCATCAAGCTCTTTACGGCTAAACTTACATGTAATTTTGCCATGTAACACTCACAGGCATTATTTGGTGGCAAATATGCAACATCCCATGACTTCACAAAGTAACTCACCAATCGCATGATATAAATTAAAAGAACCTGGAAACCCTTGATCACAAGGTGACACGGTTACCACAATTATCATGTTATTACAAAATAACAATGTGATTCTTATTTAGTAACATCTTTGCTTTTATGGGGCGCAAAGAGACTGGGTATTTCGGTTCTTTACATGCTTGATGAGTATCAAATCAAAGTCAGCAAAGAATAATAAATATTAAATCTAATGTAAAACAGTTGTTTCAATTCAGTCATCAATAAATATTTCATTAACAGGTGTCAAGAAGTTCAAAACACAGTAAATTTCTGCTAGTCGGCTAAAATCATTATCCAATTATGAGTATCCATATATTTGTAAGAATCCATATTCTAATACACATAATTAAAAATATATTTCCTTTTTACTGCATCGCATCAAATATAAAAACCTGACAATTTTCTTTCTGCTCTGCCATCTGAGAGGCATACCATTTAGAGTGTATTTCCAACCACTGCTGAATTCCATATTCACTCCACAAGCCTTCTCGAAAGTTCAAGCACAGATCCCTAGTGACATTGGATCTGTCATGGAGGTAGACGCCCTCATTAAAGAATCTGAGAGACTTGTTGGATTAAGCGAAGGGGATGATGTGGATCTTGTCTTAGGTTAACTGACGTGGAAGAAAATTCAAGGATTCAATTCAAAATTATCAAGCCAGGATTCAATATCAAGGTAAATGGAATCGAAATGGGGGAGTTGTACAAGATCTATGGATATCTGCCAAGCAAAGCCTCTAATTGGATGTTTGTTGAAATGGTTTTTGCCTGTAGAAAACGAATGTCTTCTGTAAAATACTTCACCTTTCCTTGCAAGCATTCACGTTGCTGGAAACAAAGAAGTGACGAGTTTGGTAACTTCCAGATCTTCAATTAACAGTCAATTTGGAATAACAAATTAGAAATTATGCAAAAACCTTACCACAAACAAGATGTTTTTAATATTTCCAGTTTAGTTGATAAAGGTTACAATACGGTTAAGTAGAGGAAAATTCCAAGGAATATTGTTTTAAGGTGTCCAATGATACAATGAAACAAATGAACATTACTGATTTTTTAAAAGGAAATTCAATATGCTGACCAATGCAGTAATTTATTTTATTATAAAACATAAACTAAACGTAACGTTTCTACATTCTAGCAAGGTCTTCTTCAGATTCTGCACCAAGTACAAATGTAACAAGATACAAAAACAGGACGATATATATACACAAACATTACTCCACTCCAGACTATTAGAAAGTTGCTCTGGAACATTCTAGCAGGTGGCTTTCCCTTGTCAACTGTACTTTCACCTAAAAGGCTAAACATATTTACGTACTTCCATCTACAAGTAAGAAGTAAGAAGGCAAAATAAATAGCCTATGGAAACAGCTGGAAAAGAATGGCTATGAGGAGGATAGACTGGACATAAAGAGAAGAAGGAAGAAAAGTGGCAGGGGAGAATTGGAAGATAAAGAAAAAGCGGGAGAGAAAGAAAAAGAGAGAAGGTTTGGAATAAGGAGTATGGGGAAGACCACAGAAAAGATATGCAAAGTGCTTAGGAAAGCGGGCATTAAATTTTACAGGAAGGGAGGGAGAAGCATCTTAAGAATAGCAAAGAATGCTAACAGGAAAACAGAGAAGAGGAATAGGAAGGGATTATCTACGAAGTGAAATGTAAAGAATGTTAGAGTGTGTACATAGGAGAAACGAAAAAGAGGCTGAAAAACAGGCTGAAAAACAGGTTAAAACAACATAGGAATGAGGTACGACTTAAGAGAGAGAGAAATGCGATATTTAAACACACGAGAGAAACACAGGACATGACATAGAGTGGGATGAGGCTAAGCAGATAGGAAGGGAGAAGAGAATACTAGTGAGAAAATGGAAGGAGGCCAAGGAAATAGAGAAGAAAGGTGAAGAAGACACAATGAACTGGAATGGGGGACTGAAGTTAAACAAGGAATGGAAGAAGGTGTTCGAAAGAGTGGAAAGGACAAGAGAGAAAGAGGAGAGAAGATGGAAGAAGAATGAAGAAAATAGAGCGTGAGATAAAGAGTCCAACCACATTCTACATGGAAGTAAATATGTTTAGCCTTTTAGGTGAAAGTACAGTTGACAAGGGAAAACCACCTGGTAGAATGTTCCAAAACAATTTTCTAATAGTCTGGAGGGGAGTAATGTTTGTGTATATACAGCGTGTCCCGCTTATACGCATAATTAAAGAAAAATCCATAACTTCTAAACAAACTGTCATAATGATGTGATTGTTGTCTCATTTTAAAGAATGACTCAGAATTTTTTTTAACAACACATTCAGTGGTAGTTGCGCATGCGCAGTAGCCAGAATGTCTTGAAAACTGATATTACCAGTTTCTCAGTAGCCATTCGTCATGTGGTCGCCACAAGAAAAGGTGTTTTGTGTTTTGTGTTTTAACGTTGTCTGAAGTGAAGTCTGTGACACTTGTGCAGAGACGATTTCGTGCATGTTATGGTTTGGGTGCTAAAGAAGTAGTTCCATCGTACATTTCAATAAAGAAATGGGAAATACAGTTACGCGAAACCGGTTCATTTCTCAAATCTCGTTAGAGACTTCCTGGACGAGCATTTGAATGGAAAATGGATAGGAAGAGGTTCGAATTTTATTGAATGGCCCCCACGGTCACCAGACCTCACTGTATGTGATTTTTTGTGTTAAGGGCAAATTTTACTGTACACCGGTTAGAGATTTGCAAGACTTGCGTGAAAGAATTGTGGTTGCAGTAAGCAACATTACCCCGCACATGCTTCAAAACGTGTGGCTTGAGGCTGACAACCGGTTTGACATTTGCCTTGCCACTAACGGTTCACAAGTGGAAGTGCGCTGGTTTTCTTGATTTGTAAAAAAAAATTCTGAGTTGTTCCATGTTTGTACAAAGTTTGGATAAAAAATATTGGTAAATAAAAAAGTTGTGATTTTTTTAATATACGTATAAGCGGGTCACGCTGTATATCGTCCTGTGTTTGTATCTTGTTACATTTGTACTTGGTGCAGAGTCTGAATAAGGTCTTGCTAGAAGGTTGAAACGTTACGTTTAGTTTATGTTTTATAATAAAATAAATTACTGCCTTGGTCAGCATATTGAGTTTGTCATATCATGGAAACAAGGCTTAATGGTGTAATAAAAGGAAATTATTGGTAAGTCATAAGATGATTAAGGGGGCGGGATGCGATCATCCACACTCTCCCCGTTGGATTAATAAAATGTGCCATAAATATTTAATTAATCCTCTCACCCTTTAGAACAAATCTAAAATTAAAATTCTACGGTTTGGCTTTCCGTAGTATAATTTTTGATCAGAGTACACAGCCTTGCACAACAGCATTCTATATTTTATTGCAAATATTAGTTATATTTTTAACTGTAATAAGCAGAAAGTATATTGGAACGGATTGTTTTGCTATCCACATTGCTCACATTAATTTACATACAAGTACACACCAGTACTGGTTTATATATTTCAAGTGTTAGGTGAATTTAATAAAAAGTGTGCGTACAATGTGGATCGGCAACAATATGACGCTCTTCTTTAACAAATCGGAATAAGCTAC
The DNA here is from genome assembly GCF_977018435.1 of Lepisma saccharinum. Lineage (NCBI taxonomy): Eukaryota > Metazoa > Arthropoda > Insecta > Zygentoma > Lepismatidae > Lepisma > Lepisma saccharinum. The sequence goes on along the minus strand of NC_139230.1, from coordinate 187,269,194 downwards.
AATAAGTGGAAAAATATAAGTATTTTGACACTATCTGTTGCATCAATTCATTCTCATCATTACGATTAACAAGAAAGGTAGAAAAGAGACATAAAATAAAAAATATATAACCTATTTATTAGGAATTTGGCTAAGTATATGTTTCTCAGATAAATGACTCTTATGGAAACCCAAGTTTAAATATATTTAAGTCAAATAGAATAGATAAACCTGAAGGCCAATAAATGTTTTGAATTACATTTTAAATGAAATTTTATCAGAAGATAAATTCACTGGAGTTTTGCTCAAGAAATATATTAAGTTGGTTGTGAATGTGCTTACTACAGTGACATTAAGCTTAATGTCGTGTTTAAAAATTTTTCTTGAATATTGCTCATTTAACACTCCCTTTAAGTCCTATCTATTGATACAAAATATTCGATGTGTTTTCAAACAAAGATAAGCATTTTTTAACCAAGGCCATTTCGCGGGACGGCTTGTTTTCATCCGTATATGCGCTATCATAACAGTAATTTTCCTCTCTTTTCGCACTATCAACTCACGTATTGACCACAATCCTCCCAGCGTTCCATTCATCTCCCGCTGTTAAACAAAGATAAAAAGTAATCAAACAATAGCCCAATTGCTCGGCTTGACTAGGAGAAGCGTGTATTGGACATAAACGAGGATAAATTTCGAGAGAAAAGTTAGAGAAAAAATCTCTGTTATCAGTGCATGCCCTAATTTATTTGTAATCTTACGCCAACAAATTTGTATTTAATTTTATTCGCAGTAGATTTTGTAATTAGTGGAAAATAACTTGCACGAAACGGTGAAGTTACAAAGTGAATATGGAATGCAGCCTAGTTTCTTACGAAAGAGCAGTATGATTTACGTAGGGGAGAGATGCCGAAATTGGACCGTTGCCTAAGTTGGACCGCTTTTGTTTTTGCCTATAGACGAGTATTTGAAACAGGTGAGTTGGCACTACTGGTTGGCGTCAGTGCCATGTACAGTGTCTCTCAAAAGTTTTAGGACAACGACATTTTAAACTAGGCAACCCAGTTTACACGAGGCGTTGGTGGGTTGCGTGTAGAGTTAGGCTCAATTTCAGGGTTGCCACATACACAATAAATATTTATAAAAAGAAAGGAATAAAAACAAGTAATATTGTATAAAATTATTAAAAATATCACTATTATATCGCAAGTGACAAAATTCTTTCTGAAAGAAAAATAATAGGCTTTCTAGTATTTCATCGCTGATGAGTCTACAGAACGGAAAAGAGGTGAGAGAAAACGAAAGGTGACAAAGGAGAGGAGAAAGAGAAAGCGAAAGGAGAAGAGGAAAAGTAGAGGAGAGAAGAAAGAGAGGATAGACGAGGAGAGGAGATGTCGTGAGGAGAATGGAAAAGGATTCTAGGAGAGATGAGGAAAATGGAGCAAAGAAGAGAGAAGAGGAGACGAGAAGAGGGGAGTGGAGAGTAGAATAAAGGAGAGAAAAAGAGAAGAACGAAAAGAAGAGAAGAAGAGTGCAGTGGAGTCGGAAATCTCAGACAGGAGAGGAGATACGAGGAGTGGAGATGAGTGGGATAGAGATAAGATGCGAGAAAAGTAGGGAAGGTGATATGAGATAAAAGCAGAGCGAGCAGAAGGAGGGCAGAGGAGAAGGAGTAGAGAAGAACAGAAGGGACTGAAGAGAAAAGGTAGTTGCCGAAAATATCTTCTCAGCGTCAAGAATTGATGTATTGGTCAAATTATCGACATGAAACATTCAATAACATTTTGAAATGTATTGGAGAATGTATTAGATCGGTTCGAAATGCCTTTTGGCTTAGTTCAGAGCAAGGTAAAATCTTCCATGTAAGATCTTTGATTTTACCTGCGATTATACCACTAAAAACACGAATGTAATTTGAATATTTATAAGAATTATCCAATTTTTGTCCACTTCTCGGTTCGTTGAAATGGAGATTTTGTAATTTAATATTTCCCCTCCCCCCATCGTTAATTCCAAACTGAATCATTCCGTTTCACACGGCGTGGACAATGAACACAATGAGATAGGTCTAAAACTTACGAAAATTTTCTGCCACCGGAAGGGTTTGAACCTACGACCATCAGATTCACAGTCCTGAACGGTAAACACTACCCTACAAGCTTTCGTTCCTGGAAGTAAGTAGAAGGAGCTGACCAATATTAAATGTAGATGCAACTCTCCTCCTATGTATAATGTGCAAAGAATACTTGTTTGTATCAAAGAAAACGAAGGTAGTACGACTCGGCGAAAACATTTAATGGAGAATAGCACATGATGAAAACGTTTCATTCGATATTTGCGGAGGTATCCTTGCATTGAATTCGAGTGGGAAAAGAGGTAAAATTAGTATGTCCTGAATTGCAACAAATATAAATAGTTATTTCATTAATATTTGTCAATGTCTTTGAAGCAGTACACAATTATCGTTAGAGTATCATAATTCACGATCTTATACATGAAAATATCCCTTGAATGTGTGTCAATTCATTTTTTTTTAGATATATATAAATTCCATATGCAGAAAAATGTAGCCACTATACACTGCTATTACAAACAATGTTACCATGCTCTTGTTTATTATAAAAGGACAATTAAAAAAAACAACATCTAGTATGGAGGATCGAACCTAGGACCGTAGTAATCAATGCTTTCAAGAACTCTAACCAATGCACTGCGCCCTTTGTTTCCCTTGGAGCAACAGTTCTTAATTATTCTGTTGCGTGAATATTGTAAACGTTATCCTGCAAAAAGAAATTCAATAATCTGATATAGCTCTGTACTTCTAGAATTACTCTATACACATGCATTTGAAATTTAACTCTGAATTTATTTCTTCGTTGTTAGTATATCTAAGCTTGTGAATATATTTTATTTGTAATTTTATAACGGTTACATGAACATCTACGAAATAGTTCCTTATAATAAACTCCGTTTGACCAATTTGCCAATATAAACAAATGGAATACAGATTGTCTTCGAGCTTACATTGTTAAAAAGGAGCGGATACACGTATTACTATCCCAATACTTATTCAATAAGATTTCTTGTTTGCAACAAATTACGACTTAAACTATTGCATGTTGAGCTAGTGCCCACCTAGCCGCCTCTGATGAAATCTATCATTCTTCAGATTCTCTTTTAAATTCGACTCTGGTCACTTGTAACTTGCTGGGTGCAGCCATTGTGCATCGACGCACAGTGTTTTGGAATAAGAAGCGACCTTGAATAGTGTGAGTGAGTCACTTTGAACGCGAGCAAGCTACGCTACCAAGCTTGTTTGCCTTTGAAAACCAAATAATATTTTTCACCGTTTCCGAACATAATTGCTATTGTAAAAGTATATATTCTCTCAAGAGAGCACGAAAGGAAATTTGACCAATATTTTCCCGTCGTTTAAAACCAAATATTATCTATTAAACGAAAAGTTCACGATTGTCAATAAACCTATCTGATCATAAGGTGGATGTAAATAATAAATTTAATAGAAAGATTCTCCAAAATTTCTCTCCCACTGTCTACGCCAGGCCAGTACCCACGAGGAGGGGCATGGGGGCCATGCCCCCCCTCGAACCCTGAAAAAATATTTGAATGTGAATCTATCAATAACTACGAAAATAACATCGTCGATTTAAAATGTGTAAAAATTTCCATTTTGTTCTTACATAAATAAATCTGTTTCTTGCGCAAAAGTCTTCAGGCTGCAATATTGGGTAGGTTTTATAATCGTTGATGCAAGGCTACCAGACGTCCGATTCAGCGATTTAGTCAGGACAGTGCGTTACTTTCAATCCCCCTCCTGACTTTTTCGAACTGCAATCGTGATGCGAGAATGTCTCTTTATTATTGCATTTTCTTAACTCACAATTAGACATGTTCTTTATGGTAATAATAATTCCTAGTACGCAACATTTAATTTATAAATATATTATTTTCTAAACATAGAATTATCGTGACTTTTCAATGGCGCTCGCACTATTTGAACTATTTTGTAATCTCTCTCTCTCTCTCTCTCTCTCTCTCTTTTAATAATCCTTTGCTCAACAGCCACTCTCTCTCATATATATATATATATATTTATATGGTTTTTCCCCTCCCTCAAAGAAATCCTGGGCCTCCCCGATGGCGCAGTGGTAGCGTCGTCGCCTTGTAATCAAGGGGTCCCGAGTTCGATACCCAGTGGAGGCACAAGTGGTTCGGATCCCACTTTAAACTGTAGGTCCAGTCCCAATTAGCCTTACTGTGCATAAAGTGGACTTAAAACAACAAATCAACCAATCAAAGAAATCCTGCGTATGGGCCTGGTCTACGTCCATGACAGAAATGCAATCAATATTATTATTTATTTTTAACCCGATTAAAGGAATGTGGAAGAATTTAAAAGAAATAAGAAAGAGCAGAACGACTGTTACTCTACTTTAAAAACTGTTGTTCTTCGAGGAAGACAAATAAGAAGAATTTACTCCAGCACCTTAACACAGTGTCCCACGAGTCTCTTGACTAATACTGTCAAATGTGAAGTGATTTTATGAATAAAATTTTCCGCTTGTTTACGTCTAACGTTGCGCAGATTTGGTAGTTCGCAAACGGTGTATTTATTTCGTGTTTCCTTACGCAACAGCAACTACATTTCATAAGACTGTTCTGAACACGACACTTGCGTCAGTAAACAAGCATTTCGTCTGTTGCAGTATCACAGGAAAAAAATATCGTCCAGCAATGTTCAAGCCTCTAGATATTTTCCATTAATAATGTCTAATCACAATAATAAGTTAGAAGAAATAACTCTCATTTTCGCAACTACCAATATTCTCCTTTTTCTTCATCACTTTGAAAATTATTTCTCGAAGATATCTTTTATACTACAAGAAAGCAATTCAAATTATAGTAAAGGTTCAACTACATGTACCCAACGACATTTACAATATTGGAGGGACAGTTACGTAAAAATTGTTGTTTCAATCAAAGGTAAGGGCGTGGTGTAGTGGTTAGAGTTCTAGATTGGGCTGCTAGCGGTCCAGGCTCGATCCTCCATACTAGGTGTGGAGAGCATGGTAACATTGTTTGTAATAGCAGTGTATAGTGGCTACATTTTTCTGTATATGGAATTTATATATATATATAAAATGAATTGACACAAATTCAAAGCGATATTTTCATGTATAAGATCGTGAATTATGATACTCTAACGATAATTATGTACTCCTTCAAAGACATTGACAAATATTAATGAAATAACTATTTATATTTGTTGCAATTCAGGACATACTAATTTTACCCCTTTTCTCACTCGAATTCAATGCAAGGATTCCTCCGCAAATATCGAATGAAAAGTTTTCATCATGTGCAATTCTCCATTAAATGTTTTCGCCGAGTCGTACTACCTTCGATTTCTTTGATACAAACAAGTATTCTTTGCACATTATATGTAGAAGGAGAGTTGCATCTACATTTAATATTGGTCAGCTCCTTCTACTTACTTCCAGGAACGAAAGCTTGTAGGGTAGTGTTTACCGTTCAGGACTGTGAATCTGATGGTCGTAGGTTCAAACCCTTCCGGTGGCAGAAAATTTTCGTAAGTTTTAGACCTATCCCATTGTGTTCATTGTCCACGCCGTGTGAAACGGAATGATTCAGTTTGGAATTAACGATGGGGGGAGGGGAAATATTAAATTACAAAATCTCCATTTCAACGAACCGAGAAGTGGACAAAAATTGGATAATTCTTATAAATATTCAAATTACATTCGTTTTTTTAGTGGTATAATCGCAGGTAAAATCAAAGATCTTACATGGAAGATTTTACTTTGCTCTGAACTAAGCCAAAAGGCATTTCGAACCGATCTAATACATTCTCCAATACATTTCAAAATGTTATTGAATGTTTCATGTCGATAATTTGACCAATACATCAATTCTTGACGCTGAGAAGATATTTTCGGCAACTACCTTTTCTCTTCAGTCCCTTCTGTTCTTCTCTTCTCCTTCTCCTCTGCCCTCCTTCTGCTCGCTCTGCTTTTATCTCATATCACCTTCCCTACTTTTCTCGCATCTTATCTCTATCCCACTCATCTCCACTCCTCGTATCTCCTCTCCTGTCTGAGATTTCCGACTCCACTGCACTCTTCTTCTCTTCTTTTCGTTCTTCTCTTTTTCTCTCCTTTATTCTACTCTCCACTCCCCTCTTCTCGTCTCCTCTTCTCTCTTCTTTGCTCCATTTTCCTCATCTCTCCTAGAATCCTTTTCCATTCTCCTCACGACATCTCCTCTCCTCGTCTATCCTCTCTTTCTTCTCTCCTCTACTTTTCCTCTTCTCCTTTCGCTTTCTCTTTCTCCTCTTCTTTGTCACCTTTCGTTTTCTCTCACATCTTTTCCGTTCTGTAGACTCATCAGCGATGAAATACTAGAAAACCTATTATTTTTCTTTCAGAAAGAATTTTGTCATTTGCGATATAATAGTGATATTTTTAATAATTTTATACAATATTACTTGTTTTTGTTCCTTTCGCGTATTTTATAAATATTTATTGTGCATGTGGCAACCCTGAAATTGAGCCTAACTCTACACGCAACCCACCAACGCCTCGTGTAAATTGGGTTGCCTACTTTAAAATGTCGTTGTCCTAAAACTTTTGAGAGACACTGTACAAATGACTGAATGGTCAGCCAACTAGAGACGTTCGACGAAGTAGGAGTGCTGTTCTTGTGTTTCCATTGTTCGTTTTGCAATTATTGTGCTTCGGACCTTAAGCTCATGTGTAGACTAGGGGTAAGTAATCAAATGTTCTGTAGTATATTATAAAAGTGCCATTCATTAACCACTAACTATATGTGGTAAAACTATGGTTTAGTTGCGTATGTTCGTGTAGCGTCATACAGTGCGATCGAAAAGTCCCCGCACTCACTTTTTAATAATTTATTTTGTAGAAAGTAATACACATGGGAACGAAAGGAATACATATATAAATGCTTTAGTCCTTGTACTACACAGAAAAATAAATGTAAACCAAAAGTGAAGTATACTGTAATGGCAACGGTCGGTAAAACACAAACAAGATGACATATAACTTTAAGCGCATGAGGAAAAAGTTTCCAAAACACAAACATAACGCAACACAAACAGAACATAATCACATAAACACACAATGGAGGTTATGCTGCACTCTCTATGGACATTGCAAAGTAGTGTTTGGTTTCCAGTTCATAGGAAGTGTTGAAAATGGCCGCCATGTTCCTGTAAACACATGTCTACACGCTTACACATGTTCCGCGACACCTTCCTCAATGTTTCCGCTGGAATTGCAGCAATAGTGTCAGAAATTGTTTGTCGGAGTTCATCCAATGTGCGAGGGTTGTGTGTATATAATCTTTTTTTCAGGAACCCGCAAAGAAAGAAATCGGGGGACGTGAGATCGGGGGAACGAGAGGGCCACAAATTTTTGGAGATGATGCGGTTCCCGAAAAGCTCGCGCAACATAGCCATTGTGTCGTTTGCAGTATGGCACGTTGCCCCATCTTGTTGGAACCAACATTCACGCTCATCCTCTTCCAACAGTCACGAATTGTTGCACCAAATCCCTGTACACATCGCCATCCACTGTATCCTCAAAGAACAGGGGTCCAACAATCCTTCGTCGCGAAATGGCACACCAGACACCGACCTTTGCAGAATGTAGCGGTACTTCATGCAGGGCATGTGGGTTTACAGTTGCCCACATTCGGGTGTTTTGTGAGTTGATGTATCCACTGAGATGAAACCATGCTTCGTCGGTAAAAAAAAGTTTTATCGAGAATGGCCACATTGTTGAGTGTGAAAGCACCGGCAGTACTTGATACGCTTATCTTTATCTAACGCTTTCAGCTCCTGGACGACTTTCACACGATATGGGTGAAACTTGGCTACTTTCAGTGCCTTCTGTGTGGATCCATATGATACTCCAACTTCTTGTGACAAACGTTGTATAGATTTTCTTGGAGATTGCACCATTCGCTGACTCACGTTCTCTAGGAATTCGTGTGTGACGACCTTGGGTCTTCCACTTCGTTGTCGATCATGCACTGAGCCTGTTTCACGAAATCGGCGAACAAGATCATACACTGCACTTTTTCCTGGCACCGGATCATCAGGAAATAGACGTCTCCATTTCTCCACACAACCTCTGTATGTCGTACACTCAAAATATGCTTCTAACAAAGCGATTCGCTGCGCTCGCTTAAAAGGCATTGTCGACCGACTGCAAAATAATGACTCACACCACTGACTGTAATAGCAGTGCAGCTCTACCGGGACGTTATCGCATTCTTCAAGGTCATACCAGTCACTACTAACAACGTTGCCAACTCATGTTGCCTCCTTACCTCGTAGCATATTTTCAAAGTATGAGTGCGGGGACTTTTCGATCGCACGTATTTTTATTAACGGGGTATAATTGCCTAAGTTGGACCACCACGTGTTTCCCAAATTGGACCGGGGAAAGTATGGACTGTGGACAGAGATGGAATTGCAAATGGCTATAGCAGCATACAATAATGGGGACTATGCTTGAACAAGTGTAGTAGAAGGTATGGTTTGTTTGGTTTTACAGCTGACCGAATATTCAACGTGGATGAGTCAGGTTTCACTACAGTCCAGAAACGTCCACAAGAAATTGTAGCAAAGAAAGGAAAATCACAGGTAGGTGCTGTTACAAGCGGCGAACGTGGAGTAAATACCACAATGGTGTGTGCAGTGAGTGCTGCAGGTGTCTAGATATCGTAGACATACATACGTACATGCCTTTTGTGAGCGGTCCAACCTAAGCAACCTGCGGTCCAAGTTATGAAACCGGTTGCCTATAATGGACCGATGTCACTACTTTCTTTTAAGTACCCTATCATATTGGTTCCTGCATTTTTTGTTGAAATACATATATAAAGTGAAAGCTAATAGTTTGTGCTTCTCATACCTACAATTTCGTTCTTTTTCTGTGTCTTGTTTTTGATGCAGAAGCAAAATAGTACCAACTGGTCCAATTTCGGCAACTCTCCCCTGTCTGCAAAGCTCTCTTGGTAGCTGAGCATATTTAGTGGTTGACACATGATATCGCCACCGCAGGTTCTAGGTTCGAGTCCCGGCTTCTACATGGATGTTTCAACGTGACAAAGTTGCGATGCACAATGAGAAAAGTACAAGAATTACACGTCTGCAAAGTATTCCCTACATCCATACGATATACAACATTAAATATTCATTTTTCGTAAATGTAGGCAATAATCATCTGCTTTCACAAAACCATGTGATACTGATTTCCTATTTCAAACACTAGTTTTTCACAAATTATAAGTGTATAGTTTTGTATGTTAAGAGAGCATTTTAAGTACCCTCATGACTCTCAATATTTTTTATTTTCCATTTCTTGGTGTTTATCTCTAAATACCAGGTGAAAAATTAATGAAAATTAAATATGAATTACGGTCAAATATACAATAATAAAACCATGAAGATAATAATAATAATATTAATAATAATATAAAAATGCAATAAATTCCAAGTGAAGTTGCTCACGAATTGTAAGCACATACGTAATAATATTACTTTTCCGAAAGAGAGCATATTTTACTCATTTGACTTGATGACCTACCTATTCTCCCATGGACGTGAGGTACTACACATGAAAATGTTAAGCAGGGCAAAATACCATAGATCACCGATTGTAGAATTGTCAAGGAGGGGGGGGGGGTGTAAGCCATAATGAAGCTCATTTCATCTCGTTCCTCTTTGCTGTCTGAGAAGGAAATTGAGCAATGGGTGTGAAATTTCACAATTTCAATGTTTCATTTTGTCCCTGGAGACATTTTACTTTCCAGAGCTACGTTTGCCGAGGGGAACGTTTACAATGTGACTCCGGCTTGGTCCTATGGTGCCATCCTACATAACTGATTTATCATGTAAGAAAAATTATTATGTTGGAACGTGATTAATTCCTTCCTAGGCTATTCTTTTCGCGCTGATTCCAATGATGAGATTTCTTTCGCGCTGATTCCAAAGTTGAGCTTTCTTTCGCGTTGATTGCTATGTTGAGATTCCTTTCACGCTGATTCCAATATTGAGATTCCTCTCACGCTGATTCCGTATTGATATTTCTTTCACGCTGATTCCAATGTTGAGATTCCTCTCGCGCTGATTCCGTATTGATATTTATTTCACGCTGATTCCAATGTTGAGATTCTTCTCGCGCTGATTCCGTATTGAGATTCCTTTCACGTTGATTCCAATGTTTGAGATTCTTCTCCCACTGATTCCAATGTAGAGATTCCTTTCGCGCGAATTCCAATGTTGAAATTCCTTTCAAGCTGATTCCAATGGTGATATTCCTTTCACGCTGATTCCAATGTTCAGATTCCTCTCGCGCTGATTCCGTGTTGAGATTCCTCTCACGCTGATTCCGTATTGATATTTCTTTCACGCTGATTCCAATGTTGAGATTCTTCTCGCGCTGATTCCGTATTGAGATTCCTTTCACGTTGATTCCAATGTTTGAGATTCTTCTCGCACTGATTCTAATATTGAGATTCCTTTCGCACGGATTCCAATGTTGAGATTCCTCTCGCGCTGATTCCGTGTTGAGACTCCTTTCACGTTGATCCCAATGTTGAGATTCCTTTCCGCTTGTTTCTTCGGGTTGAGTCAATATTTGGATTCCTTTCATGTTGATTCTAATATTGAGATTTTTGTCACTCTATTTTCTATATAGAGATTGGATGTTCATTCAAAATGTAACCATTTTTATTAGCACTGCAAACGCTAGTTTTAATATCCTTTAAAATATTTAATACAATCTTGCATCTGTTCTCTCATTAATATGATTTGGGCATGAGAGAATCAATTTCCTTTGGCAAGTTACAACGCACTTTGGCAGTACATGCTCAGATTCGTTTGAACACCCACGTGATCTTTGAAAGTTTGTAATGGATTTTGTGAGCTTGTTTCCGGTGAAGAACCTTCCGTGAAATAGTTGCATCATTCACGAGTACCGACCCGAAATGAGTGCCAGCGAGGTGCTCGCAATGAAAGGAAAAACTGTTTATCCCACGCTGCGTAGGATGATTCAAGTTCTTGACATGCTGCCGAAAGATAAACTAGATCCTTACTTCTCAGCTTTGAAACTTGATGAAATTCATATTGTGCTTTTCTGGAGATTTCATATTTGTAAGAACGGAATTCATTTTTGTAGTGTGTGTCTTTAGTTATTAGACATTTTATTTTAGTGCTAGTTAGTGCTGAAAATGTGGATGAATGAACAAAATCTACCTTGAGTCCATGTCTTGCTCGGGGTTCTAACCAAGGATTTTTAATGATTTTCTTTCTTTTACTTCGCTTTTGTGCCACCTTTGCTAATTGCGAAGATGGAGATGAGTGATGATATGACAAACATCCATGCCCAGGCCGGGATTCGAACCCGCGACCCCAAGCTTCATAACGCTAACTACGGGGACCGGCCTAACTTAGGATCCTTGTCGTTCGGAACTAATACACTAATCACTCCACCATAGAAGGATGTAACTCTATTCCTCGCTTGCAAAAATCTGAATCAGATTGTGTGCGAGTAGATAGTCGTTTTTTTCTTTTTTGAGAAGTATTACGTCACACGTCATTTGACCGAGGGAAAGGAAGTCTGTCGCGTTGTATGCAGGGCTCTCTCTTGAGGCGTCTCAGTGTGCTGGGCCCTTTACTTTGGCAGTCGTTGGGATCACGTCGTTCTATTCTACCTTAGATTCGTGGAATCAGTGTTTTCTGTAGTGTTTGTCTCTGTACTGGTAGTATAAAGTGTTCCCCTGTGCTTAGCACCACGCCATGAAGGCGTATAGTTGGTGTGAGGGTAACGCCGGTCGTGAGTGGGTGTGATGTGATCAGCACCACGCCCCTTACCGCTTTTACCCTCCAGGGTTTCCCCCAGGTACCCATGTTATTCGACGCTGGGTGGGCGCCGGGGCCGCTTCCAACGTTAGAAAAGTTCCCGGATTTGAACCGGCCGGGGATCGAACCCGGGACCTTTAGCAGACGCGTTACCGACTGAGCCACCGCGGCCATTTACTGGTAGTATTGATTATATAATTAAGTTTAATTTAAAGTTTCATATATTCATATTACATGCGTTAATCATTTTTCCTTTGAGCACTATTTGCTTATTTTGTGCTTAATACTATCATTACTCAGGTGGTTAATTTCCGATTTAACCGATATCTACTAATCATGTCAAACAGCGTTCGTTTAGATTTAGAATTTCCCCCTTGCAAATTGCTGACTGATAGATATTTTCAATTTAAAAATAAGACTTAACGCATTAAACCAACCTCAAAACAAGAAAAGAACTACAATCTGATTCTGGTACACGTGCTTTTGGCCTGTATATTCTGTACGTATGGTTGTATTTATAATTAGAATTATTAATGTTAATCAGAATTATATATGATATGTCATACAATTGATGAATTTAATTGTTGTTTGGAAATTTCCTGTTTCTAAAAAGTTAAAATGTTATATATAACACTGGTCTACGTCCATTTTGCTGACTGGAGGCTGATGGTTGTTCTTTAGTAATTCGGGGGTGGTAAATCCAAAACCGAAATCCGTTTTTTTCTATCACGTCAGGTTTCGGAGGAAAATAGAAAATTATCTAAGATTAGGGATGTATATTTAGAGCAATGAAACAACGTAGTCCGTAAAGAGGTCACAAGATGGCAGCACATGGAATATTATAATGAATATTATTTCAATCAGTTATTCGAGCATTGTTATCCCCAAAACAAAGGACAAATATTACTGACATTGTAAGGAAAGCATATAGTGCATATTTCAGAATTAAATTGGGTGACCAAGATAAATCCTGGGCACCTCATAAAGTATGCAGGACCTGTGTAGACTAAAGGAAAGAAATATGTTAGCGTCTGGAACATGTATCGGGACAGAGAGAGGCATCTATTAAGATATTTTCAAAGGGACGAAGAACTTGTCTATTGTACAAATGTGAAGGGACTAATTGAAGCTATGGGATGTACGTATAATGCAGAAAAATGGAGGCTTTTTATTGATAGCTCGAAGAGGAGTTTGAAGTGTGTGTTGCTGCATAATGGCAATAAGTTAGCATCCATTCTGTTGGCCACTCCGTACATTTGAAGGAAATCTACGAAACAATGAAAGAACTGCTTCGAAAGATAAAGTACGCAAATGACAGTTGGCTTGTGTGCGGAGATCTCAAGGGCATTTCAATGTTACTTGGTCAACGAGCAGGTTTCACGAAATATCCATGCTTTTTGTGTTTATGGGACAGTCGAGCAAGGAACGAACATTGGGTACGAAGACTGTGGCCTGCTAGGAAAAGCTTTGAAGTCGGGGCGAAAAACATCCAGAACAAGCCGCTTGTTGATCCTAAGAAAGTGTTACTTCCTCCACTGCACATTAAGTTGGGATTAATGAAGCAGTATGTAAAAGCTCTGGATAAGAATGGGGCTTGCTTTAAATACATTTGCTCAAAATTTCCTGCATTGACGCATGAGAAAGTCAAAGCAGGTATTTTTGATGGTCCTCAGATAAGGATGCTAATGAAAGATGAAGAATTCTTACAAACAATGAACCGCCCAGAGAAAAATGCATGTGTGCCTTTTCTGATGTCATTACAAACTTTCTTGGAAACTTCAGAGCGCAGAACTACGAGGTTCTAGTTGAAAATTTGTTGGTGACGTTTCAAAAGTTAGGAGTAAATATGAGTGCCAAGCTTCACTTCCTGCACAGCCACTTAGATGTATTTCCGTCCAATCTTGAAGAACAGGGCGAACGCTTCCACCAAGACATAAAAACCATGGAGCACCGATATCAGGGGAGATGGAATGAAAACATGATGGCCGACTATTGCTGGTGCTTGCAGCGTGACGTTCCTGAGGCCACCTACTCCAGAAAATCAAAAGAAACGAAAATTTTTGCCTACGTAGGTATGCATGTTGTGCTATTCTGTGGTGTATGTTAAGTTTAGCATAAGTACAGGCATCAGGTGTTGACCGAATGTGCTCGTGAAACAAATTGATCAATTTGCCGGAATTGCCTAAAACTTTTTGTCCATTAAGAACTCCCTATTGAGAAAATAGAAACGTATGTTTGTAAACAACGTGACGTGATACTCTGCATGGACATCTGACTACGACGCAATCTCTTTGCAAGTGCTGTTGGAATGTAGCCGGATATAATTTTCTGAAAATTTGGAAATGTGACTTGTGAAACAATGCAACTTAATATCTGTTATCAGCTACGCCACCTATTTTTAGTCCTATTATTTCATTATGTGCAGATATCTATATGGAAAATTGTTGGCGTTTAGCCCAGTATTATAATATTGTGAAAATTTTCAAATGTGATTTGTGAAAAGTTGTGACGTGATACACTGTTTCTGACTACATATTTGGAATCAGCGACCTCAAATTATATAGAATCAGTTAAAATATCTAAGTCAGCAGAAAAAAATATTTCATATGTAGACCAGTGTAATCAAAAGTTCTATTTGTTGAGTTTCATCAATAAACTATTGAAAATAACATTTATTTTTCGTACGTCCCACAATCCCACCAAAGGCCTCTAACTCTGTTAAAATATTAAAATATTAAGGTAGTTAAATTGTCAACCCTTAGCATATAAAATTGTGGAGGACTCTTTAGTAGACCAAATCTAAATTATATGTGATAATACTGCGGGTGGTGACAAGGTGGAAGAATTCAGCTGTTCATGAGTTTCGATTACTTATAAGGTACATAGAAGAAGCTATTTTTAACACAGTCATACCTTGTAATATTTTGGCATGATTTCATACTGGGGACCTGGTTTCGATTTAAATGTTTCCACATAGGATCATCCCTTACACTCTACAAATATTTATTGTGTGTGTTTGTGTACATGGTGATTCAAAAGTATGGCAACATAGTACAATTCCGATATTAGTGCAGATAGCAATAAATGTAAAGAGGGGAAAATTTTTGAAAATATATATATTTCGAGTCGAATATGCTTGAATTTTCAACGTAATTTAAGTGTGCGCGGGTTTGAGGAAGCTGGGTTAGTACGTACAAGCAGCTTTCGTTCCTTAGTCTTCGTACTTGAATCGAATTCTTGTCCTGCTTTCATCCACTATAAAATATAAACAGTTGGTAACCCAATCGGAGTAAACTTTTTGCAGAGCCTTTTAAGGTCACAAGAAACAACATTATAAAATAACGGATTTTCTTGACAAGTGTATGTCAGGCAGCAGCAAATCAAACACAACAACATGCTGCATAACTGAGCTTTCAAAGAATGATGCTATACCTTCAAAGAGAGCACTCTATATTCTTTTCCGTCAACCATATGACAAGTTATTATAGAATCTGTGAAGATGAAATGAACACATATCATAACTTTAATTCAACTTCATTTCTATAGTAACTAGCACATACACACACAAACACCCCCCCTCACACACACACATATACATATATATATATATATATATATATATATATATATATATATATATATTAAAATTAACGAGTTAGTGGACAAAGAAACCGGACACCTTAATATTTGACATCTGAATTGCAATTGCTAAAAAAGTAAAAGAGTATCCTCCCCTTTGAAAATCCTAGGTACGCCACTAAGTCGTTAATTTTAATTTGTTTTCTGTTGATTATATTCAGGTTTTCTTATTTCCAATAATTTCTGCAACATTTAGTTAGCCTTCGAATCAGAATGTATGCGTTATTACAAAAAATGCAAATGTCCGGTTTATTTTGTCCAGCAGTCCGATCAGTTAATGTTCAAGTTGGCTTGTTGACCGAGCGCATTAAGTGGGCGTCTTTCAATCTTGTCACCGAAATCCACGTGTTCGAATCCCGGTCTGAACACGAGTGTTCTTTGTGAGTGTCCCTTCATCACTTTCAGATAATCATCACTCATCCTCCTCGTCACCGTTAGTCAAAAGTGACAGAAATGCGACGTAAAGTAACAAAAAAATCAGGAGTCTTGATTTGACGCTATGCG
Organism: Lepisma saccharinum; assembly: GCF_977018435.1. Taxonomy (NCBI): domain Eukaryota; kingdom Metazoa; phylum Arthropoda; class Insecta; order Zygentoma; family Lepismatidae; genus Lepisma; species Lepisma saccharinum. The sequence goes on along the minus strand of NC_139230.1, from coordinate 187,253,140 downwards.
ACTTTTACATTTGGGGTCACATGAAAGAGTTAGTCTACAGTACACCAGTGGATTCCCAAGAAGAGTTGAGAGAGAGAATTGTGACAGCCGCCCAATACATAAGAGACTGAGTGTCAAAGCGAGCGACTGTGTCTGAAGTACGCCGCAGGTTGAGTGCTTGCATACGTAACCGGGGAGGCAATTTGAACAGGATTTGTAGTTTTCGTAACAGTTAATTCTGACAACCTGGAATCATGAGAATGGTAACTAACATTATTATTTCACTCATTTTCGTTCCTTTATTTCTCACAACAGACAACTTCTTTTCAATTTACAAAGAGGTCTACAACGCGCCTTCTCCGCATTCTACTCAAATTTTTCCCCAACCCTTGTGCCAGTTGACAACATTTGTATCGTTTTGGAGAACTTATAAAAAGAGGAAGTTTTTTCCGTAACTTTTACCCTAAGTGTGTTACCATTTTTTTGAGTAATCCTCTTCGATTTAAACGATAATTTCCAAATTTCTTCATGAAGTGTGCTCCAATGACTGTTTCTTTCTGTGGGTATGGGAATTTTGGGCATGATTTTTTTTCCCAGTAGTCACTCATTCGTCAGCTGTTAGCAACATGTCTATTAAGTGCCCAGGGTGTACTAGTTTTTTCACAATTAGTAGTTTTTTGGTCGCAAGTCGGAATATGTCACGAAAATCTACAAACTGCAATAACTCGAAACCCATTGATTTCCGACCCCCGGTGCATATGGTCAAATTTGTTGCAAATGTGCTCTAGTATTACCCCTTTCCAGGAATAGGTCGAATTACCAATTATATATATATATATAAGATAATGAAAATAGACATTAGTATTAGTTTAAAATGTTATCATAGTGAAAAGTATATATTTTAGTGCATATACTGTTTATGGAGAGAAGTAATATAAACGAGAAAGATAAATTACATTAAAATTTTCATTGGTTTCTCAGGGTTTAAACCTACTTTGTGCTTCCAAAGTGCACCTCATACTAACTTCCTCTCAATCCTTAATTTTTCTTAGCTTCTTCATTCGAGTTGCCTACCAATATGAGTTAGGATTCCTTGATTTAAACATTCATGTTTCTAACCATTTTGTTTCTTGTAGTGCTGATACGTACTTCAGTCGCGTAATTTTGGTACAACTACACAAAAACAGAGCTGCTAGTTAGTGAAATGGATATACTACTATAAGAACAGTGAATGAATATTACCCAAAAAGCGTGATGAACATCAATAGACTGAAGAATGCTTGTAAATAATATTGTGCTACCATTTTAAAAGATTACGTGTAATCATCTTTTTGTTAGAGAAGTAGCAAAAATATATCATAAATCAAATGAAAATATTAAGGATATGGTAAAAACAAGCAGTGCAATGTGTGTAAGAATGTGATATAAAGTATATAAATTAACATGTGTGTGAGAGAGTTACTCTATGGAATTTAAATCTTTAATTTGTTGCCTAATATTTTAGCTTAAGATATGGCGGGAAAAGCTCCGGATATAGCCCTCGTCTACACAGCTATGCACTTATCTCCGAGAAAAGTAGATCTGTCCTCTCGGTCCATCAGCTTCTCGTGAGAAAATAGCAAGCTGTCCAGGATCAAGAAGTCGGCGATAAATCACACGCTATTGTAAGTGAAGATGGCCGCTGTCATTCATTCTCACGTTCTTGGCAGGTTCAAGGAAGTTCTAATTTTCCTCCGGCACAATCAGTCGAGGGACAAATACTTGCTTAGATGTGCGGATCGCCCATTGTGAGAAGGGCGTATAATGTTCTCCGAGAAATCAGCACATGCTTAAAGTAGTGACTAATCTTTAGAGCTGATGAGATATGTTAGAAAAACATGTACACTTTTGGAAATAACCAAAAAAGTTTTCGATTTTTGTTCAAGTTTGTTCAAAACTGTATTTGAGAAATTAATTCTGCTGCGAAATGTTATTCAGAGCATTGTGAAAACAACAAGAATTTTAAAATTTCCAAATTTCGTTCAGAATTTTCTGAAAAAGAAAATGTGCCTTACCAGAAATCAATATATATATATATATATATATATATATATATATATATATATATATATATATACAGTGCTTTTTTCAAGGTAGAAAGGTTCCAGTACTCTTCAACTTGGTTTGCCATTATATTCATCGTAAGAATTCATTGCTGTCCGCAGGGAGGGTCAAGGGGGATTCGCTTCAACCCCCTTGGAATAAGGAATGATTATATTCTTCTCCTTCCTCCCTTACATTTATGTGTAACTCTTTTGTCTGTTTCTTTCCTTGTATCATCTTTCTAGCTTTCGACCAGTTTTAGTAGCTCTTCACTCTTCTTGACCATTTCTTTTCTATGTTTTCCTCTCCCAATCTCTGTCATCAGTTTAATCTTTCTCTCGATCGATCTTCTGCTATTTCTTTTCGTTCTTTCTCTCCCTCTCCCTCTCCCTCTTTCTCTCTCTCTGCCTGTTTTCTTCTAAATTTATATTTTCTTTCTCCCTCGCTTTCCTATTTTTCCCTCTCTCCCTCCATCTCTCCCTCGTTTCGATCTTTTTCTGTCGCTTCTCTATTTCTCTCTCGCTCCCATCTCTATTTCTCTCTCTCTCTCTCTCTCTCTCTCTCTCTCTCTCTCTCTTTCGCTTCTCTATCTCTGTCTCTCTGCGTATGTGTGTGTTTAATTAATTCTCATCCTTTCTCTTATTCTCTAGCGTATCTTTCATCTCTCATTTTCTATCTCCGTAGCGTACCTTTATAAAAAAAAAGCACTGTACAGTTCTGGGTGGTTACAGAAACAATGAGTTTCAATGTTGTCCTGTGCATAAGTTTCCGTGACAAAGTAGTGAAATCTCACATAGTATTTGTATTGTACATATCTTTTCTGCCTCTTGATGCTAATCACGATGATGAGGATGAATTATGTTTACAGGACATTGATGAATTGATTGCAAGGAACATTCATGCCATGGCCGCGACTCTAAACCGAATTTTTAATGGTGACTCCTCTAGTAGAACAATCAACCAGCTCCACCACGTCGGCGGCATGAAATCATCTTCAATAATGACCGTGCTTATTAATAATAGCTTTGCAAATTATATGTACTAGAATACTATAGGAGATATATATGGGAGAACTATGTAAACTATTCATGTATTCATCGTTTGAACATAATACAGCTATTTAAATTGAAAATTTTACCCTTTGCGTAATTCAATATTGAGTATAACTATTGTGCACTGGGTCTTATATTTTCTAAACGGACTTGCTAGTGTTAGATGTGTACTTGCTTAATTTGGACAAACTTTTAAAAGAAAACTACGTAAATACAAATAGCAACAAACATATCCGCGAAGGAGCAAGTTATAAGAAGATACTTTCTTGGTGAGCAGTGTTAACCGATACGACTCTGGGGTGCTGTTAATTGTTGCTCTTCCACAGTTTTAAGGTCTCCCAAGGAAGCCAGAAGTCTTGGTGAATTATAGCCATCCCACCGGACCGATTTTTCTTGAAGACTTTCAAACTTCTTCACCCCAAATAGCACCGTACTTGAAGGCAACAGCGAGAAAATCAAGGAATAGTCCAATGATACCTAAATAAATTACTTAGGCTAGAGTACAATATACAGAATAGCAGAAATGTTCGATGCTAGTTTCAAATTTCTTTAAATTAATCATTTATTTTATTAAAATATGACTAATTTAAACTTCATTTTTTTAAGGAAAGATTGAAAAATTATTTATAGTAATCAAAAAGTGCTAGTTTTACGTAGATGAAGTATTTATTACTTTTGCTTGTATCATTTAGAAAGTTAGCATTTACAGAGCAGTGCATTAAATAAATAAAATTTCTAACAGAATATAATATTTTTCCTGGTATTAAAGAAACATAATAATGGTTGTGTAGGCAAAGCTGCATTCATTCTAGATATCTGTCTGGGTTTTTAGTTCTGTGATCTACAATATAATTAAGAAACACTGTACTTCTCGGTAATTGGACAAAGATTTCCTCCTTGGTAATCAAATTACTCATATTAGTACAACTAAGTACGAGTACGTGTGTATTGAACACTTATTAGTTTTTCAAAGTAGAAAAAATGGGCAGATTTTTGCCTTTGTTGTAGGTTGTCAGTCCCCATGTTCGGAAGGGGAGGGGGGTTAAATGACGACTTTTTGTAGAAAATGAAGAAAAGAGACTTACACCAGGCGGAGGATTGTAGTACAATGTTCTTATCTTGTAATTTCTATTAAAATTGGAAAGATTCAAGAGTACTATGCACTGTGTGATCATAGTTTAGTGTTGTGATTGTGTATCTGAATGCAGAAATATAAAAATATTAATTGAATTAGTTTCCAATTTTCCCCTTTTCCCTGCCTGTACCATTTCATCACACCACAATTGGTTGCTAGATTAATCCCAAGCATTTTAAAAAACAAAACATTTATCTGTTCATTAAATGATGTCTTACAGCACTATCAAAAGCTGGACGAATGGGCAAGACTCCAGAAATGTAATTCTGGAGTTGACAAATAATATATTTTATTCTTTTCACACTCTTAACTTCTAGTTCTGAATATGGATTTAAGATACTGACATACGGATTTTCAACAATAACATATTTAAGGTCGGAAGTACTATTCAACGGTTTGGCTGCATTATTTTTAAAATTTGCTCATAACTTTAAGGTGGGAAGTTGCATGTCTTGTCACCAATAAATCATGCATATTACTAGAAATATTTTTGACGTGCTTCTGGAGCTGGTTATGTAGTATTTTCAGAATGAACTCTTGAGGAGTGCATGTGCGTATTCGTGTGTGTGTGTGAGAGAGAGAGAAAGAGAGAGAGAGAGAGAGCGAGAGAGGAAGAGAGTATATCTTAAAAAAAGATCCAGTAACAGATGATACGGCACCACAACCCAAGGACAAAACCTTTGTTCTCACATTTACATAATTGATATCGTTTTGAAATATCTTGTGGGATACTTTTCAGAAGAGATTGGCAACACGAACTGCGTGAATTGCTTACACATTAACCTTGTTAAATTTATACTAAAAATCTAAATTTTGCAAAGAGGGAACATTTGTTTGAAAGTGTCTCTTCGTTGATATAGTGGCGTCCAATTAACTCGGATGAGATGGAAATCAGAGCCATTTCTCCCGAATGCAATTCATTGACTTTGACGTAAAGGTGTCAGCGAAAAGGGGAAATTAAGGGAATGAATTGAGGTGAAAGACATAAATCTGACTGCCAGGAATGCAATATGTTTCGCGATAGTCAGATAGCAAAACCAGAGATTGTCTTGCAAGAAGCAAATTAAGATTCATGTATTTGAATAGGTAAAAAGACTCCTCTCACAGTCCCTTCAAGAATCTATATTAAATGTGCCTTACTTGGCCATAGAAAATCTTCAAACTTAGTGAATTTCACTTGCGACAATCTTAAACCTTCTCCCAGCGTGTCTATTATGCCATTATTATTATTATTATTATTATTATTATTATTATTATTATTATTTCAATCTACAAGTTAATGTAATTAGTTTGTTGAACGTTCTTTCTAATCGTATATCTACAATTGCTTATTTCTTATTTTCTGCAAATGTTATTTCAGAAACAATAAATTATAAAGATGACAGATTGCTCGTCTCGTCTAACATTCAATTTGTTTATCCTTATCTGCCTTCTGTCATCGATTTTCGATAATCTGGCATGTTCCCCTTTAATTCTCCAAAGTTTCGTAGCACATCATATTTCCTCTAGGGATTTCTCTGTTTTTAAAAAAAATGTTTGAACAGGTACTAAAAATATATCTTTTGCTCTAGCTACACATCCCATTTAATACTAGCGAGGCACGATGAATAAAGAGACAAGTCTTTAAAGAAGTGGTTCTGAATAGAATCGAACAGCCTTTATGTTTATCTCGTGACGTAGAGGAGAACAGAAGAGAACTACGCACAGAAGTTTTGATTCATCAATATCTAACTTTTCTATGTACAGAATGAATTACTGTCATTATATGATTAATATTGCTGGCCTGCGTGGCGGAGTGGTTGGCACAGCACTACGTCGCCATGGGTCGCGGGTTAGAATCCCGGCCTGGGCACGAGTGTTCATTGTAAGTGTCCCTTCATCGATTCATCATATCACGACTCATCCTCATCGTCGTGATTAGTCGAAAGTGGCAGAAAAGCTAACACAAATCAAATCAAATCAAACTTGATTAACATGGTTTTCCAAAATTATAATACACAACATCAAATTCTTCAACCACTCTTGCTAGCGCCAATTCTTGTATTGGACATTTTATATTCTTAATGTTTGTTGCTATGAAAGAGAAATTTGATTAACAATGTTCTCTGAATTGTTTTATTGTTACAACTAATACAATTAGTTTGACAAAAGTTTCTGTTCTCTTACGATCCTTTTATTTTCATATTAGACGTGTCCAAGAAACAAGAAACTTTTCTTTCTATGCTTTGTGTTGGGCTTTATTACACCAACTATCAAATTACTGGCACACAAAAGGGTTTGTTTGTATGCGTATGCCCTGATAAACATAATGGGCAATTTTTATAATTTTATTGCTAGTTCGAATTAATCTCCAATGCTTAATATTAACGTTTCCTATCTCATTGGAAACTCTGATTATGAGCTATGAATAGTCTTATCTTTCTGAAGGTCATAAATATAAAAAACTGATAACTATTGAACATTTACAGGATCATATCATTGTCACTGAAACAATATTTTCATCTTTAGCTCTTAACGTTCCAATATAAGCATTACTTCTTTAAAGTAGATAACTGTAAATAAGTTAATAATAAAATAGATAATAACTATTGTCGTCAGTTTAGCTAAGTATTCCAGCTGAAGAAATTGTTATATTATATGTTCCTCCCGAAATGTGCAATAATGCAACAGATGGCAGAGACAATTTTCCTAGCACCAGATGAAATATAAAATTAGGGAGTATGTCGCCATATTGTAGCATGTGTCTATGTGTGTGTCTGTGAAAGAGAGAGAGAAATAGAGAGGAAGAGAGAGAGAGAGAGAGATTGATGAATCTGGACAATTACAGAGGAGCACTGGGCCTCGGACTTTTATTTATGAAGACTGTAAAAATTAGTTGCATAACCAGAGGCAGGTATTTATGGAGATTAATTGTACTACTTGTGCTTTTTAATTTTGCTGCCAATGAGGATTGTTAGGTATTGTTTTAAACTGCTGGCAGTGATTGATGGAAATTGCTGAAAATATAAATATCTTACAATTACTGATGCATTTACTCATATTTTCTCCTAAATTACATCCCCAATCTGCAGCATTGCACATGTTTCATGTTTCACTGACATTCCAATGCAGCTATACTCTGTCCCGGGAATCTGGAGCAAGCGAACGAAAGCAAGTCTCTGCGCAAGAAGTGACTCCAGACGGCTCGACCAATGAACAAGTGCGACGGAACTGTGTTGCGTGAGATTGAAAACGACTTCAGTTACCAACCATTGCAGCAGCGTGTACGTACTGCTTCGCTCCTCCCACTCGCTTTCTGCCCTTCTTGCAAAATGGAATATCATCATGATTATTTTTTTAAAAAGTAATCTGAGTCAGCATATCACCGCCAAACGCAAAAAAAAAAATGTTTTAAAAAATTAGCATACGAAATTTGCTCTTGAACGAAACATGTTCATATATCGCAAGGCGGCATTTGAATAAGTGAAGGCACTCTGTGCCTACAATTTCAACGAAGCAAAGTCTGTTACAACCGTACGACGACAGTGGAGGACGAAATATCAGAAAGAGCCACCAATGCAGAAAAGCATTCGTTATTTGTACAGCGTCTCTCAAAAGTCTTAGGACAACGATATTTGATACTAGGCAACCCAATTTACACACGGATTTGGTGGGTTGCGTACAGAGTTAGGCTCATTTTCAGGGTTGCCACATGAAGAATAGATATATGTGAAATAAGAGAAAAGAATAAAACCAAGAATTATGTATTTAAAATTACAAAGAAATTCAGTAATATATCGCAAAGGACAAAATACTTTATGATAGAAATAGAGTTCCTCTACTTAAAGAAAATCCATTTTCTACTATTTTATCGTTAATGAGTCTACACAAAAGAAAATAGGAAAGGAGAGAAGAGGAGAGGAAGCGAAAGGAGAAGTAGATAAAAGCAGCGGAGGGAAGAAATGACAGGATAGAAGTAGAGAGAAGAAGAATTAAAATGAAAGGAAAGGAAAGAAGATGAGAGAGAGAGAGATGAAAAAGCAAAAAAAGAGAGGAAGAAAAGGAGGAAACGAGATGAGAGGAGAGGGGAGTGAAGAATAAGGTACAATAGAATAAAGAAAATTGTGGACCGGAGTCTGCAATCGAGAACAGGAGAGGGGATAAGAGGAGTGGAGAAGAGCGGGGTGAGACAAGAGGCGAAAATAGCGGGCGATGTGAGATAGAAGCAGAGCAGAAGGAGGGAAGAGGAGAGGGAGAGGGGAAGAAGAGAGTTGACGGGACGTAGTTGCAGAAAATATCGTCTGAGCGTCAGGAATTGATACATTGATCAACATGAAGCAATGATTTATTGATTGATTGATTTGGAGTTTTAAGTCCACTTTATGCACAGTATGGCTAATCGGGACTATACCTACAGTTTACAGTGGGATCCGAAACACTATGTGCCTCCACCGGCTATCGAACCCGGGACCCCTTGATTACAAGGCGACGACGAACATGAAGATATGAAAAACATTTTAAAATTGTCATCTAATACATTCTCGGGGCGAAATGTCTTTTTGCTGAGTTCAGAGCAAGAGAAGATCTTCAGCGTAAGATTTAAGATTTTACCTGCGATTACACCACTAAAAACACGAATTTTAATTTTCATATTTATAAGATGTTTCCACATTTTTCCTCTTCTCAGTTCGTTGAAATGGAGATTTTATACTTTAATATTTCATAGTTAATACCAAACGTAACCATCCTATTTCACACGGCTTGGAAAATGAACACAATGGGATAAGTCTAAAACCTACGAAAAGTGCCTGCCCCAGGAGGGGTATGAATCTACGACCACTAGGTTTACAATCCTGAACGGTAACCACTACCCTACAAACTTTCCTTCTTCCTTTTAATGCTTAAAAGAGATAGAAAGAGCTGGCCAATGTGAAATTAAATATGCAACTCACGTCCTCCATGTATTGTGTAAAAAATTATTGATTGTAACAAAGAAAACGAAGGTAGTATGATTCGACGAGACAATGAATTGAAATTTGAACATGGTGAAAACTATTCATTCGATATTTGCGCAGGTAGCCTTGCATTTAATCTTGTATATGTATATTTAATGAAAAAAAGAAAGGTTAAAGGAATAGCTAGGGCTAGGATTGAACCTAGGACTGCTCCACACTCCCCTCTTCTTCCCCTCTCCTTCATCTCTGCTTCTATCTCACATCGTCTCCTATCCTCGCCTCTTGTCTCACCCCGCTCTTCTCCACTCCTCTTATCTCCTCTCCTGTCCTCGATTGCAGGCTCCAGTCCACAATTTTCCTTTGTTCTCTTTTACCTTATTCTTTACTCGCCTCTCCTCTCATCTCGTTTCCTCCCTTTCTTCCCCTCTTTTCTCCCTCTTCTTCATATCTCTCTCTCTCTCTCTCTCTCTCTCTCTCTCTCTCTCTCATATCAAGGAGTATTACAATTAACGACTCACCCGTGTGCTTACTCACGTGAATTTCCACATGGGGAAACCTCAACTATAGCTCTTTTCAGATCTTACGGCGGGCGCTCTAGAAGCTGGCAGGGGAAGTGGGGAGCGGGGAAGCGACCAATCTAGCGCGATAAGAAACGTAGCGGCCAGTAGAACGAGTTTCACGTAGTGCTTTTTCCGGCCGCGTCGTGTCTCTCCGCGACACTGCTGTTGTCTGGTTGGTCTGTTGCGTAATATCCGCTCCCCACTTCCCCTGCCAGCTTCTAGAGCGCCAGCCGTAAGAACTGAAAAGAGCTATAGTTCAACTGCTAAAATATGCTAAAATTTCTGTTTTGGGGAGAGTAGAACACTGTATGATCGGATTGTGTTCCCATTTTAAGCATGCGTAGCCCGGGAAAATTCCTTGAACGTTTCCAGTCTGTTTCCCTCATAAGTTTCACCAAAATACAGTGTCCAAAAAGTCACGCAATCTAGACTTTCAACTTACGTAACTTTTGTACAAAAGTGATAGAGACATAAATCTTACACTGGGTATTAACCTTGTCAGTGTGTGCCCTCCCCCATGGCGCAGTGGTAGCGTCTTTGCCTTGTAATCAAGGGGTCCCGGGTTCGATACCCGGTGGAGGCACAAGTGGTTCGGATCCCACTTTAAACTGTAGGTCCAGTCCCGATTAGCCTTACTGTGCATAAAGTGGACTTAAAACAGCAACTCAAACCCTTGTCAATGTGGATATTTATGAAAAGTTAAACGAGGAAATCATGAATGCTTGCAATAACTTTCGATGTGTATCGATGCTCTCTGTGTGTATTTATCGAAATGAAGAAAAGAACGACAAATTTTTAAGCATTGTATGCATTAAAGACGGTTTATGGGGTTAATTATTACATAAAAATATTACCTTCGTGAAAAAGAATGTTTTTCTTTTTTAATTTACGAGTTGTACTAGCAACATTTGACGTGTCAGAGGGCAGTATCAGGTGTGCCCGATATCTGGTTATGTTACTCAATCAATGCCCAGTTGAAATAAGAGTTGAAATTAGTCGTACAAAAAGTTAGGTAGGTTAGTTTCTGGTCTACTCTGCAGCTGTCTCTTATTCATGTTAGTTTTTTACATCTTAGTAACTTTTTCTGCTTACTGAACGTTCACATATAACATGATTTTCTGGTTTAATGTTTCAAAACTATCCACATAGACCAAAGGTAATACCAAGTGAAATATTTATGCCTCTATCGCGTTTGGTATAAAAGTTACGTAAGCTCAAAATCTCAGTAGCGTGACTTTTTGGACACCCTGTATCAAACCGATTGTATATCTGTCAGAATGTTGACATGTGAAACCCTATTGCACACGTTGGTTACAGGAGGGGAAATCCATGTGGAGAAGTACATGAGAAAGCCGTTATTTCTTGTAATATCCTCATACTGTGAACAGCGTAGACAATATGTTTCCTTGTCAGGTTGTTACATAAAACGGAGGGTTTTGTGCTGCATTTGAGTGTCAGTAACGAAATTCCCACACATGTATGCGGAGGATGGTTGTGTCTATCAGGGTCGGTTTAATGCCACATTGTGATAGAGCGATTTCTACAGAAGGGCGTTTACAACAATGCCCGTCCTAGGACATAGGACACGCCTTTGTCAAGAAAGTCAAGTATATTTTTCTCTCGCGAAGTTGAAATATGCACTATTACAGATGGACAAACAAACTGTTCATTACATTTCTACTTTTGTATGTTTTGCGTAGTTTTTCTACCTCTCATCACAAGCATGAACACAGGATTCAAATCTATGGCACCCAGCGTCTGACTCGTTAAGGTAACTACTACACCACAATGAACACGTATTTTTTATTTTTTATTTTTAGTATTGTTGTTTTTTTCTTCTTGTTGCTACAGTTTCAGTATAAAATGGTCTTTCAGTACTGTATCTGAAACTTCAAGTAAATAAATAAATAAATTATTGGTAATAAAGAAGCTAATTACACATCGTCAGCAGTTCTGTGGCTATACACACAATCTGAAGAAAAATCTGTTTCGACTTTAATTACAATTTTAAACTTATTATAGAATTAAATGCAGCACCAGGCAGAAATCCAATTACATGGTGGTAAATTGTCCCTACACGATCCATGAGGCTTCGCTTCTTTCCTTGCACATTTTTAAGTTTCCACGAACTGGAATACTGAACCGGAAGCAGCTTTGAATATTATGTTTCAAAAGTTTCGTATTCGCTGGCATATAGAGCGTACCGAATAGCCTGTTCGTCACGTCGATTATATACGGATATGCGTAGGTTTCAGGCTGGCAGCAAATGAGATTTCTAGAAATCTCGCCACACAGATTTATTTACATATTTGTAGTTGCATAGCAACAGTCAGTCTCCAGCCGTGACACTCAGCCGTGCAATAGGATAGCTTTCAGAGGAAGACGATTTCACAATGGGGCGCTTGTGCCATCCTTAAGTATCACTTACACAGCTCACTTCTTGGACAAATACCGTGTGCTTTATCTTCTACAGTGCCTCGCCGATGGAATACGAGTGTTAACGTTGTCGGCTTGTAAACAAGGAGTTCGGGTTCGATACCCGGTGGAGGAACATAGTGGTCGGATCCCACCTTAAACTGTAGGTCCGGTCCAGATTAATCTGTCTGTGTAGAAAGTAGACTTAAGACAAGAACGCAAACATTCAAAAGTGCTATTGCACACGACTGAGTTCTTGTGCTGGATTAATTTGTTTTAACTAAGTCGTCAATTTGTAACATTTTAGTACTCTTAGTTTATTATGAGTTACATTTATTTGTTTCAGTTACAGTACCGTTACTTTTATTGTTACTTTATTCTGGATAAGATAAAATTCTTAGATACGATGCGTGCTTGAATTGAAAACGGGATATTCTCTTTCACCCGTGTTAATATAAAATGTATATTTATTATTAAATTGAAATAGATATAGTACATTTAAGTATCAAAATTTAGAGCAATCAAAATGTTAAGTTACACTTTGTACTTATTTGAAAGAAAATACACCATGCATAATACGTATATTTGACCCAACAAAGTGACAGTGGAGTCCAGAGGTTGCACAAATTCACCAGATCTGTTTTGCTACGTGTGCGGCTATCTAACAGACAAATCCCATCGGAAGTCTTTTACACCGTTTCTGAAGAAACCATATGAACTATACTTTGATTCGAAGGTGGATAGTGGTAAGTCGTGGGCACCACAGTTCATCTGTTTGACATGTGCATGCAACGTGCGCGGTTTGATAAGGAAGGCGAAGAAGTACTGCTGCTTCATCTGCGAGTGGGATAGCAGAGATAGGAAGCACCACTACATAAAGAGGACTTGGCCGATCAGAGATAGAATGCAGCCATGAAGTAAAGACGTCCTTTGTGTGCCGTTGATTGAGAGTGAAAAAGTTATCATGCCACCGCTTCATTTGAAGCTGGGTCTCCTAAAGAATTTTGTGAATGCACTAGACAACGACTCAGGTGCTATTCGGTACCTGTGCCACAAGTTTCCAAAGTTGAGTTATGTGAAAGTAAAAGAAGATGTGTTCATAGGTCCACAAATAAGGAAGATCATTGCTGACAGCCACTTCCAAAACTTACTGGCTGGCACTAAAAGAGATGCATGGGTGGCATTCAATTCAGTCGTAGCCAATTTCCTTGGAAATTATAAATCTGCTGACAATGTGAATGTTGTGCAGAAGTGCATTAGTGCGTACAGAAGACAGCTGGGTTGCAACATGTCCCTCAAAATTCATCTTCTCGACTCACATCTTGACTTCATCCCCGAGAACCTAGGTTCAGTCAGCGACGAACATGGTGAACGTTTTCATCCGGACATCTCGGTGATGGAATCACGCTATCAGGGTCGATGGAGTACAGCAATGTTGGCTGACTACTGTTGGATGCTTCAGCGAAACATGCCAAATGCTCAGCACCAACGCAACTCTACAGCCAAGAAATTCAAACCAAAAACACCTTAACTTAAGGAAGTATATTCTATATGTATGTATTTTATATGTGTATTATACCTTCAATTAGATGTTACTATATAGTATGTGCGTCATGTGATGTATTTGCACTATTTTCTTAGCTAAAGCAATTTTCATTAGTACTCCATGTAGTAGCTTGATTGATTGATTGATTGATTTAGTTTATTTTACTTCGCGTTTTGTGCCTCTTGGCTAATTTGCGAAGATGAGGATGAGTGATGAAATGATGAAATTGATGAATGGACATTCACAAACAACCAAGCCCGACCGGGATTCGAACCCGGGACCCTTGGCGTCGCAGCGCGATGTGCTAACCACTCGGCCACAGGGTCGGGCACCATGTAGTAGCAATAAGTGCTCTAGTGAAACCTATGTCTGCGAGTTGTTTGCCTTGATACAATGTTCAACATATATAAATGGTTGATGTCGTATATCTCAAGAATGGTGGATGTTACAGACAAATGGTTTGCATATTTTGAATCAGCATGTTTCAGTTGTCTTGGAACGTGTGTTGAATACCAAGATATCCGCCGATTTTTTTTGTTAATCAGTGTAATCATCATTAGTCCCTCATTGTCGCAATTAGCCAAAGAGATAGAAAGTGACAATAATAATAAGAGAACTACAATAGCTTATCTCTGTTGGAATTGTAAGTCTATTCATGTAGGAGAAGGTCTAAAGGTTTTATGAAAATTTGTTTTAAGTCCCCTTTATGCTCAGGATAATCAAACTGCGCCTAGTATTTAAGTAGGATCCGAATGTACTATTTCACAATGTATGTCTATCGTGAATCGAAACCAGATTCTCTCGATTACAAGTCTACGGCGTCAACCACTAAGCTAGCCGGATGGCCCTTATATCTTCAAATAGAAAATTAAAATTTCAATTGTTAAAAGGATAAATGTTAGTGTAGAACATTTCCACTTGCATGGAAAATTTGATATAATCGAGTTGAGCATATGACAGTTTCATAGCGTCTATCTTACTAAGGAGAAATACTTTTTCGGGTATTTTGAGACAACTGAACTGAAAAACCTCGTTTCACCATTCGGGATAATAACACCCATCATAAACATGCACCCTAACAAGACGACGGGAAGCTTTTCATGAGTTCCGAAGAGGCTATTCAATGCCAGCCGAGAATCTAATCTAGCAACAACCGAATTCGAGCTTCAACCATTCTTCCAACCTAATGACTCATTTTGTTTTATGGTATGTGGCGTTACGATTGTTTAATCCGAAAGCTTCAGTGTTCATCAAATGCTGGTAGCAACGTAGCTTGCCCTGACACAGTGCATTATGCTCCAGGGTTAGACACCCATCTGTGCATTTCGCACGTTGGCTTTGATATTAGCATGTCGTGCCATGGTAAATCTCTCTTTCTCTCTCTCTCTCTCTCTTTCTCTCTCTCCGAGAGGGAGGTAAGGGGGATTCCGTGACAGGTGTATTCTGTTGCGTTTATACATCAAGCATTAGCTTAGTGACAACACTGCCTAGCTCAGACGGTGAGCAGATCAGCTCAGACCAGGGAACGGATTTTTTGTAAATACATATTTACGTGTGAAGCTGAAATCACTCATATTTTGTATTATCTTTGCGCAACATGTCATGTAGACTCGAAAAATTCAGTCTTAGTTTTCCATATTTTACATATACATGTATTAGATTTTGGCTCATAATTTACATATTTTAGTTATTTTTACATATTATTTCCATAATTCAGAACATTTTAAACATATACACGTATGTACTTCATATTCGTGCAATAACTACGTGCCCTCGTCGGGCCTCCCAAATGGCGCAGTGGTAGCGTCGTCGCCTTGTAATCAAGGGGTCCCGGGTTCGATACCCGGTGGAGGCACAAGTTGTTCGGATCCCACTTTAAACTGTAGGTCCAGTCCCGATTAGCCTTACTGTGCATAAAGTGGACTTAAAATAACATATCAATCAATCAATAAATGCCCTCGTGTGACCGAAAGAGCTGGGTGAATTTCTTGCTAATAACTCGGAAAGTCTGAAGGGTCGTTAAACAAACGAAAGTTTTCGACATTTTTTTATATCCTCTAATTGCGTTAATTACAAATTTTCTGTCACCCGAACAATAATTTTTTCCCCAATTTTACACCTCCCAACCAGGCACGTATCTAGAAATATGTTTCTGGGGGGGTGCGAACCAAGTGTCTCAGGAATAATAATAATAATAATAATGTTTAAATTAAAATAATTATATTAACTCAAATTAATACTAATTACAATACATAAATTAATATTATATTATTATTACACGAATAGGTAAAAATACTGTATAAGAATAGAGATATAACAGCGCATATTCATTACGTACCTTACCTGTCGTTAAGATTGGAATAATTTACATAAAACAAGTTCTCTGGCAATGAAATTAATGCCAAATATATGAATAATTCAATATTTATGGAATAACAAAAACGATGTTTCATGTAGTTGGAGAAAAGTAAGTTTCAGATTAATGTTTTATGCATATTATTTTGAGTAGTAAGTAGTGTACATAAATCTTCAATGTAATGTCATTCAAAGCCGTATGAACCCGATATAATACTTGCCTTCTAAAATGTTGAGAGGAAATTAATAACCATCGATTATGTAACAAATGCTAATATTTTTATTACTAAATTTTTGTACTTGATAAGTCTTTCGGGAGGGGGTCCGGATCTCCTGGAATCCTAAATACGCCCTTGCTCAAAAACTGTTTGCTTTTACTATTGTCAAACACGGTAATAGCTGCAATGACAAGACTGTGTTTTATGTAGCTGGTGTAGTATCTTATATTATTAGAAAGATACATTTTTACAATTTTAAGTCCATATTTAACTCCATATTTTGGTGAAAATAACTAAATATGTATTTACATATTAAGCACATTTTTACTTCATATAAATCCCTTCCCTGGTAATGACCTATACAGAATTGCAGTGGTATTACATTAGCTTTCAATGCAGCATGTCGTTTCTGCAATTTTGATCGATTGAATTTAAAATTTTGGGTGCGTCAACACTTATTTTGCATCCATCGCATGATACGGGGTCCAGCCCCTTACTTTATCTAAAATATAACTAGTAACACAACTGTAATGTTGGAGACTAAAATATTCTAACTTCAGTTAAAAGCTGAGGCTGTATAGGGGCACTAACCACAAACAAGGGTAAAACACGAGAAAACACACACACATAATCGTACGAAGACTACACTGGCCATATGTCCAGACGTCATAGCCTCGTTAGTCTGCAAAATGCAGTCCAGGGTGTACTACGTGGAAGTGACGTTGACAATTGGGTGTACTGGTCACCTGTTACTCCTCTTTCTGCAATTTAACGAGCGTTTTAGTGACATTTAGAGTTTAAGTTTTGAATTTGAGTGCACTTTGTGGAATCCGAACACTATGTACCTTCACCGGGTATCGAACCCGGGACCCTTTGTACGCCATCGGGGAGGGTAGATGACATTTGGAATGGTTAACTCTTCCTAAGGATGTTAGGGGATCTCGCAACATCTCGTTCATCCAATCTTTAAATAGCACTTTCGCCGAAACAGACTCTAATAGATCAATCCAACTAAACGCAAAACCATGAAATTAGACGGATGGCGGAAGTTTGCGCTGTTGCCATTTCGGAGCACAACCCCGTGTGTTCGGAGGTTTAAGAGAATGAAAGATCTCGTTGTGGAGTTGGTCTTTGTAATCCATGTGATACAAACTGACAGTATTTGCTCGAAAGGTCAGGGATGACACAAAAGTGCCCGGAGAGAGGTCTGTCTGGTGCTCGAACTAGGCAACGCAGCCCTTTTGACGTTGCCACACAGTGCGCGGGAACCAACCCTCGCCTTGGTTTTCCATATGTGGCACCGGTGCAATTCTGCCCAGCCGCCTATTTTCATGGCCGTGCGTTTAGGTTTATCCTCGAATCTTCAAATGCAATTTTTAATATTTCGATATATAGAGTTCTACATTAACATGGCGTTCTAACCTATGAACGACAATTCGTCCTTAACGGATATGCTCGGTGGCCGAGTTATCCACTTTCGGACTCGGCACCGAATTTCTTGGGTTCGAACCATTGTGGTGTCCCTTCGTTAATTTAATCTTGTCAACACTAATCTTCACAGTAGCGATTAACCACAATTGGCAGAAAAGCGACACTAAATAACTCAAATATAACAATATGGAATCCTTTATATTTGCACATAGACTTACGTTGTCTCCTTTCAAGGTGCACGTATTTTTTTTTTTTTTTTTAATGAGCAATGGCCACTTTAAGGCCTATTGTGTGTCAACTAAATTCGTAACACAATTTCTATGTAAACCAGGAACCATATACAGAATATATCTTATGAAATGTTGATTTCTGAAGCTGATCAAGGCATGTGGGGACAGTCATATTTAATATACCACTAAATAACATTAATGGCTACTGCCCACATGAAATGTTTGTTAAATAAAACTTAATAAATGCAAATAATGTTATTATCAGGGCCCGAATTTTGATGACCTAAAATTTTTTGAAAAATGACCTTTAAAATGACAACAAAAATCCTGTAAAATTACCTAAAATCTTTTAAAAATGACCAAAAAATTCGTACAATAGTCAATCTCCTTATTGAAAATAGTATATATATTTATATTGTACACTTATTTTATGATCACAATCAATAACATTCGGCATTTTAAGTCCACTCGACACCTAAATGTTCGTGCTGAGTGACCTTCATAAATACAATATTTCAGCTGCACCAACAATTAAGTTGTTGCTTTCCTTTGATTCTCGAGCACGCGGTATTTATTGTTAATTTTCAAAAGAAACTATTTTGTTCATTCCGAAACAAACAATTTAACAATTGCTTCTTCACCTTTGTGTGTTGTACGGACTGTGAATAAGAAACTCGACAATGTTGCATTTCGCGATTTTCAGACAGGCTTTGTTGCGTTGGTAGTTAAACACAGAGTAAGTGCCACAAGATAACATTCAGACAAAACAGAAATTGTTGAACTTCCTATGTTTCAGCATGCAATGACACAAAATGTTTAAAAAATGACCTAAAAATGACGTAAAATTTTAAAAAATGACCTGAAAATAAAAAATGGTAAAAAAATTACCAAAAAATTACCCCCCAAAATTACATTTCTTCAACCTGAGGAGGGTGTTCAGGATTTCTGTACTAGTTAGCAATGTCTACGTTGCACCAGTTAAAAGATGAAATGTCATCAAAATTCTGGCCCTGGTTATTATTATTGTTATTATTATCCGACTTGCATGACACATCCTTTCGTAGTTGTTATGCATCTAAAATCACAATACAGTTTGTTGGGTGATTGCATAACAGCACAGGATACAAATTTGAACATGAAAAAATGATCATAACTGAATGTAAAGCCTCGTCCTCACTGATGTAGTTTATTTTACTCGGCTTTCCTCTCACTTTTGTCTAATCGCGAAGATGAGGATGAGTGATGATGAATGGACACTCACAAAGAACACCCATGCCGATTCCAGGATTCGAACCCGAGACCCTTTTCTAACCACTGCACCACGGAGATCGGCTCCTCTACACCGACAAATTGGCGTATGGGCACAAATTTTCCCTAGCAATCGCTCATGGTGGAGGATGAAAAACTGTATATGTTAGAATATACTGAATGGATGCAGAAAATTCATGAAGGAAGTTTGTGCTAATGTCATTCCAAGTAAGAATTCGTTATATTACACCAACGTTTTCTTGTAAATACAGTTTTCATGGATTAACAAGATACTCTCCATTCCGCACTAGAGATGGGTCGTAGTCCTCAAAGTCTAGATGTCATGCCTTTAAACATATTTTCTTGAATTAGACACTAGGAAGTGAATTTTCCGGTTCATGCTTGTTAGTGTCGTAGAGACTTGAGCATTTTACTTTATGCTCAGGAAATCACTATTCTACTTCACAGCAAATTATGAAATAAGAGTAATGTAAATAGTTCAAAATTACAACACCGTTCTCTGGTGAATATACTTATTTTCACTAAATGAATACATTAGTTTATGCTCGATTTGAAGTGATTCGAACTACTCACAAACTTTCTTGTTATCTCTTTTCACTTGTTTCTACAACTGGTTGCTACGCAACAAAACAGTGTGCTATAACATTTCTTTCTTTTTCTTTTACACAAGAAGTGATTATACATTTTACAATTTGAAAAAAGGTCACAACATTCCCCCTCCTTCGGAGAAAAAATTTAAAAACATTGGTTTTAAAATTTTTAGATAATATGAAAAATTACAAAGAAAACAAACTTTCTCATGACATACATATTGTCATTAATTAACACAGAAAATATTGAAAATGTATCATAATTATTTAAAACATAAATTAACATTTCTTAATAAAAGGCTGTTGAAATCTTTTGAAATTACTTAAGTTTATGTAATTCGTCCTTTCTTTCCTGACTACAATTGAATTTCTTTAAATTGGATACATTATGTGTTTGTACAGTTCCCTTTCCATCCAACGATAACAGTTCACAACTGTTACCATTGACTTCTTTAACTAAATATGGACCAAGCCACAAGTCCATAAATTTGTGTATTCGTTTACACTCAGCACTTCTTTGTCCATGGTTTTTGACTAATACTATATCATTTTTCTCTATCCTTACGTATCTATCACTAGTTTCCTTAGGCTGAATTTTGTATTTTTCATTCAAACGAGATTTGGCAATTAAACATTTATATTTCCAAGGAACTGCTTTCAATGTCTCAGGCCAATCAATTTGGTTTAAAACAGGATCTCTTATTTCGTAACGCAAAAATAATTCATTTGGAATGTATCCCGTTACTTCAGATACGGAGTTATTTAATAGTCCTAAAACAAAACTTAAATTTTTTGACCAATGTTCATGATTTTTGCTTATGTACAGTCTTAATAATCTAATTAACTGCTTGTTGTATCGTTCAATAGGATTGGCAAACGGAGAATAAACTGAAGTTGTGATATGCCTTATTTTAAATTCTTCCACAAAAGTTTTCCATTCTTGTAACTTGAATTGCGAACCATTTATCAGACAGTAGACTATTACATACAGGACAATGATAAAAATATTGCAGTTTAAATGTATTAATTACTTCTCTAGATGTTGCTTTCCTTAAAGGATATGCCATAAGAAACGTAGACATTACATCTATTACAGTCAATATAAATGTGTAACCTTGAGATTTCGGAAGTGGTCCTATCAAATCAACTGAAATCAAATAATGTTGCCTGGTAGAATAAACGTGTAAATAATCCTTTTCATTTTTCAAAACAGCTTGTTTAGGTCTGGCGCAAGTTAAACAATTATTCAAATACTGTTTAATACTGAAGTTCATCTTTGGCCAATAATATAATTTCTTATATTTACTGAAAACCTTTCTATATCCAAAATGTCCTTGCAAATCATGCAGTTTATGTAAGATTTTCGGTATTAATGAAACTGGCACAACTAATCTCCAATTATCTTCAGAAACACATTTTAAAAATAAAATCTTGGAAAGCATACTGAGTCTTACAAGACTTGGAAAGATTTCCGTTCTCAATCTTCTGAATTAAAGCACTACAATATGCGTCACGATGTTGACACTCCTTCCAGAACTCCAAAGTATCTTATTCAATAATATCCAATTTTAAGTTATTAATAAACAACTCAGATAAAGAAATATTTCCTGTAGTAGTATCGGGATATCGACTTAATGTGTCAGCCGCTTGATTGTTTACTCCCGAAACATGGTGGATATCATAATCAAAACCTTCCAGTTTTAAACACCATCTATTTAAACGTGGATTTAAAGTTCTTGCTGACTCCAGCCAAGAAAGATATTTGTGATATGTGAACAAATTAGTTTTAGTTCCGGCTTCATAAATATACATTTCTCAAAGGCAAAAATAATTGCTAAACATTTGATTTCATGTGTACTATAAGATAACTCATTACCACGAAGAACTCTACTTGCATATTGAATAATCCTGGGATTATCTTCTGGTGTCTCTCTATTTTGCCATAAAACACCTCCAATACCTTTCATTGAAACATCTACATTTATGTTAAAACGTTTAGAAAAATTAGGCTGTGCTAAAGCTTCTGGAGATATAACCAAATCACGTAACCTTTCAAAAGCTTCTACATGCACTTCCTTCCACGTCCAGAGAATATTAGACTTTAGAAGTTCATAAAGTGGATGGACAACTTCTGCAAATGTATTCAAGAATTTTCTTCTCCAGTTGACTAAACTCAAGAATTTTCGAAGTGACCTTTTGTTATTTGGTGTTGGAAAATTTATTATAGCAGAATTCTTGCTACTATCTACCTTAATTTCATTTCCAGAAACAATATGCCCAAGGAAAGCAATTTCTGTAGAAGCAAATTTGCACTTTGAAAACTTGATGGACATATTAACATCTTTCATTTTTTTGCAGAAAAGCTTCCAGGTGTGTTAAATGCACCTGCCAAGTTTTACTAAAGATCAAGATATCGTCTAAATAGCAAATAACAAAGTCGTTGAATTCTCTCGTGAAAATTTTGTTCATCCTGTCTTGAAAAATGGACACAGAAGATCGTATGCCGAAGGGAAGATATCGAAATAAATACTGTCTACCACGATATGAGAAAACAGTATAAAGATGTGATTCTGGAGTTAATGGGATCTGGAAATAGCCACACGATCAATCAATAGAAGAGAAATATTTTGATCCCAAAAATCGTTGTAACATTTCATGAATTGCTTCAACTCTAACTTGAGGATTGATGACATGCTTATTCAAATTTCTAAAATCCACTACTGGTCTCCATAAACCACCTTGTTTTGGCACAATGTGTAGAGGATTTAAATATGGGGAAGATTCTTGATATATGATACCCCAACTTTCCCATTTGGCGAGTTCATCTTCTAAATTCTTTCTCCTAGAAATTGGTATAGGATAAGGTGCCGTGGCAATAGGTACGTCACTGTCTAACTGTATCTTATATGGTTCTACCTTGGCATGTCTTCGTTGGTCAGAAAATTGTTCGTGATAATTCCATAAGAGTGAAAATAAATCACGTTTCTGTGAATCACCGATATCATCAATTGCAAATACTTTCTCATGAATATCCCTCTGAGAAGTCATATAATTTGCTTCAATATCTAACATATGTACATATTTTAACATTTTACACGACTGGAATTCATTCTACGTTATGTCAGTATCATGCTTCACACCAGATACAAGCTTGTCAGATTCAACACTTATCGTACTACAGGGTGTCCCACGAACGGCGCAACTGGGAATTAAGAGTGACGTTACTTTGTAACCGAAACATGTACATACATAAGTTATACACCAAATGTTAGCCCTGTCCAAGTAGATATTTTTAAACATAGAAACAACAAACGGGGTGCAGTGTTGTTCATGCAGTGTTGCCAAATGTAAGTGAAAGTGTAAATTTATTTTTCCACAAAGCATGGAAAATTGCATGTCAAACATTCGTACGGAAATTTGGACGTCAATTTCCACCTTGGGTAGGTGGACTATTTCGCCATCTATAGTTCAGAGAAGAAAAGCCAATACTGAAATGCCTCGTAAAGGCGTACCGGTCCAAATGGGTGTTTTAAAAAAAATATGAGGTACAGTGGCAACACTGTTGATGTTTGAAGGCAACGAAAGGTGTGTTTAGTGATGGTCTATGACATGGAAATACTGGAAACAGGAAAAAAGGAAAATGAAAATTTAGTGATGGTCTATGACATGGAAATACTGGAAACAGAAAAAAAAGAAAATGAAAATTTTGGTCATATTTTTGATTCCTTAGAACAGCTAACTGTGACTGTAACATTTCAGGCGAAGCAAACTGTTGAATAAATTTGTTTTCAAAATCAGAATAACAAAAGAAATATATTTTGTGTGTTCTAAACCAATAAGCTGCTCTATTTGTAAAACAATTCTGAATGCTCTGCAATCGTTTATCAGCAGGCACTTCTATCAGATCTAACGTTGAGTTTAATTGTTCCAAGTATTCTCTTGCAGATTGCGTTTCAACTCGACCTGAGAACTTTGGTAATAAAGACAATTCATTTAACTTCAAATGTCTATCTTTCCTCATGTACAAGGGCAAAGAATCAGAGTCCGGTCTTGCATTAAAATCTTCTTGAAAATTATATGCACCATAACAATTTTCTATTCCATTCACAAATGCACTATCATGAATGTTGGGTGACTGTTGATTACCAGCAAAATATGTGCAAGGGTAAGAACGATTAAAGAGTTTCCTTCTAGACTCATCGTTATCATTATGAGAATTAAATGCTCTCTGTGTATTATTCATTCTTGAAGCTGTCTGGATGAATTTGAGTATAATTAGTAGAACCAGAACACCAAGTGCAAGGATAGTTTGTGTAATTCAAATTACAATATCCTCCATAACTGCGGAAGTCCTCTGGCCTACCTAACGTATTTGATGTTGTTTCAGGAAATGCGTTATTCGAGGAAACATCAATGTTATTCTCAGTTTGTACTCCGTGTTCGTTTAAAATTCAACTAGATCTATTCATACAAGAGCAATTAGAATTTACTTGCGTCTTTCTAGCATGATGTAATCTAGATTGTTTGCGATTTTGCTTTCAACTTACATGTTTAAAATGCGGTTCTCTTACATAAAACGTTTTTACTTTAGTAGTATCCGTAGAGTTAATAGAACTTCCATCTGAATCACTCAAACCAGAATCATGCTTATGACCAGTTCGAGAATCACGCCTTACATTTAACCTTCTCGATTGGCGATTTGCAACATTATCAATACCATGAACTTGAGTGTTCGTATTAGAATATTTGTTATGAGAAGTACCTGTAACATTACAATCAGCACCACCATAATTTGCATTAACTGGTTTCTGCATATTATTCTCAATGACATCAACACGCAATGCAAGCTGTTTCAAATTATTATCGTACTGATTAACAATTTCGAAACACTGTGAAACCTTAGAATCGAATGTTTTAACTTGCGAACAACAATCATCAAATCCACATTTGAGTTTACCTATATCGTCTTTTGCACCTTGAAAAGAACCTTCAATTTCATTTATTTGTTTCTCATGAAGATCTTGTGTACTAAGAATATCTGATATTCTACAGTCATAATTTCGCATGCTTTCTTGCAACTTCTGGTTTAATTCTTCATTTGAACTTACACACGTTTTTGCTAAAGATTCGATTCTTATTGCTACATCAGAAGCCAACATGTCTATACGGTTATTAACCTGATTTACATCAAAATTCGACATTGGAAGCTTCAATTTTGGATTTCAACTCTTCGTTGGAAGCTTCAAGCTGAGATTTTAATTCCTCGCTGGAATATTTCAATTCTCTATTGGAAGCTTCAAGCTGAGATTTTAATTCTTTGTTGGAATCTTCATGCTGAGATTTTAATTTTAATTCTTTGTTGTAATTTTCAAACTGAGATTTTAATTCTTTACTAGAATTAACTACAACGAACTGAATGCTCTTGATTGTTTCTAGCAGATCGTTAAAATTAGGACTAATACTCTCTTTGTAAGCTGACAATCCATATGGATTATAACTAGGTTCACAAGATTTACAAAAGTAATTCTCTACCGTAGTAGAATAAATAGACCAATGAACAACTGACAACTTAAGACAAGAAAAGTGAAACTATGAAAGACATTTATAGCACTGAACAAATCTGATGTCAGCTTTCGTATCACCACAACATTCCACCTTGCAAGTACTGGTATCAGTTCTTATCATCAGAATTAACTTCTTGACCTTGAACGTTTGTAAACGTTGTTAGATATGTGCCCTCGTATTGCATAGCAGTTTTCTTTTTCATTAACGAAAAAAAAAGACTTACACACACTTAAATACTTGAATATGAATAAAATGCAGTTAGAATCCGCTTCAATCCCAGACCTACTGAGATTATATTTCACATAATTTATCCGAAGAACTACTTAACTTCAGAGTCCTGTCACACGGTCGCCACTTTTTGCTAGTGTCGTAGAGGCTTCAGCATTTTACTTTATGCTCAGGAAATCACTATTCTACTTCACAGCAAATTATGAAATAAGAGTAATGTAAATAGTTCAAAATCACAACACCGTTCTTTGGTGAATATACTTATTTTCTCTAAATGAATACATTAGTTTATGCTCGATTTGAAGTGATTCGAACTACTCACAAACTTTCTTGTTATCTCTTTTCACTTGTTTCTTACAACTGGTTGCTACGCAACAAAACAGTGTGCTATAACATTTCTTTCTTTTTCTTTTACACAAGAAGTGATTATACATTTTACAATTTGAAAAAAGTCACATTCTGCCAATTGCTTTTATTGATGATTCCCTCTAACAGTTGACGCAGGTACACACTCTTCACTACTAATGAGAATCTTCAACGAAGAGAGATTCCATACACCTGTTTCAAAGTAAACACATTACAATCAGATGAATATAATCTACGGTATATGCCTCTCAGCAGTAAAATCTTGTTCTAAAAATTCAATTAGTGTAATATTTGCGTAGCGTGCTTATATCTTTTACATTGATTTCATGCATGTACTTTCTTGAATGTAATAGCAGGAAACATCATTCAAACAATTTAAAGTACATCTTTTACCATATTTGATATTTGATATTTTCCATATCACGAAAATGTGAATTTAATTGGATACCTGACTAACAAACACCAGCACTTGGTTAATTACATAATTATCAATTGTTTAAAGATTCTGACCAAAGTATTTAAGTTAACTTAACATGTGACGTTTCAACCCTCTAACAAGGTCCTTCTCAGACTCAGAACCAAACTAATATCTTTAAACTAAACTAATAGAGGGCTGAAACGTCACGTGTTAACTGCTTTTTACTTAATCAGACTGCCTTGGTTAGCATATTTAGAATGTTTTTCTATCATGAAAACAAGGCTTAATCTTGTTATCAATTATCTGAATTAACTTATTATGTTGCTGAATGGTGTTGATTTAAATATATTCTATACTTTCAGAGAAAAAAATTCAAATATCAAGCTTGTAATTATGAGCATATTCAGTTTTCTGTTTGATATATTAACTGAGGAAATGGGCTATATTCTCCGAACATAAAATCCAGGAAGAAAAACGTGATTGTGGAAGGAATAATTTTACAGATTCTTATCAAGTTGAAGAAAACCAGCCGCATTAGAAGCGAATGATGTGAAAATGACACGTGTAGAGGCATCAAGGCACGTATCCTTTTAATGCAGCAATTTTTCTACCATTATATCCGGAGATGAACATTGAAGAAACAAAATTCTACGCTTAATTACTACGTGATGAGGAGACGAGGATAGTTTACGAGGAAACATACGTTGCTCTTTTGGCCTTCACAATATTATTGGAACTAGTCTGAAGATGATGAAATTCAAACTCAATTAAAATGCTGAGCTTGCAAGGGAGTTTGTGTTAGCAGATTGTATGATTTCTACAAAGTGATCTAAAAATAAAACCATAGAAATTAGAAAGTAGTAAGGTTTTAATTTTCATTGTATGTTTTCTTTCCTCGGATTTCATTTATGATGTGTTCTTTGTGAAAGTGACCACAAATGAATTAATTTTCTTTCCGAATATCTCAATTGATTTGGTTCATTTTACTTCGCTTTTATGCCACTTTTGGCTAATAGCTAATATGAGTATCAGTGATTCTATGATGATACTGCTCAAGGGACACGCTAAAAGAACACCCATGTCCAGGCCTGGATTCGAACCCAGAACCCGTAGTTACATAACCATGAAGTGATTCGATTGTTCATAGTTTGAAGCTACAAGCTTTCTTATTTTACAATTTAAACCGAGTAAAATATTATATCGATTTATTAAGGAATATATGTGTATGTATGTATGTATGTATATGTGTGTGTGTGTATGTGTGTGTATCGGAAACCTCTCGGAAAGTTCAGAGGTTAGAAAAACTAACACATGTAGTAGAAATGTTCTGTGTGAAACAAATCACTTGAAAGATATAAAAGTACTGAAATGCGTTTCTGTAAAGAAACTAATGAAAAGAATGAATGTAATGCAGCTGGATATAACGTGATTGATTGATTGATTTGCTTTATTTTACTTCGCCTTTTGTGCCACTTTTGGCTAATTTGCGAAGATAGGGATAAGTGATGATGTGATGAAATTGATGAATGGACACTCAGAAACACCCATGCCCAGGATTCGAACCCGGGACCCCTGAGGTCGTAGTGCGATGTGCTAACCACTCTGCCACGGGAGCCGGCTGGATGTAACGTGCAAGTGAGGTCGGTTGCCTTAGTTACGACTATAAAAGTAAATAGAATTTGGTTTGCCTTTTCGAACGGGATTTAACTTTTACTCTTTTGGTGGTAATTTTGAAAATTGCATTATTGCGTATAATTACTGCAGGGTAACTGTTTGATGAATTACCAGAATTGTAATTAAATATTGGGCTAATCTCATTAGTTTCCAAAGCGTGGTTACACTATCACCAGGAAGTAATCTGATATTGTTGTATTTATTGGATTTCTAGGAGAGAGTGTCCAGAATTCCGTCTCTGGAGTTCATTAAATGAAGCTTGCTTGTGTGAAAAGGATTTTGTGGACTTAGTGGCTACAACAAATCAATCAACGCACTCGTGGTATCAATCAGTCCATTTCTGCAAGGTAATGTTAACCTCTATGGCGTAGCGGTAACATCATCACCTTGTAATCAAGGAGTTCCGGGTTCGATGCACGATGGATGTACATAGTGGATCGGATTCTACTATAAACTGTACGTCCAGTCTTGATTCCTATCTGCGCATAAAGTAGACTTGAAACCAACTCAAGCAAAGCAAGGCAATGTTATGTAACTTTAACTAGCTACTTGTTTCTTTAGTAACTGAAAGTAGTTAATTTTAACATTAGTAACTGTAACTAGTTACTTGCGACAGTAGTAACTTTAACTGAAAATAGTTACTTTGGACATTAGTAACTGTAAGTGAAACTAGTTACATTTTGGCATTAGTAACGTAACTGAATATACTTATTTTTGACATTACTAAGTGTAACTGTGACTCATTGTCAGTTACCTTTTAAAAAACTAATAACGACATTAGGGGTTACTATTTTCTTCAACGTATCTTTAAGCAAATTCACACGTAATGTATTTTCCTCAAGTGTGTTTATTTTAAAACACCTAGGATTACAATCTCCATCAATTATCCCAGACATGGCACCGCATTTCTTAAAAATAGCAATTAACACAATTATGGCTTTTTAAAAATGTTTTTATTCATTTTAAAGTGTTGGAGGTCACCTGAATGTTGTTATACCTATATTTTTATATACCTAACTGCGGTGTTAATTATAATTGAAAATTAATGTTAATTTATTGGTGTCATCAATGAAGAAAGGATAAGCAGATTGTAATGCATTCATGAGACATGTCACAAGAGATATATCCTATCTCGAGTAAAGCAACTGTAAAATAACTTGGTTACTTTTAACTGTAATCAAGTTACTTTCTCAATTGTGTAGCTGTAACAATTGAAAGTGATACTGATTCCATTGTGAGCGTGTATACATGCATTAAACAAATGTATTTACGAAATGCATATCTCTACATGAGAAGCCATTTTTGTATTCACATACATGTTACTGCTAAATAGCACTTCCATAGTGACGTTGTTACTTGCGGAGTCAAATTTTCCTCTGACAATTCTGCAACCCTCTTTGAGAGGGCTGTGTAAATGGCGGATCCTCTCTGTCTCATTTTTGCATATTTCTCCCTGGAGAAAGGTTTCAAGTGTCCCCAGAGGTTTGAGGCTCTCTTCTGGCCCGTGTTCCATTTTTGAGTGAGCCTTATCTCTTGAACAAGAACACTACTGGCGGATATTTCGTACATTCAAAATCAGCAAGTATTTTTTTCTTTTTTTTAGATTGAGCTTTGCTTACTTAATAGCCAGAAAGGAAAAACACATTCACAAAGGAAGATGCCCTTCCTTTGATACGTATTAATTAAACTGTATGATATTTAGTTTTTAATCGGCATATTGTTGCTAAACCTGGTACAAAATTGAAGTACTTCATATTCAAGCTTTGTGATTCACATTAATATTTAGACGGTATTGTTAATTTTTGGTCATTGATATTGTATCTTAATTTGAGAATGATTTTGAACAAAACATCGTGCCATTTTGTTTTAAAACATTAATTATCACTTTCCTTTCTCAAAACAAAATATATTTCAGAAATTGAAATCACAGATGCTCCTGTAATATTTGTATGCGTCTGTGCATAAATAGTTATTATTTTAAACACTATTAGTACTTGAATAATAAATTCTTGTTTTGATTTTCAACTTTCCCTGTGAATAAATGAGAAATTATACATTTAGTAATATGAAAATCGATTCTCCTTGACGGTCTATATTTAAGAAATAAACTACAATGATGAATATTTTACAACTGAGTGTGGAGTATTTACATAAAGCAAATATCAGTATCTTTTCTTACTTCAATACAGTCTTTTTGTAGTTATTTTGAAGTTAAATGAGCAATTTTATATTTAAAGGAAGAGGAAAACATTATATTCAGTTTGATTTGAGTAACTTTTTACGAAAATTATGCTCTTATATAAATGGAACTGTTTGTATTTAATGTATAAAAATCATTTATTATTTATTCTGCACATTTTTTCTGCTTGATTTAGAAAGTGGATTTATCTTTTTCAATTAAGCTAATCGTTTTAGAGGGCTGAGTCCATTATTAACGTTCTTAATTATAAATTTTCAACAATAATTTTCTCTATATTGGTACATTGGTACTAATGAAAAATATATTCCGATATTTGGGCAAGTTATCTGTTGAACTATGCCGTACCTGAATAGCTAGTTTTGATAACGATTGATTTAATTATTACTTAATGAGTGAAGCACTGAAATTTACCGCCATCAGGAATCGAACGAGAAACCACTTGTTTTGAAAGTTATGCAGTAAATCATTATACTAGCAGGAGCCCACGCGTAGCGTACATCAAATTCCAATTAACCTCAATGCATAAAGTGCAATATAAATAAAGGAATTCTGGTTCTGGTTAAGCATTTGGACGAGAACGTAACGTATTTCTAATGGGAAGGAAATAATCGCCCGTAAGAGATTTACAATGCACGAGGACAAAAATAGATGAATGTGTGCTATCTATGGGATTATAGGGCTTCTAGGTCTATTGTGAATTTCGACACAAGTTTCATCCACTGAGCCGAATTTTTATTGACTCTGCCTGTGTATGATGCTGTCACGTACGCCATGTTCATTTGTGAGAAATTATGGTTGTCTGAAAGAATAGAGATATCTTTCTCTTCCTATTTATTTTATTTTCAATGCCTTTTTTACATTTTAGTTTAATCGCTACGGTGAGGATGAATGATGAATGGATGATGAGGTAATCTTAATGATACATCCATGTCTGACTACAGTTCAAACCTGGGATCTCTGACTTAGTAGTGCGTTACGGTGACCACTTCGCCACGGAGGCTAGCGAAAGAGTTATTAAGAAGTACATGTGTGAAGAAAGGGAAAGAAAGAGAGAGGACTGAAAGAGGGAGATGATAGATAGATAGAGAGAGCGATAAAGAAAGAGAGAGAGAGAGAGAGAGAGAGAGAGGGATAAAGAGAGAAGGTGAGAAGGCTGACATAGAAAGAAAGAACTCAGTTGGTTGTCAGCTATGTAGTATATAGGGTAATTCCGGGAGAGATGGATCAGAGGGTGAGATGGACCAATTCGTTATTTCTGAAACTAACTGCTAGAATTCACAGGTGGCGATGTTGACTGGTAATGGCGGAGATTATTGACACACTGTATTGTTTCTGTGTTCATTGAGCAATTATTTAAGCCAATATACCGTCTAGATTGAAATGAAGTGGTTCAAAGATTTTTCAATATTTACATGGAATGGTATTTCGCATGTTTTTCATTCATTCATTCATTGTTTTCTGCCTAATTGGCAGGTTTTTCACTGCAATCTCCAGCTTTCCCTATTCTCCGCCTTACGCTTCGTACTAGCATACGACCCAGTTAATTTAATATCATCCATAAGCTGATATCTCTTTCTTCCACGGACTTTTTTTCCATTCAACCATTCCCTCCAAGGCATCTCTTAGCAGGCAGTTCCTTCTTAAACAGTGTCCTAACCAGTTTCTTTTCCTCTTCTTGATGGTCTCCAGTATAGATCTTTTTTCACCAACTCTTTTCAGTACGGCTTCGTTTCTTACTTTTCCTTGGTTTCCGTCCTATAACCATTGCCTTTGTCTTCTTTACATTAATCTTCATCCCATACTGCTCACAGCTGCTGTTTAACTCTTCTAACATACTACTTATGGTTATTTCATCCTCAGCGAATAATGTCATCAGCAAATCTTATGCAGTTTATTCTTCTTCCTCCCAATTTGGCACCTCTTGTTCTCTGGAAACAATTTTTCACTATATCTTCTAAATAGATATTAAACAAAGTAGGCGATAACCAAATAACTATCTCTTAAAAAACACTAAAACAAATTTTACGTAAATGAATGAGAAATATATATGTAATGATAGTTTCATATTTACTGTTCACAAAATGGCATCAGGCATACCAGCATAAAATGAGAGGAAAATTTCCTATAAAATGTCTCTTGCTTCCAAAATGTTCTAAAATAAGGAAAGGAAAAAACTACTAGAGTTGCTATGCAAATTTCTCACAAATTCCACACGAACAAGATCGAAAAGAGTATTAGAATTTTAAATTCTGCAACGATTTCGCGCGCCCGTTGGTGACACAAAGCAAATCAGGATGAAGGCCCATCAAAGCTAGTCGGGAAATTCACATTCTCGCTCAAAGTATGTCTATGCTTGCGTACACGTACACATTCATTTTGATATGTCGCCTACAGGTATTGCCACTTTGAATTCCTCTTCTACTGTTTTCTTGCCATTCGCATGAAATACAGAATACCTCAGAATAGAGTTACTGGAGGTTATTGAAAATGTATCTTATTCTGTTAAAAATTTTCACATACATTCAACGCAGCCTGTTTTGTTTACTTAACGAAGCGAAGTTTCTTGAGTACTGATTGGTAACAGCGCAACTTTGACAATTTGTGAATAATGTGCTCAATATTTATTCCTACAGTGTTTTTTTCATGGGAAGAATTATTTCGGTACTCATCAACTTGGTCAGGGTGTGAAATCATAGAAAACTGGTGGGGGGGAGAAAGTTCTTCATATACAAACACCCTCCCTCACAAACATATGTGTAAATTATATGATACATATTTGTAATGTTATTAAAAGTAAAAATAAATTGCTCAATTAAAAATATCTTATTATCATTACTATTATTATTAATTACATTAAGGAAATTAATAAGTTACTTTTATACATATAAGATAATGCAAAGCAGCTAATTCCTTTATTAACTGGTTAAAGATGTTAACAATTTATAAAATAGTTCAAGTGGTAAGATTTTGTTTAGTTTGTGCTTTATGATAAATCAATTAGATTTCATACTTATTTTTCCCTTGCATTCTTGTTTTACTTTTATTGTGCGTATTGATGTAGATTTGTTAATGTTCTCTTGAGAGAGAAAAGGCTTTGAACATTCACAACTACACTAATTCGTGTATCTTTTGGATATTATTCTTAGTAAAGTATATTTAAAATTAAAAGAAATTGCTTATCTTTTGTTTGTTATAACAAAAACTCTCCCCCCGGAAAGTTTTGGTGGGGGGATTTTTGAGGCCAAGATAGTTGGTGGGGGGAAATCCCTCCCCGTGCACCCCTCTGGATTTCGCACCCTGCTTGGTGTGTTATTGTGTTCATCATAAGAACTCATGGGTGTCGGCAAGGAGGCCGCTTGAATCTCCCCCCGATAAGAAAAAAATGCCCAATCCCCTTCCTCCCTCCCTTTTATTTGTAACTCATTTGCCACTTACTTTCCTTGTATCTTCTTTCCAACTTTCGGCCTTTTCTCAGTTTTAGTACCCATTCGATTGATTGACGATTTGATGTTTTAAGTCCATTTTATGCGCAGTAAGGCTAATCGGGACTGGACCTACAGTTTAACGTGGGATCCGAACCACTGTGTGCCTCCACCGGGTATCGAACCGGAATCCCTTGATTACAAGGCGACGACGCTACCACGTATTTCATTTCATTTTCCTGATCTTTTATTTTTATATATTTCCCTCTCGTTTTCGGTCATTTTCTTCTCTATACATTCTCTCTAGAGATCTTATGCTATTTCTCTCCCTTCTACCTGTTTTGCTTCAACACATCTCTTCTCCTTCTCTCTATCTTTTTTTATTTCTTTCTTTCTCTCTCTATTTCGCTTCTCTTTCTCTCCTCTCTCTCTCTCTCTCTCTCTCTATCTCTCTCTCTGTCTCCCTTTATTTCTCTATTTTTATGTTTCTCACCCATGTTTCCTTTATCTTTCCTTTTCTTTCTCTTCCTTACTTAATTTCTTTTCCCTTATTCTCTACCGCGTCTTTCTGATGACATGTAGACATGATGTCAATATGTGCAGCTTTACAAATTTGACAGCCCCCCGGAAATTTTTCTTGGGCGTCCTTCTAAGTAGTACTACTCAAAATTTTGTGGTATGTTGACAAAACATTGTGCATCGATGTTCTTACAAACGCGCTCGCGGGTGCACCCCCCCCCCCCCAACACACACACGCAATCCTGTCGTTAAAACAAAACGATATTAGTTTTAATTCTCACGTGTGAATAGGTGCTGGTATGGCTTAACGTTGCGTACCGCAAGAAAAAAGCACTGTATGTTTTATTGTGTGTGTGTCTATATATATGTGTGCATATATATATATATTGTTTATCATGCACATGACCGTGCTTTTAGATGATGTTTTTTTATATATACACACTCCTCACCAAAAGTTTGGAATATTGTTACGTTAGACAATAGGTGATAGACACGGCCTTGGAAAGTAACGACACATGGTATCTGTCTGGTGAACGTTCTCGACATATGCTGCCGTGCCTATCACCTATTGCCTAATATAATAATATTTTAAAAACTTGTTGTGCCTAATATAACAATATTCTAAACTTTTTGTGAGAAATGTATTTAAAATAAAATGCATCTCGTGTGTATGTGTGTGTATTCATTCCATCGTTCCATGAAGATACAAAGAGGGTATCTATATCAACGATCTACATCGTATCGATATATGGCTTAAAATGTCTGTAATTTTTGTTCCTCCTAAAATATAGTATGGACAGAAATTACAAAAATATCAGCAGAATGTTGAGCAGTTAGGATACAGAGAAAACTGTTTGCTCGTCCGCCATCTTGGAATACTTTAAACCATTTTACCTAAACGCAACATAAAATCAATTCTCCTCTGCATCTAGTAACTACGAGTATAATAATTTCAACCTCAAAACTTTGAATTTATTTATGGCTGTTGTTGCAGTCACAAGATATATAACTTTGCCCCACCCCATCCTAAACTACGTAATAAACTTTAGAAGTTTTAGTCCAAGATAATAACTCAGTTAATGCACTAAATGTGTTTAATTTATTTCACTCTAACAATGAAGTTTAGATGGAATTGTTGAAAACATGTTAGAAGGGTAAAGTTTGAGTTTGTTTTTCAAGTCCACTTTATGCACAGATAGGGTAATCGGGACAGGACCTACAGATTAATATGGGACCTGAACCACAAAGTGTTTCCTCCGGGTATCGAACCTGAAACCCCTTTATTACAAGGTGACAACAAAGAGGAAGCCTAAGCAGGAGAAATCAGTCTTTTGCCAACCACCTTGAAATGTGTTAACCGATTTACCTCAAATTCGACAACAAAGGTGTCTAGCGGCTAGCAAATTCACAACTTAAAAGTTGCAAATATACTGCAGTTTATAGTAGTCAAAACATTGTAGCTTCTTCCCCTGTGTCTCTTAAACTGCACGCTCTGTTTGAATTCTTTTATTGATAAATTGGTAAAATACTCAAAATGCTGACCAAGGCAGAATGTATGTATTGTACTGTATTGTATTGTATTTATTGTCAAATATAGTGGATTACGTTTACAGTGTGTTCATTTACAATAAATTCTGCCTTGGTCAGCATTTTGAGTGTTTTATTAAACATGGAAACAAGGATTAATAATGGCACCATTATGATGTTCTAATAATCCTTTAAACTTCGTTCGATAGGATTCAAACCCATAGTTTGCAGACATTTTGAAATGTCAAATAGAAAAGAACTTACAAAATGGATGTATGTTGAGGCTCAGGACATTTTGAAATTCACATACAATTAAGTTCTATAGCTCGAGATTGTTGGTGGTTCGGATCCCACTGTAGGTCCAGTCCCAATTAGCCTACATGTGCATAAAGTGGACTTAAAACAACAATTCAAACAAATTGAAACAAATTTGAGATTCTTGGTCCTTGTCTCACTATGCAGGTCTCCGCAATTTATGTTATTTATATCTCACAAATGTTATGTTTATTGTAATTTGCAAAGTAGTTTGAATATCAGAAATTTCATACTTCCCAAAATCTCAACCGGACACTTGGGTACGTCTCAAAAAGTTTGTCGAAGTTTGTTTTAAGCCCACTTTATGCTCAGATGTCCTAACTGGAACTGGACCTACAGTTTAAAGTTGGAGTCGAGCCACTGTACAATGTGCCTCCGCCGGAGATCGAACCGAACTATACTCGTAAGAATCCTCTACTACAGGAAAATACATAATGCTCCTTCATAAAACAACACAACACTGCAGAAATTCAATTTATCTGTTACTGTTGCATAGTTACATCACTCGGTTCAAGAGGTATCGGTCTGCCATCTGCTGGCAAGTTACTGAAT
This sequence comes from Lepisma saccharinum, assembly GCF_977018435.1. Classification (NCBI taxonomy): domain Eukaryota; kingdom Metazoa; phylum Arthropoda; class Insecta; order Zygentoma; family Lepismatidae; genus Lepisma; species Lepisma saccharinum. Next base: position 187,216,558 of record NC_139230.1, on the reverse strand, counting down.
TAAAACGACTTTGGTATAATTTACACTATCATTTTAGCTGAAGTAAATTATAATTGGACTAAATTGTATAATTTTTCTGTTGTCAGAAAAAAGTTACCTTATGCATTGAACACAAGTATAAATAACGTTAAAGAATCATTATTGCAGCTTTATTTGTACTAATTATGAAATTTTCTTACATCTATGCTTAGATTCCACACGCATTAGGTAAAAAAGTACATATACCCAGTATTTCTGTTTCCATGATCAACAATTTGTCAATTTTGTAGAAACTGTTTTATTTCTGTAATATTTCCCATAGTAAATGCTGACGACATTACTTCATACACAAAGTATTGAATCTCAATAGCAGAATTTTCTCCACATCCCGTGGAGGAAAATAGTGCTTCGGATCCCACTTTAAACTGTAGGTTCAGCATCGATTAGCCTCTCTGTACATAAAGTGGACTTAAACACTAATTCCCTCTCTATTTATATTTAAGTGAAAGTTGGATTGTGATTCGGTAATGATCGAATAATATACTTAATTAACAACCATCAAGAGACTATATCATAAAATGAACAAATATTATACTTCATATGACAAAAAAAGGCAAACCAGTTATCCTGAATATGCCATTTTCCAACAAACTCTTCAAAGTATATTTAACGTTGCCACCCAGAAAACAAATTGAATTGAACACTCCACAAACTGCCAATTACTTTTCTGTCATCTTGTCACGGCATTTTACAATTACGGTTGATGTCACTTCAGTATGCCAGAAGCAACACATGGGATGTGCGTTTTTAGAAAACAATCATTTATCATACTCTCCACTTGTGAACTGGAACACTTCAGAAGAGCAAATCTTCCACATATTTGTTTTGAAATTCCGTGAAATAAATGATAACATAAACAAAGGAAGGGCGAAAAATAAATAGATTTTTATGTCATTCCACCGGTATTAAGTGAGGCGTCATGACAACAAGCAGGTGCTCGAAATTTGTGCGTGATAACATGCGTAGATAAAGCATCAGAGAAAAAAATGTTTTGAAACATTTTTCAAGCTTATGGTACAGATATTATATCATTTACACACCGTTGTTCTGAAGTACTCTTTGGCACCGATAAATATACATCAGTTGTTTATCATTTTTTAAAAAGAGAGAAACAACAAAGTAAGAATTCTCTTTCGAAAGTGAATTTTTAAGCACATACCATTTTGTTAATTTCGCAAAACACACAGTTTCACTATTTTTATATTAATTGCAGTAATATCCTAAGGATTTGTAAGTATAATTCATCAATGCATGTTTTGAGCTTTCCGGATATGAAAATAAATCGTGTAATAAAGATTTTTTAAAAAATACATAATAGAAATTGTAGAGTGACACGAAGAATCTCTGTCCATGTTTTGTGTGTGTATGTATGTGTGTGTGTGTTATAAAAGTAAATTTTTATTCATAAACCTTGAGGTCTACAAGTTTTCTTTTTAAGATACTGACATGGGATTGAGGAATGTGTACTAGATATCGAATATACACATTTCAAGCAATACTAATTGTTCGGTAATAGTCTCATTAAAAAAAAGCTATGCAAAATCAGTGTAAGTCACTATTATAATACAGGGTTATTAAAAGAAACATTTCACTCGTTTCGTGATTTTATTGTGGGAAACGTATGTAGCACATCGTCATTATAAGGGTCTTAACACACACAGCTGGAAAATGGAAATATATGTGAAAGTTTGGATATTTGTAAATGCTCTTGCCTAGGTTGCTTTTTGCTCGGTAGCCGGGGAAGCCAACGGTTCTTTTCCCTCAACGACCTTCCTGTTTGAAAAGTAAAAATTGGACCTTGCCCCGGTGGTGGAGGCGGGCCAGTTTGTCGGAGGTATATATACACCGGGTTCCGACTTGTTACTCCGATACAAGGCCCGATGGATTGAGACAGTTTTTTTATATATATACAGTTGCACAGAGTCAGATGGATGCATAGTGATACACATAGAGTGAGCGGGCCAACCCGATGGCGCAGTGGTAGCGTCGTCGCCTTGTAATCAAGGGGTCCCGGGTTTGATACCCGGTGGAGGCACATAGTGGTTCGGATCCCACTTTTAAACTGTAGGTCCAGTTCCGATTAGCCTTACTGTGCATAAAATATACTTAAAACTCCAACTCAATCAATCAATCAAGAGAGTGAGCGCCGTATGTATAGGGACCTCTGCGTGATAAACTGCGAGAGCGGGTTAGCGCTATGCAAAATAGTGCGCTCGTAGAGTGAAGCCCTGGAAGTACTGTTAAGTTTATTTCTCTGTTAGGGGGCAAAAGACAACCGGGAGCAGTTGTTATTGAATTGTAACGTAAAGATGTATATACAGAGTAGGGGAGGTATATAAAATAAATTGTGTACATAACAGAGATCTCCGTCAGACGTTATTTTATACAAGAATTTTGGAAAAGCAGTGTACTATTACTGCCATAGTGACAGTAAATAATGCAAAATGGTAGGCAACACACATTACACCTTTAGGTGATCGGCTGATTCTGTCTGTCTCAAGAGTATGTTTTAATCTCTAATCTTTTTCAAGGAGTTCTGGGTTGGCAGCATGTGTGTTGTGCGATGCTGATCCGATTAAAACCATTACTTCAGTGAACTTTCTTGACAATGGTTCTAATATCAGTAAAGATAACATTTTCTTACGAGTAGCTGTTGTTAAGATTGATTGATTGATTGATTTAGTTTTATTTTACTTCGCGTTTTGTGCCTCTGGGCTAATTTGCGAAGATGGGGATGAGTGATGAAATGATGAAATTGATGAATGGACATTCACAAACAACCAAGCCCGACCAGGATTCGAACCCGGGACCCTTGGCGTCGCAGCGCGATGTGCTAACCACTCGGCCACAGGGTCGGGCTTGTTGTTAAGAAACCAATTCCTGAAACATTTTCTCAGGGTCCCACGGCACCCAGCTGTTGTTTGTTATGGCTGGGCCTGAGGGTATGACTCACGCTGCTGTCAATACTCAATCGTTCCCGAGAAGCCAGGTTCACCTGACAAACCTAAGCGACAATTTTGTTATTTGGGTTACATAGACAACAGGGATTAAAATGTTACGATATCGCAGTTCAGGTGGCCCACAAATTACTTTCTCTGACTGTACATCTATGCGTGATGTTTACAAGGTTTTATTCGAATAGTCCTGGGCATCACTAGTTCCACATTTCGCCGATAGGAGCGCGAAATACAATATGGCGGCATCTGGAGAGAGTGGGATATATTCAAGTAACACAGCAATTGCAAGCGGTGTGACTTCATTCCTAGACGCTCTTGAACAATTCTCTACACAGTTGAAGCTCTCGATTTACCAGATTTTTTGATTTCCGTGGACTTCACTGGAAAGCTTCATAGACCCGATTCACAGTTCGTTCAACACTGATGGTCGGTCACTGGATCTCCCTTTTCACAGACAACCCGTAGCAACGAATTGCTTGTGCAAGGGTGTGTAAGTTCTGTATGCTATTTACACTGAAGAATTCGTACTTGGTTCGTTAACAGCTACAACGAGACACTGAAATATAAAAGAATGTGACTGTATTACTATACATGAAGAATCGTTTGGGAGAAATGAAATCACTTGCAATTTGCTTCCTTTCGAAACATGAGCACAAAATGATGGAGCCGGTAACATATTTCGATTCAGCATTTGCTTCTTGTGTCTTTAGAGAGACAATAGTTAAACGAAATAGGTAATGGTTATCTTCTGAAAATTATTCTGTGTTTTCTGGATCACGATTGTTTGCTCCTTTTATGCGGCTTCTCGGAACGAAATAAGGAATTTAATATTTATAGAGGGTGGACCATTTAAGTTGATAACACATAATATCTTATAAACGAAGCGTTTCAAATAAAAGTTAATTGACTTTAAGGGGAAAAGAGAATGTCATTATGTACGTTTTAGTAGGTGGCCATTTTGAAGGTCATTTGAAGGTCATTCATTTTTTTAATGGAAATCTATTTTTTTTGTTTAATATTTTTATTCTTCTTACAAAAATATACAACTTTTGTAGAAACAATTTTTCCATTCATTGCGTAATTTCACAGATATCTGACAAGTGAAAAGTGGTAACAGAAATTCATACTATTTCATAAGCATCGAATTTTTTTTCAAAAATTTATTCCAATTCGATTCCACCGGAGAACGATCTTATGACCCCTTTTGTTACAAGGCGATAGCGTTACCACTACACTACAGGGAAAACCGATGTTGTAGTGCAATTTGTAATTTATATTTTGATCTTTGTTGCAGAATGGAATTTAAAATTGTGACATGAAAATAAAAGAAGAGAAGGAAGTTAAAAAGGAGTACAAGATGGCAACATTTCTTCGTGAAATATAATGGTAACACTATATATTGAAAAGTGTAATTAGCTGATTGCAATCGACATTCCATGTCAAAATCAACACGTATCACTACACCACTTTAGAAACTTTTTAGAGACTCTCACTCGTGAACAAAAGTTAGGATGCTCATTTCGGTTTCACACTGATATGGCCTGTACAACGTTGTTCTGTGACGACAGTTCTCTGAAATGTGCAGCATCCCATGATGTCATTCCGCTAAGAGATCTTGAGATTCTCTCCCCGAAACTTGATGGTGAGCATTTGTTTCGCTCGCGGGAGAGTGGTTAGCATCATCTGAATTCAAAGCGAATGCCAAGTTCACGTCCATCGATTAAACACTCAATCTAACTATAACTTTGTACACGTAAACAAGAACATGAGTGTTTACATAGGTTAATCGAAAATCGAACGTCCTTGGATAGGATAAGATAGGTAGAGAGGTATGGGTCTTGTCAAGAGGGTTGGACATTCAGTCACTAATATTTTCATAATTATTTAATACTTCAGTAAGTCACCAGAGCCATGAAATTTGTTGTGCTTCTAATCCAATCAAATTTTATCCGCACGGCATGTCTTAATTAAATTCACCTGGCACCTGTTATACACTGACAACTATCGAATTAGTTATGTAGAATTACATGATGACAATATCTCAATTTATTGCAGTGCGATACTACACCAGGGCTCCCGTGTTCGAATCTCGGCCTAGACATGCGTGTTCTTTGTGAGTTTGCCTTCATCATATCATCTCTCATCCCTATCATAGCGATTAGCGAAAATTGGCAGCAACGATAAATAACAAAAATTCAAATCAAAGCAATTTCTTGCTTAGTTACTCAGCTTTGGAATTATTAATTCTGAGAACTATTGGCATTTATAGTGCTGAATTATTAATGTATTCTTTTTACAGCACTTTTATAAAAATTTACACAATACAATAAATTATAAAACATAGAAAATAATAAAAATAAAAATTATACAGATAAGTACAACATAATGAAAAATCATACAGATAGATCCTGCTTACAGCGCTATTATATCACACTAATTTACACAATGTAAAAATTTAACTTAACAACGTAACTTTAAAACAATGTAGGAAAACACAAAATTGTACACATAGATACAAATTGAGTGAAATTCGCATTAGATATCTGCATGAAAATTACTCTCATATATAAACTGTTTTGAGTAGAATGGTACAGTTGTATGTTTCATGTGTTGTGAGTCAATGACTAGTAATAAGAGTTATGAGGATCTTTTGTTAGCACTATCGTGCCAAGAAAACAGATGGCAAGGGGTCCAGAACGTGAGGCATTCACATATTTCCAAAGGAACCCTTATCATGTCACACAGGTTCTCCGCCCGTGATGACAGTCGGGTTTCCAAAACAGAACGGTGTAAACCCATTATGTGATGTTACCTCGAAGTCACGATGACAGCTCTGAAAGCACACTCAAGTCCCGTGTTTGGCCGGGGAAGGAAGATTCCCCAGGGTGCTGTTGTCAGGCAGAGCGGAATACACAGATGACGAGGGATCAGCGAACATAAAACGTATTTCTAGGCCTCCAAGAGACCGCGTCGGTTAAAGCAAGCTGGAACGGAACGACGATGGAGGGGCGAAAACGCATTTTTGGATAATGCTGGTAAATAGCCCCCACTTGAGCAGCACATTTTTCTACAAAACGAAAACGAAGTGTCAAGTCTTTGTGACTTCTTGGACCACTTCAAGTACCTACGCTCGATGAAGAAATTATTTGAATTCTACCCTTTTCAATTTTTATTTAATCCTAAAAAAATGGATTTCGAAAGGCGTGGAAACAATTAATTGCAAACAAACTTCTCTTACATTTCTACAAATAACAGTGAAAACGTTATAGAAAAAAATATTTAAAACACAAGAGTTCAATTATGGACTGAGTGTGGAGCTCAAATAGTGTGAGGTGCTATTAATATTTTTAAACATGGGTGTATATATAGTTCGTATAAGGGGAGGGTTCAACTTTTGGTATGATTAGGGTTGCATTATTTCATAAGTGAAAATTCAGAGCACTTCTGACCGGAAGCTTGTTGGGGAGCGGGGGGGGGGGGGGTTGCTGGACCCGACAAAGTTATGTGTATGTAGTCACGAAGTCACGCTACTTAGTATTGATACTTTTCTGTTCATCTTGCATCAAACAACTTGAGAATGTTACAATGTTTACCTGGTTTTCTTGCACTGCGTTTTTAAAAACCAAATTTATTTAAGAAGACTCGAGGGGAAAAATGACAACTGATTTGACAGTCCCAATGTAGTTTCTTATCGCAAAAATTCCGAAACTTTCAGGAAATTGCAGACATTTTGTCTGCAGTTCCATCTGGTGTGTGGAATTACGTAATTTCCTTCCCATCCATATCTCGTCCTATAGGGTACGTCTCGAATTTAGGAAAATGCAATAAGTCCGAAGAAATTTTTATGAACAATCGGATAGAACAGGTAATCTAGTAATGTTACTGAACCAAAAAGGGGGGGTTGGACCCGTTTAACACCCCCTTAAATACGCCCATGTCTTTAAAGTAATCAAAATTCATTACCATACTTTTAAAATCATGATAAATATCCTGAAAAATAGTCTACAAAATTGAAAATTATGAACAATACGTATGTCAAGATATTCCAGAACTGTTAATATTTGAACATGTAAGATGGTAAGGTGGATTATTGTTATCGATTTTCGGTTATAGGCATGACGTAATGAGCTAGCTATACGTAATTACGTACAACCGGACCAAATTATTAATTAACCGGACCAAACTATTTTTGCCCTTTATAATAAAAATAATAATAAATCCCCCCTCTCTCTCTCTCTTATGTCTGGTGATAGAATAAAATTGGTTAAGAGGCACTCAGAAAGAACTCTCATGCCCAGTCCGGGATTCGAACCCCGGACTCCTGTCGTAATCGTAACGTACTGTGCTAACCACAGCCGGAGGTCGGCCTGGCCTGTCTCTCTCTCTCTCTCTCTCTCTCTTTCTCTCCTTCGTCTTCCTCTTCTAATGTATTTTATTTCCAAAATAATAAAATTTTGCAGATGAATGACATAGGTATGGATCACATTACTTCGTTAGCTAGCACATATTACGGAACAGTATCAAGAAGATGAAAAGGTTCTCTCGGGCTATCTACCAGGTGAGTTGCGGAAAAGATTCCAAGCTTTCGAGAGCTAACGTCACTCTCATCTTCAGGGTAGAAGTGCAGTTCTGAGCTTCAACCCGGTGTATATAGGTTCGTGGGGGGGGGGATCCCGGTGAAGATGACGGACCAATGGTAATTGGATAGTGTCGGCTTTCCTTGATAGAAAGATAAACAAATTGTTTGGACTTGTTGTAGGAGTAAGTAGGTGTATATCCATTTAATGTGCATGCAACCTCAGAATATCTATGAAAGTGATATCCAAATAAATTTTCCCCAACCGATATACGTATACCTACGTATTTTTAATTATTTTAATTTTAATGCAGTATGGAATATGATAGGATAAAAATGGAAATAAATCGATAAGGAAATGGAAGTCCTCGTTGTATACACCCAGAAAAATAACTGCATTAAATCTATGTGATGGACCAGAAACACATCGATTGATACACTAAAGTTTGACTTTTGGTCTTTTCCAAGAATCAGGCTTACAGTTTGATGAATTGTTGTATATAATTTGTAGAAGAAACGCCGAAGTGCATCGTACGATGCAAGTGAGTATTTATTTCTATGTTGATCTGAATTTTTAATGCTTCTTTTGATGCAACTTCCTGAACTTTTTTTGATGATGTACTAAAACATTCGGTCTAAGGTACAGACTTCATGCATTTTTGTTTCAATAAATGCATGTAGTTTTCCGTGTATATTCATTTCATTGAGATGAATCGTCATATCAGCTTGAAACATTTTATATATTGCAGGTACAATCTGTCTAGGGAATCTGTGGAGCAAGAACTCTCATAACGGTAGAGAAGGAGAGCGAGCGAGTTTGCGGAGCAAAGCAGTGCGAGCTGCTGCAAACGGCTGGTAGCTGCAACCACGTTTTCTTCTTCATGAACTCACTTGCCCTGACACGTGTTCATTGATTGGGCCCTCTCGAGTCCTACTTCAGAGAGGGCTTGCTTTCATTCGTTTCCTCCAGAGATTCCCGAGACAGAGTATAGTTCTTGTAACATGTAAATGTCCGAAGAGCTGCATGCGATGGAAATCATAAGCTAAGACTATGTTCCCTTGTTTATCTTGGTTAGAGTTTATACCAAGTGGTGTAATCTGTCTCTGGAGCAAACGTACGAAAACAAGTCTCTGCGCAAGTAGTGACGCGAGACGGCTCCAACAATACACGTGAGAGGGAATGGGATTTCTTGGAGGGGAAAGCGACTGCAGTTATAGTCGACGCGCTAGCTTCGTTAACGACCGGCTGACTTTGGAGTTCACGGAGCGCGTCCACCAGCTGCAACAATCACATTCAATGCACAGTATTGCCACACATCTACTCTCCACATCTACTCTACGCCACCTTGTCCCTTACCCGCAATAGCACCTTCCCACGGTCTCTACATTGAAGTTGCAAACTACGGCAACAGCGTATCCACAGTCATGTGACTGAGATTCCACGTGGAGTAGACGAGCAGAATGCAACCTGCGCCCATTGGCTGAAGGTTGAGTGTGATTGGGCGAAAACAATTCGCCCGCTGTTTAACCTCACCCACGTTCGGTTTGCATTTTTACTATTTTAATGGTCTTTTCTACATCTTAGGATAATTGCAACGATGACGATGAATGATGAAGAAATGAATGATGGGACAAACACAGTGATACTACTACGACTTCTTAATTGGGGAGAGCGTTACGCAAACCACTTCACATTCTTATACTAATACTTTGATTTTTTCCTACTCAGGTTTGTATGCATTTGCATAAAATATTTGCCAATCATTAACCCTAGCCGTTAGTCTAATAGGAGCGTAGCGTTACGGCAGTTGAGAGGTCTCTTGAGTTGAAGGTCCGTCCCTAGGGACAAGTTCAAGGCTGCTGTTAGAAGTTTCTCAGTTTTGTTCTCAATTAGGGTCCTTATTATATACGAAATTTAAATTGGTGTTTTTATTGGCCTAACATCATGTAAAATCGAAAATCCAAAGAGAAAGATTTCATCCTGCCCTGAACGTGAAAAACAGTTTCTCGCATTAAATACCATATTTCTTCCCATAATTGTCGCCACCGAATGATCATCCTACCATCTTTTTTTAATTAAAAAAACTGCTTGATAACCTTTCATCGTGTAACCGTTGCTTCGTCAGATAACTAAACCAATCATAGCTGTGCAGAATCTTCGGAAACAGAATATTAAATTTCAACAAGTCCGTACTTCGCAACACAGTAGCAAATTTTCTCAAGTGTAATATTTCTCATGTTTACTAACAACACTAAATCAACCAAATAGTAGGGTTCCTGCTAGAAAATAAATTATATAATGGCAAACGGCTGAAAATGCGGATTTTATTAAGATGCAAGTATATTGTTTGATTACGTTGCTTTTCTACCTCTTAGGTTCATCGTGCGATGAGGATGAATAATGAACTGATGGAATGTCAATTAGAGAAACACAATGAAATCCATGCCTGAGCAGGGTTCGTTCCTGGGACTTCTGACTTCGTAGAACGTCACTCTAGCCATTCCGTCACAGAGGCCAGCTTATTGAGGTACAAAATGGAGAGATGAATTTATTACACATATTTTAATAATAAGGGGCCTCCCTCCTCAATTAATCAATATTTTAATAATAAATAGTTATCGTGTAGATGTAATTTGGTACACTTATGTGAATTTATAAAATGGCATGAGCGCTAGATAATAATTTAGTATATTAGATGTCTCAGAGACTTTGACTAATTTGAATAATTTACTCTTCACTTTTATTGATTGATTGATTGATTGATTTGGTGTTTTAAGTCCACTGTATGCAAAGTAAAACTAATCGGGACTGGACCTACAGTTTAAATGGGATCCGAAACACTATGTGCCTCCACCAGGTATCGAACCCGGAACCACTTGAATACAAGGCAACGACGCTACCACTGCGCCTTCGGGGAAGCCCTCTCTTCACCTTTTGTCTGAAGGCGTAGGCAATTATGATTTGGGTTCTGACTAATGTATAGAGCAAAAATTACGGAGGAAGATGAAATGACGAACCCGTTTTTCCTTCTATTACCTTCCTACTTTTCCACTGCATTTCAATTTGCCTTCGCGGAGAAGGAATAATTTACACCAGGCTTCTCAGTTCCACGCAGCTCCTCTAGAAATTTCTACTCATTTACCATCTTCTCAGCCGTACAATATTATTTTTGCTTGGTTTCCCATTGGGTTTTATTTCCATCCGTTTTTCCTTACTTACAATCACTTTATTCTTCTTCTTCCTTCGGCTACAACAATAGCTTAGGGCATATTGCTCGGAAGGTCTTCTTAATTAGAACTCCGGATATCCCGCGGTTACCATTATGCTTGTAACAAACAAAAGAACTGGATGAAACGTAGCCTCCACTTACAAAAAAAAACCTCTTGTACACATTGAGAGGTGTAATGTGGCAGCAGCCTGTTTTGGTTTTCAAGCCTACTTTTTCTTCTGTAGTTTTATTTCTGGTTTTGACGCTGGCGTGACCTTTTTTCTTTGCTTTGTAAATTAGGTTCTTGTACAACATCTGCCAATTTGTGGTTTTCTGTGCACTGGATACGTACATTAAGAAGACAGGCAGAGAGCAGTGATGTGATAACAAGAAAGATTCAAGAGATAGAACAATGCACAATATTTTTTTTAAAAAAAAAGACAACTTTCCCTAATAGCTAAATTTGTGAATTTCAGTGTGTTCATACACAGTTTGTATCTGTGTAGATTATAATACATATGCCCAGGGGTCCGGACTGGACATGGGTGTTCCTTGTGAGTATCCCTGTGACGCACAACGGGGAGGTGCGAAAGGGATGGCATGAGACCTTTAACGACATTTTTTATATGTGTTAACCTTTTATGCACCTCGCCGCCGTGAGCGATAAAATTTGTTCATAACAACCCGGTAAAATATTATGTACACAAATACTGAATTTATTATTTCTGTATTGTAAAAAAAAAAACGATTTTGCACATTGATGGTTATTAAACGTTTGTTTCTATTGAATTAAGAGTTCCGCCATAATGACGCTAGTAGAGGCAGTGGCGGATCCAGGAATTGCACTTGGGAGGCGCGATTTTCCCGCGGAAGTCCATTCTAACCAATATTTACATAGCTTTTACATAAACAATATGTAAGAACTACCCCGTGGTCTACAGGGATTAACTTAGTCCGAATCTGGGATAAGTAAAGGATGCTTATTAATTTTCTCAATCAGTATAATATATTTCCATTACCGTGATAAACCTAATTAGTAATTACATAAAGATGCGAATAGAAATGGGGAAATGAAGAAACAAGGACCTCTCCTATAGAATCATGTAGCCCCTGTTGATGTAAAAATATGCATAAAGCATTAGGATCGTTATTTACTTATTTTTATAATTTTGATTTAGAATATATTCTTAGCACACATCCTCAATACAAGCTTGGGAACAAATAATTAATAATAATAATAAAAAAAAAATCGGTATTACAATATTTATAACATATTCATAATAACAACCTATAATGATTACACCAATTAAATAAAGGAGAGCTTACTGTATAATACTGATATACAATTATAAATTATATAAATGAAATATAATGTATGGAAAAACCTAGTCTAAGCTTTTTATTTGGTAGGGGCGATCTCCCCCATCGCCCTCCCCGTGAATCCGCGCGTGAGTAGAGGCCTTTATTACTTTGTTTTATACATCACAATCACACGAGCTACGTCCTGAAGCCTTCCGTTGGGGGTCCTTATTCACTTCACTCCTCACACTATTTCCGATCCTTTCCTCAGGTCTTTAATTCGATATCACACATGTAAAATTCTCATCCACACTATTTGCATAACACACACTCTTTGCAGACTGCTTGCTTTGTTATGTCCATCTACTCCGCCACATTTTTCTTTGTTGTCTTCTTTGTGTCGCCTCTAGTACTCTCTCACCGAAGAGAAAAAACACATAAAAAACTCCCCCCCTTCTCCCTCCTGGGATGGTTCTTGATCTGGCCGGCAGTCCACAAGAGCCACTTTGGGTCACTCACAAGAGGTGCTGCCCTCTTGCGTATTTTGTTACACTTAGCTACCCGTAATCTGTCATGGACCGTATATGAGGATACACTGACCGTTCCCCCAGGAGAATCGGAATAGAACCAATACACAATAAAAAATATATATAAGTAAAATATAAAATTGCTTCCCACATCTTCTCGCCAGAGTTCTCCCTGAGTGGCTCACTTATATCCCAGAGAAGAATACACACGAAACAAAGAAATATGCATGTATTTATTAAAAAACAATTAAAGAAAAAATGGTGGTTGTATCACAGTCCCTTCGCCAATTTCATCATATTGTCACTCATCCTCATCGTCGCGATTAGCTAAAACTGGCAGAAAAGATACGTAAAATAACAGAATTCAATCAGTCAGTCTAATACATTTAATCAAATATACACAGTACTTATTCCAAGATATAAAGAATACAATATGGTAAAATTATCGCTAGTTTTCTTGTGCTGTTGATTACAATACTTGAACGCTTTTCCTATTTCCGTGCACAGAGGTAAATGATTTCAATGCATCCTTTACATCACCGATAGTACCCAAACCTTTATCACTCTTGCCTTTGGTGGAAGCCCCCAAAATTTCGGTGTTGACCCAGCACACAACAATGGAGGCGCTACTGGAAAAGAAGTAACGTCCTCCTGGCTCCTGCCAGAATGCAGCGGCGATGGGACTCGATGCGCTGACCACGCGTCACCTAATAAAAACGCAGCTTGGCAAGCCCTGCCCTTCATATGGTTGTTGCGCCATGTACTTTAGTTTCACAACACTGGAGTTTAACTTGGGTGGAGGTGCTTCCGATATTTCAAAATACAAAAGTTATTATTCACTCTAATTAACTCTAATTTTTATAGTTTATTAAGCATTGTTTATACTCTTTTGTTTTTTTAAATATATACAAACTGAAATTACGTAGCAGCCGCCTCGGTGGCTGACAGCTTTGAGTGGTCGATCTCGTCACCACAAGTTTCAGGCTCGAGTGAATGAGTGTTTATTTATTAATGGCATATAATATTCAATCCTCATGTTCGCGATTATTCAGAAGTAGCATAAAAAGGACGCAAAATAGGAAAAAAAGTAAAGCTAACAAACAAAAGGAACGTAGCATGATGAACAAGAGAGATACAACATATTAGCACGAGAAATATTTGACGTAATTTTGAATTTCTTTCTAATAACTATACTGATTTTTTACAAGATACATCATATTGTATTAGTTAAAAGAAATCTTGCAGTTTCTTAAAGGAAAGCATGAGGAAAGTACGAATCATATAACAGAAATTTCAAAAATACTATATTTCACTCTATAGAAAATGCGATCAAGTCTAGCAAGGTCAATGCTGTACCGTCAATTTGTCTCCTTTGTCACGTGTCAACTATGACGAACGAGCTAAAGTTCTCGGATTTCTCACAATCAAGTCCATCAGGCTCTACCAATTCCCAATCACCATGTATTTTTTCCCTCTCAGGCAGCCGGAGACATGAAGAGCTCCTGGAATTGAGGACTCAGAAAACTGATAGAGCTCACGTTGGCCAAACGTGTTCTACAGCACACATTGGAGTAGTTCAGCTTTTGCATTGACAGGGTGTATCAGAAGTGATAGCGCAAACGGAAACGGTGAAAAGTACACGATAGTGTAAGCAAAAAATCTCAGGAAGCATGGGCTCGCAAACGAAAAGTTTTCGAAATAATTGCGAATGTATGGTTACGATCCGACGTACGGACATTCGCAATTATGTCGCGATGTGTACAAACAATCCCATGTTTACGGAGATTTTTTTTGCTTCTACTATCATGTACTTTTCACCTTTTCAGTTTGTAATATCACTTTGATACACCCTGTATATGTGTGTGTGTCAAATGTTGATTTATGTCTACTTTACGCTCAGATAGGCCAATTGAGATGGAAATACAGTTAAATGGCATCCACATCAATGCCGTTCCACCGAAGATCGAACTCAAAACTCCTTGATTAAAATCTGACGGCGTTACCACTACACCACCCAGGATGTCGATGGTGTAGTGGCAATTCATAATTTACATTTTGATAATTATTGCAGAATTGGAATTGGTAGATTGTGAAAATAAAGGAGTAGGTGAAAAGCAAAAAGGAGTGCAAGATAGCATTTCTTCGTGAAATATGATGATATCAACTCTGTACATTCGAAAGTGTAACTAACTAATTGCAGTCGACATTCCATATTCTAATCAACTCGAGACCATTGCACCACTTTAGAGACTCTTTAGAATCCTTTGCTATCTTTGATGAAAAGTTACGGTGCATATTTCCATTTTATACAGACATGGCCTATTCAACGTTTTTGTGTGACGATAGTGTATGTATGTATGTATGTATGTATACATAAATAATACATACTTATAAATATTAAACGGTCATATTCTTAACGAAGCCCATGGTTGATTGATTGATTGATTTTATTTGACTTCGCGTTTTGTGCCTCTTGGCTAATTTGTGAAGATGGGGATGAGTAATGAAATGATGAAAATAATGAATGGACATTCACAAACAACCATGCCCGAGCGGGATTCGAACCTGGGACCCCTGGCGTCGCAGCGCAATGTGCTTACCACTTTTTTTTTATATTTATTTACAATTGTTCTTTCATACAGTAATTTTACAGTTTTTGTATGACAATAGTTCTTTGTACTTTAACATTCCATCAGCACCTTTAAAAAATGTGCGAATAATATTTTTCTTTTATCTTGAGACACTTTATGATATTCCTGTTTAACATATTTTAAAAATTGATCATGAAAATCTATACCTTTATATATGCAGACAAACAATATATAATGTCCAACCAACCATTGCACACTACGCAATTTAGTACATGGAAAATACGAAAACGTAGGTAACATTATGTTACGTGCAGTAAACGCATTGGGATGGGTGCGACAATTTTTTCCTAATAACACACATAGATATTTCCATGTTTCACGTGTCCGTATGCATTCACTTAGCCAGTGTGAAATCGAACCATTTTGTTTACACCTACCACATAGTGGGTCTTGTAACAGTTTTAATTTATGTAATTTCTCTTCCGTCACCACTATATCCTGTACCACACAGTACCACGCAGATTTTACCAAGGGCGATAAATGTGGTGCTTGAACATTGTTCCATATCTTGTGCCAGGGATGTGTTGGTTGTTTAATCATTATCTTGCAGCTAGGCAGTGTTGCCAAACAACGTGACTTGTATAATTGAGATACTTTTGGTATTTCAAGAGGTTTCGCTGAAAGTATTATATAACAAATTTCTAGCACTGATTCTTGTAAATATTTATAATGCGGTGGCACCGTTGCTATCGCGATCGGAGACTGCAATGGTATGGTGTCCAAAATCTGCTTAAGTATCACACCCGTTAAACTGTCTGGGAAGTTTACTAACATTGACATATCTGCTTGTACGCGGAGAGCTTGGCTCTTTAACTCCACGTAAGTCAAGCCAAGTCCTCCGTACAGTACCGGTAGACACACATTCTCGTGACTCACCTGTAATCAAGGGGTCCCGGGTTCGATACCCGGTGGAGGCACAAGTGGTTCGGATCCCACTTTAAACTGTAGGTCCAGTCCCGATTAGCCATACTGTGCATAAAGTGGACTTAAAACACCAACTCAAACTCAAACTCGTGACTCACCCTCAGAATTTGGTGTGCCCAGACAAACCAGTTTATCGCACTCCTTATCTGTGCAAAATCCAATTTCCTCATCGGAAGCACTCGTGCCACAAACCAGAGCTTTGAACTCGCATAAATATTTACAAAGGCTACCCTGGCAACCAAGCTAAGGGCACGAAGTTTGTTTTGTTTAAGCACACTTTTCAGGCCAGCAATACATGTTGAATAATTTTGAGCAATCATTTCTTGTAAAGAGTGGGTAAAAATTATTCCAAGTATTTTCAGTGCATTTACTTTTTGAATTTTATCGTTTTGATACGAGTGGTTTGTAGCATCTAAGTGCATCCAATGAGTTTTATTATAGTTAAGCTTTAGGCCAGCCACAGAGCTGTATTTTTCTATCACATTTTCAAGTATTTCTATATCTGTCGGCAATTTCACAAACACAGTGACATCATCAGCATAACCTAATAATTTTATCGTTGTTGAGTGAATATTTAACCCCTGCACTTGCATTTCAAGTACCTTTAAAAATGGCATTAACGCTACACAAAAAATTATCATAGACATGGGATCACCTTGTCTGACACCCCTTTGTATAGGAAATGTCTTAGTTAAAAAACCATTGATTTTTACACACGATTTGGCATCAGTATATAAACTCTTAATCGCATTTACAAATTTTGGACTACAACCCATTCTTAAGAATACAGCATATAAAAATTCGTGCTGTAAAGTATCAAAAGCATTTTCAAAATCCAACACCACTATACCATGGTGACCTTGTATGTTCGTATGTCTATAACTACTTATTACATCACGAATTGTTTGTAAAACAGTAAAGATCGATCTATTATTACCATAACAGTATTGATGGACACCGATAATTCTTTCCATATACGGCAAAAGACGACGAAGTAAACATCGTGCAAAAATTTTATAATCCGTGCACAACAAAGATATAGGTCTATAGTGTTTTACTATCGTAGGGTTAGGAACTTTGGGAACCAGGACGATTACACCTGTATTGCTCGTCCTTCCCAAGCAGTGTTGATTATATACTTCATTTATCCAGTCTGTCACAATATTACTTACAAGTGACCAAAATCTTTTATAAAATTCTATGGGAATACCATCTATTCCTGGCGATGAGTTATTCTTCATTCCTAGAATCGCTTCGTACACCTCAGCAGCTGTAAAGATTTTTTCAATCCGCAAGTTGTCATTAACAGAGAAAATTTCCGGAACTTGTTGTAAAAATATTTGTTCCTGAGCTGGATCATAACTTGTTCCTTGAAATCTAGAGTGATAAGCGCGGTAAAAGATTTCCTTTATGTCAGTCACATTACTATGTTCAGAATTAACCACTCAGCCACAGGGTCCGGCACGAAACCCATGGGTTTTGAAACGTCTTCTTACCGGACTCCTTGCTGAAGTGGTCAGCGTAACGCCCAACTAAGTAAGAGCTCCCAAGTTCGTATCCATGCATTATCCATTTCATAATTCAATTCCCATAGTCGGGGTAGAAAAGTGGCGAAAATAACCAATATACAATTAGAAATAGAAAAATATTTCTGGATTTTAATTGTTGTCACCATTTACCATAATTTTTCAGTGACGTGTTGATACTGATATTTTTTCTCTTGCTCGTACAGTCACCTCCAATAGAAATGGGACACCTAGATCCTGAAATACTCGATTACCTGCAAGGCGTTATGTGTGTTACCTACCTCTATGGCGTTGGTAGAAATTTTGCTATTAAAATCTACTTATCTCCGTAGAGGTAGGCAACACACGTAAAGCCTTCCAGGGAAGCCAGTATTTCCAGGGAAGCCAGAAGATCTAGGTGTCCCATTATTATTGCCGGTGGCTGTACGTTTTTCTTGCATTGTAGAATTATTTCTCTCTTATACTTTACGGCTGCAACTACCACAAAAACACAATCCCTGTAGCAGTCTTAAACTACAAGAGAAATAATGATGCTGATATATATCACCAAATTCCCAAGAGTAATGAAACTCTGTTATGCAATATCTATAACGATAGATAATAACTAATATATTAAGTAGATATCCAAATTCAACCTGTGCGTGACGATAAATATTAATAGGCCTATAATGTAATTGTTTGGGTCTGCACGTATCTAGTACAAATGTTGCACTACGGAAAAGTATTTGTAGAAGTGAATATTTCTTCAGTCCCCTAAAACTTATGTCTTCTCTTCAACTTTAACGTACTCATCAGTTCGATTTTCTCGTAAGGTAAAATTTCTTAATTTAATTATGCAAATAAGTCAGTTTAGAGAATATATAATTAACGGTTATGATCATTTTCCCACTTTGCGATTTTGTCTCAGTTGTTCTTAAACTCTCCGTAATGAACAGGAAAAGTAGAAATTAATGAGTTACAAAATTTAATATCGTTACTTTCAAACTTCTTTCAAGAAGTGACAAAAAATATGCCATTTAAAAGCTGTTGTGTAGAAATTTCCGAGGAAATGGTTAAAAAGAGTATTTTTTTCAAACAATTCTGATTTCTCAGAAACAATGAAAATCTTTTCCAACTTCTTCGTTCAAAAATCTTTGCATTTCTTCTACTTTTTACTGTTCTTGTTAATTTTGTTCTGTGGTGTGACTCCTCTCAAAGATATATTTTGAATGCGTAACTTAGAGCCATTTGCAGTTACCAGCTGGACCAAGTGGGGTTATACATTACCCAGTGCATACAGGGTAAAACTGTTACTTGCAGTGGCGAAGCGTCATAAGAGGAACGGAGGGCAGGGCCTACCCTAATATAATTGGCTATTACGGATTATTTTATTTCTTATAATTCCATTAATACAAGAAAACTGAAACGAGGTGTCCAAAGAGGAGGAAGGGGAGGTGAGGGTAGAATGGCAAAGACCAGGGGTTTATCCAGGATTTTTCCCTGGGGGGGTGTTTGAAACCTTTGGAGGGGTGTAAGTTTGGGAATGTTAAGTGCATATTTGGACCGTTTTAAAATGTTTGCCCTAATTCAATTTGTTCATAGATGTTTCCAGAGATTAACCCTCAATCCCTTCCCTTCACATAACATTTCAGAAGATAAAAGATGTCAAATGCTGGAAAAGATGGAGAATATATTTTTTGTGACAATGTTAACATTTCAGTCTACAGTTCAGTACTTGATTTAATCAATTGTTAGACAAACACAAGAGATTACATTGAAAAACACAAAATTTAAACATATTATTACCAGGGATCATATCATGCAATTGTTAAGCTAGTTATAAAGAAATTAGGAACACTTGCGCAATATTTTTTTACTGTATTTGTATGGTTCTTATCGTATGTGTAACTCAGATATTATCTTGGGGGGCTCCCAATTCATCGATGAAATATCGATGAGAATGCATTGCATGGGTGCGCGCGCTCTTGCCTGTCTCAAGTAGTAGTAATAAGTACATGTATCTGGAAATATAATATCACTGTTAAATAAATTACCACACTGCGAGCGAAGAGAGCAAGAAAATTTTTAGAACTATTTATTTGCAAACTGATAATGCATATTATTAATTAAACATAGCAACAATACTTTCATTTCACAGTATCCCACAATGTGTACTCTTTACAATCTTGCTTTGCTCGTTCGGGGTCCTCTTTACCTCAGCACATGCCCCCTGCCCCCTCCTGTTCTAGCTTCAGTTAGAGAATATGCATATATATAATTTTAATATTTCTATGTTGGCAGTGAGTTCCAAATGCTGCTGGTGCTTTCAATTCTCTGTTTAAACAATGTTTCACAAACTGAAATAAAATAATGAAACTCTATATAGAGCATGGCCATGAAGACTTTAAAATATAGTGGGAAGTTGAGATGCACGTTTGATACACACCTGGGGCCTCCCACATGGAGCAGTTGTAGCGTTGTCGCCTTGTAATCAAGGGGTCCCGGGTTCGATACCTGTAGGAGGCTCATAGTGGTTCGGATCCCACTTTAATATGTAAGTCCAGTCCCGATTAGCCTTACTGAGCGTAAAGTGGACTTCAAAACACCGACTCAATAAATCAATCAATTGATAGACACCTGGTATTGCTTTTGAATTAAATCGGTCAAGTAATTTCATATTGAAGTCTCTTTACCCTTACAAAACCTTGGGAAATATGCTTGGCGCTGTTGAGAGTTTATCTTTCAAATACTGAACGAGAGACTCTAGGGAATTAAGCCTCTTTGCTTTGAAAGTAAACGAAATAAAATGTGCAAATAAACGCATGGCATGTAACTGCAAAGGAAGGCAAGGAATTTTCACTTCTAATTTGAGGTAATGCTTTATTTTGAAATATTTAAAAATTGAATAGCATTAATTTCACGTTCCAACACAAAGAACCCAATGAAACAAGAGATTTTTTTCTCTCCACGTTTTCCAGCAGGCAGTGGCAAGCACCGTCGTGCCCCCACGACGTCATTATGTCAGGGAAGAGACTAGTTAAAAAGAGGAAGACAATTTTTACAAAATCTATATCTTTGCAAAATGACAATAACTTTAATAGGGTGCCAGTAATTTGACAGGGCACTACGACGTTAACGCTTTTCTATTTATATATGTTTTGCTTGTTTGGCAGCCCATTTGTCCTTTGCGCCCAGGCAAACCCCATGCGACCTCCCCCACTTTCACAACTATCTTTCTACTTTCTTATAAAATATAATTTCTTTTACAAAGGTAAGAACTTTTAATGCCACAAAAATTGTCACGCATGTCAACTATAGACGTGAATGAATCACTTAGGTTCTTCATGAAATACTTGCCGTTTTATATCGAATACTCGGTCAGTAAATTTTATATGGGTACTTTATGAATGATTGTTTGTTTTGGTGTTTTAAGTTCACTTTATGCACAATAAGGCTAATCGGAACTGGACCTACAGTTCAAAGTGGGATCCGAACCACTATGTGCCTCCACCGGGTATCGAACCCGGGGGTACTTTATGAATATCCGTTGGAAAAAATTATACCTACATATAGTGTCACTGCTTTTCTACTAGCCACTTTCGGTTTCTTTCTGTCTGGTTTCAATTTCTCTATCTTCTTCAGCCAATTTTGCAGTAAAGTTTCAGACATTGTTACACTAAGCAGAACGACAAGACACGAACTGAGATGCTACACTGAGACTGACCTAATGCATTTGACTGTTCTCTTATCTACCACTCCAATATCATCCATCTCGCCCAAGTTACAGAAAATAGTGTTGCTAACCATAGTAACACAATTCACTACAAGAGTCAAACCTGTATCTTTGAATTTCTTCCCTTACTTTTGTCGTACATTTTTCACATAAAATAATCATGGACGTTCCAGGAATTTTTCCAGGAAGAGACAAGGAAGGTACAAACAAGGGACATTTTCCCCAATAATAGTATTGTTCCCTCAAAAAAAATTGCTTAAATTTGAATTTATCACATTCATGCAATAATTAACGCATATTAAATAAAATTATATGTAAAAAATATATAATTTCTGGTTGACTTTCATTTTCCAGGGGGGGAGGGGTTCTTCCAGGACACCCATGGAAAGAATTGAAAGGAAAAGTAAACGAAATGAAAATTTTATTGACTCAGGGGTTGAATTTACAAACCTGTAACGTATTTAAGAAATATGTATTTAGGTATTCAAACTCTGAACTGTCAACACTGTGTGCGATATGTGCTCCCTGGAAGGAGGGCTAGAGGTCAGTGGGTGTTCCACCTTTCTGCTTCGGGGGTGTTCGTCAAAATTTGGGAGGGTGTTGGGGGGTGGTAGGGGAGTGTGGATAAATCACTGGCAAAGACAACTTGTTCCGAGGGCGAACAAAATGTTTCTATGCCAGTGTTCTGCTTTTTAGTTAGTTTCTCGATTTACTCCTCTTGCGTTGTTGTTTTCTCGTTATATTTTATCTTGTTTTTTTCTTTTCGCTCATTTATTTTTTTATTGTTCTTTGATTGATTTTTTTTACAATGCTTTTTGTGCCACTTTTGGCTAATTTGCGAAGATGGGGAAGAGTGTTGATATGATGAAATTGACCAGAAATACCCATACGGAGGCCGAGATTCGAACCCAGGACCCCTGGCGCCGTAGTGCGATGTGCTAACCACTCCGCCACGGGGACCGGCTTTCATTGTTGTGAGCGTGAAGTGAGTTATATTTGTGTGCAGTTACATTGTTACATGTTTCTAGTGTGCCTATGTTTTTTTAAATAACATTGTTTATTCATGTGACTTCGAAAGTTTAAACATCTTGTCAGGCCTGTTACTTCGTCATCACAATCTACAAGATTTTTTTCTTTCTTTCGCCCTATTTTCTATTGTTAAAAAATTAAACAATTCCCTATCTCTGTCTAACAAATATTTCTGTCTAGTACAAATATCGTGAAGATACTAAAATTCTCATACCGGTAGCTGCAAAACTCCCAGGGCAAGGTATTGAGTAGTAAGCAGCACATCTGTATTATTGATATCCATAGGTAATTCAAAAAAATATGGAATAGGAATTTTATTCGAAAGTGCATGGCGATTTCCGGTTACCCTTTGGTTTCAATTACGGCCGACTTAAGGAGCAAAGCACCCAAAATTACTTGTAGATTAAAAAAATAATAAATAGAAGCAAAAAAAAAAGCGTCCGGATCAAATTTGCCGACCCAAATCCGTGCGGCCCTAGACCTAAATCTAGCTCTGTTTAACTATTTCAACATCTTTCCTCTCTGTGACCTCATAGTACTATGCATATGGATGACTTACGCTAAGATATGTATAGGATAACATGTGGAGTCAGTTGATTCTGTGGATAATGTTAAAAATTTATTTCTGGTAGAATGAGTGGTGTTACCATCATAATTCATTAAATGTCCTGTTAAGTTATCTTGATTGGTGGGATATTAATTTTACGAGAAGAATCGATAAATAATATAACAAGCAAACTTTATCGGCATTTAAGTTCATCCCGAAACACATTTAGGAAAAAGTCTGTTTCATTGATTGACCAATATGTTGCTTGCACCTAGATATTTCTTTGGGGATTTCAGAAAAAAATATACCCAAGTGCGGAGCGGCAAACTTCAAATGGCAGAAGACATGTGAGAGTGACGCTTGTGGTATCACACTAAATTGACAAGTAGAAAGAGACATTTCACCACAACTGCGCCGATCTTCATGGCGGATTGGTTAGCACAGCGCGCTACGAATCCAGGGGACCCGGGTTCGAAACCAGGCCTGGGCATGGGTATTCTTTGTGAGTGTCCCTTCATCAAATTCATCGTATCATAACTCTTCCGCACCGATTAGCCCAAAGTGGCCAAAAAGCGACACTAAATAACATAAGACAAACCAATTGACCACAAGTGCAAGCGCCAGAGTAGCTACTTTCCTCTTCAATCAGTAAAAAGCAACGATCGCCAATGCTGGACAAACACTACAACGTGACACGACGAACGCCATTCAAAAACATAGGCGTGAGAAGGGGCAGGAGGAGGTTGTCCTCCCTAATACCCTCACTTAGAAATTTAGTGTAGAGAAATCTTCTCGCCGTTATGCTCAATATTATGCTCTTTAAGATTTTTTTTTTCAGCCAACGAAAGTTCGAAGCAACCACGGAGGGGAAGGAACTATCCTACTTCGTGCTCTAGCAAATTTCATCTTATTAGAACTCCCACAATGTGTACTTTATGTATCTAAAGAATACCTTGGAAATGAATAAATTATGTGTTGTTGTTCTCAACCTGATATTAATATGTAAATTAGGCTCTGAACCACAGAGAGAGGAAATAAAAGGGAGCAGGGAGCATTAAAGCCACGGTAAGTTGGAATTCTTCTAACACAGTGATTATTGGTGGGTCGGGACACTCTCTACATAAGCCCCTGTTTTGTGCCTATCAATCAGTGGCGTAGCATGGACATTTCGGGTGGGAACGCCAAGTCCGAAGGAAGAGTCGGCCCTTTCTTGCTTAATAATTTACTTATGGTATTAGTCGCCACAGGTATTGTTTATTTGCCTGAAGTCAGCTGGGTTTTCAATAAAACATCATCCATGCATGTTTTAGCTAGAAAATTAGATGCCTCACTATGCCACAGATGTTTTGAACTCTGGTGTTCTATACCTTTTTTATATCTTTCTGCATGACGCAAGTCATTAAAAACCTACCTGAATCACAAGCGCCTCTGCACAACAGTAGACGTCATTGTTGTGGGCGATCCAACTACTGATTGATTTGGTTTATTTTATTTCGCTTTTCTACCACTTTTGGTTAATTGCGAATATGAATATGAGTGATGATATTGATGAAGGGACACTGACAAAGAACACCCGTGCTCACGCCGGGATTCGAACCAGGGACCTCTGTCGTCTTGGCGCACTGTGAAAAGCAGAGTGGATGATCCAAATATCGTACACTCTACCGACGTAACAGTGCCGATTAGTAATTCAGACCACTGTTTATTACATCTTGAGAATGCTGATAAACATTTTAAAATAATTTTCTCCAGAGACCATTCGATGTTAAGAGTTTTCTAATGAATGCTAAACATTTCCATTCACACAATATTAAGTAGTTAGATAATAACGAAAAAATACAATAACAAAATAATAGTTTTGCGGGTTAAGTGGTAGAGCAGCCACAGGCTGAATTTCTACCACGAGGACTTCACCAACTTTTCTGACAAAAACTGTGTTGATCTTTTAGTTTCTAATACACATCGCTGTTCGTGCGATAAATTATACAATGCAGTGGCCATTAAGAAGCAGTATATTTGAGATTGGTAAAGTTACGTCAGTCAATATTGCGTATTGTAGCATCACATAGCACGAGTTGCATGAGCGCGAAGAACCGGGTAGGAATTCTGCCGCTGTCGTCTGCTTCAGAAGGCAGGAAGGGTCACATGAACCAATCACGGTAGACCTCTCGTACGCTGGCGTAAGAGAGCCCATTTACGCGCGTGCTGTAGAAATGGAAGCTTTCCCTCCATAAAGGCAGCAAGGAATATAGGAGTCCTGTACGCAGAACCTGCTCGGCGTCCGGCCGGGAAAGGCATTGAAAAGAGATGCTAGAACGAGTGTTGAGAGTGGAGCGTTGCAAGCGGATCGCGAAAAATAGCTATTATAATGCCATGAAGGTCAAACATATATTAAATTAGTCACGTTTTACTTTATAATCACAGCATTTAAGCATTTTTGAAATTTTAAATCTGGGAACGCCGGGCGTACGGGCGTACTATAACGCTACGCCACTGCTATCAATACAATAAAAAAATGAGATGGGATAAGCTTCTTCATTCCCCAACTGAACTTTCATCAAGGCTTTTGTCCCCCCCCCTCCCCTCTAATGAAGAGAGTCTGCGCACGCCTATGTTGAAAAATCGGCGTGGTACTTGTGACACGTGAAGGGTGTCGAGTCATTCTAGGGTGAGGAGTTGCATTTGTTGATTTGTGTTCGTTTTCAAGCGACATTTCACTGGGATGCTACGCCGCATGTCGCTTTTCACTCCGGTGTGAAATATCCCTGAAGGAGTTTTCGGATCGAAGTGACAAGCGACAATCGACTGCGGCACCATAATAGGCACTATCCCCCTTCAAAGGCGTTCACTGCGCATGCGCGACCAACAGAACAAGACGACAGGATACACGCTACTGAGCAAACGGCACAGGTTGCATTTCTTTCTGAAAGTTCGTTGCTTGATATTTGTCACTTGCAGAGGTACCCCTCCCCCCCCTTACCTCCAAGGCCAATCGACCGTCTCTCCAGATTATGTCATAATCCTCACAAAGTATTTAATTACGACAGCGTGGCTACTACTATCGTACTTCTGGAGGTCAGTTTTTTTAAAACTCTTTATTAAGGACTTTAATTACAACCCTGTCCCAATTATCTCTGGAGCAGGAGAACGAATTTATTAATAATTGAAATGTGTCAGACACTTTATGTACACCGTGTATATTCTACCCAGCATAGGGACACTGTTGCTTAGGGTAAATACCCAGAAGCATTCCTTATGGTATTCAAAACGTTTACAGGTTGTTTACGGGATTAATTCAAGAAATTCGTGTTTTATATTGCACATTCAATTTTTAATTTGTGTTAAAAACTTGTACCTCTATAACCGATTTGTTAACATTGTATATCTCATGTACACTCCGTCTTCGTTTGTAATTTGATTACATTCATGCATAAAGCAGAAATAATATTTCCAAAGGAATGAATAAATATTTGCTCTGTAAGTCTACATGTGTAATCATTTGCACGCACACGCGCATCTGCCACATACACAACCCGTAAGTTGAAATCAAAGTTATCCGATGTGTGCATCGTAAACAAATTTCAAATACACAACCAAAACCATTCAAAACATTTTTCCTCACCTGTTCAATTTCCCATGAATGCACTTGTAAACAAAATTAAATGAAATATAGTAGTTAGAATAAATTGTAGCGTGATAAACTAAACAACCATATTTAATCCTATATTAACCATTTTATTTGGATTCCGACTGCTGGACGGCATGGGTTCGAGTCCGCCTGGGTTCAGTCTTTTGGTTCTCGGCCTGTGTATAGAACTGGTGGCAACCCACCATCGTGAGGCAATTGGGGAGCTACGAGTAAGGAGCGTAACCCGGTCACGGATATCTCCCATAACGGCTGAGGGTTCGACGTGCTTACCCCACGTCACCCCATTACCGGTTGATGATCTCCACACCTCTAGTTAGGATTGAGGGAGGCAAACTGGCAGTCGGGAGATAGTCCAAGGCCCTTCCAGGCCTGTAGAGCGACGGGTTATTATTATATATTAACCATTTAAATTATAACTATGTTTATTAATTCTCTGAGTAAATGTAACTCCTAATGTATCACACCCACATTGGTAAAGATAAAGATGTTACAAGAGAAATTATGTTACAATTTTATTATTTATTTTGACCTATTTTATGAGTCAAATGTTTACATCTGTTGTTTATTATTATATTTTATTGTATTATTCAACTATATTTTATAATGTATGTAGTGTTATTTTTCGTCCACTGTTTTTTATGTAGTAGTATTGTAGTAGCTTTGCTTTGCTCAGAACTTAAATATCACCAATAAATAAATAAATAGGAAAGTGTTGTGTTAAGTGTTCGAAAACATTGCTTGTGGTATGAAATACACAGCTTCTTACTTAATCTGAAACTCTTATCATATTCAAATCTTGTAGCATTTATGGAGTGTCACAAACAAGATAATAATACAATATCTATAAAATGTGAACGAATGATCCAAAATGGTTATACAACGTGGTAAAAGTTTCCTGCATAAAAGGTTCGAACAACATTACATAATGGTATTTACTTTGTGAAAAATGCAATATTATATTAATTTATGAAGTTTAAAAAGTCCTAGCAGAAATTCACCCTGATCAAATGACGATGTATTCTGTATCCAACAAGTACATGTAGTATCCGACGACTGACATGTGTTGCTTGGAAGCAGAGAATTGCTCTTGATGTGTTTAGAGCTTGTAGCCACCATTTGCTTGCTGAATAATAAAAGAAGACGGAATTTGGAAAGACTTACGAGTGCAGAAATTATTTACGATGTACTATCTGCTTCAGTTTTTTATGGCATTTTCTTGCTAAACGGCAACTAAAATATAGTAAATTACTCGATCATAAATTTCTATTTTGTGTGCAAACTTTGTGGTTGTGCCCAAAAGGATATCTTATTCAGTTATTGGCATGCCATAATTTTTGTAGTTTGAGTTAAAGTTACTTTGTGTGTGTACATATACTGAATGTCATCTGGTAAGTTTTATTAAAAACGAACTTTAATTCGAATCTGAGCGGTGATAGTTCCGTTATCTCACAATCTCAGGGTAAGACAGAATAAACAAGTGCTGTTTGCTAAGCTTAGCTGTCTGCTGTTTCGTTGTTGAATTTACTGTTTCAGTTGCCTTGTACTCAGCATGCAAACAACACGTGTCTGTTGTATGTTTAATATTCATTAACACCGTTAGCTATTGCTCTTGATTCCATGTCTCATCAGTTATTGTTTTGTTCTTGTTTTGCAGATATTTTGTCGACCGTAGCAAGTTGAACTACAATACGAGTGGTCTGAATGTTGCAAGAGGATACTCGTTCGTTGCTTTTCAAGCATACTAGTGATTAGAAGGCTTAAATAACTGTTCGTGTGGTCCGTGAAGCGACCCTTCAAAGTTCAAAAATGGCGGTAAGTGATAATGGGTCTGTGTGGAATGAAGAGGAGATTAACAAGTGGAACAGTACCGACAATATCGAAGGCCCAATAACTATGGACAACCCAGAAGATATGCTAAAACCATGGAAACACAATTCAATGTTCCTGGATATAGTCATCACCCATTCCGTAACCTCTCTAATAGGTTTAGTGGGAAATGTATTGGTTGTGGTAGTGATGGTCGGTGACCGCAAGTCGAGGAATGCTACGAACTTGTTCCTTGTGAGCTTAGCCGTGGCTGACCTTCTGCTACTGCTTGTGTGTGCTCCTCTACAAACCGTCCAGTACTTTGTAGTCCAATGGGACACACATGGTCAAGTGTGTAAGATGGCACAATACGCTGAACTATTATCTGCAATGTCGTCGGTGCTCAACTTATCGGCAGTCACTTTAGAAAGGTAAGAAAACATTTATTTCACCATATTTATATTCACAAACCTTGATTTATCTACTAAGTGATGTTCACCTAGTGCCCTCCTCAAAAGAATTCTTGTAGTTGTGCCAAATCTTTTTTTCTCCAATTTCTTGCTATGCTATTAGTTAAATAACGACAGTTTTGTTCCTTACCTCTGTCTAGAACGTTCCAAAGTAATGAATATACTTAGGATCTTTAGGTTCTAAAACATGTGCATCTAGGTTTATAAAATAGGCTCTAAAATCCTAAAATAGATTCTAAAAATTTTTAATTATGCTCGAAAAATCATGAAGCAGGTTCCAAAAACTTACATTGGTTCAAAATTACTGATTAACTACAATCGTCAAAAACAAAATGTCACCAAAAGAACCGTTAGAAATTTTAATAGGTATATATAACAACCAAATATTAATTTTCTAACCAAATTTTCATTTGTGTGCATCATTTTCAAAATTAGCCAAATTATTGTGTTACTATACTTGTGCTGCTAGCAAAAGTTACTTGTTGACATGGAAAATAAATTACGTGTGTATAATTTCCTGTAAAATACATAACAATCATTTGCATGTTATCCACAGTGAAACTCCGCCATTTTTTCTGTTAGGATCATTTTACATGCAGAAAATGATCCTTCAACAGAAACATAGTAAGTGGTGCAAATTTGAATGCTGAAACGTTACTTCGCAAGGCGTGAATGCCACAAAGCACAGAACTGACACGAAAGTGAGCAAGACCACACGGATCATTACGTTTTTCCTTTTGAACTGTACAGGTGACTCCAGGCATTCTGCTTTGTTTAGAGCTTTGAAAAAACATTATGAACTTGGAGGGATAGAAATCGACAGAAAGCATGTTTCAAACACGTAAGACGTTGCATTTTTCGTCACCAAACGGAGAAAATACCTCTGAGTGATATAAAAACCCTGTAAAACCATAATAAACATAAAGACCTAAAAGAGGTTTGATTTAGGCCTACAATAGGTTCTAACAAGCAAAATAGGTTATGTTAGACATATTGCGTTGTTGCGTTTTTTAGCGAAACGCTGACGTTACTTGTTATTTCTTATTTACCTGTAACGGAAAAAAGTAGGTTAGAAACCTAATGTCCGAGGTTTAGTCATGAAAGACCATATGCATTTAAGTTACTGAAATGATATTTATGAAATTAATTAAGGGCGGTTAATTCTATTGGAATCTCGTGAAGCTTCTGCGGTAAAGTCAGTACTAATATTGTGGAAAAGAACATTTCAAGCAAACAAACGAGTAATTGTTTTCGAAACTCTTCATCTATTCCTACAAGACTAATAGGCTCTTGTTTGTTTTTAATTTCGTCAGTCCTGTGGCTATTTTCACGTCACTAACCTATCCGATAGCAAAACTAAAAGAAAACATGACTCAAGTATATGTGTTTAAATAAACTGCGTAGGTGATCTTGTTACAGTATCATACACCTTGTAACTCCAGCCACAAGAGTTTCATTACCATGCATTTGTTTCCTGGATGCAATGTGAGGCATGTTCACACATATTTCCATCTAGTGCGTAGTAAATACTAAACTTCTATGCAAAGTCATTACTTATAGCTTTTCCTAATGAAATTCTACGTTAACATTACTGTATAATATGAAGGTTCCATTAAATGCATGGGATATGGAAAATACAATTTCATTCTTTCATGTCCCCGTTGGCCAGGAGGAAGCTCTGTATTACCTTTCATGTAATTGCCTCCATGCAATTTCAATATGATCACTTACGGAATATTACAATGTATGTTCATCAAGCCTCATAAATATGCAACTGAAGAATCAACCAAATAAAACATTAAACAATAGCTCGCAAACACTAACGATTCATTAAGAGTAGTAAAGTTAAAAACACCACTAACTCCCTCAGATGAAAGTTTGCATTCCAAGACAACATTTCTTTAAAAAAAAACAAAAAAACACATAGTTTTGCAATGGATATGAAAATGACTGTTCTGAGATTTATATAAAGCACTGAGCAGTTTGCTGAAAGAGATCGTGTTTCAACTTCTGACCAAGTTTAATAGAATAATCTTCTAAGTACAGAAAAAATGTAAATCTTGTAACTCATCGATGCAGAATAGTAATTGTGTAATTAATAGAACAGAAACACAACGAAGGGTATGAGACATATGTAATTTATGCAAAATGTTTTATTGAAAAAGAAAATGCTTTCAATTGATTCCAGAGGTTTTGAATCCAAAGAAATTCAACCACCTAGACTATTACTTCGGACATCAATAGTTACAAATAAATAAAAAGCAGAATAAAAATAGATTTTCCATTTTGGCTATCCCCTGTTATCCGTCTTTTCATTCAGCTTATCTAGCTCAACAGATGTACCATTAGCAAAACAAACATACTGAGCGAACACAGAAGAAATCCATCATTTCATTATTCTGTTGCATTACACATAACAGCACTACGGTATAGAGTTGGGAGTGCACGGGAAAATGTATCTCTCACCAGGCATCCATAGCAACGAAATAATCGGATAATGTTCAAGACTCTAATCTCTAATGGAAAGAGCATTTTCTTCTTTCTTTTATCACGTGATAATTTTACTCCCACAGTCTGTTTAGTCTGGTCTCTATTATTTGCATCACATATATTTCGACTCAAAGCATACTCACAATAATGAATGTCTCTTCACAAAAGCCCTTCATAAAACCTCCTACAAAATTGTGTTGGGAAGCATTTTACTTATTCAAGAAGGACTTCAAATTTTCAATAATTTTCATACATATTAGACCATTATATTTGGTCAACTAAAATGTATGTAGGCCAGATTAAGAGAAGCTCGTAATATCTCCAATCAGATACAAAATGTTATTCTACTATTGAAAATAGAAAAATGATGATAATTAACTGACAGATATGGATTAGAAGTAGGAAGAAATTGAGAGAGCATTAAAAATATTTCACTTCGTGGTGTACTTAATAACATAAGGAATGCAAATCGGTAGATAGCAAGACAATAATGTTATGGTAATATCTTTTAGTGGTACCATCATTATAATTCTTATGTGTCTTCAGCACTCGCAAAATACTATGCTTGTACGAGTGCTTCAAGCACACTTTGTGTTATTTTAATTTAATTTGAATTTTATTTATTTTTCAGCTTTAATTATAGCAGATCATAAATGCACATATTTCAGGAAAGTAACAACAAAAGAATAGTGGAACAATAATTTCGAAAAATTTGAAACAGAATGTCAAATTTTATTTCTAAGGGGTTCAGAATAATACTATAGAATCCATTACGATTTCATTTATAAATTTGAAATTTAAAACTATAACGTTAAAATTAAGACAATGTATAAATAATAAAACAAAGTTTCTCTAAAAAAGAACTACAGTTAATTTTAGGCCAATTAATTTTTAAAATAACTAACAGTCAAATTTAACTAAATAGAAAATTATTTTTTGTATTTGCAATATATTGATATTGAGGTAGTTTCCAATGTCAGTGACCTAGAAATGCAGCGGGAAATGTTCAACGAGGATCAATTCTCATTAATGTTAGGCCAAATAGAATTACCAGAGTTTATTTTTTATCACACTACACTCAACTACACCAAGATCGAAATTGGGGTGACCTTTTAAGGTTTCAGAATTATAATCACAAGCCTATAGTTGAATGTAAATTTAAAATCTTGCATGATTGTTTACGTGCGTAAGTCCTTACAATGAGTTAATATTTATTTTTGTGTCTGTTCATTTTCTAATAATTAGGTTAATCATGGCGATACTCGAATCCAGCACCTTCGTCTTTCGAGCACTCAACACGCTTGGCCATCGAGCTGGCTTATTAGTAGAGTGCGAGTGCTCACTTCAACTAGTATTCAGTATTATCTCCCAATATGAAATATAATGTGGGAATTTTATTGAATATATCTTGCAATTTTCATTGTTTGTAGTCGCTAGTGTAATAACTTTGAGGTGAAGTAAATACTTGTATTTGATCGATCGTTCAAATCATCATTGTGATTTAGTCAGTTTGCAACACTTTTATACACTTGTTAATATTTACAAAGAGGGACAAGTGAATTGATACAGAGAAGGTAAAGGAATATTGATACCTCACTCGAGCATCGAATTCAGGTCCCTTAAATCTGCACGCCGTTACGATACAAATTGAGGACTAAAAGTGGTAAACGTTGTAAGTGCCAAAAGCAAAAGTGTTGGGAAATCGCATCGTTCCGCACATCAGCCCGTAAGAACGTGCACAGTAGTGACCTCTTTACACGCCCTTTGAACTATTTAGAGGGCTACCAGCCACATTTCACGTTTACCACATTATTAAAGCATGACACATTTCACAGTTTAACGTGGAAAACGGTGTTTGAATTATTGTGGCACTTCGCGTTTACCAATTTTAGTCTTCAATTCTAGTGTAAATCATCAAGGTTGTTTGGGATTAAAGGCACTTAAATCAAAAACGCAATTTTTCTTTTAATAGCAAACATTGCAGACATGGCATAAATGTTGTATCATCACTGTTTAGAATCTTTACAATATAATTTTATATATCCAATAAAAAATTATACTTATACTATTTTCTTAAATTGATTCAGTGAAATGAAAGCAACAGAAAATCGAAGTTTATGACTTAAGTACTTTTCCCCGAACATCCCAAATATGTTTCAACATGCAACTAAAGTGACAAGTACTTTAGACAAGCAGAAGTAATAGGAAAATGTAAGTAGGGAGGTAAGAAGATTTGGGGAGGGGATACACGATACGTTTATAAAAATTTAAAGCATTTTCGATCGGTCATAACAACTTCGTGCACCAACATTTTCCAGCGTATCCAATGTCGTTGCCAAGGCAACAATCTCACACGCATTCTACCCTCACATGAGGAATACCGCGGTGGCTTCTAACTCAAAACTGAATGTACCCATTGGTAGATTCGACTCTTGGTCTAATCTTAACGTGCCTCCCTCCGAGGCCACAAATTACGTCGTGCAAACTCTGTTAACTTATCTCTTTCCACCTAGTATGTAC
Source organism: Lepisma saccharinum (assembly GCF_977018435.1). NCBI lineage: Eukaryota > Metazoa > Arthropoda > Insecta > Zygentoma > Lepismatidae > Lepisma > Lepisma saccharinum. The sequence continues at coordinate 187,182,627 of NC_139230.1, read as the reverse complement.
TTTCTCCCAATTTGACGCACGCATCAGTACAGAAATGCTCGATGTTCCACGAAGCGCCACGTGAATCATATGCGCCCTATTGAAACCCCAGGAAGCAGACAGAGCTGCTCTCTAAGGTGGAAACCTTCACAAGCTTGTGCATTTGGTGATCATGGTGAGAAACTTGGCTTTGACATGAAACGCCGGAATGTGGGCTCTTTAATCTCGCTTCCCTAATTCAGAAAAGACAAACGCAGGACCCGTACCTACTCCAAACATTGTAGGTGAAATCCGATAACTGTGTAACTTCGAGAGCAACTAATTGCTTTGATTTCAAAGGCATTTATTTACCAATTTGCTTAAGGAACAAGTACGAAGACTAGTAAAGGATAGACCAAAGAGCGTGAACGAAGGAGATTCTGACCTAAGTTTTCTAATATTTCCTCTTATTTTGCAGACGTTTTGTATATTTTCTGGGGTGGGTTTCCGAACATTTTCCCAATTTCTTCACTTTATACGTATGTGTACGCTGGGTTATATCTAGGATGTTCGGAAAAAAGCACTCAAGTCAATATGAAATTTTACAGCAGGCATTTATTTATACTTTCAATAGTAAACATTACATACATGTTGGATCATCACTGTTAAGAATCTTTACCCATGATCAATATATGTAAATATATACTTATAATATTTTGTCTAATTGATTCAGTGTGACTTAAATGAAAGCAACATAAAATAGCAGTTTGTGACTTAAGTGCTTTTCCCCGAACACTCTAGATACATAAAATGTTTAAAACCTCAGTTTTTGTGTCAAAATGGCAATAATTATTTAGGTAATAATATTTTTTGTTCCTATACTGTCTCTATGTCAATAGTGATAAGTGCATTCGAAATTTCAATTGAGAAATAGACTCGCCCCTTTGTTCAATGTACAAAAATTGTAGTTGAAAATAGGCCTCTATGATGACGCAGTGGTATCGTCGTTGCCTTGTAATCAAGGAGTCCCGGGTTCGATACCCGGTGAAGGCACATAGTGGTTCGGATCCAATTTTAAACTGTAGGTCCAGTCCCGATTGGCCTTTCTGTGCATATGGTGGACTTATAACAACAATTCAATCAATCAGTTGCATGTAGTTGAGATATTATTTTGCGAATGAAAATAAATATGTGAGATCAATTCTGGGTTTGGTCTTTTGTACAGTCACGGACAGTTCTGGGTTGTTATGATCTCACTGAAAGTCTAGGGTTGTTACAACCCAGAAGTTTCCGTGAGTGTACAGCCTAATTATCGGTGTTGGCTCAGCGACGTTGAGAGTCTTGAAAACACGAAACAAAACTATAAATAACCCCTTCGCCGGGAACGCCACTGTGTGCAGCACATGTGTGAAACGTACATAAAGTATAAAGTTAGACCAAAACTTGATCATCTGCTAAAAATTCCCATCTTTTGCAAGGAAACCATAGATATGAAAATCCATGTATTTACTCCAATATTATATTTGGAATTCGATTAAAATGTCATAATGCATTGGAAATAAACGTTACATCCACATTTGCTTTCGCTGCGACATAACTTTAATGGTTATTGTCGAAGATTCCTGCTACACTTTAATTGCAGTTACAAAAACCTGTAGTTGTTTCAGGATCGAGCTTCAATTTGTTTCAGCTTCCTTAAGTATCGTTGACAAAAACAAGTTGAGATTTTTAAAATATTGTAATCAGTTAGTATCTGGTAGTTTTTCACCTCTCTAATTATTTTGATTGTCAACATAAATAGTTCACATGGCATGATGCGGAAAGGCAGACGAACAAATTAGACATAATTTATACTGCAATAAGATTTCATATGTCAGATCTTTTAGAAAATCTATATGTTCTTCATACCTTTAAATTTGTTTAGACACTGCTGGCTATCGACAGGCAGAATGACCAATGGGGATGATTTGTAGCTTTTATTAGATAGGTCCTTCGGAACACTAAGTTTCATGCGGCTATACACAGTAGTTGCTGAGAAATGGATGGGTTTCTTATTCTATCTGTTATTTAAGGAATCTTAGGAATTTTACTGGCAAACAGACTGAACGATTTTCAGCGTTAAGTTGGTCTGTCGATCCACAAAAGTTTATCTCTGTAGCATGGGTAAATTGTGAGGTAGTAAATGATCACGTGATGTCTGTCGGAATGCGGAGAGACTTTTTGCAGCAGATTTCATCTTGCAGTTTTAGCAGTTCGTGTTGCATAGATAGCTTGCACGAGCAGTCAGATGGGCATTAAATATTGCAAGAGTCATATTTACAGATTTGCTGATAATTTGACAGAATGTGCATTTCAAAGAATATGTGCCCAACCCTTAAACTTTATATTACAGAAGTATTACATTTTTTGGATTGGACATATACTTTGCATATATTATGAAGATGTAAAACGTAACTGTGATGTGAACTATGAGCAGTGCTTGTGCGTTAAAATTATTGCTATAAAAATATCACATTCTCGAACTCGAGGTATTCGGCATATAAATATAGGGTATTCGACGCCGAATTAGAAAATTATATAAAAATAGGGAAAATATCATGAAAATAGTTATATTTCACATATATGTAAGCAGTAACATCTCCCATTTACGTATGAAAGACAATGTCAGGCATATATCCACCCATACTGAGTCTGCATGCATTTATGCGCTCCACAAAATTATTGATAACCCTCTCGCAGATGTCTATCCCGATGCCTCCAATCATCCGTATGATTTCCGCTTTCAGTTCCAAAATGGTTCATGGTTTGTTGGTTCAACATTAGTCTGCGAACTGTAGACTCGTTAGGTGTTTTTACGAAGTTTTCGCACTGTCTGCTTTGCACTTTCACCACTTTGGTAAAATGTCTTCACAATGAGAACACGTTGCTCAAGTGTTCCATATCGTAACCACAACAAACGAGTCAAAACAATAGAGGCTACATTAATCGGCATGACAACAGGTACCAACATTGGTAAGAACAGGTCTGCCAACCTCGAAACAAAACAATAGCACTCGATTCAAATTCGGCATCCTATATGGAACACCCTTTATTATACAATGGACTTGCCTCCTCATCGCAAAAGCCTATGTACTTGACTGATAAAGTTTAGCATGTTATAAAGCTTCTGCCCTGAAGATGAGAGTGACGTTAGCTCTCGAAAGCTTGGAAACTGTTCGAGAATTGATCTGGTCGATAGTCCGAGAAAATTTATTCATCATGTTATAATTTAACAGATTTGCCAGTTTGGTATAGTAACTTTCAAAGTCGACCCTAAGCCGCTCGTCAAATCAACCTTCCAGCAGGTTTTCGCATATGTAGATCCAAACGTGCGCGGAAGAATATAGTTCCACTGAGACGGGTTCTATTCCGACACAACTGCATACTTGCAAAAAAAAAAACAGTTATTTAATTTGTTGTTCAGTTGGGTTGGTGTTTTAAGTCCACTTTATGCACAGTAAGGCTAATCGGGACTGGACCTACAATTTTAAGTGGGATACGAACCACTTGTGCCTCCACCGGGTTTCGAACCCGGGACCCCTTGATTACAAGGCGACGACACTGCGCCATCGGGGAGGTCCCTTATTTAATTGTAATATACAGACAAAATAGTACATCCATTAGCAGGTATGGACTTAATTGGTTGCAATCACTGTGCAGACGAACTTAGAACCGCAGATTCGCCAACTGCAATGTGTATTGCGTTAAAGAGACACGGAAACTTTAGAGCGAGTCGAGCGAGACTGAATGCGTTGCAGAACGCGTGGAATCGGTGATACCAGTGTTGCGCATCCCACTATTTTAACCCTATGTTTTTTGTAGAGCGGCGAGAATGGCTGAATTTCCTGTTCAGCGCGCGGTTTTACCCGAACGTTATTTTGGGCTTCATCCGAAGGGAGATGCTATTCAAAGACAAGCAAGTTGTTTTAAATGCATAATCCTCCTTGCGGCAGCAAGATCAAAGTAAAACAGGGCGTGAGGTGAATGTGCGCACGAATTGTAGTGTTGAATGATTTGCTGTTTGAGTTTAGCAAGAGGAAACGATTGTTTGTTTTTTGACGACAAAAGAATCTCCGCGGTATTAAAAAATATCGCAGTGAGAAGAAACATTTTTATTATTTGGACGAGAAGTCCTTCAACTCGGTGGGTGGGGGAAGGGGGAATAAAACATGGATGGATACCACCATGCAAAACCACGGCCAGGGCTGAAGAAACCGACGATGAGGGGAAGGGAGAGGCTTATTGTTTCACCCACTGGCGGCAATGAAAGGCGCATATTTACTGTTCCGCGCAAAGAAAGGGAAGGGTGATTATCAGCAAGAAATGGACAGACCAAGATTTGAATCCTGGTTTAGTGAAGTGATTCATAAATTGAAACCAGAGTAATATCGACAGACAATGCACCTGATTGTATATATCACCAATAACAAATCATGCCTTTTTGGTGGTATAACTTGAATTGCGTGTGTCTTACAGGAACGGATGTATTGCGGACGAAGCAACCACGTTTTTCATAAATGTATTTCTTTCTAAACCAAAAACAATAATTTGTCATTAAATTCAAGAGGGGCCTATCGTTGTTTACTTTTATCTCCGTTTATTTTTCGTTTTGCGTTTTTGAAATATACACACATGCTCTCATGTTTAGAAGTTATTTCGCTCTTATATTAATGACACATTTATTAAATAATATATGCGCAGAAAGTACTTTTAAAATTTTATGTTTCAGGAGACAAAGAGAAGCAAAAATACATTCCACTTGACATGGATGCGGGTGTTGATGTGTTGTGCGGTTGGCAATACTGTGGATTTTCTCAGTGTCTGCGATGTAAGCAGCTCGGCGGTTGAGGAAAGACTGGCACGGAAGATTCTGAGCTCAGTTCTCGAGCGGATTGATACATAAAACCTGCTGCAAACTTAGCCTGACGCGCGGCTTAGGAGGGTACTACTCTGGCACTAGCCCCAGACCCTGCACTTCGGGGGTCCCCGCGCCAGATAAAAATAAATGTTTATGTGCGGTTTATTACGAATTTATAGAACGCTGGCACTCCCATTAAGCAGATAATCTGATTTTCCCCGCCTTCATGGAGGGTTTTGTCACACTTAAAAATATTCAAAATTACTTGTTCGTTTCATTTTTGTTATTTATCGTCGCTTTTCTACCACTTTTGGGTAATCGTGACGATGAGGATGAGTGATGATGATATGATGTAATTGATGAAAGACACTCACAAAGAACACTAATGCCCAGGCCAAAATTAGAACCCGGGACTCCTTCAAAATTACTTGAATCATATTCAAAACAAAGTAGCTACTACATAAACATCGTGTTCACCTATTTCAATAAAAGATAGTTAATATACACTATTCATTTAATTATAGAATGAAATAATGAAGTGAAAATATTATTTTGTGTAAAACTAAATTCAAAATTCAATTAAAAATACACGAAAGAGAGGCATGATTATTGCTCTTGTGTAAAAATACGAAGTGTATACATTTATTGGAATAATGTTTACATTGGTATTACGTAGTACAGCAAAATTTCAGACTAAGGGACAAAAATCTCTAATTTTCTCAGACCTATGAAATATTTTTGTTATAGGCCACGCATATATTGTATGCTCAGGACCGGCCCCGGTAGCCTTTAATTCTTATTTCCATCTACATTACGAAGCCTTTTGCATTGTTACAAAAGAGCATTAATTTTTACCGTGCAATAAGGAAAGGTGAAAATAATATATTTCGTTTTTCATTTCGGAGTTGTTCTCTCAGTATGATGGCTTAACACGCGAATTATTGAAACTTGGACATATGAACAAAGCAAAATATCGATCTGGACATTGGAATGGATTTGTTGAGAGCTCGTGATGAGATGAATAACTTGAAAAGAAACTGACAGGTGGAAAATTTCTTTGTGCAAACAATATTCATGTAAAATCTCAGGAACGTTTCTTCCATTATGGGGATATAACCATTATGTTGATAAAATAAGGCTACAAAGTAATATTAAGCATTCTGTAGGAGTACAGTGACATAATTCAAAGAGATTTCAGTGTTCGCAAAAATGTTACTTAAAACTTTCGAACTGATGTTAAGATTAGTGCTGAAGTTTCCGTTTCCATTAAGAACTTCAACTCTGCCTTCATGCAATAAGCAACCAAGCATTATTGAATGTTTGTTCGATGATGACTTGGCATGCACAGATGGTAGCAGAAGTTGGCTTAATATACGCGTATGAACTAAGAGGGGAAGGAATTTGAATCGGTTACCAAAACCTTACAGGCGGCAACCCAAATGGCACAACAAATTGCTGTGTTAGTGGAAAAGGAATCTGAATAATTCAGACATGTACAGTCACCGGCAATAAAAATGGGAAACCTAGATCCTGAATAACACACTTCCCTGCAATGCGTCTTGTGTATGGCTTAACTCTACGGCGATGGCAGAAGTTTGCCATTGAAGATTTGCTATTAAAATGCACTTATCGCCGTACAGCTAGGCAACACATATAACGCATTGCAAGGAAGGCGGTATTTCAGGTACTAGGTGTCCCACTTTATTGACTGTGGCTGTACATTTTGACGAAGTACATAACCTAGATTACCTTTTTGCATGGCTTCAGCTCCAGTATAATACTGTTCTGATCTAATTATGATATTTTGACTACAATAATAACTAAAATGAAAGACGCTTGACTGATTGATTGAAATGAAAACTTTTGATACGCCAACACTTAGCCTATTTGCGACCATATCATAGCCTATTGTACGAGGCCAAGCCTCTTGCCAAAACTAAAACCAGTACATGTGGAGGACTAAAATCTCCTTACCTGGGTAAAAGCTAATGCTGTAAAGTTGCGGTCAGCAGATATAAAGACAAGACACAGGACAACACAAAACCCTACAGACGATTACAGAGCCTGTAGGCCCAGACACTGGAGCCTCGTTGACCAGCAACATTGTAGTTAATAGAATGTAAAATATATTTTACATCTGAAATTTCATAATCGGTAGGGTGTCTGATTGCCAAGCGGGAGACCCAGGTTCGAATTTTTCCGGGCTTGTCCCCGCATAAAGCGGCTCTCATGCTCACCCATCCTCAATTCAATGTATACCTGGGGCAACCCTGGAGGTAAAAGCGGCCGGAGCATGGTGCTGATCACATCACCTCCAAAATGGTCTCGATCGAGAATGTGTGGGGCCGTATTCCCACATCCCCTAAATGTGCCTTCATGGCACGGTGCTACATTCACTTTACCTTTTTTTTCCCTTTATATTATGCTACAATCGAATTCGTTTTGATCTCTTTAGCCAAAGTTCAATTTCATTTATTGCTCTAGTATGATTTCCAACATACCTTTGCTTGTTCTTATGCAATTTAACAGTGAAGTACAGTTAGTGTACAGTAACACTTATGTATACATTGACCTACAGATGAGAAGGGGCATGGAGAGAAGATGAGCTCGTTCTAACGAATTTCATTGCGTCACGGATTCAAAAATAGACGGTAGCATATTACTGATTTCACTATTAAGATACTTCTGCTCGAGGTTAATTGTGCTGGTTAAATCGACAAGAGCTCGCGTTAGATAATTATGAAGATAGCATCAGTGTTTGACGATTAATTATTCGATCGATTATTGGTTACCAACAGCAGAAGAGAGCTAATTCTAGTTACTGAAACTTGGTCACTTACTGGTAATTGATCAGAACTGCAATCTTTTCCGTTAATGAATTAGGGTTGAAAGCTAATGAGCAGGAACACATTTACACGGAGGTCGCGTTTCCTCCTAGAACAAACCATGTGCCTTGGCGCTTATATTGCTGGCACCTTTTGCTCAAAGCTGAAATTATGTGCTTCCAATGTTGTGTCACAAGACAATTTTACTTCAAAGCTGAAATTATGTTCTTCCAATGCTGTGTCACAAGGCACCTTTTCCCCAAACCTTAAATTACGTGCTTCAATGTTGTGTTACAATACAATTTTTCCTCAGAGCTTAAATGACGTGCTTCCAATGCTGTGTCACAAGGCATGTTTTCCTTATAGCTGAAATTACGTGCTTCAATGTTGTGTTACAAGATAATTTTTCTTCAAAGCTTAAATGACGTGCTTCAATGCTGTATCACAAGACATCATTTCCTCAAAGCTTAAATTACGTGCTTCTAATGCAGTGTCACAAGGCACCTTTTCCTCAAAGTTGAAATTACGTGCTCCCAATGCTATAACACAAGGCACTTTTTCCTTAAAGCTGAAATTACATCTGTGTCATAAAGTACCTTTTCCTCAAAGTTGAAATCGCATGCTTTCAATACTGTGTCATAATCTCGAAAGAAACCAAATATTTAGTAATAATACTCCATTGGTTTATCTGCGTTTTTACGAGCATCCGCTGTTGAAGCGATTTTAGGTCTTGTTGGGTGTACAAATGCAGGAAAGCGAATGAATTAATGACGCATGAGACAGTTTCAAATTTAGAATATCTCTATGAAGTGTAAACCTTGCCAACGTAGCTGCGAAGCTGCCATGGAAGTTCCTAAATAGATTTCAGCTCTAGCTGGGCGTTTGTGACTTACGTATACTGAGACGCACGTCCTTTCATCACCTTTTGGCGGGTTAATTTTTTGTGTGTATTTTCATAGAAATAGAGCTATTTTTCAGCAAAAATTAATGAATCTTAAATTAATTATTTTTGAACGTTGTTATAACCGATTCGATACAGATTTCGACTTATATTTTCTTCTGCTCACGTTGTTTGTTTTAAATCGGGCACACCATCATCGGAAGTTTCATGGTATTCAATTTAAATGCATAATATTCATTGAACAGCTTAGTTTGGTTTGTGCTCGAAGACAAAACCTGCACCCCAATTCAACCATGCAATGGCTATTGGGTAGGTTGCATTAGCATTTAAAGTAATTTCAATATTAGAATTGTTTATTCTTTAAAATATAGTATTGTAATTTTTTCTCTAAAAAATATTCATTTTTTTTTTTTTTTTGGAAAGCAAAGAATGTATATCAAAAGTTTAATATATGTGAGAAGAAAGTATGTAGTTTTATAAATAAATACTTTCTGTTTAATATATTCAAGAGATGTAAAAGCACAAATAATTTATGTGCTTCAGTGTACTTCTATTAGTATCGCCAAAATTTAAATATTTAAAGTACTTGTCTCTCAGTTGAAACAAAAATGTCATGTTGTTGTATTAACGAATTATAGGATTAGAAATGCTTCGAGTCGTTCAAAAAACAATTGTAAATGTACAGTCATGGACACTTCTGGGTTGTAACGATTCCATTGAAAGTTAATGGAATTGTTATAACCCAGAAGTGTCCGTGACTGTACATGCTCATCTACAAGAGACATGTTACAAACATGCATTACATTTTATAGAGTATTAAATGCAGTCAGTACTACACCCACATATGCAAGAAAATGAAAATACAGCATGCACACTTAGAATAAATAAATCATAAATATCAGTTCACGAGTTCTATAGTAGATACCATATAACTGCTTCAATGTAGGATTAATTGAATACTTTTACAAGTATATGAAACAAACAGTTTGTGTTTCAAGTCATACTAAAAGTATATTAATAGTAAGAGTATCTGGCCTCCCTGATGGCGCAGTGGTAGCGTCGTTGCCTTGTAATCAAGGTGTCCCGGGTTCGATACCTGGTAAGGTAATAACGTGTTCTTCTTTATTTACCGATATGTCCATTCAGGACCAGAGGCAATCATTTGGTTTATCCACCGTCACCGTTCGATTTCATCCTCAGGGATCGATTTCGCCCTCACCGTTACTGAATGACCTTACCCTCATCCTCCCACGCACTCGCTTTCGGGAGTCGACCTTCCCCGAACCTCATGAAAATTGTCCAAGGGTAAACAATATTAATTTTCTCAAGTCTACTTACTGCTCAGATAGGTTAATTTAGATTGGGTTTGTAGTTCAAAGTGGGATCCACACACACACAGCACAAATGACGTGCTTTCAGTGCTGTGTCACAAGGCACCTTTTCCTCAAATCTGAAATTGATTGATTGATTTGGTTTTTTTACGTCGTTTTCCTGCCAATTTTGGCTAATCCCGACGATGAGGATGAATGATTTGATGAAATCGATGAAAGAATACTCACAGAGAACACCTATGCTGTGATTCTAACCTTTGACCCCTGGCGTCGTAGCCCGCTGTGCTAACCACTCCACCACCACAGTGTTCGGTGAAATACTATTGGAGTATTAGATCTGACCATACCATCTGCTATCGTATTATTGCAGCTATAGGGAAACTTACAATTTTAGAGTTGCAATATTATGGTCCAAAGTAACGGAAAATAATCAACTCACTGATAGACACCCCCCCCCCAACCCCAACTCTGACCCGGCAATCAGCAATCAGCAACACAGGCGCTAACAGACATATGCTGTCACACGCCGTACAGTTTTGTGCTTATTGTTTACATTAAATTCTCAGAAGTATTCGCGGTGGCTCAGTCGGTAACGCGTCTGACTACCATGCTAAAGGTCCTGGGTTCGATCCCCGGCCGGTTCAAATCCGGGAACTTTTCTAACGATGGAAGCGGCCCCGGCGCCCACCCAGCGTCGAATAACATGGGTACCTGGGGGAAACCCTGGGGGGTAAAGGCGGTCAGGGGCGTGATGCTGATCACATCACCCCCACTCACGACCGGATCAAGAAAGTGTTGGGCATTACCCCCACACCCCCTATACGCCTTCATGGCGTGGTGCTAAGCACAGGGGAACACTTTACCTTTTTTTATTCGAATAGTACTGAGTTCCGTAAATTAACAAAGTTTTCAAATTTCCTTTAATTTATATTTATAAATTAAATTATACGTATTTGTAATGATTATTAACATAATGAACATGTCTAAATGTGAGTTAACCAAAAAAACGAGACATTTTCGCAACACGACTGCAAAGTCGGGTCAGGGATTTAAAAGGAAATCGGGCCTCTGATAGCCTTGCACCAATGATTACAAAACTAAAATTACTCAATATTGCAGACTGCAGACTTCAGGATGTTGCTTCTCTCTACAACAAACGAAATTGAATTTTTTTCGAAATCCGAGAAATCGTATTTTCGTCGGTTCTTACTGGTTCACATTATGTATTTGATATTTCGTGTTGGAGAGGGGCATAGTCCCCATTGCCCTCCCCTTGGCACATGTCATAATCTCGCCCTCCCGGCTCTCCCTGACACGCAATCACCCGAACGATTCGCCCTCACACATCCTCGCCCACACATGTTCTCGCTCTCACATGTCCTATCACCACACCAACTTCACGGGTTGACTTCACCTTTACTCTCACAGGTCTTCGCTCTTACCCTCACGAGCTCGTTCTCATACTCGCTCACCCTTATAGGTCGACTTTGCTCTCACCCTCACATGAGGAGCGTCAAGTTACAGAGCAACGCTCGCTGAACAAGATTTTCGCTCGTTGAGCAGACAGATCATTTACTTGACGCTGTGTGCTCATTGATCAAAATATCAGTGCCTGAATAATCTGTGATCAATGTGGCTACGTCGAGTTTTTGTGTTTGAAAGCCTGTTTATTTTGGGCGGCAGTTGATGTGGACAAAACTGTCGAAATTTAATTTCCACACCCTTGAACAACTTTCCAAAACTATGGTGTATATTTATTATTTGGAATAAACAACACTTTCATTTTAATACAATTACAAAAAATTGGAATATTACATTACCTTCTGTTACTTGAACTTCCTCTGTAATTACGCTATATCGCAAGCCGTTAATCATAAATATTTCCTCATTGACCACCAACCCGCAACCATACAGGTTTCTTCTTCTTCTTCCCTTTGCCTCACGAGATCGAAACACATAAACGTAATATTCTGTGGCACAAAGCTGTGGTGAGCAAGATTCAAGTTCGCTCAGCGTTCAAGTGAGCAGCGCTTGCCGAGCAACACCTATTTGACCGTCAAGTAGCTGAGCGATCACGTTGCTCGCTGAGCGCTCAGATACTTGACGCGCACATGGTCTCACTATCATCGTCGACTATTCCTTCCTCCTCCCACACCTTCGCCCTTACCCTCAAATCTTGCTGAGGGTGAGGGTATGAGCTCATGAGGGGCGCTGTGTGGAGGGAGACCACCTCTGCTCAGAACCGCAGGTGTACCAGACCGAAACGCAATCTGACGCTTGTCCCATCACTTTTTCCGTTTAAAGAATTGCAACCTTCGCTTGTTGTCCGGTGGCAATTCACGTAACTTTTTCATGAACAGTTTTAACCTCGTTGCCGTTTCTGATGCATCCATTAACTTCATTTATGATATCTGCGTTCGATCGGCTCTATGTGTATCATCTGCTTAACAAGACCAGTGTTATTAGATTACTTTCGGTTTGAGCATTTCAGCTAGCCGGCGGGATACTTTCCAGCTAAATCCGAAATAGACGGTTTATTTTATATATTCGGGTTATTAGTCTGTCACCATCTGCGTTTATGGCTTCGTGTAGTTATTACCGAAACATATTTCGTGGAAGTGTTCGCGAAACAAATAACTGGAAGTGCGTCGTAACGCTAGTGAGTCTCATTCATAAGTAAACTTCTCTTGGAGATAATAGGTGGAGGGTGTTTCACCACGGAGAGGTCTAAAACTATAGTAAGACCAATGACTTTCATCCTCATGCTCATATCTTTGTCACTACTCATACCATCGGTTTTATGAATGGCGTAGATATTTTAGTACTAGATGTGAAAATTTGTTTTTCAACAGGATATAAATTATTATCAATGGCATACTTGTTTTTGTTATTATACGTATATACATTACCATGTTTTTAATAAGAATACTATTCTTTTTTTTTTTTTCAATTGAGCATTGGCTTCAGTTCGTCAATTTGTTTGAATTTGCTCCTGATAAGGTGGCCGCGGTGGTTCAGTAGTCCGTGGAAGCCTTCAGAGAGAGCGGACGCGGAAACTAGTTGCTCCGTGAAGGTCAGTGAAAAGTTGCCTTCAGGAAACAACGAGCGGGAGTGCCGTGTGCGTGTTGCTTGTGGCGTTTGGTGCAATTGGCTGGCGAGTAAGTAGAATTGGAAAAGTACTTTAGAATAGTAAAAAGATGAATATTATTAGACAAAATACCATCCAGATACGTTTTCCGTTCGGGGCACCGAGGCCGTCGGCGCGAGAAATTCATGACTTTATTCATGGACAATTTCAACTCCACGTAGATGAGATCTTGGGAATACAAATACCTACGCATTTTCGATGTGTTTTCGTAAAATGTATCAGAGAAGTTATAATGACGCGAATATTAGAGAAATGTGGTCCGGAAACAAACTTTTGTTATGATAATGGTGAAACTGTAAAAGTGCTTTTGAGTGATGCGGGGAGGGAAAGAAAAGCGGTAAGAGTGTTTAACTTACCACTAGAACTAGATGATGACTGTGTGAAAGAAAAAATGACGGAATTTGGGAAGGTGGAATGTATAGACAAAGAAACGTGGTCTGAAAACTTTAAATATCAAGTTTACAACGGGGTAAGAATAGTAAAAATGGAACTGAAAAACCGATTCCGTCGTTCATTACAGTAAAATCTCATCAATGCCATGTGATATACGACGGACAGCCGAGAACGTGCAGGGTGTGTGGAAAAGAAGGACACGATAGCTGGCAATGTGATAGTCGTCAGATAACAACGCTTCGTGTGAATAAAAACCGAGAGAGAAGTTATAGTGATATAGTAGTGGAAAGGGGGAGTTCCTCGAACGTGAAAAATCAGTTCCAACCAGATAATAATCAAAACAGGTCGGAAGGTCTACAAAATGTGATAAAAGAACAAATGAAAGATAAGGGGATAAAGAATGTGCCAAGTGACACCCGCCCGGTGGAAATGTTCCCACCGGTAAATACGGAGACCACAAAGGAAGAACACAACCAGAAAATATTACCGATGGACACAAAACAACCGGGAACTTCCCACCTAGACAAACAAGAGGAAAAAGGAAGTGAAGAAATGCAGGATGACCAGATGCAGGACGAAGGAAACTCAGTTGATCTTCCTCCCATCCCAGCTGCAAAGGACAACGTCCCAAAAGAGGAGGACAAGGGACCATCGAAAGACTGTGAGCTGGAAAGTGAATTGAATACAGAAGAAGAAAGTAACGAAAGTGTCACTTCAGTGTCAAAGTGGAAAAAATCTCAGCAGGTGGGTGCAAAAAAACGGACGAAAAATACTTCGAAAGGTAGCGAGAACACAGTAGCGAAGAGGAGATCAGTGAGAGAGGTAGGAGGTATGAATAGAGTAATGAACAGAAGAAGTAAACCCTAAAAAGGGAAATTGATATTTCATTTGTTGCTTGTATTTTTTTTTAACGTTATGAGGGACGATCGGAAAGTACTATTAACTGTGTGCTATATTATTCATTTATTAATGGTATATACCACTAGAATATGTACTATTAATATTAATGGAATATTTTCGCCTGTGAAATGTAAAATGTTAGAAGAATTTGTACGAGTATTGTTTTTGCAGGAAGTTTGTATGTGTGACTTTCCATCAATATATGGTTACGAAGCGATAGTTAATACTGGTATCAATGGCCGTGGGACAGCAACACTTGTTAGAAATGGCCTAACCATTACTAATGTAAAAAAGTTAGTAGATGGGAGAGGCATTAGCTTTCAAAGTAAGAACTATACTTTTTTGAATATTTATGCCCCATCAGGCAATCAAAATAGACAGTCACGTGAACAATTTTATAATCAGGACATTTTATATTTGCTACCGTTAAATGAATCTAAAATAATATTTGGGGGTGATTTTAATCAGGTATTAAATCCCAGCGATTGTTTAGGAGCTTATCAAAAGAGTCCAGCCCTTGCAACATTAATTGAAGAATTGCATTTGAAAGATATTTGGTTACAGAAGAGACAGGATATAATATTTACATATTTTAATAATAAATCTGGATCGAGAATCGATAGGTTATATACAAATACAGATCAAATAAAAAAATATAACATCCATAGAAGCATTGCCAGCGCCCTTTACTGATCATATGGCAGTAAAAATGGCAATTAACCTGGAAGAAACAAAACTAGTCAGGGGTCCTTCATATTGGAAGCTAAATATACAGTTATTAGAGCTTCCACATATCAATGAAATATTTGCACAAAAATGGGCCGACTGGTGTAAACAACAAAAGTATTACAGTAATCATAATGACTGGTGGGTTCGATATGTAAAACCAAAATTAAAAACATTTTTCTGCTGGTATGGAAAAGAAAATGCAAAAGACAGAAATGGATTGATCAACTTTTATTACCAGTGTTTACACGAGGCATGTCAAGGGAGAGATGTCACCAAAAATTACCAAGCCATACAGCAGTATAAAGCCAAAATCTTAACACTCTAGAGGCAACAAATGGAAGGCATAACAATAAGAACCAATTCCAAGAATTTAATTCAAGATGAAAGAACTTCGATGTATCACTATGTACAGATGCAAAAACAACAAAAAACACTCATGATAAACAATCTTGTGGATTCAGGTGGAGAATCGCATGCGAGTCAGCCAGGAATCATGCAAACATTTTATGACTATTATGGGGAGCTTTATCAAACCGGGGAGGGGGAATCAGAAGCGAGAGAGACAATACTGAATTCTTTAACTAATGGTTTGCAAGAAGAGGATAGACAACTTTTAGATACTGAAGTAACAATAGAAGAAGTATATGAAGCGTTACAAACATGCAATCTTAAAGGAGCACCAGGAAAAGATGGTATTGGTTACAAGTTTTATTTGCAGTTTTTTGAGATTATAAAATATGAACTAATCAAAATCATACAAGATGCCTTTAAAAATGGAAAAGTTTTACAAAATGAAGGCATCATCATATTGATACCGAAAAAAACACATGCAAAACAAGTAGACGACTACAGACCAATAACATTACTAAATTGTGACTATAAAATAATGGCAAAGATCTTAGCAAATAGGTTAAAGTTAATTTTACCACGGATACTCAGCGAGAAACAAACATGCATTGGCAAAAAGCATAACATATTCAGTGCAGTTGGAGGGATTCGCGATCTGATATCCTATTATCAGGTGCAGAAACTTGATGCATGTGTGCTTGCTTTTGATTTCAAAAAAGCGTTTGATTTAGTGTCGCATGACTACCTGTTTGAGGTGCTAAAGGCATATAGATTCAGTGATAAATTTATTAATATTTTGAAAGGTTTCTATCAACAGGCAACATCTCGGATAATGGTCAATGGATTCCTGTCGTCCCCAATAAATGTAACAAGATCAATTCGGCAAGGATGTCCACTAAGTATGCTCTTGTTTGCTTTAACCCTGGATCCTTTGCTGCAATATATCAGGAAAACTACTCCCGACGCGATACACGCCTTTAAGGAAAACCAAGTGTTTGCTTTTGCAGATGATTTATCCGCTTGTATCACCACAAACGAGCAAATGCAAAAAATGATGGCAGCGATACATATATACTGCCGTGCTAGTGGGGCCAAAATAAATATGGAAAAATCAAAGGCGCTACCCTTTGGCACATGGGATCAAAAATATCCAGATATAGGGATCCCATATGTACAGGAAATTAAAATATTAGGAATAATTTTTCACAGGGACGAGGAACAAATGTTAGAATCCAATTGGCAAAAGATAGCGAGAGACATTCGCATACAATGTTATAAAATGCGAAGCAGGCAGTTGAACATGATACAACGAGTGTGGTTTTTGCAAACATATATGTTTAGTAAATTAAACTATACGGCCCAAGTGATCCCGATATATCAAAAATACCTCAGAATAATGAATTCAGCAATTGGTTGGTTTATGTGGTATGGCCATTTTTTTCGAATACCACTATCCAATCTATGGCAAATTAAACTAAAAGGAGGATTGGAGCTCACAAATATTGAGATCAAATGCAAATCCCTATTCCTGGCAAGATCCTATACGCTCTATGGCATTAAAGACTCCATTACATCATTATGGATACAGTTATGGACGGAGGAATTTCCACCCCAAAATCCGCCAGATCTACGCAGATTGCAAAACGGACCGATATATCTACGAAGTTTGATGCAAGAATTCAGTTATGTGGTGCTTCCGCCAAAAGGTGAAGATGTAAAACTCTCTCAATACTTATATACACTGTTTCACAAACAGTTGCAGATACCGACTCACCGCATTGAAAAACATTTTCCCAATAACAGATGGCAAAATATTTGGAAAAATTTAAATAAGAAATTTTTGGATACATCAGTGTATAGTGTTTGGTACAATGTAATACATGATATTATACCAACTAATGAACGCTTACATAATATCAAGAGACAAACAACTAATAAATGCCACATATGTGGAGAGATAGACACCACTGAGCATAGAATAGTAACATGTAATGGAGTACAGGAAATTTGGAAATGCCTAACGACATATCTAGGACAAATATGTCGAACATCACCCCAATACTTTCAACCGTCGATGTGTACAAGACCAGATTTCAAATATTTTCCAGAAAAGAAAAACAATGCAGTAATTTGGTTAATAGCTAATACAATATATTATGTACTTTGTAAAAAGTATGAGAGCAATAGCATTTTGTTCACACAGTATTTAAAAAGAACTAGATGGAAAATGTTACAATATCCAAAAATGTATGAGTATTTTGGAAACTACCTCAGTGTTGTTTAGAAAACAATAATTATGTACTTGTGGTGTGAAACAGGTATTTAATATATGAAGAAATGTATATTTATATTACAGGTACAAATGCATGTTTACGCCAAAAATATTGTATCAGATAGCCAAAATGGGACTCTTACTATAATACTTACTATGTTAAAAATTCTATACAATACTTTAACAGAATTTATGTAAGAAAACAGACCTATTTTGTATATATGCTGATAAAATAAAATTTTGTTTAAAAAAAAAAGTCGGTAACGCGTCTGACTACCATGCTAAAGGTCCCGGGTTCGATCCCCGGCCGGTTCAAATCCGGGAACTTTTCTAACGGTGGAAGCGGCCCCGGCACCTACCCAGCGTCGAATAACATGGGTACCTGGGGGAAACCCTGGGGGGTAAAGGCGGTCAGGGGCGTGATGCTGATCACATCACCCCCACTCATGACCGAATCAAGAAAGTGTGGGGCGTTACCCCCACACCCCCTATACGCCTTCATGGCGTGGTGCTAAGCACAGGGGAACACTTTACCTTTTTTAAGGGGCTCATCTCCATTATTATTAATTTTTTTTTGAAACCACGAAGTTCAATTAGTTCTGTGTTTGCTAAGCGACTTTTGTTTTCGTACTACACCCTGTCCCAGTTATATCTGGAGCAAGGAGGGAAAGCGAGTGGACAGAGCAAAGCAGTACACGCTGACGGGAAGGCTGGTAACTGCTGTCGCTTTCCCCCTCCCTCCACGCAATCTCGTCCCTCTTACTTAGAACCGTCTCGCGTCACTACTTGCGCAAAGACTTGTTTTCGTTCGCCTGCTCCAGAGATACCTGGGACAGAGTGTAGAATACAATTATCTTCAGTGATGATGCGCCCATCATACATACTTTTAACAATCTAAAACAAAAGCTAAATTAAATTGCAAGCATCACTATCGAGACCTTCAAAACTAACAATTAACGGCCAATGAACCAGCACATGACAGCTGAAAAAGGCCACATGTCACTTACGGGAAGCAAAGTAATAGCATGTATTTTTTCCAAGTAACATGTTTCAAGAAAACAGAGACAGAATGTACTGTATATTCTTCCCTTTTTCTGTTTCGGTTATTTTACGTCAATTTTCTACCCTTTTGGTTAATCTCGATGATGACAATGGATGATGAACTTACGAAATGGGTGATGGAAGAAACACAGGTCATAACCAAGGGTAGACATATAATGTTGCGAAGCCAGGGTTCAAATCCCTGAATACTTATGAGGGTTTCTTGGTGATTGCACACTTCTGTATTTCATAATTTCATTTTTCATCGCGATTTCCGTGATTAACTTTATACACACGCACACACACACATATTTATATACAGTATATATATAAAGGGTGTCTCAGAAATATTTTCGGTTTTGAATCCGCCCTCTGGGGCAATTTGCACATTACTGAGAAATGAGATAGATCGCAAACGCTTGGCCACATTGTTAATGTTTAGTTCCCATGGAGCGCTTTACGGGGCAGCAACGTCCTTTTTGTGTTCGTGCGGTTTATAAAAATTATGATTCTTAAGCTGTTGTGCGTCGTTTTGTACATACCGGCATCATTATAACCTGGCAGGAATGAGAGACGTCCTAAGCGCAAATGTAATTAAATATTTGGTGAGCAAGTTTGAAAACACTGGAAGCACTATGACGAGTAAACCGCCGAGACGTCCAAGGTCATCAAGATCGAACAGAAACGTTGATCGTGTGTGCCAGTCTGTTAGTGAGGATCCTCGCCAATCGTTAAGACTGCGTGCAGGTTCTTTAAATTTGCATACGTCGGCAGTTCATCTCAATATTCGCAAGAATATGCATTTCCACCCATACAAAATTGTTATTACACAAGAATTAAAACCACAAGATCCTGCCAATCGATTAGAGTTCTGAAGAACAATGTGAGATCACTTCAATGGTTACAGTAACATATGGTTTTCTCATGACATTAACTGGCCACCGAGATGGCTCGATTTGACACCTGCAGATTTTTTCTTATGGAGTTAACTTAAGAGTAAGGTATACATCCCAATGCCACAAAATTTGAGAGAATTGAAGCAAAGAATTACAGATGAAATCAATCCTATTCCTCGTGCAATGCTTCGGCGAGTGATCGAAAACTTTAGTTCAAGAATAATTGAATGTGAAAACATGAACAGTCACCATTTGTCCAATACTCTTTTCCGCAAATACAAATTTAATGTTTAAGCTTTCTATTGGTAATGTTTTTTTCTTTATACAAACAATTTAAGTATTTATTTTAATAGTTTTAAAAACGAAAATATTTCTTAGGGTGTCTCAGAAATATTTTCGTTTTTAAAACTATTAAACTATAAAACTATAAATTTATCTTTATACAAATAATTTAAGTATTTATTTTAATATTTTCGTTTTTAAAACTATAAAACTATTAAAATACATACTTAAATTGTTTGTATAAACATAAATTTATTACCAAAAGAAAGTTTAAACATTAAATCTTTATTTGTGGAAAAGAGTATTGGACAAATGGTGACCGTTCATGTTTTCAAATTCAATTATTCTTGAAATAACGTTTTCGATCACTCGCCGATATATGTATGTATGTATGTATGTATGTATGTATGTATGTATGTATGTATGTATGTATGTATACACACGCACAATAACCAAAATATGTACAATATTGTTCACTCTTTCATTATCTCCATAGGTTCTCAATTCTGAACTACGCTGGATATTCCCGTAGTCTATATTCCATTCTTTTGTAACATTGTCAGAGCCACTCTTGTCGTTCATAAGCGCATATTATTTTAACATTCAAGGAATTCAATAGAGAAGATGCACTATTGTAACCACAGTCAGCGCTCTCTTTCATTTCTGAAACAACTGTTTTGTCCTTGTTAATCAAACCCAAACATCCACACCCACATAATCAAGCTTGTTGCTTTTACCCAGACAAACTTCTATTCGCTGTACACAGGAATAATTACACTTACATTTGTATACCTCGTTTCATTGATTAATAGCAGATGAATACTATTTTTTGCCGTTTCGGCAATTAACGAAGGGCAGTGTTAGTTGAGTATTTTGTGGTAAAGAGAAATGGCCTCTTTGTACCCCCTCCCCCCATAGCAGGCCGTTCCAATTGAGAAGATTGTTAATTCCTCTGTAAACTTTAATTTTCCAATTTGGTGTAGTGTGTTAGTTACTTTTAGGGAGAAAAACCCGTTGAGGTAATTTTTGGTACAATTAAGAAAAAAAAAATTGTGGTCTTACGGATTGTTAGAGACAAAACAACTGTGAACACTGCAAATACAGTAAAACTATCGGATATTTGAATTACTGTCAACATGAAATTCCCTCAGATGATAAAGTTTGTATAACCCTACCAGAAAATGAACATTGTGAAGATTGTAATCCCGGAATTGGAGCAATGTGTAGTGATTTTCGTTTTAGAGCTACAATTTATTTCTTCACTTTTTTACTAAATAATGAATATTTTGTAAAATCAATATCTAAGAAAATATTTTGAGGAGAGATTATTTCTTCCATAAGTAATTCAAGGAGTGTGTAGCTGTAAAGAGAAAGTTGCAATTAGTGTAAAAACTCAAAAACTTTAAACCGTATGTGCTAAAAATCATGCTACCAGAAATTGATAAAAAAAATACCCAAAACATATAGCAGTAACAGTAAGAAACACTTCCAACGAGAGAAAGTTTAAATTTATTGAAATATAAAATAAGGTTTAAAAAGTTGTGATAATCAATTTGCATAAAAAATTACGTAAAATCCTTTTCGCAGAACAAACTAGATAATCAAAATACCTTCTAATATAAATTGCATATACTTTTAATCTAATAGTTATGAGACGACATTTGGAGATTTTCAAGATATAATGAAGTCAGTAATGCATAATAAAATAAAACAATATTTGAGGTCTCTGGAAGCAATGCGAGAGAAATCGTCGAAGTTAGTAACATTGAACCTAACATTGCTACACCTGGGAAAAATGATTGCAATGGGAGGCGAAGATAAACAATTCTATCGAAACTGCAGACGCATGTAAAAATGGAAAAAAACCGCGGACGCACGGACGTTTGTAAAATATGCCTTTGTAGCTGATACCTGCAATTTTCAGGGCGAAAAAAAATCCATGGAGCAGTTGGCAAAGCTTCGACTTCAAATCCCTTTTTTTTCCCTGACCGTTACCACCTTTTTACTTCCAGGCTAATTTAAAGCAATGTGAAAAAGCATGCCAAATATTACATGCATAAGTTCAAAGAACGACTTGACTACAGTAAACTGGTGAATGTTTACTCTTGAGTTCCTGATGATCTCGTTAATATTTAATATACAGTGCCTGATTAAAGGATTCTGGTTACCTAGGTTGAACCATCTTTTTTCACACACTCTCACGGTAGTCATAAAACCATGTATTTTAGTGAATATTGTCTTCTCAGAAGTTCTACTCTTTGTTAACCAGAAAGTCACCTAAACGCACGCCAATGAAATTAGGCGGGTGGCAGAAGTTCGCGCTGTTGCCACATCGGAGTACAACCCCGTGTGTTCGGAGGTTTAAGTGAATGAAAGATCTTTGAGTTGGTCTTTGTAATCTATGTGATACAAACTGACAGCATTTGCTCGAAAGGTCAGGGATGACACAAAAGTGCCCCGGAGAGAGGTCTGTCTGACGCTCGAACTAGGCAACGCAGCCCGGTTGACATTGCCACGCAGTATGCGAGAACCAGCTACTTCTATCCCGCTCTCGCTTTGTTTTTCCCATATGTGGCAGGAGCGCAATTCTGCCCAGCCGCCTAGTTCAAACGCCATACGGCGAAATGTTCTTTCTAAATACAATGATTCGAGCTGACAGGCGAGTGACGATAGACAGAATAGAAACTGCAATAGGGTGTTCTCATGGTTTAGCCTACAGCATAATGCATGATCCTATAAATTTCCAAAAAGAGTGCGCACGGTCACGGCAAACGTTTCGCAGATGATGATGATGATGTTGAACGTGAATGTGGCTGGCGTATACTCATCAGTTGCTGGGAGAAAGGGTGGCCTTTTGAGAAGTCATTCAAATGTCAAGCTCACTTCTATGTTGCAAGCCAAATAAGCTATGCTATCCTTATGTATTTGTGATTGTCCTTTCATCAATTTCATCCATTATATCATTCATCCTCATCTTCTCGATTAGTCAAAAGTGGCAGAAAAGCAAAAGTAAAATAAATCGAATCAATTAACGTAGCAATTACGAGGAGAAGAATGACTCAATGATGAATTTGTATATGAAATGCTGAGCGTGTGCATATATTTATATATTTAATTTTTAAAGTTTAACAGGAAAAGGACATCGTAATATCTATAATTTACACATACTTTACTCATAGCAATATTCCCGTTACATTTAAATATTAATTAACGTCGTCGCCTTGTAATCAAGGGGTCCCGGGTTCGATACCCGGTGGTGGCACATAGTGGTTCGGAACCCAATTTAAACTGTAGGTCCAGTCCCGATTAGACATACTGTGCATAATGTGGACTTAAAACCCAAACTCAATCAATCAATCAATTTAAATATTAATTTGAATTATTGTCTGCAGATTTTCATGTGGCATCTCGTATGTTCAACGCAAATTCTGTATTTAACTCTCAACTAAAGCCGTTCTGTCTGTGGGACGTTAGCCCGTAAGCCTACAATCCATTAATTACTTCAACACAATAGAATTTCGTGGAACAAATTAAGCTACATTCATTCACGGCGCATGCAATTTCACTATACTCTCTCTTTCTATCACAACACACCACACACTGCACACTCGTTTTGTCTTTTCCAAATAACCTACAATGATAGCAAACTATTGACAGGACTGCAAATTTCCGTAGGGGCATTGTCTCTTCTTCTGGCAAAAGTCCGTGTGCACAGTCGCTGATAACGGAATCCAGATTGAGTTTTTCAACTTTCCTATTTTGGACAAGAAAATCCCGTTCTTTGTTCCGCGTCGACGACGAAACTAAATCGGATTTCAAATTTCATTTGTGTTAGTGTTGAAAGAGCGAGGATTACACAGCACGCAGAGTTTGGTGTTCGGAACAAGATTTCTAAAGACAAATGACATGTGAGGGAAGGTATGGGAGAGGGGCGGCTGCTCCTTATTATCAGTAGTGTACCCCTGCCTCTTGGGGGCGCGTGAAGAGGTGACGTGAGTGAGAGGAATCCGCGTGGCATATTTATTTTAACAGGACAAAAAAAATTGTCCCTGGCTCTTGTAAAATCGTATATTTCACGTCATCACAATCACTTTTTCAAGGTACACCTATACCCTGTTCCGGGAATCTCGAGCGAGCGAACGAGAACAAGTCTCTGAACAATTAGTGACTCGAGAGGGCTCGACCAATGAAAGCGTGAGAGGGATTCCGTGGAGAGAGAAAATCGAAGTTACCAGTCGTTTGCAGGAGCGTGTACTGCTTCACTCTTCCCAACTCGCCTTCTCCCCTTCTTAACCGTTATGCGCAACCTTGCTCCTGAGATTCCCGTAATAGAGTAGATGATGTTGACGATTGATTGATTGATTGATTTAGTTTATTTTACTTCGCGTTTTGTGCCTCTAGGCTAATTTGCGAAGATGGGGATGAGTGATGAAATGATGAAATTGATGAATGGACATTCACAAACAACCAAGCCCGACCGGGATTCGAACCCGGGAACCTTGGCGTCGCAGCGCGATGTGCTAAATGATGTTGACGAGAGTTAAATTCAAGTATTAGTTGGGTAATGTGAAAACGTTACCTGATGAGCGTAGGATAAGGTTCCTACAGGACCCCAGGAAATATTTATTTGTATGATTTGGGGTTCTAGTCTACTTTATGCACAGGTAGGCTAATCGGGACCAGATCTACAGTTTAAAGTGGGATCCGAACCACCGTGCAATGTGCCTACACCTGGTATCGTCCGCGGGACCCCTGGATTACAAGGTGACGAAGTTATCACTATGCCATCGAGGAACACCCCCCCCCCCCCTCCCTCGGAAAGATTCCAAAGGTTCGTGAATTTAAGCAGTGCAGCCATTCAGGCGTCGGAATATACAGGTACGTGCGGATTCATTAGGCTCTACCCGACAATAAAATCGTTTTCCAGTAAAGAGCGCCCCGAACAGGCCCGTACCCAGGAGGGCTAAGGTTACCAGATCACTACAAGGGAAAAGTATGACGTGCTCTCTAAAAATATAGGACAACTATCATTCGCAGTAAATAATATACATTACTAGAACAAGGCAGTAATGAAAAACTGACTCATTTCCTGTTTTAAAAAATGATTTTTTAATGATTTCTTAAATACAAAATTCACAAACTTGAAGTCAAAACTAAACAATACACTTCTTACTACACGTGTTACCAGTCCTACTTCTCAGCGGGATCAGTTTTTCTAAATAAAATTCAGGTTTAGTCAAAATATGCTTATGAAACTCTAAAAATAAAGATGGTTTTCATTTTTCTCGGTACTTAAATGGCACGGAAATTGAGGGTGTTAGACCTTTGATTGTTTAGTCAAACTTTTATAGTGTTGAGAATTACATACGCAGAGAATCAGATAACTACAAGGTCTTGCAGATATGTGTAATAAGCGCTACAAACTCGGGGTTTCATCTTGATGAATTCCTTACCCAGCTCGGGACTTGCACCGAGAACCATCGGTGGCAACAGCATGAGCCGATCGATCGATACGTTCAGCCAAAGAGCCAGCGACAATATGTTTGATATATTTTTCATGTACATTGAGTTTATATTAGACCTTTTTGAAGCCTAAAGAGAAATATTGTTTTCGTACGTACGTACATTGACGTTAAAGACACCAAGTTTCCTTCCAAAGATAAATTATTTATGGAACTCCTATAAACTTCCGCTCCAGTTATAAGCAATTTTCTCGTAATTATCTTACGTCATTTCTATGACGAAATTAATTTCTCAGAAATTCCTTTCAGTGGTTGTTGGCGATAATATGTTACAATTCAATTTCCTTTATGTTAATAACCAGATAAATATCCTATGGTTTCTCGGCTATCTTAATCTTTATTACCTTAATTGTCTGCATTGTTGAGGAAATTCTCTCTAATAAATTTAAACATCATACAAGAATGCAACGCATGTGAAATCTAAGCTGGCGGAATCATATCTATTTTTACTTGCTCCGAGATTTAATTACAGAAAGTATAACAGTTCAGATCCTTCCTGCTTCAGATTTCTGCGGAAACTGGAAATAAGATATTTCCCTGTTTGCTTAACAGGATGTGGTCGGGAAGGAAGCTGCAGCTTTCGGTTATCACAGTTCTTGCAGTCCTCCGCCAATAGAATTCATTGAAAACAATGATCAACGAGATCGATTTCACCAGCTTTCGTGGTTGTCTTCACAAGACGCTACAAACCCAGAGAACACAGGTTTGAATCCTGGTTATGGCATGGATATATTCTTGTGTTTGTCCCATCATTCGAGGCCTCCCCGATGGCGTCATCGCCTTGTACTCAAGGGGTCCCGGGTTCGATACCCGGTGGAGGCATATAGTGGTTCGGATCCCACTTTAAACTGTAGGTCCAGTCCCAATTAGCTTTACTGTGCATAAAGTGGACATTAAAACACCAACTCAATCTAATCAATCCAAAATCCCATCATTCATATCATCTGTTCATCATTCCCCCTCATCGTCTCAATTAACCGAAGATTTTAATCGATGTAAAGCAATTCTAAATAGAAAAGATTCTATTTCAATGGTTTGGATACTAACTAATTTATAAATCGAGATTAAAAACTAAAATTTAAAATCATCCATGCATTCAAAATTGAAAAAAACCGCAATAAAATTATTCTTTCGTTTGTGTTGTAGTGTAGGTGTGAAAGAATTGCTTGTCTTGCCTTTTAAACTATTACAAGTATGTACTACAAAATACTAATGGATCTACTATTAAATGTATTTAATATTTAATTATTTTGATAATATCTTGAATTTTGATCTTTCACTGAAATTGTAAGAGGTGTAGTGGTTAGTGCGTTGTCCTGAGTTTGTATCCCTATCGAGAATAGATATTCCTGGCTTGTTCTACCTCGTATCTCACCTTCTCGTCTTAATTTTCGTGATTAAGTTGTCGAGGTTAATAACCGAAGTCATGGAAATTTCAAGATTGTAAGAACCCTGTTGAAAGTTAATTGTATAATAAGAAATAATTTGACTGCACGTATAACTTGCTCGGAATTACACAAATTAGAAATTAAAATTCGGAACTGACGCAATGAAATTTCACATACCTTGATGACTATGCCACTGGAGAGAAATCTAGAAATCACTGTAATTGTCTTCAATTAAGCAAACGTACGTAACGTGACCTCGTAGTTATTTTTCTTAGATGTAAGAATAGGGGATATCTTCCGACGTTTGCATCAAAGTTTTCATCTTCATATCTTCATATCACATCTTCATATCTACACACTGTTGTCATCCACTGTGTTGTCGTAAGTTTCACAAGAGAAAAAGTGAACGTCACTGTCATACCCACTCCTCCGCCCATATCAGTTTCCGATATCTCAGAAACCACTACAAGTAGGAAGAGAAAATTTAGTGGGAACATTGAATTGCAAAAAAATTTCGCGATTGGCTAGTCTGCTCTTTGAAACCAACAATCAACATGACGCAAACACTTGGTAACTCAAGTTTCTTTTAACTTTTAAGTTCATTTTATTCACACCAGAATCAGATCTGCAGTCAGATGCAAATCACTGAAATTCTATCTCAAAATTTAACATAGAACCATATTAACTGTTATGACATATCCGTTAACTTTTGAGCTCGAGTTTAGGTTTTAAGTCCACTTTATGCATAGATAAGCTAATTGGAACTGGACCTTCTGTTTAAAGTATATTCCGAACCACAATGTGATTCCACCTCGAATCGAACCCGGGATCCCTTGATACCAAGGCGACGACTTTACCACAGCGTCATTGAGGCCTCATCTGTTACCTTTTGCGTCAGTCATAGCCAGTGCTTTTTTCTGAGAGCAAAAGCTCCGGAACTCTTCAACTTTGTTTGTTGTGTTCATAATAACTCATGGGCGTCTGCAGGGAGGGTCAAAGGGGGAGTCGCTTAACCCCGCCTAGAAAAAAATCCCTACTTCTCTTTCGTCCCTCCCATTTATTTGTAACTCTCTTGTCTCGTTCCTTCCTTGCATTTTCTTTCTCGCTTTCGAACTTTCCTCAGTTTTAATATTTCTTCGTTTGCGTTCACTTCCTCTCTTCTTGGCAATTTCGTTTTCTAAGTTCTCCCTCCCATTTTCTGCGTTTCTTCTTTATTCTATCTCTCTATCGATTGTCTGTTATTTCACTTCCTTCTCTGTCTCTCTGCCTGTTATTCTTTCGTCTCGCTTCTCTCTGTCTCTCTCTCTCTCTTTCTTTCTCTCTCTCTCTCTCTCTCTCTCTCTCTCTCTCTCTCTCTTACATCTCTATTCATTTTCTGTCTCTCTCCCATTTCTCTACTTCTCTCTCTATTTCGCTTCCCCATCTCTCTCTCTCTCTTTCTTTCTTCCTCTCTCTCTCTCGCTTACCCCTCTCTCTTTTGTGTGTGTGTGTTTTTTTTTATCTTGCTTCTTTATCTCTCTTTCGGATCGTTATCCGAACGATCTAAATGAAAAAAATGTAAAAGAGAATGCCATGGCGGTCCCGTGAAATTTTTGTGCCATATTTAATCAATATTGTTTCAGTTTGCAAAAATTTGGATCTAGAAGTTTATTAAATTAGCAGAGAGAGAAGTTATAACTACTAGGCACTTCAGACTCTTGCTGCTAAACAATTTTGTCTTAAATGTATGAACACAATTGTTTGCAAGAAAAGAGCGCGGCACAGAGATAATTTATTTATTCGTTACCCTGCCCCTTAATGTTGCTGCATTATATATATATATATACACACATACAGTACATACATACATACATACATACATACATACATACAATGAAACTAAAACAGTGAGATAAAATAAGGTTTATCTTTCCCGACTGAACTTGCATCAGTTGGTGCGTTGTGGTGCATCAAATAGATTTGATGCACTTAGTGTTTTGTGTGTACAAGACAAAATTACTGTTTTAACATTTACGTTTTTTTTTTTAGAGCAGATTGTAGAGAGTATTAATACTTTGGTACCAGTTCGGTATATCGGACACACATTAAAATCGGATATTTTGTGTTTCGCATGGTTCGTACTTACCAATTGTGTATTGCGGAACATAGTTCAAGGTGCCATTATGCTTTTTACACGAAAACACATTTCTCACATACAGAGTGATTTTTTATTCCTTTTTTCGCTTCCGTAACACACATTATGGCGGCCACATCTCGACTCACGTTGTAGGTAAGCAATGTTTCCAACCTTCTTCACCAAAAATACCTACTACTATCTTGTTCGTCACCGGTGGAAATTGTACATTATGCACGGGTAGCTTACGGATAGCCCGGGTAGCTCACGGATAGCCCCACGAACCAGTCACGGATAGCCCCACGAACCATTCAGATATAGCCCCACGAACCATTCACGGATAGCTCCAACGAACCATTCAGATATAGCCCCACTAACCATTCATGGATAGCCCCACGAACTATTTCCGATAAGGTTAGGTTAGGTTAGGCAAGCATAGTGAAAAAAGGGGTTGGAAACACTGACAGGGGCTTATGTCATCAAACGTACGCAGCATGCAGTTCACGTAGCGAAAGCAATGGCAATTGTGCGTCGGTGAGATATTTCTCTTGAAAAATACATGATTTTCGGGTCAAATATATTCCACGATGAAAGAAAATACCTCGACGAACGTTGGAAAGCTTGCAGAAACTCATTTCCGTAAGTAGTTTATCCTGTAAAAATGAAGAAATGTGTTTCCGATATACCGAACTGTTACCAATATTCAGTCTGGAATAACATTCAATGTGAAAAAATCCGACGAAGTCTCAATTGGTACAGGAGTATGGTCATCGGGTTTAATTATAAAAGTTTGGTTGAGGTGAAACACAGCAATCGTACATAGAACCTCAACAGATAGAAGTTAGATTGCAATTCCAATTCCCCTCTTTGCATTTAACACTTCTCGTTTATCAGTTTTCACTTACCTCTGCCTGCAAAATGCAATGATTTTTTACTATATCAGATTACACATTGCAAAGCTGACAGTTTAATCTAAAGTAACCTATCGTATTCCTCCATCCGCAATCCCCTGACGCATGTTACGTGTGAGATGCGAGACTATTCAACCTCAAATGTTTTTCCTACTTCTATTCACGCAGATTATCGTTCTCTTTATACAATCACTTTTGGACCACTGTGATGGAGATCCTAATTTCCAACTCGAGCTGAACACACAAATGTTCATTATCCTTCTTGTCCTTTTACGCTCCTTTCCACTTGTTTTTTTTTTCATTCATTAGCAACTTGTATTTTATACTGTGCCCTTGTATCGATCAACCACATACATTTGGTTATATATTTCTTTATATTTCCAACTTTATATGGACAACAGTCGTCTCCAATTCCCAACTTTTGAAACTAATTTCTCGAGTTCGTGCTAGCGGAATTGCTTAAACTCAGTAGTGATCATGGTATTGTAAAGTGTGGATCCAGTGTCCATAAATTGTTTTAAGTCCACTTTATGCACAGAGCACAGATAGGCTAATCGGGACTGGACCTACAGTTTAAGGTGGGATCCGAACCACTGTGCAATGTGCCTCCACCGGGTATGGAACCCGGGACCCTTTAATTACAAGGTGACGACGTTACCACCACGCCGGGGAGGACCCCAGTAGCCATGAATCTCTTCAAATATTCAGTAAGTGGAGGGGAAAACGTGGCTACAGCTACCAGCCGTTTGCAGCAGCGATCACTACTATGCTCCGCGGCGTACCGATATGCGCGACCTGCTCGACATATCCCTGAGACAGAGTGTACTACTAGAGCAATATAAAATCTGTGTGAATAAAAAGTGGTGAATTTACGGACGGACATAAGGAGGAATTTCTCCAGTTGGGGGAGGGGAGAGGTAAGACATTTTCACATAATCAGGTTTCCTCAATTGACCTATTTGCACATAATTAACCTCAAAAATCAGAATGTACCCTGTTCTTCTCTCAGATCGTGGATGTTCACTTATCCTATTTGCTCCAAAGCGAAAAGCTACATCTCCGATTCACGGCGACAAACAGATATCAAGCGAACTATCGTGTTAAGTTCATTATGTCAATGAAACGTAATTTGTCAGGGACAATGTAGCTCCCAGCATCAGTTGGAAGCTCTTTTCTGACATCGATCTTCTCGTGGTGAGCAAGCTCCAACGCTTTGACAATGCGCGCGGTTTTCTGTCCTGTATCAGCCTCATGCTTGAGGGGTAATAAGATCCTGACATAGTACATCATTAGGCAATATTCAGCGCTCACAGGAGGAGGAAAATCGCATAGAAGCATATTGCCCAAGTATCTCTCAATCTGACTAGAATCTGATTGGAAAACTGCTCGTTGTTAACTTAGTTGATCATGTTAACTAAATGAAAATTACACTGTATATTCTTCTTGTGAAAATATTTTCTAATCATTTGAAGTATTCAACGATATCACGTTCTGACATACACTTGCCTCCCCGATGGCGAAGTGGTAGCGTCATCGCCTTGTAATCGATACCCGGCCCGGTGGAGGCCATAGTGGTTCGGATTCCACTTTAAACTGTAGATCCAGTCCCGATTAGCCTATGTGTGCATAAAGTGGACTTAAAACACCAACTCAATATATCAACCAATCAAATATACTTATATTCTTCTCAACGGTGGTAACAGATGTTTGAAACAGTATCAGAACTTTATTTACTTCCTATTTATAAATTTATAATTGTCTTCCTGTCAGAACCTGACTAAAATATTTATTAATATGCTGAAAACAATATCCAGGTTAAACCGCTGGTTCTACCCTATACATGATACACATATTCCTCTACATTCCACATATACATTCTGCATTCTTTTCCAGACTTCATAGAGAAGAAATTTCTTCGGAATGGCACTTTTATAGCTGTTCAAACTCCACTATAAATTCATATATTATTTGATCCTACATTATTCATTTTCTTCCTATAAAATTTATCCTTGCTCAATCCACTCTTCCACAATGTCATTCTTTCTGACCCCTTCAAGAAAATTAAGCTTTTATATTCCTTTTGACCTCGGGTTGCCATTTCATTCTCCATTTTTTATTCCAAAAATATGCCAGTTTCAAGATTGCATTTCTGTATCATTTAATACAATTGAAATGTGAGATGCATAAATTTTAATACATGTATGAACTTCATGAAATACTTTTCTATGCTCTTTCATTCGCTTCTATGCACATAATTGAAGGGCTCGGGTGTAAAATATGGTAAGTAACATTTTGATCATTTCTGAGTTCATTAAGAAAAAGGTTATTTGAAGCTATACTGTAGATAAATTGTTTTTATGCTGTGGCTACCAATTTCAGAAGGTTTCACTAAGACCAATGCAAATTTAAAAACATGGCAATTTCACTCGAAAATTGAAGGATGGCACATTATATTTTGTCGAAAATGACCAAATTGCCACTTACCATGTTTTACTATGTAAATTTTTCTAGATACATGAGAAAGGATAATTTTACTTATTCCACTTGATCGACTGTCCTGTATGGATTAATCCAATTCTGAGATTCTCATGGAAAATAATTTCGATGGAAACAGGTGTTTGAGTTCGTTTTTAAGTCCATTCGTCGAGAAGATGGATTCATCTCAATGTTACTGTTTTGCGTGGTATGACGCTTCTAACCCTTGAATGTTAAATTGAATTGATATTTTAAGTCCACTTTATGCACAGATAGGCAGATTGGGACTGAACCAAAAAGTTTAAAGTGGGATCCGAACCCCTGGTATCAAACCCGGACCACTTGATTACAAGGTGACGACGTTATTACTAAGCCCAGTGACCCAGCAATGTAATGTAATGTAATACGTGTATAATAAAAAAATTAAAGATGTTTTAAAGAGAAATTAAGAGAAGAACTGCAGACTCGACTATCGTTCAAATTTCTGCAATAAAATATCCTGTATGTGCTAAATTATAAGCTAACTTCAAAGACATATTCTGCATAAATGTGGAAGATATCTTCTAGATATGCTCGTCCGTTTTTTAAAAAATCCCAAATTTCGTAAACTAAACAGCAATGAAATCTACATATTTTCGAACTGCGAATTATTCAATCAGTACCGTTTAGTACTGTAAATTGTAGTGATGTAGGATTATGATATGACATGCGAATTCATACCGCAGAGGAACGTCAGAGGTAAAAATACTATCTTAATGGTGATTTTTCAAACACGTATAATGTTAAGGCATGATTTACTGTAGAAATAAGGCAATCAAATCGTATCTTTGCGAATTGAAGGGTTCGGGTGTAAAACATGGTAAATGACATTCTGCTCATTTTTGAGTTACACAGTAAAATGTGCCATCCTTCAATTTTCGAGTGAAATTGCCATGTCATACAATTTGCATTGGACTCTGTGAAACCTTCTGAAAATGGTAAACACTACACAAAAACAATTTATCTACAGTATAGCTTCTAATAACCTCTTTTCTTAATGAACTCAGAAATGACCAAAATGTCACTTACCATGTTTTACACCCGAGCTCTTCAATTAACCTGTAACATTTCTTTTAATAAAACTAATACTGAACTTAGAACAATGACACTATTGAAGTGCGAAACTGAAGACATAAATTATATAATGATATATATATGAATGGCTTATTGCAGAAAGGGACCTGAGTCACATTTTTGAGGTATCGGAGTTAATTTTTTCATCTCCACTGTGTCTAACATACTGCAGGGGGGTGCATTGAGGGTTGCAAAATTAACTATTCATTATGTTCAATATTTGAGCCAACAACGGCACATTTCTTTCTTACACTATTAATATTATACGATTTTTCATTGTTTTTCTCAGAATTGTGCAAAAGTGACTCAGGTCCCTTTCTGCAATAAGCCATTCATATATATATATATAGCTGAATTATACATTTATATTTAAAAATGTATTTCTTATCAGAGGAATTAATTGATAATTGTTGCGATATTGCGAAAGTTGACATAGTAGAAAATTAAAAGTATTTCAAATTTGAAACAGTATCTAACTGCTGGAGTCATCGTATATGAAAGATAACATTTCAATATGTGATTAAAATATTTCATTAGACCTAAACACGTTTCTAACAAAAATATTTTTCTAGCACATTTCTGTCAACTTGGAGGTGTAACTTTTGCTCGAAAACAAAGTTATTCTTATCAACTGGCAACCAACTCCTAGACATACTGCCAGTTCTGCCCAGTTTATTGATCGTATTGGCAGAAATAAAAGTCAGGAGATTCTTCTGACTCTTAACCTTTTCCGTCTGAAGTCCCCGCAACCAAATCACGTGCACAGGCAGCTTAGTGCACTTTACGCGCATCTCAAATCCAGCTGTGGGCGAAAATCTCTCCTCTTATATTTGGACTACAGCAAAAGTTGTTCCATCGATCAGTATGGAGGAGAGAAGGCATTGTTGTCCCCTTACCACATTAAACGGCTCTTTGGTAGCTCATCACTGGGTTTCATAACTGGATTTCGTCTCCGATGTTTCCAGCGATGGCATTGTGACCCTGAAGGAAACCTTATATATGATCAATAAGAACATGATTTAGATGTTATTTCCTAAAGTAACATCTTAATTTTTAAACAGTAATTTTAGGTAACAAGAGTTTTCCAGTTGTGTTATTACGCCGTGATTGTTGTGAGTTCATCAAAACCTGCATTTAACACGGGCACACACACACAAATCTAATAGTAACGATTAACTATTACAATATTCTATTTACTATATTTTACTGCTCTTTACCTATTACACATTATGTTCGGAAATTGCAACCAATTTAGTTGTATATCATTTCATAGAGTAAATGTTTTGTACAGTCAACGGCAAAGATAATAGTAGGTAAATATTCCAACACCATTTTCATTCTCTTGTATTATACATCGTGTATCGTTTTTGTTGATGTGAAGCGGATATTGTCCTCTGTTTATTTACGTTTTTATTTCAATTCTTAATCATCACATTGTGGGAAACAGACTAAATATAAATGATGGGCAATTTTTCTAAAATTTCCTTTGCCGTTGAGTGTACAGGCTACATATTAGAGTATTTTAAAAGTCAAATATTCTCTTTCATTAGTCTGTGAAAACCAAGATATCACTTTACTCAGGAACATTTCCTTACTTCTTGATATTAACCTAATCTACACTGTCGCTTATTGTCATTCTTATTATTTGATTTAGTTCGCCAAGAACGTTAATTCATGTTGAAATGAATTCGGATACTGGATAATTACTAATATTACCTTTATGACAACTTTGTAGTGTTGACGACTACATCACTTGCAGTAGCGCAGGCCAGTGATTAGTTATGAATCTTATCAAACATATCTACAGTATTACAAGTAATTACCAGTCGTCATTTTCATGACTCCCACTTTAAACTGTAGGGTCCAGTTCCGATTAACCTATTTGATCATAAAGTGGAATCAAAGTTTGGTAAATCATTAATTTCATATCTATAGCATAAATTGAAACAAAATTCTCTGATATAAAATGACGAAACATCTGACTAATATAGAATTTAGTTTTGTCTTGTACGTCCATTTCAGAACGTATTTTCCCATTGTAGTAAATGGTCTTGTAAGTGGAAAATGTGTGATATTACTTCTGTTTCAAAGAACCAAATCTCCATCAAGGTGCTTTGAAATGTTGTCAATAGTAAAGATAACTTTCCAGTCATTCGATCTCAAGAATGTGTAGAAGGAAGCCTATAGCTTCTTTGTGCTAGAATAGCAGCATAATTATATATTTAATATAATAATAATATATGTATTGCTATGAACTGAGGATACAGTGCACAAAACATTCACCTGGAGAGATTGAGAGTGTATCATCTATTGTCTTACAATTAGCAGTAAGGAAGGTATTAATTATAAATTTGATTTCAGAAGAGTTTGTAATTTGACTGTCGATTAAGAAGTATTATTTACAATTAAATAGGAGCAAGAAATATTAGGATATATTTCGCAAGAATAAACTTTATAAAATAAAAATATTAATAAGAAACCATTATAGGATATTATATAATTAGTATAGCTTTGATTTGAGGGCTTAAGAAATAAATGAATCGACAATTGAAAAATAACTATAGATTTATGACACATTTTATTACCACACAATCAGATGAAATTTATTTTTTAATAACTGAAAACTGCATATCCAAAACGGACTGCCGTAGAATATTTACATAGAACTTCGGGAATTAAGTATTAATATACATTGACATATGGTAATTTTTTTCCTAACTTCATGTGTAAATAGTGAATTCAGAGAATAACATAGTTAAATATTAATCAAGTTGTATATGGGAATACAAGTTGAGAGAGGAGGGATAAAAAATAGTTGAATTCAATTCATATAAATATTGATTTTTTCTATGGAAAAAGCGCAAAATGTCACCCATCTTTGTGGAGTGCCTACATTTTTTTTATTCAGACAATAATATTATTTTAATATACTTTGTTTAATATTATAAATAATTATTATTTTTGCAAATAAGAGTATCGATGTTTTAAAATATTATTATCTTTTACAGGTTTATCGTGATAGTATTCCCGATGAAATCGCGATCATTGTGCACTATCAGCAACTGCAGAAAAGCCATAATATTGGTGTGGATTGTCTCCATGGTGTTGTCAATACCAATAGTATTTAGCAAGGTAAGACGTTCAAACATTTCTCTGTAGAATAGAAGAAGAAATATTTGTAATTTTTTAAATTCGAATTTGTTCAGTGCAAATATGTTTACGAGGAGATAGGTAAGCATTCGATACCTTCTAGGAAAGTTCCTTATGTTTCCCCATCTTCATCTGCATCTACCGCATTATAGTTACTTTTCAATCGCCGAGAAGTAAATTCTATTGAATATCAGGAATAAACTAACATATATTTTTTTTAAAAAAAATAGGTGTATCTTCAGGTAAATTATGACATAATGGAATAAAATATATATGGTAAGTAGTTATATACATGCCGTCACATGCATTTTTATGAGCAGCCCAGTAGATTAGTTCCGGTAGGTTTAAATAATAATTTTCAGATAACTTTGCATTTCGGTTATTTCATGAGTGAATGAATTGATTTATTTTACTTCGCGTTTCTACAACTTTTGGCTAAATGCGAAGATGAAGATGAATGGTGATAAGATGAAATAGATGAAGAGACAATCACAAACGCATGTGGACAACACACAACAAAGACCCATAGACGATTATACTGACCATGGGTGATAGTGATAGTATTCCCGATGAAATGGCGATCATTGTCCATTATCAGCAACTGCAGGAAAGCCATAATATTTGTGTGGATATTCTCTATGGTATTGTCAATACGAGTGGTATTTATCAAGGTAAGACTTCAAACATTTCTCTGTAGAATAGAAGAAGTAATAGTCTGCAAAATGCAGTCCAGGATGTTATTTGGTTATTTTATATCCCTGTTCTGCATCTCTAGGTTTATTTCGACTGTTAATCATTTGGGCGGGTTAAAGTTACAGTGGTGTAAGTCACTTTGTTAAAAAGAAAAAAACAGTCTGACTCACAGCACCTTGCTGATCAACACAACAGCTGTTTCCTTTATTACAAGAACTTAAACTCTCATATGTTGACAATTGAATGAATCTCTGATTTAGTTCACGTTCTCTGATAACAGATTAACTTATCTCGATCTGGTTTCTATGTCTAAGTGACTTACACCATTGTAACTTAACCCGTACATTTTCTGAATTTACCTATCATGATAATTTGATCATAAGTATCTTACGCTAACCTCTTCTCCGCTTAGGTCTCAAACTTCTATGAACTATGCACCTCAAATGTGCCATTCCAACTTTAAAATCGTTGACGGAAATTGCAAAAGATAAATTCCAAACGTCTTTGGAGTGAACAGAAGAAGGTAGACAATATTGAATTTAACAAAACTCCTACTAAGAATCTTTTATCCTATATCCATTCCTCAGACTCCAGAATTAAACTTGTCTGCACGAGGAACATTCGGAACTCTGGGAGATAACCAAAGCCAATATATGACTTGAAGTCGACCAGCAGATATAAATTTTAGACAGGATGTGCGTTTATGTTATCCCTGACGGCTAATCACGTAGGGAACGAAAGGAAGTTATCTCAAGGAGATTGAAACCGCAGGCAGCCACGAAGGAGATTGCGTTGCAATGACACACCTTGCAGAGGATATCGAAGCTTAGAAAGCCGGTTATTGATGTTCGGAATGAAGATGAGGCTTCAAGGGTAAATGCTTTCTGCAAAATAAAATTTACAGCCTAAAAACGGAAAGGTTGCTTTTATAGTCGATGTCATCAATACTTTGGTGGGATATGTAATGTTAAAGCTGAATAATATTTAGTAACATCTATGGCATATTAGTCCTCGCAGAAGAGAAATATACCAAAGATACATGGGAAGGATGTTGTCAGTTGTTAAAAATCATGATCTGGAAAACATATTGTCTCAATCATTGGAATACATATAAAGTAATTATCTATGTAGTAAGTAATTCAGAGATATCCTTCCAGGCATTTTTTGTTAAAATGCATTAGATATATGGAATGAAATCGCTTAGGTTTGTAGGCATATTGAAATCTTAAATAGGAAAATATTCTCAAGCTTGAAAGTTTAAATCTATGGTGCACATACCACTTCTGAGCTTTGATCCGTCATACCTAAACTTTTCCAGACGTCAGTTACCAAATATGTCTGCTTGCTTGATTGATTGAATTAAGTTATTTTTCGTCGCTTTTCTGCAACTTTAGACTAATTACGACGATGAGGATGATATGATGAAATTGATGAAGGGATGCTCAGAAAGAACACCGGTTCGCAGACCGGGATTCGAACCCGGGACCCCTGGCGTCGTCGCGTGCTGTGCTAACTACTCCGCTACGGACTTCGGCAAATATGTCTGCTGAATATGACAATAACCTACACTCAAGGTGAGTAATACATAATAACTGATTACGAGAGCAGAACATATCTCAAGCAGTAATGTGACTTACATTTAAAAACAAAATTTTAAATGTCATACTTATGTTATTTATCATTCATGTAAATAAGTCTCATTTTAATTGCTTTCTCTCTCTCTCTCTCTCTCTCTCTCTCTCTCTCTCTCTCTCTCTCTCTCTCTCTCTCTCTCTCTCTCTCTCTCATTCTGTACAGTCTTATTTGGAGGAATAATTTATATCCCTTAATCAATTACCCAAAGAAGGAGAAAAGATATCCAGTTCTTTCAGGAGAAAAACATATTCAATGTGTAGAGAAATAGTGCTTTTCAATAAAGCCGCACAAAACAAAATAGAAATACTGTCATATTTTCCCATTGTGTGTTGACACCTCATTATTAAGATGCTCTTTGTATGTTATTTTCCGTAGCCAGTCCACTTTTCCTCATTTAAAAGACTGACTAACCAAGGATAACCCAGAGGGATTTTCTGCTAAACAGATTATTAAAGAACAGCGCTATTCCATTAGTTCCCATTCGTTTGCCTTGTACAAAAAGTTCACCAAGGAGTAATTTGATTTCACTCAATTTCCTCGTTTCTCCAAGACAATTTTACGCATCTTTCCTTCAGGAAGAAACTACAGAAGTCCACCTTAAAGCACTTAGAAGTTTAAAAGAAGAAAGCTTTTGTGAACACAGAAGAACTATTTCACCTTCAACTTGAATTTCTTATCTCAGCATATGTTCTACATTACTTACTTAAGTACCGCAGGGGTCTGTAGTGTCCAGACATTCTAGTTTAGAATCAAGTTTTCAATTTTTTGTTCAGTGGTGCTTAGTTTTCATGCATTAGCTTTGGATTGTCAGAGGAAGGCTTAACAATACAAGAAATTTTGCAACAGTTCTTGTAAGTGAAACTGAATTAATCGTTTACAATAAAATACGCTCTGCATGAATGCGTTAAGAATGCGGATCAAACATATATTTTTTTAACCTTGATGGTTCGGAGTTTGATTGATTGATTGATCTTTTAATTTGCGTCGTTTTTATGCCACTTTTGGTTAGTCGCGACGATGATGATTAATGATATGATAAAATTCATGAAGGAAAGCTCACAAAGAACACTCATGCTCAGGCTGGGATTCAAACCCGGGACCTCTGGCGTCATAACGCGCTGTGCTAACCACTCCCGGGTCTCCCCGATGGCGAAGTGGTAACGTCGTCGCCTTGTAATCAGTAAGTCCCGGGTTCGATACCCGGTTGAGGCACTAATGGTTCTGATCCCACTTTAAACTGTAGGTCCAGTCCCAATTAGCCTTCCACTTTATAAAGTGCACTTAAAACCAAAATAACTTCAAATTCAAGCTAACCACTCAGCCACGAAAGTCGGCGCTTAGTTTAACTAAATAGAAATATAAGGCATGGAGTGTGCTGACAATGTTAGTGTCCGCAATAGACGTTACCTATTTTGGAGTCGCGCATTGCTCGTTTATCCTAAAACTGTAATGAGCATTCCTTTGTAGTACCAGCAAGCAGATAAATGAACTACTACATTAAAACAAAGAAGAAACGGCGCTATCGTCAAGGGCTTAATAACGGAACTTTTAATTAACACCCCAGAACGTCCGCACAATCACGGCGAATGCGCATGGTTCAGATTTAAAGCTTTGTTTCCAAAAGCATTGCATTTCCAAAAGCCTTCACAGGCCGAATCGACGAACTGCAATGGAAAGGACATTAATGCGAAAACGAACCAAAATCACGCAGATTCTTAACTTCAGAGATTTTGAACTAACATATTAAACTACCGAGCGAAAGGCTCAAGTTTGGTGGATATTTTAAAAAGGAGTGGTAAAGGAATCCATGTTTTATGTACCGTCAAACATACTTCCTTTCTCTACGTTGCGTGAGGCCTCCAAGCCCAACTATTAATTCGTTGAAAAGTCAGTAAATCGGAGATATGTGACTCCATCTTGCTGCTAAGGATTAGAAGTAAAGATACGTTGATCTGACCCCAACTAGAGCTCTTCAGACAAGATACATTAAACAAAACCAAAAACCGAATTTTTGGAGTTACGATCCTCTGGTTCCAATACGGCGAATTATGAACACATGTTATTTTAAAACTATTTACTTTGGAATAACGTTTTCTCTGCAAAGGAAGATACATTCCCACTTAGAAACATTCATTGCTCTAAATCATCCAGATCTTGCAACACTAGATGTTGACAATGTTAACAAATCAACATTTTAGTGTGTGTGTGTGTGTGTGTGTGTGTGCGTGCACCATGTCGCGCGTATGTTATGTAGACTTTTAAGTTAACGGGATACTGCGAAAATGATTGGCTAAAGAATAATCTTAAACAGCTATGATTTGAAGCACGTATTGTTTCGTGGCACATCACGCTAAATCCACACAATGGAGGTGTGCTCATTTACATTGCATTTATATTGTAACTTTGTAATAAAGTATGCATTAAGGTACTTGAGACCTTTCACAACATCCCTACATTTACTCCCTTGAGTTTACTGTTTACCGTATCTCACTACAAACCTAGAGATCCTGGATTGGAATACCAATAAGGTGTGGATGTCTGTACTTTTCATTTTGTATTTTACTTATTTTATGTCGCTCTTCTGACACTTCTGTCAATGGCCACGATGAGCATGAATGATGATTAGATGAAATTGATGATAAGGCACTCACAATGAAACGCTCATACAATTAAAGTTACAAAGACTACTAAAGTTTTAATTTTTACAGAAATAATTGCATAATGGTAAATAATTCGTTAGAAATGTTACAAAATCTAATATTGCCGGCACTATTTTACCTTTATGTACAGTCATGTTCAAAAAATCTGTCGCATGGATTTTTTCTAAGTCCAACGTCTTACGAAATTATGTTGGTAGCTCTGAAACAAGGAAGTGTTGTGAAATATACGATCCTCCAATCAGAGTGAAGTTCGATTCGGAGAAGCAGGAGGCGTGACTCACGGTCTTGTCCACAGGAAGTTCAACCAATGCAGCATTTCCAAATATGAGATAACGTCCCCATTGGTTAAATATTGTTTCAATAATGCGAATCGGCAGAAAGATTGCGCAAAAGTTTACTTTGTCGTTTTAATTGTCTTTAATCATTTCAAATTAGTATTAAATTGTCCCAATTATAGTTCACGAGCTTAATATAATGTATTCATGTATGTGTTTGACAATCATATATCACTCATTAGAACAATTTTCACATTGTTTTCACTACGTGAGATGACATTTCATTTACATTTACGATAAAATAGTGGTTTGAGTGTAATAACTGTTTTCATTAATTAATTTAGAGATGCATTTTTATTTGTTGAGTTAATGATTAGGTTAATTCGTTATTTCTCGCAAAAAGAGGGAACCACAGCTGAAAGAAAATACACAACTTGTATTATTGAGGTCAAGAGTTCGTTTTAACATCACTTTTTGCACACATAGGCTAATCACGACTCGGGATACATTTAAATTGGAATCTGAACCATTATGCGACCTGACTGGAACTCGGAAAAGGACACACTGATTACAAGACGTCCATACATTACCACTTGGTCTGGCGAACGCCAATAATAATGAGGGGTTGTGGGAGTGGGAGAGGGGTGACGGAAAGTAGAAAATAAATAGTATTTTTGGGGGTATTTAATGTTATATTTATACACATACAAACCTAAGAAAATATTTATTTTGATAGATGTGTGTGGGGGGTGGGGAAGGGGGAAAAGAGAGGGACAGAAAGATATTGGGAGAGATGGGACGAAGAGGTGATTGTGGAAAATGTTTTATTTGACGTTCAGTAATAAAAACAATCAAATCAATGATGATTATCTTATAAATACCATATTTAATGTAAATTTGTTTTAAAAATGGGGGCGGGGAGCTGTTTGTTTTACGTTCAGTGCAGGATAACAAGTGGAAACACATAGTGGTTCGTATGTCACTTTAAACTGTATGTCCAGGCCCCATTAGCCTATCTGTGTATAACGTGGATTTAGAATTCAGTAGAAAATAACGTCGATCTAGTATTTTGGATTTTAGATGCGTTGAGACCACTAAAATTTACAATTCTTACAATAAGAAACCTGTCCTCATATTACCATTTTGAAAGAGAGAGAGTTAATTGTATAATCTTTCGTTGTTAGTTTCAAAGAAGACTAATTCAAATAGTAACGATTGGAACGAATAAAGCTTACGAAAAGTTTTTGCCACCGTGCGGATTTGAACCTACGACCATTAAAGTGACAACACAGTGCGATAACCACTACCCCACGAGTTCGTTCCTTCTTACGGCAATATGCATTAGAAATATAATCCCCACCCGCCTCTTTATAAACAACACACCCAAACGCTCCTTTGTAGCAAATGAAATAAAGGTGGTATGAATGTCACAAAACATTTAAGCAAAATCTACTATATTTACGACGCAATCGTTTTACATGGAGAGGCTACAGCTTCGAGAATTGAGGTTGTGGTTTGACTGTAATTGTAGGATACCCCATAGGTATCGATAAGCCAAGGCACTAGTGTGCACTAGATTGGTTCATTTGTAGTGACGTGCTCAGGAATTTGTAAAGAGGTATGTGAATATAAAAATATGTTAATGCTAATTTTTTAAACAGTGAACTCATAATTTAATATCTCTCTGTCCATCTCATTATCCTACTTAGGAACTAATTAGTGTTGCAGGAGTCATACTGAAAATAAATCTCACGTGACAATGACGAGAAATTAGATTTACAGAAGGAATAGTTTTCATATTTTAAAACCTCGAAGGGCCATGGGCTATCTCCCGACTGGCAGTCTCCCTTCCACAATCCTACCTAGAGTTATCTTCAACTGGCAACGAGGTGACGTTGGTCAGCACGTCGAACCCTCAGCCGTTATAGAAGATATCTGAAACCAGGTCACTGGTAGCTCCCCAATTTCCTCACGATGGTGGGTTGCCACCGGTCCTATACAGATAACAGGCCGAGAACCCAGGATGACTCGAATCCATGCCGTCCCGCTGCAGTCGGAGTCCAAAGCACAGAGTCTTAGACAGCACCGTTACGGAGGAGGAGAGTTTTCATATTTTGTTTCTTATAAATGTCGACAATACATTAAATATATTACGCACCAAAAATTAGTGTAAAAAAATAGCCGGTTTTATAAGAGATTCGAACTTTCGATCTTCTCTCAACTAGGCCGCTATTTTTAACAATTTCCCATTTTCTCACTCAATAACCTTCGTTGAACGTTTGTCTTAAGAGTCGTTAGCAATCTTGTAAACCTTATTAACCTATCTGCTGTCTATCACAAATTGTATTTTACAACCTGGCGTAGATTTTGATGCCTGCAATTTAGAACTTGACTTTCGTGGTAAGTAATTCTCTACCGTCTACTATAATAAATAAATCAAAGTCTACATATCTCATATTTTGTAAATGCGAAATGTCATTGTTAAATGTTACAAACTATTTCTTATTCCACCGTTAGTTCCAGATTTAGCCACAGCATTCTGGAAACCAGCGTGAAACGTGTTTCCCACACTTGCAAGGTCAGGTGAACCCTTATCAGTTGTATTGGATGCCTGTGAACATGTTACTTCATACGTCATGGTACTGTGGTGGA
The DNA here is from genome assembly GCF_977018435.1 of Lepisma saccharinum. Classification (NCBI taxonomy): domain Eukaryota; kingdom Metazoa; phylum Arthropoda; class Insecta; order Zygentoma; family Lepismatidae; genus Lepisma; species Lepisma saccharinum. The sequence goes on along the minus strand of NC_139230.1, from coordinate 187,138,119 downwards.
TTTCTTCCCCTTCCCCTTTTACCTTGAACGGAAGTTATCCCCGACTGGGCACGACGAATCAATCACAGAAAAGCAGACTGTCTTGTAAATCGCATGCCATGTATTATTTTGAGCTCTTAGGTTTTGGAAAGTGAAATAAAAAAAAGTATGTAACATTAATTCATAATGGTTGACTTCTTTGGGTATTATTTCATGACTCTTTTCTACTTACTCCAATGAAACTTTTGTCTACTGTTTTCCAGGGACGGTGACAGGGGTGGGCAGGGGTGGGCAAGCGCCCACCCAAAAATTCCTGTGCCCACCCGATTGCCCACCCCATCAAATTCAATAAGTACATATACTTGGAGATATATGAATGATTCGATAAATAAGTGTATTCTGGTGTTCATAACATGTATATTTTACTTGTGAATATTATCTATGCTAGAAATGTTCACATTTATTATCAACCCTTTTAAAGCCAATTTTGTCATTAGAAAGTGAACGTAGTTACTAGCTATTCAAACAAAAACTGTGATCAAATGAATACTTCCATGATTAAAAGCAGTTAGTAGGCTTAGGAGGCTCAAAATTATGCAGGGTATGATCAAGATTAGATCAGAATTTAGGTTGAACTTGAGGACTGCAGCTCCGAACCTCCACATTACGTATATAAATTCCGGTCTGGGTATGGTTAAAATAATCTCCAAAGAAATAAATAAAAACATCATCGTATCGTTACTTCCTCCGGCAACACAACACATTATTTCGACTTTTTAATTATTATTAGAATAATTTAATGAAGAAGACTTCGATGGGCAGGCCATGAGACACGAATGGCAGAGGAAAATATAGTTTGCAGGATTCTTGTAGGCAAACCTGATGGTAAGAGACCTGTAGGTAGGCCAAGACGAGGATGGAGGGATAACGTTGAGATGGACCTAAAAGAAATTGGCAAGGATGGGAAAGATTGGATTGATCTTGCCCCGAATAGGGACAGATGAACGGCTTCTGAGTATAATATAGTTTTAATTAGCTCTGCATTGAAATTCCAGAAGTGTCCCTTTTTTAATTTCATTACAATTTTTATATACCTGTTATATTCAAATATCAATATGGTATGCAACATATCAACTTTATATTCATTCTACTAATAAGAAATAATCACAATAATCACTACAATACTCAAGTGAAAAATTTTAATAAACTAGTTATGTATGGAAAAAGGTACAGAATTTTTCAATTGCTAATGAGTAGCTTATCCTATTTAGAAACCCTCGTTCCACGGATAAATTTTGCCACATTAATCAACCGAAAATATCAACAGAATCTATAGATGCAGCTGAAGTAAATAAAAAAAAGTTATGTCACGAAGTATCCAGAAGACGATTTTGTTAGTTTGTTTTTAAGCCCACTTTTATGCTCAGATAGGCTAATCGGGACTAAACCTACAGTTTAACGTGTAGTCCGAACCAGGGTGCATTGTGCTTCCACCAGAGGAGGGGGGAGTCGAACACAGGACCTCTTCTTTATAATGCGACAACGTTATGCCATTGGGTAAAATACATACAGAAAGATCTCGCACCAAACGTGGCATTTTATCACCACAGAAGATGCGTCCATTTTAAGAGGGTGATTGCCTGAGACAAATATTTGAGACTTTTGTTCACGGAATTAGCTGCCTTGATCCACTAATGAGACGCTGTGCAATTGAAACTACCACCCCAACTTTCTAAGAGCTATGGACTAATGAAACTCCACTTTTTGAAGAGTAAGTTGTGGTTGATTTGTTTTATTTGAAGTCATATTTCTGCTAATTTTGATAATGACGACGATAAGGTTCAATGGTGATTAAATGAAAGTAACGAAGGGGCGAAAACAAACACATGCTGACACTCAAAATACAAACCATCATAAGTTATTACTTTGACAGTGGTTCCAAGCGCCAGGGACTCGTTGCCCTGAAAGAATAAAGTTTCCAGGGTATGCTGCACAGGATAGAGGTTGACATTCTAGTGTGTTCGAAATGGTCACGCCATACAACCCAAGTCATATATGAAAAATATATGAATTATTACTGGCACGGTGATGAACTTCGATGAATTCTTTGTGTCCTAAATAATTTTGTCACCTCAAAAGTATGTTCATGTAACCATATGTGTATTGATTCTCACGCATTAGTAACATGACAGTTCAGAAAACGAATAGCAAGTTAGCTAATAATCTCTTCAATTCTGAACAGATTTTGCAATCTTACTTGTTTATTACTTATGAGTGATATTTTGTCAAAATAGCCTTTCATTAGCCTAGGAATACTTCATGGACAGTGAACAAAGAATTTGTTTTCCGTGTCTGTTTTAAATCATTCCTAATAAGACGTTCATTTTAATCCAAACATTCAGTGCGGGCGATTAGGAGGACCAGGAAGTGGGGGATGCAGTTCCCCCGCCACATTTGCCACTTTTTGTCCCCGCACTATGGCCTCTTTATGCTAAGCCCTTTCTACCAAGAAAAAAGTATATTGTCCTTGCCCCTCAAATGTTGGCACAAAATCGCCGCTACTACAAACATTCAGATAAATTTCTTAGTTGTACAAACCTTGTAAGTTAAGAAAAGTGAACCCCAAGGAGTAAGAAAACTCTTTCTGTCAAAACGCATACGATGAAAATTACTATGCTCAGGAACATGCATTTAAATTACGAGAAACTTCACGATTGTCTACCATCGCACGTTCTATCATTGTCGCCGAATACATAAAATCAAGTATGTGCCTCGTATTTGCAACATAAGCTTAAACCTGCATCACATTTATTTCACTGTATTAACATGCATGAAAGAATGTGATTAGAATGTATGGCTCCGCATGGGTAAACACTCCCTTGAAATAATTGTGTCCATTAGAGACAAAGCGAAAGGAAATGAAACAAGATGCGACGATAGATTAGAAAAGACAAAGAGGAAAACAAGAAAAGGAAAGGGAAAAGAAATAAGAGGAAAATCGGGAGTGTAAGAGAGAGGGGGATACAAACGTCTTACATACACATATACTCGTATACTATATATGGTCTTACATTTATACTGCCCACCCTTATGGTCTTACATTTATACTGCCCACCCTAATCTATCAATAAGGAGCTTCTGCCCACCCGGTCGAAAATTTCTGGCGCCGCCCCTGCTGTTTTCAGTAGATCAATGGATGTTTTGAAACATCTACTGTGTTCAGATTTTCAAAAAGATATAAATACAAAAAAATAATAAGGGGGTATGAAATTAATATTTACAGCCAAAATATTAAACTTAACATATTATACACTATACTGAATAAATTAATTTCACTTGCAGTTTCTCTACTGTACTGGTTTCAGTAGATCAATAGGTGTTTTGAAACATCTATGTTAAGATTTTTTAAATTTGAATTACAATTTGTGTGCCTGAAAACTTAGGGTATTTTACACCCGTCACGCTATACGGGGTCCAGTCCCTTATCATGACAAAAATAAAAGCGTGTCTGAAAACTAAAATATCCTTACCTGGGTTAAAAGCTGAGCCTGTAAAGCGACAGACAGTCAGCACAAACAAGGACAACACACACGCAGTCCTACAAAGATTATCCTAACAGTAGGTCCATTCACCAGAGCCTCGTTAGTCTGCAAAATGCAGTTCAGGGTGTACTACATGAAAGTGAGGTTGGTTTAAATTTTAAATAGATATAAAAACAAATTGTTAGTGAGGAGGAATAAAAAGTTATATTTACAGCTAACATGCTGAGCTAAACACACTACAAGGTTGTAAGGGATGACCTTCCACGAAGTATGTACACCCAATTGTTGCTTCACACGTAGTACACCCTGGACTTCAGTTTGCAGACGAACGAGGTTCTGGCGACTGGCCCCATGGCCAGTATAATTTTCTGTGTTGTCCTGTGTTTGGTCCTTGTGGGTGCTGAGTGCCTCTTTACAGCCTCAGCTTTTAACCGAATTCAGAATATTTTAATATTTTAGTTACAACACGACGTTACAGTTATGTTATTTTAGTTCTGGTAAGGGGCTGGACCCCGTATAAAGTGACAGGTGCAAAATAGCCTAAGTGCTAACGCACCCAAAATTTTGAATTCAAATTCAAATTCAAACACACTACATGCAATATTACATGTAGTACTGAAGAGAATATTTCACTTGTAGTTCCTCAACTGTAATTACACATTAGGCCTACTGAAAGTGTTCAGTAGGAAATCATTGATTTTGAGTAGATTTCCGAGAGACACAGTAGAGTACTACAATTGATAACAGTAGATTCTGTCTACTGTAAACAGTAGAAATTACGTAGGTTTATAACGACAATGAGAATGAAACAGAGGAAAAAACAATGATAATGAAATGCAGAAGCGACCTGGAGCAAACAGGAACGTAGAATGTCTGGCAGCGAGACGCAAGAGTTGATCAAGCGATTGTAGCGTCAAATTTAGCTTAGAGCTCATAATTGATATTTCTATATGAGCTCAACATACAAGTTACATACAATGAGAGAATTGAATTTAGTTTACATCTCACGTGATATGAGTCGAAACTATTGTTGCACATTGAACTGTGAAGTGAATCAATATTCAATTCGATTAACTAGTGAATGGTGATGTGCTGAGATTTTGTAACGAGATGTGCCAAATGGCTGACAGTATAATAACTTAAGGACACATTGATTTAATATGTTTGAACAATCTTATAACGTGCGATTTTGCATGAAATTTTATTACTTGAATCTACATCACTTCATTGCAAAGGCTACAAGGCATTTTATGGGTTGTAAAATTCTGTGTTCGATTCACCGTTCGGTTAACTCTGCGATTTTTATTTCTTATTAAACCGAAATATTATATATTGCATTTTACTTATTACGAAAATTCGTAGTATAAAAATTTCAAATAAAAATATCTAAATTTGCTGCAGTTCTCGTGGCCACAATATTGAATATATTCCCCAATTTTTACTCCTTAAAATATACCATCTTTCGAATACGCTACTATGACCAAATACGCCGAATAACGAGAGTTAATGATCAATATTGTATTGTACAAAAAATGTTTGTTTACGTTTATTTATATATGAGAGAGATCTATATTATTTGCTTTGCGAAATGTAGAGAATATATTGTTTTTCATGCTTTTTACAATAATACAACTATGCATGGTGAACAAAAAATAATGTAAAATAAATACTAGTCACAAAAGGATGTCAATAGTATTTATTTGTTTTGTTTCTTGATAATTTTCCCTAAAATAAAAATGTATAACTTTAGCTGTACATGACATTTCGTCGAATATGACACATGGATCATTTTTATGCAAATCCTAGTAAAATGATGAGAAATTCAAAAACATATTCTGAAAAAGTATTTTCAAAAATAACATTGAAAAATCATTAGAAAGGAGTGTTATTTTTTAAAAAAATATATAATATTTTTATTTCTTAAAATTATTAATTAAATACAATACTTAGTTGCTATATATAATAATAATAGGGGTAATCGAACAGAAGTCAAACTTATAATCTTCGGCGTGTAATACTGATAGCCTATCACCGAACCACTTTACCATCATAAAAAAATTGAAGTTTTTTTCTCGGAAATTACTGGCTAGAGCACGCTGGAACCTTGCCATACGAATATCTACCCTACCACTACAAGAAGCCATGTCACAACCTCAATTTTCGAAGCTGTAGCCTCTCCATGTAAAACGATTGAGTCGTAAATATAGTAGATTTTGCTTAAATGTTTTGTGACATTCATACCACCTTTATTTCATTTGCTACAAAGGAGCGTTTGGGTGTGTTGTTTATAAAGAGGCGGGTGGGGATTATATTTCTAATGCATATTGAACGAATTGGTCTTAACTCATAATCATGCCGTAAGAAGGAACGAACTCGTGGGGTAGTGGTTATCGCACTGTGTTGTCACTCTAATGGTCGTAGGTTCAAATCCGCACGGTGGCAAAAACTTTTCGTAAGCTTTATTCGTTCCCATCGTTACTATTTGAATTAGTCTTCTTTGAAACTAACAACGAAAGATTATACAATTAACTCTCTCTCTTTCAAAGTGGTAATATGAGGACAGGTTTCTTATTGTAAGAATTGTAAATTTTAGTGGTCTCAACGCATCTAAAATCCAAAATACTAGATCGACGTTATTTTCTACTGAATTCTAAATCCACGTTATACACAGATAGGCTAATGGGGCCTGGACATACAGTTTAAAGTGACATACGAACCACTATGTGTCTCCACTTGTTATCCTGCACTGAACGTAAAACAAACAGCTCCCCGCCCCATTTTTAAAACAAATTTACATTAAATATGGTATTTATAAGATAATCATCATTGATTTGATTGTTTTTATTACTGAACGTCAAATAAAACATTTTCCACAATCACCTCTTCGTCCCATCTCTCCCAATATCTTTCTGTCCCTCTCTTTTCCCCCTTCCCCACCCCCCACACACATCTATCAAAATAAATATTTTCTTAGGTTTGTATGTGTATAAATATAACATTAAATACCCCCAAAAATACTATTTATTTTCTACTTTCCGTCACCCCTCTCCCACTCCCACAACCCCTCATTATTATTGGCGTTCGCCAGACCAAGTGGTAATGTATGGACGTCTTGTAATCAGTGTGTCCTTTTCCGAGTTCCAGTCAGGTCGCATAATGGTTCAGATTCCAATTTAAATGTATCCCGAGTCGTGATTAGCCTATGTGTGCAAAAAGTGATGTTAAAACGAACTCTTGACCTCAATAATACAAGTTGTGTATTTTCTTTAAATTAACCTAATCATTAACTCAACAAATAAAAATGCATCTCTAAATTAATTAATGAAAACAGTTATTACACTCAAACCACTATTTTATCGTAAATGTAAATGAAATGTCATCTCACGTAGTGAAAACAATGTGAAAATTGTTCTAATGAGTGATATATGATTGTCAAACACATACATGAATACATTATATTAAGCTCGTGAACTATAATTGGGACAATTTAATACTAATTTGAAATGATTAAAGACAATTAAAACGACAAAGTAAACTTTTGCGCAATCTTTCTGCCGATTCGCATTATTGAAACAATATTTAACCAATGGGGACGTTATCTCATATTTGGAAATGCTGCATTGGTTGAACTTCCTGTGGACAAGACCGTGAGTCACGCCTCCTGCTTCTCCGAATCGAACTTCACTCTGATTGGAGGATCGTATATTTCACAACACTTCCTTGTTTCAGAGCTACCAACATAATTTTGTAAGACGTTGGACTTAGAAAAAATCCATGCGACAGATTTTTTGAACATGACTGTACCTTAATGCGATACATAATGTAGAAGGGATAATTGGTTTTCGCAAGTATGCCATTTAAAGAGAAAAGTTGACGTTCATTGCGTGTATATCTACTCTTGTGACTGGCCTTAACGATGACCTTCCGAACTGAGATTTTGCAGGTGAATAATTATTATTGACATATAAAAGGTCTCTTGTCTTGCTATTATACTTTGATCTGGAAATGTTTATGATTTCCGGACATCCTTAATGTACTGATGTGGATCAACTCTGTCAACCGAATTATTGCAAAGCTTAAGTTTTGAACATCAATATTCATGACAATACAAGGTGCAAAAGTAAAGCTTATGAAAGTAATTCATTGTGGCACAATTTTATTATTGCTCATCCTAAATTTATGTTTTTGGTGTCGAATAACTGACAGAAATTTGAATGTAGTCATTTTCTTAAAGAAATAATGGTACTTTAAAATAGCGACAGTTCATGAAGGCTTAAGCCAAAGATGTCAATTCATTTTACCCCACTGTCATTCTGTGACGAGTACAATTATGTAATGATGTCCGAAAAAATGTATTCCTGTCGTTGTTATTTAATCCATTCATATTGTTTCATCCTAGACCAATAATTTTAAAAAATGAGAATAATATCCTGTAATCTAGACGTTCGTGGAAAAGTTCTGAAAAGTTGAAGGCAGCGCTATTCCTCTACGATCTCCTTCTTGATCAGGGACGACAGAAGTAACTCTATTATGATGTTTTTTTACGAATCTGTCCTTGTTTGTCATTTCTCTGACACAGGACAGAATTCCGAGATTGTTCTTCAGACGTTTAAAGGGACACTACTGATAGATACATTCCGAAGTACAGATCTTACGGTCCACCTTAAAACGTATTGATGGAAGCTTTATTTCCCTCTTTATCTCAATGAAGTGTTTTTGGTTGTCTTAAAAAATATATGGTGTTGTTTTCTTGACTATCTGTTACACTTTATGTACATTGACTTTAATGTCTAATATCGGTGACACATTTATATCTCTGATACCAATTTATTAGTAGGTAGAACAATGAAGATTCTGCATAAAATGGATATGGGTGGCTGTTATTGTTAGAATACCCCTAAGAGCTTTTTGTATTTGTGTCGTGAGGGAAGCCATAAATTAAACTTAGTAAGAAAATCGCTCATTTTTTTAAAGTTCAGCTCAGATAAGCTTTGAAATTTCTGATTCTTGTATAATACGTAGCCCTATAGCTCGATTCTTCTGTGAGGTTTATGTTCGCAACGTTATCGTTCACTTAGAAATAGGAATGTGCGAGTTTAAATAACCAAAGAAATTATTCATCTGAAGTGCATTATCAGAAATAAGAAAACATACACATCTCAAATAACTGATACAACTTTCAGCATAGATAAAGCATGCAATGGGAATAATTGAATCGGCAGGTTTAAGAAGGGAATAAGTCCAAAAAGAAAATTTGTAAGAAATCAAGAAAAACTGTATAAGTGGGAGAGTGTGCGTCCAAGAACAACAAGATTCGTACTGGAACATGAGAACCCTGTGCAGGTATAGAGGAGTACGTGAAAAACAATGTACATGTTACCAGAATTTGTATAAAATGTAAAAAAGGTGGTGGATTTATTTCCTTGTTAAAACGTATGAAGTTCTTCCTGGGGAAAAAACGGAAATAAAGTGTACAATGGAAGAGAAAATATATTCTCGTGTAGTATACAACACGAAAGTGCGCAATGGAATGAATAATACAAAATAAAGCCCAATTTTTTTGAAAATTTGAAGGCAAATCAAACAACGAACAGTCATTCATCCACCGACTGATCTTCAACGTGGTGAGAAGTTGCAGACGAAGTTACCATGACGTCGTAGAAAGGTTTTTTGTCGTCTGGAATGTAGGGGATGATTTTCCTAAAATCATTCACTTTTTTGCGTTGATTGGTAATGTGGCATTATAATAGGTCCGGGATTAATTTCCTTCTTACACCTTACGTTGATTTTATTGTTCTACATCTTCCTCTAGGGACGGCTTTTTATATATTTCTTCACACTCACGTGTAAAGCGACGCTTTCCAATTATGTCGAGTACAAAAGGTCATTTTGCCATTTTTTGGTCTTCATTCCCTTCTTAAACCTGTCGATTCAATTCGTGTTAACTTGTGTCGATCATCTGCCTAGGGCCATTGACGTCCCTAGTACAATAAAACAGTACTTGAACATAGAGGAAGCTAAAGAAAATGTTACGGGTAAAGTGGCACGTAAGAATGAACAGTGCAGTCAACAATCTTCCCTCATTGCGGAAGATTCATTGATTGAATTGGTGTATAAGTCCACTTTATGCACAGTAAGGCTAATCGGGACTGGACCTACAGTTTAAAGTGAGATCCGAACCACTATGTGCCTCCACCGGGAATCGAACCCGGGACCCCTTTATTACAAGGCGACGAAGCTACCACTGTGTCATCGGGGAGGCCACTCAGTACGGAACAGTTGTATTAAAGACGAGAATCCCTCAAAATGGAATCAAATTTGAAACATGGATGAGAGTGTTGGCTAATCTGTTCTGAGTCGTCGTAGAAGAATTATACTCTGTCCCGGGAATATGTGGAGCAAAGGCCGCGCTTAAACGTAGAGAAGGGGAGAAAGCTAGTGGGCGGAATGAAGCAGCACGAGCTGCTGCTAACAGCTGGTAGCAGCAGCCACATTTTCCTCTTCATGAACTCACTTCCCTTCTCACGAGTTCATTGGTCGCGTCCTTTCGCGTCACTACTTGCGCAGAGACCTCTTTTTGTTCGCTTGCTGCAGAGACCCGGGACAGAGTATACTAGTAATGTAAAATTGCAAAAACTACAAGGAACAACTAGTTGTTCTTTTCTGTGACACACTACTTAGGAAATATGAAGACTGAGGGTGTACTTTAACGACCCAGGTATACTTTTAGAGAATAAGAAGTAATAGCGATTCGTTTCGTTCCGAAAGTGCCTCCTCATACAACATATGCGACATACACATACAACTTGCATATCTGCCTCTAGTTGTCAGTTCCGTTACCGAACTCCTCAAGTGGCCGACTTCCGATTTCGCCACCAACGTTCCCAGGTTCGAGCCTCGGTCTGGACATGGGGTGTTCTTTGTGAGTGTTCCTTCATTAATGTAATCTAATAGCCATTCGTTCTCGTCGTCGCTATTAGACAAAAGTGGTAGAAAAGTGACTCAAAATAACGAAAAATTCAAAAGTTTTATCTGCCTTGACCCAAGTGACCAGTGTCATTGCAACTTCAGCGTAGAATGATGTAATATTTTCAAATAAAATATTGTACTCTATATTCTGCGATATTGGTTACGAATGTGTAGTTTGTATTCAAGTAAAGTAAAATTCAAACATATAGCACATAAAATAACGAATTGTACCATGTCTTCCGTTACGATGCTTCTTAGAGATTAGCATATATTGCGTTTTTCCGAGTCATGTGAGCATATATGGCCTCTTTAATCAACGTCACCCGTACTACAAATATCCAACTCATGATTAATTATTTAAAGGTGAACGTCAGCTATTAATCATTCTTCTAGTCCGTACAGATAATCATAATGACGTTAAAAGTTCAGTTTGTTTGCACTGAGAAAGAATACATTAAGGTTATCTTCTTATGCTATATTTTAAATTAATGTTTGCATGAGATTTTGAGATTATGATAAGATTAACTGAACTTTTCTCTTGAGAGAAAAGTTTGCCTCTTCGACTTGTATCTGGATTTCTAGACTGGATCAGCAGCGTAGGTGTTAGCGCAGCACGTACGAATCAAGTGTCATATTTCTAAACTTTGGCAAGACATGAACGTGTCATTGTGTTTCTTCATTCAGATATTTCGTCATTTGGTTATCTATTCTCTTCGGTAGGATTGATCTAGAGAGATAGAAAAGCCACGTAAAATATAACCAAACAAACAAATTATAGACCGAAGAGAGTACTTCTATGTACACGTCTGTTCATAAAAAGTCGCACACTCGCTTGAGTTGAAGTCTAGCTTAGTGGCCGGAAGACATATTTTACAGCTCTTCTCTAGGTGCCATATGAGTGATGTTTAGGTAAATAATTGTAGTTACTGATTAATTCTGTTTGTTTCTGATAATAACATCTACAATCTGCGCACGTCTTGACTTTACAATTTGGACCAGGCTTTTTTCTTTCCCATCTGAGAATTACTTTTAAGGTGCGAGCATTCATCGTGTGGGTCACTTGTAAATATCTATGTATAAAACGCGGAGGGTAACACGTGAATGACGGAACATCTTAAAATACATCTGCTGATGTTCCTCACAACTTACTCATTTAATTTCAGTGGTTTTCTTCTTGAGAATATTAACGGTGTGTTTTATCACACAACAATTTTCAATTTTAGCACTTGTTATAAATATCGAGGTTTAGCAGCAACTAAAAAATCTCAATTTGAAGTAGTCTCGAGTAACAGTCACGTTCTCTGAACAAGTAATAAATTCAATACATATTTTCTTATTGGCACGCAAACAATAACAAAGTTTCAGGCTGCAATTGGTGTGACGAGAATAAAATGCATTATGTAGCATTCATTTGGTAAAAAAATATATTGGAGACACTGGGATTCGAACCTATGATTTCAGCTTACAAAGCTGGCCTTTAACCGACATGGCCAAAAGCCACGGTGAACAAACAAAGCTATTCGAGTAATTTAATCATAAGATTGCATCTTTTCCTGTCGATCTCGAAACGTTTGATGTCGCTTCTCGCTAATTACATTAATTTGAAAGCAATACGCTTCATCAGCTAGGGTTCATATGCTGTACACATTACTGACAATATACAAGTAAAGCTTTTGCATGAAAATTAATGAAGACGTTGGGAAGTCGTGCTTAGTGTTTCCAACCCTAAATGATTACCGTTCTCTAGTTCCCGTCAATATATCGGATTCTGCTATGTGACGAGGAATCTCATTAACCAACGACACATAAATTATATTATTTTAAACTATTTATTTCAAAATGAAGAGTCATTATTCTGGAATCTACGGAGGCATTCATTCATTCGGTAAGAATTTTACGAGAGTCACAATTCTATTTTTGTTCTCCATTACGAAACCAGCGTGCACGTGTAAAAATAAAAAAAGTAAAGCCCGACAATTTTTATTTTACAAAAAATTAATTTACTGTTAAAGTTAAACGAGAGGACAACCATTGACTTATTTATAATAGCCTGTATGACTGACGTGTGGGGTACCTCCCTTCATGTGCCCCCTGGCTGTGACATAAACTCTTCTTCCTTTAGGATTTCTATTATTTTTCGCATTGCATATTCAGTGCCAACTTTTCTTTGGAGTCCTGATCCTGTTCTGAGCTCAGTCAAAAAGCATTTCTCAATGAGAATAAATTAATACATTGATTATTGACACTCAGACCATATTTTCTGGAACTACCTCTCCTCTTCCTTCCTCTTCTTTGTCTAGCGATTCTCTCTTCCGTTTTCATCTCTCCTTCTCTTTTCTCATATTCTTTTTTCTCCTCATGTTCTATCTCCATCTCCCTTCTCTCCACTCCTCTTACCTCTCCTGTTCTCCCCTGTCCACTGCGCTCTTCTACTCTCCACTTTGCTTTTATCCTTTCCTCTCTTGTACTCTACTCTCCATTCCTCTCTTCTCGGTCCTTCTCTCCTCTTCTCTCCTCTCGTCTTTGTTCACCTCCTCTCTGCTTCTCTTCTCTCCACCTCGCAGCTCCTTCCTTTTCCTCTCATTTCTCTCCTCTTTTATCCTCTCTTTCCTTCACTTCTTTGCTTTTCCTAATTTTCTTTCGTCTCTTCCCCTCTCCTCTCCTCTCTTCTTCACTCATCTTTCTTTTGTGTTATCAGCGATTACATAGCAGGAAATTGATTAGTTTGTGAACTTTTTGTCATTGGCGATATAACACTGAATTATTTATGTTTTTAAATAAACTTTTCTACTTCTTCCTTGTGTTTGACACATATCTTTTGTGCATGTAGCAACCCTGAAATTGAGCCTAGCTCTATATGCAACCCGCCAACGCCTTGTGTAAGTTTGGTTGCTTAGTATAAAATGTCGTTGTCCTGAACGTTTTGGTGAACTCTGTAACACCCCACCCCCTCCAAATGGCGCAATATGCTGCCGTGCAAAGAATCCCGCGGTTGTGGACTGTTGGTCATTGGATTGATTGATTGATTTGGTATTTTTAAGTCCACTTTATGCACAATGAGGCTAATCGGGACTGGACCTACAGTTCAAAGTGGGATCCGAACCACTATGTACCTCCACCGGGTATCGAACCCGGGACCCCTTGATTACAAGTCGACGACGCAACCACTACGCCCGCCATATTTGTAAATATATATATACACACACATGTGTGCGTGTTTGGAGGTTTAACTTTGCACTCCCCCTTAAGCAAATGCGTTCATGCGACACTGATTAGTACCCCATTGAAAATAACTGAAATACGTGTAGAACAAATCCCGGAAATACAATCAGTACGCATAAGGATTTCAATGGCACTGAGCACACAATACACAACCTAACAGAAGAGTATACTGCCTGCGGGTCCAGGCGCCAGGCGCCAGAATATGGTCGATGTTCTCTTCGGGTGTACTACATGGAGAGAGGGGTTGACTTTTGGGTGCCTTCGAAGACTATCATCCCTTACACAGTGAGACTTAAACGAAAAACTAAACAAATATAAATTCGAGATGTTATTAACTACAAAGCCCCGGCAAGATGGTCTTAAATGGATGGAGAAGCGGAGAGTGTGTGTGAGTGAGAGAGACAGAGAGAGTAAAACAAGAGAGCTAGAGACGGAAAAGAGAGAGAGAGAGTTTGTGAGAGAAGTAATACAGTACAGTGCAGTACAGTACAGTGTTCCCCTGTGCATAGCACCACGCCATGAAGGCGTATAGGGGATGTGGGGGTAACGCCCCACACTTTCTTGATCCGGTCGTGAGTGGGGGTGATGTGATCAGCATCACGCCCCTGACCGCCTTTACCCCCCAGGGTTTCCCCCAGGTACCCATTTTATTCGACGCTGGGTTGGCGCCGGGGTCGCTTCCACCGTTAGAAAAGTTCCCGGGTTTGAACCGGCCGGGGATCGAACCCGGGACCTTGAGCATGGTAGTCAGACGCGTTACCGACTGAGCCACCGCGGAAGTAATAAAGTTTTTATTATTTTTATAAACTTTTTTCTTTGTATTTGGAAGTTATAATTAATTTTGTGCGGACACTTCTGGTTTGTAATCGCCCCATTGACTTTCACCGGTATCGTTGAAACCCAGAAGTGTCCGTGACTGTACTAGTGCTTGCTGAAACTCTGATACGTTCGATGGGTCTGATTGATTTTTTTTTTATTGATTTTCGTTATTTTACTTCGCTTTACTGCCGCTTTTGGCTAATTACGATTATGGTAATGAATGATGATATGGTGAAATTGATGAGTGAACACTCACAAACATCGATTCTCAGGCCGGGATTCAAACCCGGGACCCCTAGCGTCGTAACCACTCCGCCACGGGGGCTGGCCTGTTTAATAGGTCCTCACTAGGAATTAAACCCATGCACATAAAGCAGCGAATCCTTTGGACAGAGTTTAATATCATGAAAGTGTTCTAATGAAATTGTGAGTAATGGAATTTGTATTAAGTATACACCCGAAAATATATACACCGTACACACGATTGTTACCGCAACTGAAGTAGAACCAGAGTGGACATCGGTAACTAAGGTCTTCTCTCATGCTGGCTTATGCAAGCACTCAGCAAGAGTAAACAATTAATTTAATTGCAATGGAGATCTCAAAACCTCTTAACTGACGGCTGAGATGAAGGCCAACAGACTTCAACAACCCTGCATCTCAAAATTAGATTTCCACCCTGTAGTACAGGGTCGAGATTTCGCTACGTAGAGTGTCGTGTTCAGCGATTCCTGTGATGAGCAGAGAGAACTGAGAATCCGGGCCGGGGTCATTATCCCGAATGCTTAGGATGCCATTCCTGGAACTGCCGATATGAAGTAATCTCTCCTGCGCAAAACAATTACCGGATTTTCCTGCAAGGATAGAGGCGCACTTAATTTTCCGAAATTTTATACAAAATTTGAAAATTACTAAAAAATGCCTTTCATTTCAGTGGTATAAACGCTTGTTAAGCTCAGGGGCGTAACTAGGCTGGGGCAGCCGGAGCTGTTCCCCGGGGCCCCCGGAGGAAAGTGCCCCCGAAAGGCCTGAAGACTGTAATTGATTTTCCTTGTTCTTTTGTTAGACTTGCGCGCTGCAGGCAGATTATAGTGGAGTATGAGGCTCAAAGTTGGTAGTTTCCTATAATCGCACATCAGCTGTAATTATGCTACGATTTCTCACTATGCAAAGCAAAGAATGCTATTGGGGTAAAATTATGGAGGTTTTAAAACAATTAAGTAAGGATTGCAACGCTGGCTGGAAAATCGGTTTACGTACTTACATGAAAGAACCTAACAATTTGCTGCAGAAGGTAACCGGGAAAGATCCCTGTTTCTCGTAACAGCTCAGAATGTTCTTTTTAGTAACAGTATTCTTCAATGGCAAGTGTTAAAATCTTGAACACGAAATAAGCCGAACCTAAATCTCAAACCATTTAATCCATCACGACAGGCAAGAAGATAAGAAGTTGTGTCTGTTCTTAAAGAGAGGCTTTTTGATGTTTCCAAAGTTGTATTTCTTATATAATGTTAACAAGAGGGAAGCCAAATTATAGAAGTGGAGCTATTGGCCTTAAGGAGACAATATAATCTTAAAGTTTCATTTTATTATTGACTGTTCAATGTAAAGTCTTGGAGCAGATAAATACAACTTCTATTTTAAGTCATTACAAGCAAGCACACTCTCTACGAGTAGATATGCCTGCATATGATCTGGTACGGAACGCTCTCTTAGAAATGGCTGAGCTTCGGAGATAATTTTAATCACTTGTTGAAATGATACATATATGTACGTACAAAGTGGGAGGTTTCAAGTGAATTCTCTGACAAAAGAATCAAAAAGATAAAGAAGCACTTTGTGATGAACTCTGTCCCAAGACTTACCAACTGAGAGAGATGGTAAAACGTATCAATATTTTACCCGATGATAGAGGCCTCCCCGATGGCGCAGTGGTAGCGTCCTCGCCTTGTAATCAAGGGGTCCCGGGTTCGATACCCGGTGTAAGCACATAGTGGTTCGGATCAAACTTTAAACTATAGGTCCAGTCCCGATTAGCCTTACTGTGCAAAATGTGGACTTTAAACACCAAATCAATCAAGTCAATCAATTTACCCGATGATAGACACAATTTTCTCACAACTGGACAATTGTCTTAAACGCATGAAAGGAAAGCAGTTGTAGACACATACAAGAAAGTGATACAACCTTCCAGTGGCTTGATCACGTATACTTTTTTTCAGTATTCGGCCCTCATTTTGCCATCTTTTCCTGCGTTTCACGTTCTATTTTTTCTAGGAATTCTGGGTCAAATGGGGGTTATGACTCCCTCCCATGGTCACGCCAATGCAACCTTCTTTTTGTCATGTTCTATTGACACTGAGCTTCGAAAGGAACCTGAAAATTATAAAGGATGTGATGACGTGATACAACATAGTTCATTGACTTCCAGTTATCCTTATATGTGAACGGTTTGTTTCATGTACAGTCACCGGCAATAATAATGGGACAACAAGATCCTGAAATATTGGCTTCCCTGCAAGGTGTTATGCGTGTTGCTCAATTCTACGGCGATCAGCCGACTTCAATATCAACTTCTTAATTTATTCTATCGCCGTAGAGATTGGCAACACATACAAATTACATTAGCAAAAGCAGAGAGATCGTTTTCTAAATTTAAAATTATAAAATCCTATTTACGGAATACTATGAGTCAGGACCGTCTTAGTGGTCTGGCTTTACTTTCAACTGAAAATGATAGAGCAAAAAAAGAAGAAGGTAAAAAAAGGTAAAGTGTTCCCCTGTGCATAGCACCACGCCATGAAGGCGTATAGGGGGTGTGGGGGTAACGCCCCACACTTTCTTGATCCGGTCGTGAGTAGGGGTGATGTGATCAGCATCACGCCCCTGACCGCCTTTACCCCCCAGGGTTTCCCCCAGGTACCCATGTTATTCGACGCTGGGTGGGCGCCGGGGCCGCTTCCACCGTTAGAAAAGTTCCCGGATTTGAACCGGCCGGGGATCGAACCCGGGACCTTGAGCATGGTAGTCAGACGCGTTACCGACTGAGCCACCGCGGCCAAAAAAAGAAGAAGATCAAGTTTAACAAAGTAATCGATGCTTTTGTGTAAGTGCTAATAAATTAATATTTAATGTAAGCATTGTACAACCTTATTGACAATGAAGTTCAACCAGTCACAAATATAGGAGTGCGTTGTGAAAGAAGGAGAACACATGCATATGCTGAACATATTTTATTCAGCAGGCTACATGGAACAAAGGAAAATATAAATTTCCGCTGCAACGCAGCAATGTATGGTGTCCACACAAAATAAAACATTTTCGTCCATCTACACGTGACATTGAAGTTCGACCACTGTTAGAGGGGATCCTGTTTACCATGGTGTGACGCAGCCCCGTCGGCGAATAACTGTGGCAATGCGTCGGGGCATGCTGCGGACGAGTCGTTCAAGGTATTCCACATCGATGCGGTGCCATTCCTCCTGCAGCCACTGTCGTGGGTCCCCTCTGTTGCACACGTCGCTTAAGAACACGCCACACATTCTCAATGGTCGAGAGGTCGGGACTCGATGGTGGCCATGGCAGAGTTCACACGTGATGGCGAGTCAACCATTCTCTTGTCAGCCGCGCTGTATGAGGCCTGGCATTGTCGTGTTGAAAGATGAGACGCCGCCTGTGGAACAGGTGCCTTCGCACTGTGGGAAGATGCCGCTCCAGTATGCGTGTATAGGCGTGTGCATTCACAATGCCCTCACAGACGTGTAGTGGGCCAACCCCAGATGCCGTCATACATCCCCATACCATCACTGACGCAGGTTTCTGTACCCGACGTGCATAACATTTTGCTTCATTCTGTTCCTCCTTCCGACAAATGACTGTTTTCCGTATTTTGCCGTATACAACATTGAAAATGGATTCGTCCGTCCACAAAACCCTGTTCCACTGCCGAAATGTCCATCCCCGGTACATTCGTGCAAACTGTAGTCGATTGCCTTTTTTCAACATGGAAAGGAAGGGTTTACGTTTCGCCTTGTACACTCGGTAACCGCATCGCTGTAGGTAACGGCGAATGGTTCTGGTTGACACTTCAATGTGAAAGCGTTCTCGAGTCCACAGTCGTAATTCGGCCACAGAAACATGATTGTTGGTCTGGATATAGCGCCTAAATAGCCGTAGGTCACGCACGCTCAGCAGGCGTTTTCGACGTGGGGCCTTACCTGGCTCTGTAGTACCCGTATTTTGGTGGTGTTTGATGATGCAGTGGACGGTTGACTTGGGTAAGTTCAGTTGGCGCCCTATTTCCCGTTCACTGAGTCCATCCCGTTGCAACTCAACCACTCTTCTCCTCACGGTGTTGTCAATAGGTTTGCCCCTGGCCATGGTGATGATGCACTGCGGCTCCTCGGTGCACAGCACGCGCTTATATACGGCGGACTCCCTTATCGTGTCCGTGACGTCATGCTTCCATCGAATGCGCCACTATCTGGAATTTTTCCGTATGGGTCTGGTGCCTGGTCGAAGTTCAATGTCACGCGTATAGTTCCCCGTTTTCGTTCTTTACGTGACCTTGGGTGCAACATGCTGGGATCACGATTCTTGCCTGCTCACACGCCTCCTTTACAAACATGCGTCACTTCTGCGGGTCACCCATTCCACCGCCTATGCCTCTGTGCATTTAATCGCGTATTCCTTTCTGGTCGAACTTCATTGTCACCAAGGTTGTAATTAATCATTAATCTTAATTTGTTAGTGATTAAAGTGCTTATACACCGTATGCTAAAATTTCGTATTTCTCTATTCGTAAATTCCGCCACTGTAAAATCAGAAACTAGGGGCGCCATTAGAGTAGTCTGCCCCGGGGCCCCCATTTGTCTAGTTACGCCCCTCGTTACGCTCCAGTCCACTCTCAGCTATGACATAGAAAAGTGTGGTATGTTAAGCAATAGCTTCAAAATGTCTTGCCTTATTTTTGTAATACAGGTATTGTAGTTCATACTCCCTCTACACTGCAATTCAGAATGTTTGGGCTTTTTCATAATGTGGGAGATGTAATAGTTTTCTAGAAGCAGAACGGAACATTTATATATGTGTATATATACACACACACACATATATATATACGAGGGGCGTACTATAACGATTTACACTTTATTTTTTCTTTACAGGTCCTATGGTTCAACATTCGAGAAGTGAGGACTGGCATATGAAGCTACGAGTCTAGTCTACCGATTGCAGGCAGCAGTGAAAAAAAGGATTCCCGGTGTTCACACAGCAGCACGTTCCGTACATCATTGTCAGTGGACTATTGGACAACATGGAAAGCGACTTTAATGGTCAGCGTTGGACAAGTTGGTTTCTATTTAGAGAGGGTGTGACCACAGCAGAGATTTACAGACGAGAGTACGCGGGGTGTGGCAAGACCTCGAACCCCATTTCAGCAATGGCCGTGGTTGATTCCTGACTGGACTGGGAGCGTGCGTTGTCGTGTTGCAGGAGCATTCCATTTGCCCATTTTCCTGGTCGTTTTTTCTGAACCCATCTGGCGAACACTTTCCCCATATTAAGGTGATCGTGCACAATTCGCTGCAGGGTATTTCTGGACAGGCCCGCGGTTACCTCCATTTCAGAAAACGTGATGCATCTGTTCTCAAGAATGACTTGGTCAACCCGTGTAATGTTTCTTGGTGTTGTCACAGTCACTTTCTTTTCAGAACTTGTCTCTTTTTCTGTTGACGTGCGTCCTGATTTCCAGCCTTCCACCCAATTGTAAACGGTTTTCCGTGAAGGCTTAGGTTCACCACACACTGCTGCCAATCGTCTGTAAATCTCTGCTGTGGTCGCACCCTCTCTCCATAGAAACCAACTTGTCCAACGCTGAGCATTATAATCGCTTTCCATGTTGTCCAGTATTCCGCTGACAATGATGTACGGAACGTGCTGCTGTGTGAACACCGGGAATCCTTTTTGGGCACTGCTGCCTGCAATCGGTAGACTAGACTCGTAGCTTCATATGCCAGTCCTCACTTCTCGAATGGTGGATCATGGGACCTGTAAAAAAATAAAGTGTAAATCATTATAGTACGCCCCTCGTATATATGTATATTCTAGTACTTATACCAAAGAATGCCACAAATTCGAGATTGATATTGCGATTGCCTTTATTAGCGTGGTAACGTTCATCATTCGTACATGTTCTTCGTTTCAAAATATAATTTGTTGATTTCTCCCTCTCTCCTTTCAACTCCTCCCATCGTTTGGAAGGAAGTTATTGCCGACTTCTGTGTCGAAGTGGTTAGCACAGCGCGCTACGTCGCTAGTGATCCCGGGTTCGAATCCCGGTCTGGGCATGAATGTTCTTTGTGAGTGTCCCTACATCAATTTCATTATATCATTCATCCACTTATTCGCGATTAGCCAAAAGTAGCAGGAAAGCGACGTAAAATAAACCAAAACTACTCAAAGAAATTGTTGATACGAGAAGCCGCCTGTGGGTTTTATTAGGATGTTTCACTACATTCGAGTTGTAAAATAATCCTGAAACGTTTCCGGCAAGAAACGATGATGAGCTCTTCCAAGGAGAATCTCTCATCATCTACATTATTAATTTTTTAACCCCTCTATTCCTCCAGTAATGCAAATTAAGCGAGTAAGTAACTACTCTTTCCTATGTGCATAGTGATAACACTATCGCCTTATATTCAAAGGGTCATGGAATTAATCATTGCACTGTTGTTCGAATTCCGCTTTAAACTACAAGTCCAGTTCCAATTAGCCAATTGTTGGACTTAAGTTTGACTATTTTTATTGCTTTGAGGCCATTTTTTGCACAGAAAAGCTAATTGAGACTGTGCCTACAGTGTAAAGTGAGATTCAAACCACTATGTGCTTCCACAGTATATCGAACAGGGCCCCTTGATTACAAAGCAACGACGTTACCACTACGCATCGGGAGGCTCTCACACACTGGATTCAAAACAAAAGTTTTCAAACTTTTAACAGCAAGTATCTCCACCTCACGTTTTTAGGAAAAAGTATATGATACTAGTTCTGTTGTATGATGTTGCCATTATTGTCTGGTGCACCATGTAACATTTTTCCTTTAGTTCCTTTAGTCTAATGACTTCAAAATGTGCCTCATAGATTACACAATGATAATGTTTTCCAGTAAAGCCCGATCCATACAGTATTAAACAAGAAGTCTTCCTTTTGTGGCGTTCTTTCTTCATACACATCTTCGCCATCCACGGAGAAACACCTTATCGATTTTCATCTTCGTTCTTCTTTAGTTTCCACCGTTGTTGAAAATTCTCTTCATAGAGCGCCGGCTTCATTCTATTTATCGCTCCAAGAAGACCTGCTGTATGCAGCTTCCTCGTGAGTCTCTTTCGCCCTTGTCTACTGTGTTAGCGCGTGAGTAATAGTAGAAGCAATTATTTGTATCATCTTGTATGTACGCCAACTGCATCTGAATGGAGTCTCCCGCTTTGATATTACAGGAACGGAACAGCTTTAACTTCTCATTAAGTGCGAAATTATGGGGCAAATACCGGAATGGAGGTTGGATACCATTATTGATAGTGAGCTGGCTGCTTCCTTTGCTCCGCTCGTTGCAAAATTGGTGCTGCTTGCGACTGTACTTGAGGGATTTATATGATGTTCCAAACCTACCAAAGGGTGAAAGGAAAGAGCAACGTTTTACCACTCCTGCAGCAACAAATTGGAGATTTCAAAGTTTGGGTCGAAAGGAACGGCAGGTTTGTTGATGAATCGGTATGTGAAGTACCAATTTATAGAGGCAAAACGAACTTTGTATTAATTTCAGTGGCGGTGAAAAGGTCCAGCAAATCCCTTGGTGCGAGCGGCGATCCGAATTAAACAGTCCCACTCAAACGGTTGGTTTCGGACAACAGTCATTAAGAAACTATTGTCTTTAACCTCTGGTAATTTTGTATATTTAAAATATATGAATTTTTCAAATAAAGGAGTTGAAAAGTTACGATTCTCCATTTATAAGGCTTCTTATTCAGTTATTCTGGAGGTTCCAAATCTATATCGCCGCCACTGATTCTTTGATATTATAATGAATATTAATTGTGTATCTGGTTTTAAAGGGCGATAAATTGAACTTAAATGTTTCTACAATCACTCGATAATGCGGGAGGGACAGCTCTTAGCATATTGCTTGGTTTTCCCTTCTGTAATTCCAAGCAAATGCTAGGAGAGTATCTTTAACAGAAGCCACAGATGTTTTCCTCTACTGCTTAGTCCCTTTCTTTCCATCGTTCTGCTGCGGTTGTCCTAATCGTGCAAATATGCGGTGTCAATCAAAATCAACTATCCAAACAATAAAATCACAACTTGAATATTATAGTTAATGTATTTTATAAAGTTGTGATAGGCAAATCCAACTTTTACATATGACTTTCAAATGAAGGTGTACGTACAATATGTGTCGATAGACGGCTCTAGACATTCTTTATTCGGCTAAAAGAACGTATTCCTAGTACATATTTTGATACACTGTATTTTCATGTTGTTCGAATACTGGCCTGAGCATAGTTGTTCTTTGTGAGTGTCCCTTCATCAATTTCATCATATTCACTCATTTTCATCTTCGCGATTATCCAAAAGTGGCAGAAAAGAGAAGTAAAATCAACCAAATCAATCTTCCAATGATTTTCGAATCTTATTTTGTACATCAACGAACTTACGGTATTCTAGTCTCGAGGTACAGTCACCGTCAATAAAAATGAGACACCTAGATCCTGAAATACTCGCTTCCCTGCAAGGCGTAATGTGTGTTGCCTAACTCTACGGCGATGTGTGGATTCTATACGTATTTTCTACTGTTACGGTCGTCATGCTTTCAAGGGAGGTGGGGAGCGGGGATTACACCGCAGACCACTCAGACAACAGCGGTGGGGCCGAGAGTTACAACGCCGCGGGAGGAAGTACTACATGACCCTCGTTCCGCGTTCTACAGGCTGCTGCGTTTCTTATCGCGCTGGATTGGTCGCTTCCCCGCTCCCCACTTCCCTTGACATCTTGAGGAAAGGCCGCCGTAACAGTAGGAAAGACCTATAATACCAAATTTTCAATAGCAATTTCTACCATCGCCGTAGAGTTAGGCAACACACATTACGCCTTGAAGGGAAGGGAGTAGTCCAGGATCTGGATGTCCCAGTTTTATTGCCAATGAATGTACATCGAAAACTCAACATAGAACCATTTTGAAACAGAACGTAGGATTGAGCAGTATCGAACCTAAACGGGAGATTCCCTCCTTGAAAATTGTGCAGAAAGAACAAAGAACAGAAACAGGGCAGTCCGTCCTCAACTTTCTAAGAGATAGTTTCTGCGCCAGCTGACTTCAATCGACAAAAAGTGGAGCAGATCATACGAGCCAGAGCTCAAGCGGCAATAAACGGAAGCGTCACTCTCTGCGACCAGGACCCAAAAGCCTTCAAGAAGAGCCTCGCGGACCAAACGGCGATAACGACCATCTTGCATGACTTTGAGAGGGTTATTTGGTTTCCTTGTACGCCATAGGCCAAGATAGTCATTTCTGCACTTTGTCACCAGTTCCTTCTACATAACCAGGATCGAAAAGTTCATATTTCCATCGTATTGAATATCCATCGATTTCTCCTGTTCAGCAATCTGTATTGCATCCGATGCTACGCGGAGGATAAGGCGTCGTTTCGCAGGGTAGTTGATCTTAGGAAGTATTTTTTTCTGTAGATGTTACTGCCTACAGCTTAACGCCCATTGAGACGCGGGAATGCGCGGCAACAGACGCGTTTCCGGCGTCTCAGTGAGCGATAACCTTTAAGATAAACGGCAGACTTCTGACACGGAAATTTCAGCGCTTCGGTTCCGCGCCTTTCTCCTTAGTATGCGTTACACCAGTTGATTTCAATCGAAGCAAACAACAGAAATTATGTTGGCGCGTTTCCCCGCGTCTCAGTGGGCGTTAAACTGAAGGGTCTAACCAAGGTAGGAGAAAATGGCAGCCAAAGTGGTGTTAATCACACCATGTCTACATTACACCCCATATCTTCATGTCATGGTACAATACACAGTCTAAACGTGGAAGACTACATTTTCTGTGAATATTATCTAATTACATAAAACAGAATTTAGTATCCACACATACGCACACAGGAGTCCAGCGAAAAAGAAACACATTTCTCGAATTTCAGAAATAGGTAGTGCTCAAGCTGTACCTTTCTACTCCATTACAACACACAGATAATCTCGCTTCGATTAATTCACTCCTTCAGTCTTCACTTATCAATTCAAATTTTCAGCGGCAGACGTCTATGCAACCACGCACAACATAAATATTTAATGAAGTTTTTTGTGGTTGTTCGCAGAATCTGATCGTGTGTGTGAGGTCGAACACCTACAAACTATAATGATATAGTGTAGGGAACTATCAGTAGCTTCAGACATCACTCTTTCTCTAGAGACATTTGTTGAGAATAACGTGCTTTACAATCTACAGGATCACTTTATCCAGTTTCTACTGGTTTTTTTTGCTAAACCTGACTATTTCTAGCAAATGCATTTATTAATCTCGAGGAGGTAACTGTATTAAATTCTATCTTCCCATTCAAGGGCACAGACTGATTTGGAACGAGCTCTGATCTCTAAGAAATTAAAATTGTCGTAAACTTCCACAAACCAAATGCCATGTATTTTTTTTTAATATTTCTATACGTGTATGGTTATTATCTAGGCTTCTCAACTTTTTAAAAAATAAATACTTTTCATAAATGTTTATATTAATTTATTTGTTAGTTTTGAATTCGCATGCCCTTCATAATATTTATGCAAATAAACATACAGTAAATGCAACTTGTATAGCAGTTTTAGTATTAATACTAGTGATTGAAACTGGTTCTGGGTGTCTATTTGCACTTGTCACATTATACAGGGGTACGTTCGGGATGTCATGTAATATAGTACAGGATTCACTCTTGCGGAGTAAAATTTCTTATCAAGACTGGCAGCATTAAAGTATCCTAAAACGTATCCTCTTTGAGATAAACGCCTTATCAGGTCTAAAGGCAATAAATGCAACTTAGGACTAACCTCTTCACA
Source organism: Lepisma saccharinum (assembly GCF_977018435.1). Lineage (NCBI taxonomy): Eukaryota > Metazoa > Arthropoda > Insecta > Zygentoma > Lepismatidae > Lepisma > Lepisma saccharinum. Next base: position 187,112,482 of record NC_139230.1, on the reverse strand, counting down.
CCTGTCATAAAATCTTAGGTTACTGGATCTCTCAGCACGCATGAAAGCAACACAGAGCCCCGCAGGGAATTATCCTGGCTGTAGGTCCGGCAACCAAAGAATTTATTAGCATGCAAAAAGCAGTTTCCGGGGTGAACTACGTGGAACAGGGGTTGGCATTTGAATGCTTCCCTCTTGCACCCCAATCTTTGATGTAAGGTTCGCCACTGACAAATTTTCGAATGCAGTATCGAGTTCACGTTAACATTTCAGCTTGTATCAGAAATAAAAAATATATATATCAATTCCTGAAAACATGCAATTCCTGACACAATTAATACCTCAGCACGGTGGGGGTGTAAGGGGTGACTGAATTTTGCAGACTAACGAGGCTCTGGCGTCTGGTGCTACGGCCAGTATAATCCTCGTAATGTTGCGTGTGCGTTGTCCTGTTATTGTCCTTATGTGTGCTGAGTGCCCCTTTACAGCGTCAGCTTTCAACTTAAGTAAGAATATTTTAGTCCTCCGACATTACAGTTATTTTGTATTAGTTGCATTTTAGTTATGGTAAGGGGATGGACTCAGTATAGTGTAACGGGTGTAAAATAGCCTATACCGCGTTTGTTGCAACCTGTTAGCTTTCCCGCGCTAGCGATCGCTCGACCGTTTCTGTGCCAATGAGAAACGAGGAAAAAGTCGTCTGCTGGGCAGCGAGGAGCGAATGGAAGCCAGAAAAGAGGCGATTACGCAATCGCTGTTGCCACGTTGGGGTCTAACTCTCATGTGTTTTGTTTCTGTCTGCAAGAAACATGTTCTGTAAGCGTGGTGCTGATTAGTGTGATGTTTGATTTGTGCAATCCCGCGTATCTTATGCGCAGCCTGTCTTCGGCTTTACCCAACGCGAGGTTCACTCGGTCTGCAGCGGCAACGCCGCGTGATGTCTCCTAGAAATGTCAACGACCGGCAAGCGCGGGAAACGGGATAGGATCTACCAAACGTGGTATAAGTGCTGACACACCCAAAATTACAAATTCAATCGATCAATAATACCTCATCCCCCCAAAAAAACTACCACAAATAATCAGTATATAATGCAATGGTATGTTCACCAGGGTAGCTACTGGGAGAAACAAATGAAATTGTATCACAACACTTCGCCATCGATTATACCCTGTATGGTTTTCATTATCTGTTTATGACTTAATAATTACCGTAGGTAACAGATCAATCCCTTGACGTAGACGTTATAAACCAATGTCTAATAATGAGCATGTATCAACCTTCAATGATGCACACATGAACATGGCATGACAAGAAACTGAAGTTAATTGGCTGTCGTGTTACTGTTTTTCCCTCAGCAGTTAGCATCTTGCTACATACTGGTGCGTGTGTGTAATGACACGCTATTACCCTGAAGGCTAAGCCCCATTACTTGCTTGTTAACATATTTTATGGAAATCGATTATGATTGTGCCATCAGGCTTATTTATAACTATCGGATTACCCGGCGTTGGCCGGGTGTTTAATGAATTCTAACTATAGCGTAAAATGTAACTAATTTTATTTACAGCTATTTAAAAGCATAAGTACAGTATACAAATTATAAAGGAATATATTTTACAAATTCACTATAATATAAATTTAACAACAATTTATGAACAACATTTTTAGTTCCACCTCCAAGAGCAAGAATAAATAAATTAAACGGCATTGGGAGTGTAACTATTCATCTTAGAGACCCCGAAAACTGTGGATTCCACACTAATATCGGTCGTTTTCGATTATTTTTACATGTCACCCCCTTCCAACCCCACCCCCTAGTTAGTGCCAGGGGTGTCTTGGAGTTGAACGGCATTGGGAGTATCACTAATCATCTTAGCGACCGCGAAACCTATGGATTCCACACTAATATCGGTCGTTTTACATGTCACTCCCTTCCCACCCCCACCTCCAGGAGTGCCAGTGGTGTTTTGGAGTTGAACGGCATTGGGAGTGTCACTATTCATCTTAGCTACCCCGAAAACTATTGATTCCACACTAATAAAGGTCGTTTTTGATTATTTTTACATGTCACCCCCTTCGCACCCCCACCCCTAGGGGGTGTCAGGGGTGTCTTGGAGTTGTACGGCATTGGGAGTGTCACTATTCATCTTAGCTACCCCGAAAACTATTGATTCCACACTAATAAAGGTCGTTTTCGATTATTTTTACTTGTCACCCCCTTCCCAGCCCCACCCCTAGAGGTGCCAGGGGTGTCTTACCCCTACAGTATTTCATTCTAGATTGTAAGTCATATGTGTACCAAGTTTGGTCATCGTGAAAGTCACCAATTAGCTTAGCTTACTCTAAAAACTATGGATTCGACACTAATCTTGGTCATTTTTGACATTTTAATTTTCACGCTCTCTCATCCTCCATCCCGATAAGTGATGAACTTGAAGTGGAACGGTATTAGTGTAGTGCTGCCTCCTAGAGGAAGAAGAAACAAGCTACTGTTGCTAGACAAGAGTCTGTGCAAACAGGACCTGGAATGGTGAACGTAGTTTCGTTATAATGTAAAGTATTACTTTGTTTGTGAGTTTGTGTAATAAATGCAGTTAATCTTGTTAACATATGTGTTTCCATCGCACAACATTATGGCGCAGTCGGTATAAAAGAACTTTACTCTTCATGGTTTGCAGGATTTGCAAGAACCTTACATTTCCGTAAGTTTTTTTCATCTCGGACGGACTGTCCTCATTCGTACAGCAAACTGTTGGAACAATCATAAACGTGTCGGTTTGACGCAATTTGTCATAATACGGTAAGCATAAACCGTCTAAGTCTTATAAAAATAGTGTGGTGTAAATATATATATCAAGATTCCTTCTAACGTGGAAACAAGTTATAATCTTGAAACGTACAAAGGCTTTGTCACGTTCATAGATACATTGTGATCCGATGCAGATCAAGTATAATTATACGTGAAAACTCACTTTTCATGGTTGTTAGGTTAAACGTTTGGATTTACAGTCATAAATATGTACACAAACATAACATTTAACGCTTTCGACGAAGATTCAGAGGACATTGAAGATTATCTCTTACGTTTCGAACAGTTGTGTATCATTCAAAAGTTCAGCGATGATCAGAGAGTTCCTATACTCATCGCCTTTATAGGTGCAAAGGCATTTAAAGTCTTGAAAAATGTAGTCGCACCAGACCTTGTACAGAATCTGTCGTATTCTCGTCTAAAGGATAGTCTTTTGTCACACTACAAACCTGTAACTAATAAGTTTGTTGAACGATATAAGTTTCGACGTTGTGTACAAGAGGAAGGTGAAACCGTTTCTGATTATGTCATAAGGCTGAAGGAACAAGCCACAAAATGTAACTACGGCAATTATCTGGACGAAGCTTTAGTTGAACAGATAGTATTGGGCATACGATCTGAAGTTACTAGAAGAAAGTTGCTTTCAGTACAGTCACTAACCTTTCAGCGATGTCAGGAACTGACATTACAAAATGATATGTTAGAGAAAGAAACCCGTTTGTTAATACGATCAGAAAGTGTAAAGCAAGAGTCAGCAGTTTCACGCACCTCAACCCAATTTCCAAAAAGAACAGTGTCAGGGGACAAACATACAAAACAACATACTTATAGTTCGTCTAATCCAACGATTCACGGAATGAAATATACTGATTACAGCTGTCCTAACTGTACATACAAACATGATTCTAAAGACAACTGTCCAGCCAAGGATTCTGTTTGTTCATTCTGTAGGAAACGTGGTCACTGGCAAAAGCGGTGTAGTAAGAGAGGGAAGTTTAAACGGAAACCTAATAGTAATAACGTAGGGCAAACTACTGAACACACAAATTTACAGATGTCAACATCTCAAAGTTCACTTGATGAGCAAACAGCATGGTTACCTAGTGTCGTTTCATACAGTGATGACTCACACATCACCGGGTCACCTACGTCCAATTACCCTTTATCAAAGAATCCAATGCTAAAGGATTTACTTATTAACGGCAAGTTTATTCAATGTGAGCTCGATACAGGGTCTGCCGTAACTCTGTTCCAAGCGGTTTCATTCAGGAACTGGTTTCCAATGACTGATATTAACCATTCCTCTATAAAAATATATGGCGTTGGGAAACATGCTCTTTCAGTGCAAGGACAGGCTGAACTGGAACTAACACACTCAGGATCGACTTACTCACTTCCTGTTATTTTGTGCAAGGAACATCTAAATTATCCACTCATAGGTCGTACCTGGTTAGATATCGTTACTCCGGATTGGAGAACGCTACTGTTACGCTCAGAGCCGGCAAGTTCTATGGTAGGGATATCTACAGAGATTGAGCAACTTCAACACTCGCAGTCGAATTCAGATCCAGTCATTTCTTCTAACACTGGTGTAGTCGTAATGAAGCCGATGTCCAACACCATACACGTACCGTTAAGTGAAGATGCTACACCTACATCGGATAGCGGAAGGTCTTTTAACAAGGAAGGATTAGTTGAAGAGAAAACTTGTCAATCCTCAAGTCCGAAAGTCAAGAAAGGTTCAGGTAATAGGCGGCCGGAAGCTAGATCCGTAGGACAAAGACTCCACGTCGACCATTTCTTCTTGGCTGGGAGGAAGTTCCTGTTGCTTGTGGATGCTTACAGTCACTGGATAGATGTCTGGCCAGTATCTTCCTTAGATACACCGGAGACCATACGCTGGATTCTTCAGTCATGTTCGACTCTCGGAATTCCACAAACAATAGTTTCGGATAATGGTCCGGCATTTATCAGCCTAAAGTTCCTTTCCTTTTGTCAACAGTTCGGGATTGAACACATCATAATACCACCGTACCACAGTCCTAGCAACGGGCTTGCTGAGAGGTACGTACGCACGGTGAAGACTGGCATGTTGAAGGTGTTGCACGAACATCCACATCTGACTTCTTTACAGTTCGATGCAAAGTTAGCGGAGTACCTGCTGTTTTTGAGGAATTTCCGGTTGGGAGAGGAACGTAGTCTTCCTGCAGCCTTAGTCCTCACCTTCAGTCCAAGAACATGGTGGAACTGTATACGTGGTGATCATAATAGAGATGCCGAGAGGACAGAAGCTCCTCATTTCTTGGAACCTAGGATCAACCACAACAAACCATACAGGACATTTTCACCTACCGAAACCATATGGGTTCAATCACCGAAGCACTTGTCACCTAACTTCAACGAGGCAGATATTGTAGAAAGGTTGGGTGGCACTCACCTATACAAAGTGCGCTTTGCCGATGAAACTCAAAGAGTGGTACATTCACGTTGGATTCGTCACAGGACACACAGACAACAAAACCATCCAGAAACCTGGGATGATGATAGTCCACCCGGACCAGAAGGCGTGGCGGAGAATCGAAATTCAGATTCCAAAATTACCCCACCTCAACCAGACGTTGATGTCCATCAACCCCAAGATGCTGACGCTGCTCCACGACCAACATCCACTCCTCATGTGCCTAGAAGATCGACCAGGATTAAGGTACCCCCTGACAGATACGGGTACCCTTGTTAATTTTTTTTTGTAACTCTGGGAGGAATGTAGTGCTGCCTCCTAGAGGAAGAAGAAACAAGCTACTGTTGCTAGACAAGAGTCTGTGCAAACAGGACCTGGAATGGTGAACGTAGTTTCGTTATAATGTAAAGTATTACTTTGTTTGTGAGTTTGTGTAATAAATGCAGTTAATCTTGTTAACATATGTGTTTCCATCGCACAACAATTAGGAGTGTCACTATTTATCTTAGCGACCCCGAAAACTATGGATTCCACACTAATATCGGTCGTTTTTTTATTATTTTTACATGTCATCCCCTTCCACCCACACCCCTAGGGGTGCCAGGCGTGTCTTACCCACACAGTATTTCTTTCGAGATTGCAAGTGATATGTGTTCCAAGTTTGGTTGAAATCCCTCCAGGCGTTCGAGAGTTATGCCGGAACAAACATACTCACATACATCCATTTTTATATATTATATATTAGATATGTGAAATGTATGAGCAAGTAATCAGGTATATTCTATTCAGAAATATCAATACGCAATGCTTTGAATTTACTTTATCTTGATTCAAGAATTAGTCATCAAGCTGCAGCAATTACATGCAACTGAAAAGTCAGTTAAATTGAAAAATGCAAATATTGATTAGATACTTACAATAATTCTTCAAATTTCACCATTTTCCATAACTTTCCATTCAATATCAGTATTCAAGTAATAAGGAAGACATTGTATCTAATATCTTCATCTTTATACAAACCATTATGCACTTTCATTTTTTATTACATTTCTTGCCATATTTGTCACCTTTCGTTGATATCTGCGTTTTTGTAAGGGAAGTTGCACAGGTGCACGATGTGATGATTCCATGCCATTGCAGGCGGTTGTTGACCTCTGACCTCTCGCATCTCGACCATTCCTGGTTAGGCATTTTTATCTTAATTTTATGAAGCTCCCTCAAGGATAAAACTCTTCATGTTCCTTCTGACAATTCTCCATCGTTTAGGCCCCTTCTGCGAGGAGAAAGCTCGTGTCGTGTTGAAAGCCTCAAGTATTTCATATATACATTGTGCAATATTTGGCACACAAAAAAAGGCAAACGAAGTGAAGCGAATATGGTGGCCGGTGTTTTTCAGGGGGGGGGGAGCGCCGTGGAGTAGTTGGTTAGAGCAACGGATATGTAGCAAAAAACACAGATCTGTCATAGGTTCGATTCTTATCACCGGCAAAGAAATTTCACCTGAAGACGAGAGAAGAGGCGCTCTCTAGAAACGTTGGGTTAGAATAAGTATAGTTCAATGTACTAGACAATGGATAATGTTAAATTAACATTGCATGCTAATTCATCAAGCTGTCCCTTCAACTGACTTAGCAGCTACTGCCGATAAAAACTACCATCCAATATGATTTACGTTGAATGATTGCAGTGGTTGTATCACATACGTGTGTTGGTGTGATTGGCCGCTGATGAGTCTCTTGACAACATTTGGAGGGGAGTAAATCTTTAAGTCCACTTTATGCACAGGAATGCTAATCGAGATTGGACCTACAGTTCAAAGTGGAATCCGAACCACTTGTGCCTCCACCGGGTATTGAACCCAGGACCCCTTGATTGCAAGGCGACGACGTTGCCATATAGATGAACGTATTATGAAGCTTCATCAAATGGCAATAAATGTTTTAAAGCGTCTATGTCGTTCATAAATTTGAACAATGATTTTTTTTCCACATTTTACATCACATTTCTACTTCTTCAAATTAATCGTTATGATGAGTGTGAATAATAGATTAGTAAGTTGATAAAGAGTAAAAGATTGATTGATTGATTTAGTTTATTTTACTTCGCATTTTGTGCTAATTTGCGAAGATGGGGATGAAATGATGAAATTGATGAATGCACATACACAAACAACCAAGCCCGAGCGGGATTCGAACCCTTAACCCTTGGCGTCGCAGCGCGATGTGCTAACCACTTTTTTTAAAAAATAAAAGGAATACCCCTAAGCGGTAGTATTCCCCGTTTTTTAATTTATTCTCAGTTTTTCATTTCTCTGTTTATCTCAATTTTCAATTTTCATCATTTGGACAAACACAAATATTCATGCCTTACCCGGGACTCAAGCCCGGAACCCCTGGCGTCGTAGCGCGCTGTGCTACCACTCTTTTTTTTTTTTTTTTAAAAAAAAGGAAATACCCCCTGCACTGAGGTATCCCTCAACATTCACACTTTTCCTCATTTTTACACTTTTCAATTGTTACAGTTTCTCAGTTTCTTATCATCTGGACAAACACAAATACCCATGCCTTACCCGGGACTCGAACCCGAAACCCCAGGCATTGTAGCGCGCTGTGCTAACCACTTTTTTTTTTTTTTTTTTTTTTTTGAAAAAAGGAAATACCCCCTACACGGAGGTATCCCCCACCATTCACTCTTTTTCTCACTTTTACACTTTTCAATTCTTACATTTTTTCTTTGTTTCTTATCAACTGGACGAACACAAATACCCATGCCTTACCCGGGACTCGAACCCAGAACCCCTGGCGTTGTAGCGCGCTCTGCTAACCACTTCGCCCCGGAGGTCGACATTACTTCGCCACGGAGGTGGACTCACTCGGCCACAGGGTCCGGCGAAGAGTAAAGAGAATAGAACAGCAATGTTATAGCCTTTTGGAACTCAGGATCTTCGGCGAAAAGAGAAGTTAACGTGTTACATTTTAGAAAACGTCTTTGCCAAACCTTCGCTTGCAATTAGGAGTGGAAAAAAGAAGGGGCATAATTGCATACAATTACTTAAGAACTCCTTAACACACTAAGAGGCTTATAATATTAGTCTGGCTTATAAAACTCCCTCTTTTTACAATGCACTCTCAGGTTTTATCTCCATAGATGAAAAATTGAAAGTATGAACATTGATTTCGACAAATTCGGCATGTGTTTAACTTTGAGGATGAATCTTCATTGTGTTTCTTCCCATGTAGCCTGTTCACGTGTGTGACATGAAAGAACTACAGCGTACAAAAGAAGTCGAATACCAATACCAGAAATCGTCTAAAGACTTTTTTTTAATTTCCTTTCAAGACTACAAGACATAGAAATTTTCCAGGATTACAGAACTTTTCTCCAAGACGCGATGCGCAGCCTGGGAGTCCTTTTTTTTATTAAATGTTTAAGAGAACGGAAGAAATGAGGCAAAACATAGAAAGACTGCTCGGAAAGGAATGTCCCAAAGAAGCTACACAACCGTAAAATCCAAGATTAAATTGTTCCAAAGGCACATAATCTGCCCGTTACGCCACAGAGAAGTAGGCTTCTTATGTATATGCGAATGTTCCAGTGTACTTTGAACCCTCTGAGTTTTACATTTTTGCAGTTCACGAAAATGCACTAAGTATGAACATTACCTTGCCTCATTCATAACTTCGCATTGTCTCTCATGATTATTCTGAAACATATGTAGCTTAGACGACTTTGGATTGATATTAGTAGAAAAACATATATTCAAATCGATAGGGAAATATTGTACTTTTTAGCTGTAGTTTGGTCTGGGTATAATATCGTGACGGTCCTGTGAATTCTCGCAATATGATTATATGTTTATTTAAATTATTAATTTATGTTAGACAATTCATTTTCCATTAAAAGTAGGACTGAGCCGATACCACCATTTGCCGATACCGATGCTTGTATAATTCCAGTTTAAAATAACGAAGGCTAGTTACTGAGTCACAAAACTCATCACATCACATTCTATTAATGATTTAAATGCTCCAAAATTATTCCATAGAGAAGTATATCACTTAAAATGTTCTGTGATCTTCCTCCTACCCCCAGATGATCCAAAAGAAGAAGTTTTTGAAATATTGCAAGTTTTGTTAAAGTATTGCAGATACACCGAAAAAATCGGGGGATTATTTTAAGTGTCCCTGCTTCATTTCATGATCCCCAAGTTATAGTGTTTAAAATAAAATGTATGTAGTGCGTATAGCGTACAGCTTGCACAAGGTATGCAAAATGAATACAAATGTAAACAGCATTCTTATCGTTTGGATTAACCTGGTAAGGGAGGAAAACGACGGAAAAATATACACAAACACAGATATACTTAATGCTCATTTGGCAGCTCTGTATATGCCCTGCTGTCTATTATTCTCTGTCATTTGCAATAAAAACAAGTCACTGCAGAGTCGGCATCGAGCAGCAGTCACACAGAAGGGTAAGAGCACAAGAAGAAAATCCACAATCCTCCTCCTAACATTATAAAAATGCTGAGTTTGAAAACGACGTTCTTAACCCACGAGTTCGCGAGCAAGAATTGGCACTGAATGGTTTATTTTATTTCCACACAGCGTCGACCACCAGGCAGTTGCATGCCTTCAATGTCACTTTTGAGCGCAGCAATTTCACTTCAGCCCTGCCTTTGATCTTGTCATCTGCTTCCGAGGAGGGTGCATCATTTTCGGAAATGTACATGGAATTCTTGTGCGGGACCCCAACCTGTCACAAGGAAGTGTGAACGAACCATTGAAAAGGACAAATCTTGACAAATGAGTTGTATCTCTTGGCCGCTCTAGCCACTCGAATTCTTTGGTATCGGGTGGTATGGGCGAAGAAAAATCCAACCGATACTTACCGATACTGATACCCCTGGTATCGGCTCAGCCTTAAGTAAAAGTTTAATATTTGAATAATAATCACTTTTGTACAACGATATCGTATCAACTAACTCTCTTAGCTGTTGAGGGCATCACTGGCCTAGTAGGAGAGGTACATAAGTAACAAGAATGGCAACACTACACTTGGGTTTTAGACTCTTCAAGACTGAATCGGCAGGTGCATGATTAGATAAAGGAATTTACCTTTCTCGTTGCAGATGAGAAGAGAAAAGCTCCACCACTGTCTATTCCTTCTATCACTCCGGACTACCTTCTCTCCTAAGTGCTACTCCCAGACGTCACTCTCCACTTCCACTTACTACCCACAGGACTGGACTACCCTCATCTCCCTGATCACCGACCACTCCATTACTTCCAACCATTCAACCCTGTTACCTCCCCACAGTCATCCTCCTCTCATAATCCGGTGACTCGACTCTGACTTGAGGAATGCCTTGATTTACACATTCCTTGTATTTCCTGTGTACAACCTAACGGCGGATCTGTTTAAGACTTTGAGTTACTTTATGATGTTATTCATTTTCGCTAAGCGCTGTATGAATGATGTAATATTTGGAATTTTGCACTCGCTATGGTGACGAAACTCAACAGTCACATAATAGCTGTATATGTGACTGAAACTCAATAGAGTCAAGAGTGAATAGCATCTTACATTGTTTTATTTATAATACGTAAACCTTCATCTTCGCATTATCTTTAAAAGTGAGTGAATGAACTAGTCGAAATTGTATACGATGATTACGAAGTGATCGTTGCAATAGTTACATTTCAGAATAATTATTATTTGCATTTTAATTTCAATTTATTATGACCTTTCTGTCTTTCGCGTCACGATGAGAATAAGTGATTAACTGATGAAGAAAATCTACAAAATTATAAGTCCATGTCGTCTCGGAATTCGAACTTAGGGCCTTTTGTCTCCTAGCGCACAACCCTAACTACTTAGCAATGGAGGTTGGTAATGTATTATTATTATTTTATGAAGAGTGGAAATATACAACGGTCCAAGCGACGTCTGTGCAAAGCATCTCTTTTAAAGTATGCTCATTCGTATTTTAAACTGCACGAATGAAGATGTTTCCTGATACTGAAATTGTCTTTTAAGAAACTCTGACAAAGCTAAGTATGTCTTGAAGCCTGCAGAGATTTCGATTTCCCAACACTTTGTTATTTAACTTGGCCCACTATACATTTCCACTCTCCATGTGTAGCCAAATGCAACTGTATGTGATACAAGTAAATATTTATCTTTCATATTTGGAAGTAACGCGATGAAAGTCCTAATTTTCTTTCAAAATTTATAAAAGATTTCATTACTCAACTTATCCCAATTACATATTATTTTGACCTAACGAAACGTATAGTTTGGTGTATGTAGTTAGCTGTCTTAGCAGTATGTCTGATTTCATTATTTTTGTTGGGCTGTGGAAATGATTTGGCAGTTCGTTCAAAAGTGTTATTTTATTGTTATTTTCTGTGTGTTGGAAGAGGCTAACTCAGAAAATATATTGCTATCAATCTTTGGTAGCCATCGTTTCCTTTAAACCAGTGATTCTCAAACTGTGGTACGCGTACCCTCCAGGGATACATGAACAACTTGAAGGGGGTACGCGATCAGCTCGAAAGGGAAATGTCGAGAATACCGACACGACAACATTGTTACTGCAGGTGTGTAGAGCAGACTTCATTCTTTCAGACTGCAAAGCTTTAACACTCAACAGGAAAATAAGGCTGATTTTGTCACTGACACTCTTCATCTTTATTTGTATGTTTTGAAATAAAATACTCGTTCGAAATCTATAATAGACTATATTTGGAGCCGAATCTCCGCTTGAAAATTTCAAGTGCACAGCCAAACATCAAGAAACTGTGTCAGCCTATGCAGGCACATCCTTCTCACTAGAAACTCTGAGGATTTACAATAACAACTCGAAAATTGTGCTTGACAGTTTGTTTACAAACTTATATTTGTCATTACTGTTTTCCACAACTCTGGAAAAATATATGAAAAATAGAGATTTTTATATACTTCTTATAACATGCACGTGTTTCGCATTTTTATTCTTGTAGCCAATCATAAAGATTGTAAACGTAGGAACACCCAATAAGATAATGAACGTAGGAATCTACTCATTATTTTCTTACCATGTTTCCACATGCAGCACGAATGCCATTTTGCTCTATAGCAGATACGCGCCTCCAACCTATCAAAAACGCGCCACCAACCAGGCAATCAAAGGAAATTCCCCAAAACCCACTATTCGGAAAAAAAACTATGGTGTGGGTACATTAGACGTTTAGTTACGACTAAAGGGTATAATGAGAAAAATGTTTGAGAACCACTGCTTTAAACTATAAAAACTCCACGGAAAGTGCTGAAGAGACTCGTTTTGAGAGGTCAGTTTGTCAGATTCAGTTGGTAAGTTGCGTAGAGACGAAGAACGGTAGTGAGTCTGTTGTTTTTGAATTGTGAAAGAGCAAAGTAACAATGAAGGGAATTCGACATGTCCGTATCTGAACACTATCTTTCAGAGAAGACAATTTGTATCACTAATTTGTAAGCTCATAGCACCAAGTATTCTCTGGACTTTGACATCTCTCCCCTTTGTTCCTCCAGAAAAAGAAATAAAAGTAAGTACCACCATAGCCTGTCAGAGAATTTGACTACATTCTTGATTGGGTATTACGACTCATTAATTTTTCGTTCTTGTATAGCCACTGAAAGAAATTTGCTTTGCCTTGAAATTTTAAAAAATGTGAGATTCGGAAAGCTTGAATTCTACTTTGTACAGTATTGGCCTGGTTGATTGTCTTCGTTTCAGGCTCCCTAAGCAATGTGCAAGAATCTTTCGTTATATTCACTTATCTTTGAAACTTACTGCCTGCCTATATTTTTCAACTCAATATCCAAAACCTACAATTCCATCTATTTATTTCCCTTATCTGCATCCTCACCAGTCACTATTCAGCTTCTCCACGTCACTTTCCAATTACCATAACACAACCATCAGGTCCCTCCACCTATTCATGACAACCCAACATCATTTCTCTTCAATTTACATTAGGCAAATCCAATTTACGGTATTCCACTCTTAGACATATAATTGTATTCAGACTTTTCCAACCTACATTCTTCTCCTATGCAAAATTTTCTAACTGCGCGGCATGTAATCATCGTTCATATCTCCTTTCATTAAGCATCGCCAAACCCTAGAATGGTAAATATTATGGATTGTATTAAAATCTCATTAGTTTCCTTTTACTGAGAGCATACATATCTATCGATTCAAAATTTGAATGCGAATTTCTCTTTGTCTCCGCAGAGTGTTGTTGATATAATTAACCCACCTTGAACCCATATTAATTTTCGTGATACGAGGGGTGCTCAGAAAGTACTTGCAAGTCCATAAATTAAGGATCAAACGGACTTGGGGGAAAACTCGCACGACTGCCATCTGTCCTGCCTGAAAGCGAATCTATGTCGCACTTGACGCCTCCTGGAAACCCGTACTGGCACTAGTAATGCTTTAGTAGGCTGTTGCAGGTGGATATCATACCTGTCCGGGAGTCCGGGGAATGTGTGCCTTGGGTCCGTAAACGCTGTGTAGAGAAGTGGGGTATTGCACATTTCAACCATCAGGATTACATTCCACGAGGTCGAACCATCGTCCGACTTGAACTGCGTGTAACACAACGGACAGTTGCCCAGGAACTGCATGTTCCACAAAGTGTCATTGCAAAGCTGTGGCAGATGTTCCAAGAGACTGGTAATGTTACCCGACGATACAGTGCAGGTCATTCACGGCATAAAAGACCTGCACAGGGCTGCTATCTGGGATTAATTGCCAGAAGACGACCGCATAGTACGGCAAGGATCCTGAGCAGAGATTTTGCAACATCAACCAGAGCAAGGTCCGTGAAGAGTTTCCCCTACCCCGCTTGAAGAGGTCTGACCATAACAGCCTCTTTTCCGCAAAGGGCGGGGATCGTAAACTTGTGACGTCACCGCGGAATCAAGTTTTCCCTCTGCTTTGACAAATTCATTTGAAAACAACGACGAGGTGTCAATATTTTCCAATAGTTACAACAAAATATTTGACTCATTATATTGTTTACTTTATTTCTGGAGCATGTCATGGGCGTAGGCACTTATCTAGAAATATATTAGGGAAGGGTTCTCGGACGCTGGTCAATTGTATCACATGTAATAATAATAGCAAAATTGTCGTACAATATCTGATAATAATACTACATTATAAGATAAGGAAAGCAGGCTCTTTGGTCGAGAGCGTAAGGTGGTCGACTTTCGATCTCGCCACCGAAGTTTCCGGGTATGAATTCCGGCCTGGGCATGCGTGTTCTTCATCAATTTCATCCAATTATCACTCATCGTCGCGATTAGCCAAAAGTGGCAGAAAAGCTATAAAATAACTAAGTAGAACGAAATAGATGCAGAATAGCGAATAGGTAATACTTGTAATAATTATGGATTATTATGTGAATAGAGGCAGGAGCAGCTGTGATCTAAGGTCGGAATTTTTCCGCCTTGTCCCTTGATGAAGCGACTCTGGGGTCAACCCAACCTAAAATAAATGGGTTCTTGGGGGCAATCCTGGGGTGGACTAAGTCGGACGGAGCGTGATGCTGATCACACATCTAAACTGGCGAGATCGAAGATGTGTGGTTAATTTCACGATGCAATGTGCAATGGGAACTTTACCTTACCTATATGAACAGTAAAGAGATGGTGTAAGAGTGTACATGTAACAAAGCATATTCATTTTCTAGCTTCCTTTGTAGGTGTTCTACCTACAAAATAAATAAATAGTAAAATGGAAAATTTATAGATTAAAGAAAAGATCGATTGATTGATTGATTTGTCGTTCTAAGTCTACTTTATGCACAGATAGGCTAATCAGGACTGGACCTACAGCTTAAACCACTATGTGCCTCCACCGGGTATCGAACCCGAAACCCCTTGTTTATAAGGCGACGACAGGATTAACGAAAAGGTTGTTAGTTCCAGGTGATAAAAATATATCGTATTATTATTATCATCATTCATGATGCACTAATTTCCGCAGACACTGTTAATACAAAACTAATTCATTCAATAGCCGGAACGCCAACCACAAATCAATAGACATGGGAACTAGTTTACTATTTTACTTCGATTTTCTGCCACGTTTGGCTAATTGAAAGGATGGGAATGAGTGATGATATGATTAAATTTATGAATCGACTCTCACAAACACCCCTTCTGGATTCTAACCCGTGACCCCTGGCGTCGTAATAAATGTATTAAAACAATGCCATTTTATTAATTATTATTATTATTAATATTATTCTCATCATTAGTGATTTTTTGGGGGAAAAAAGGTTTCAGTACTCTTTAGGTTCCTTTAATTTTATTACTATTTGTTATGTTCATCATAAAAACTACTCTAAATATTGTGGTATGTTCGTAAATGATCGTGCGGGGTGTAAGGAGTGACCCTTTCTCAATACACCAAATTTTAACCTCACCGGACTGCCTTATGCATACTAACAAGGTTCTGGCGTCTGACTCCATGGCCAGTATAATCCTCTTTGGGACTTGTGTTGTATGACTGCTGTCAATATGGATTTGTGATTGTCCCTCATCTATATACGTATATCGTAGCACCATTTTACCTCGTCTTCGCAATTAGCCAAAAATGGCAAGAAACGCCCAGTTAATATATATATATATATATATATATATATATATATAATTTAATAATAATTTATAAATGATCCTGCAAGAGAAAAACGGAGCGATTATATTATTATTATTATTGCATCCGAAGTAAATATATAAACACAAGATCTATCACGTCTGTCATTTCAGGAAATTACGTTCTCAATTTCAACTTAAACGAATAGCAGTGACCGAAATGTATTTCTTTTTCCTTCTAAATTTTCGGACCACCACTCTTTCCTCTTTACCTATAGTTTACAAGGTGTAACAAAGGTTGGACTTTTGCATATTATGTCGCAGCAGGAACTGACTTCCGACAACAAACGGATTTCCGAAGCGTTCGGGCTCACTTTGAACCCTGATCATACTGTAATAAGTATTTTGCTTATTTAATTTTAGTACTTGGCAACTTTTCCGGGGGAGCTTGACCCACCCCCCTCCCGACCCTCCCTCTATATACAACGTTGCATACAAAACCTCCAACAACAATTGCATACATATAGTTCTGCATACTAATTGAAAATATTCGTGCCTCCAATGCGCTTCCATGTGAAAATACTGGCGAAGGACGGCAAGTGCTTCCGCGATGACGTCACAGAATTCTCACAGTTATGGCGGGACCTTCTCAGGTAGGAAGGAAGACTGATTCTACGGACTTTGAACCAGAGTACACAAGTCCTGGCGAACCGTTGTGAACATGGTCATGCCAGCAGACCTGCCAGGTGCATTCCTTTGACGCCAGGCCACATTAGAGCTTTCCTTGCATGGTGTATGGAACATAGTGCGTGGACTGACATCCAGCGGTGATTTGTCTTGTTCTCGTAATAGTCCAAGTTCTCATGGCAGAGTGATTCACAGCATGTTCATACATGGCGGGCACGTGGAAGTCGATATAACCAGGAGAACGTGCAGGATCCTTGTGTGGGCTGACATTATTCTGGGTTCTCGTACGTACACCTCTCCATGTTATTGCTAGGTGTTCCGTCACTGGCCAGGTATACCGGGATGTGATTATCCAACAATACGTCCGCCTTCTCAGTTTCTTGTTTATGGACGATAATGCACGTCCCCATAGAGCGGATCTTGTCAATGAGTCCCTGGAATCAGAGTATATCGGCCGCATAGACTGGCTGGCGAGGTCCCCCGATCTCAACCCAATGCTCGGGCGACGCATTGCAGAATGAAATCTCCCACCTCGTTTCCTTCCAGAGCTACATGTAGCATTGTAACAGTGGTGGAATTCTATTCCTCAGGAACAGCTCAATACTCTTATCTGCAATGTGCAACATCGTTGAACGGCATGCTATGCTGTCAGGGGACAACTTATTCCCTATTAACATTTCTTTGGAGCATTCAAAAATTCCGCGATTTCCAACAGTGTGATTCGATTGTTGGTTTCTTGTGTTTTCTTATCACTTTCAGTTATATCATAAATATGTAAATTAATTGGTGCACTGCACATTAAATAACTGTGTGTGTATGACGTCCCATGATGGACATGGGTACTTTCCTTCAGACAAAGATCCCATCCAGCACTTTTCGACTAAGTCCTGACACAGCAGGATTCTTGCAACTGGGCAATGAAATTCGATTCTGATTGCCTTGTTCCTTTAATGTAAAAACTCTGCAGGTGGGAGGACCAATATTTCTAAATGTAAGACCCCTCAAGATGATACCACGGCGTACCTCAGACCTCCAAAAAGGAGTCAAAAACATAATTATCAGTTTTCGACGTAATCAAAGCATGGAAAATGACAATTTTTATGTTATGAAAGTATATCTTAATGGAAACATTAGCAAGCAACTATAGAATATGACAAACACACAGATCATTCCATTTCCGACCACAGTTGCGGCTAATCGCCAGATGTGAAGTTCAATATTTTATATACAATAATTTACCTTTCTGCAATAACCACATAACTGAGCACAGCCTAATTCCTAGTTCTTGTAATTTGGCTACTTCACGTCTCATTTCTAGCACTCTAGATTAATCGCGACGAAGAATGATGAATTCATTATATATTGTAGGAAAAAACATAGTCAAAGTCCTTGTCTTACACAAGATTCGAACCTAAATCACTATGTTTACGAAAGTACCAACAGTATTTTTCAGTATTTCACTCTCTGCTTTCTTATCCTATCGATCTGCTTCTTCTCTTTTTCTCTGCCTTTGCAATATTTTGTTTCTGTCTCACTCCTTCTGATTCTCTTTCTCTCCGCCCTTTCTCTTCTTCTTTTTTCTGTTTTATGTCATTTTCCCTTTCTTTCTCTTGATCAGTAAACCTATTCTACATTTTCTCATTCTCTTCTATTTTTCTTCCTCTCTCTTCTGTATTTCCCCTCTTTCCCATCTTTTTCTATCCTCTTTTCTCTCTACTTCTTTTTCGTATTTTCATGTTCCTGTTTCCTTTTTTAATCGTTTTCTCTTTCTTTTATTTCTTTCTCTCTTGCGGTCTCTTTTCTTGTGATCTGAATTTTCAATCTCTTTTTTCCCTCTGGGAGCACACAGTCCGTCATCTTGGTATCGCCCCTTCTGACATCTTTGAGTCATCCCTCCATCTTAGGTTAATACACATCGTAATACGTTACCGTGTTATCATCATTGTGTCTATCTTGTGAAGTTATTGACGGCATGTTTACTTTCATATTTACATCTAAACAGAACTATTTAATAAAATACTAGGTTAATTCAGACGTCACCATTAACCATTAACCATTTCGCCAGATAGGTAAATCAAGTCTTCTGCAAGTTAGGTTAGCCTGAACGATTAATTTTTCTTCAGCCTCCCTCCTGAAATACTATAAGCTATATACTTTCTTCTTAGACTGTCCTTTCAAAGAAATAGAAAATTGTACCTATGCTAGAAATAACAATCTTTCTAGGCCAAAGAGGGGAAGAGAAGAATTCAGTGATCTCGGAATTGTTTAAGTAAAGAAATATAATGAAGTCCCATATTGACGTCATTTAACATTTATTTAAAACTTCCATGCGGTGGATCTTTTCCTTTGCATAGATCTACGTAAAGAAACAATGGTCTCTAAAATATCGTGGCTCTGCTCTTTCAAATTTTCATTTTACAGAGTTTTACATGAATACACATCAGAAGGATGGAAATTTTTAATAACGATGCATTTTTTTTTGTATATATTCCAATTGCATGCTGTAGGGAACTCGTTTATTTCCTCACCTGCCGGAGATTTAATCACAACGATTCTGATGATTCTCTTACTCTTTTGGCGGACAGAAAAAGGGAAATTAAACAATTTCATGGTAGACTAGTTGTGGTGACGCCACACAGTATGGTGTTTACCCTCCTTCATTCACAGGGAAAGAAAATAAAGTACGAGTAGTATAAATTGTGTGTACTGAATTACATTTGCAAATTGTGCCAATTTAACTGCGGAAATGTTATCTTTTCTCTCTATGCTCTAGCATATTCATTCATTCGTTGGTGCGTTGTTCTCTGCACAATGCTCAGGTATTAAACTGCAATCTCAAGGCTTTCCAATCTTTCACCTTACGTTTTATATTCTCTATCAGCTATTATCCTCATCTTCCCGGAACTAGTCTCCCCGTTAACAAACCCTTCGAGGCATATTTTAGTAGCCACTGTACCGTCCAATTTATTTTTCTTTTCTTGGCCATTCCCAGCATTGTTCCTATTTTCTCTCTTTCCAGCACAGTTTTATTTTGTACTTTGCCCATTTTATAACCTCCCTTCTAATCCTCCCCATAGCTTTCTATATTTCTAAGCCATACAACGCTACACTCCACAAAGCACTTCATTCCTCTTCCTTGGTACTTTGTTCATAGGTCCTCAAAAACAATTCTTGTATTAAAGTTTTCCTTCCCTATTGCTATTCTCACCGTTTTCTTTCTGAGTGCAGTTCTCGTGATATAGGAATCTTCAGGTACCTAAAACTTTTAACTTGTTCAATTCTTTCCAGAGGTCTGGCATTAAGTTCTTGGTTCTCTTCCCATAATCATTACCTTTGTCTTGATATATTTCAGATAGATCCTGAGAAAAGTGTAATGTACCGTTTATTAAGAATTTCCGATTGCAGTACAAGCTACATATATATACTTCTTAAGATGCTTTTCGTCTTATATTGCTGACACTACAACGTGTTCATGAATCTTTAATATTTAGGAACATTCTGTTAGAAGTCGTACTTTTTGGACACACTTTATTTTCAAAAATATATAGATAGATTATGTACTGTTCAATAAGCCAGGTACGTACACTCAAATCTGAGCACATGTCCGATTTTCTCACTTTCATGCCTTACCTTCTTGAATCCGCCATGAAGCTGTATAAAGCCATTTCCTCTTTTCAATTCCATCTCCTTTCACTTTCCTTTGAAGACGTCCACGTGCTCTTCCGAAAACTATCCTTCTTTTTCACGCGTCAGTGGTCGACTGAATCATTCAGCATTCCAAAATCAAGCCGCCCCAAAGCAATTTTCCGCACAGCAACTTCTACAAAGACGACAGCAGGATGAAAGGTGAATTGTTTTTTGAAATGTAATAAAATAGGGATATTTCCAAAGCCTTGCAAATACTCTTCATCTGTCAATTATGGTGCATTTGCAAAAGTGATTAAATGAGACACAGAAAAATATTATTAGTATTAGCAGCTACATGCACACGTCTCCAACTTATCGGTTTAAGTGCATTGTGTTTAAATTGAGGTTACGTCCTTCGTTTTATACTGGCCTTGATTTCCTGCCGTGATGAGATGGAAGAGAAAACTTCCACAAAGAAATATCCATGCTGAAACGGAATTCGAACCCAGGACCTCTGTATTTGCATTTATTTTACGTTACTTTAGCCTGTTCTCAACCCAGGTGTTGTAGCCTCGTGGATCAATTTTACATCAAGGCCATAAAGAAACTTTCCTTTCAACAATAACAAGGAACAAATTGTCACTTATTGAACATATTAGCATGCCATACAATCATGGACACTTCTTTGATGTAACAATTCTACTTACTTTCAATTAGATTCTTACAACCCAGAAGTGTCCAAAACAGTACAATTCTTCATTGAAATTGGACATTCAATTAGGCTAACGAGGACTGGACTTTCAGTATAAAATGGGATACCAACCATTGTGAACCACCTCCAACGTGAATTGAACCTGTGGTCACTTGATTAGAAGGCCAATACATTATTGATTGATTGGTTTGGATTATTTTACGTCTCTCATCTTCCACTTTTGGCTAACCGCGAAGATGAGGATGAGTGACAATATGAAGAAATTGATGAAGGAACGCTCATATAGAACACTCATGCCCAGGTCGGGATTCGCAGCCAACACTCCTAGCGTCTTAGCGCGCTGTGCTAACCACTCCGCCATGGAGGCCGGCGCTAATACGTTATCAGGGAGGCCGATTCGTATCTCTTAATTAAATGACAATTGTGTTATTAATATCATAGTTCGTTAAGATCATGGTGGCCAATCCTGTATTTTTTCAGTTGTTCTACAAAGTAATATGTCAAAGCTTCTGAAGGCTATTGTATGCAAGCTAAGTGGTCTGTATCTTCCAATTAATGTGGAGAATCCTAACACAACAGAGAATTGATCCCGACTGATTGATTGATTTGGTTTATTTTATTATACGTCGCATTTCTGGCACTTTTAGTTAATCGCGAAGATGTGGATGAGTGACGATATGATGAAACTGATGAAGGGGCACTCACAAACAACATCCATGCCCAAGCCGGGATTCGCACCCGGGACCGAGAAATGAACCCGAATTTCCTCTATTAGAATGTGATAACCACTAAGGATTCTGGGAAACTCTAGTAAAATGTGATGAATACTTTAAAATTATAACTGATAACTTTTCATACTTAAATGGGAAAATTAGACAGTAAGCCTGGAATAAACTTACTTCATCAAGTGGTTTAGTGGTCAATGCAAATCTCAACAAACGCAATCTGGATCATGCAATCATAGTAGAGTATAGGATGTCCTTCAATATCTCCCGTACCATTTTTCGCTGTTTTCGTATGGTTTGTCGCCCCAAAAATCCTCTCTGCGACAGCAAAATGCAATTACTCTAACGAAGCGTTATTTGACCAGATCGCCCTTCACTCCGGGTCGTTTCTGGCCATTTTTTATGCCTGTTTAGCCTTTCTGGCCTGCAGTGACAGTGCGCGAATTCGATTAATATTCGTCGTTATTGACGTAGTTCATTATACTTATTTGTTCACACACGCGTATTCGTCAAACTGTC
The DNA here is from genome assembly GCF_977018435.1 of Lepisma saccharinum. Lineage (NCBI taxonomy): Eukaryota > Metazoa > Arthropoda > Insecta > Zygentoma > Lepismatidae > Lepisma > Lepisma saccharinum. Next base: position 187,090,334 of record NC_139230.1, on the reverse strand, counting down.
ATTACAGCTAACGAGATTTGAGGCAACATAATTTCCTTCGATCACCTTCAAGGTACATGCGAGCAGTTAGCGGGATTAGGTTCAAACGCATGTGGAAATCCAAGTCTCTATTCACTTTTAACTTATTTTCTATCAGGAACGCTTATGTAAATACCTAAATGTTTCTCTTCAGCAGAATATGGTATATATATATATATATATATATATATATATATATGTGTGTGTGTGCGTGTGTGTGTGTATGTATGTATGTATGTATGTATGTATACACAGAGAGAGAGAAAGAGGGAGATGAATACGATGCTAACCCAGAATCATGGAAGTCTCCAGCATAATGTAATTTTTCCAAATTTCCCATTAACAAATTAGGTTATAAATAATGATTATTACTATATCATGTTTTGAAATACGTATAATCGAACGTAGAATGTAATGCATAATCAATGCATCATTTAAATTTGTATAATTTATTTTTACTTCAATATTTAAACTTCCTATTATTGGTTAATAAATCCTTGTTTGGATCACATAATAACAATGCGAGCATTATACATATACGTACAGTATTGAATATTTGAATAATCCGTCCAAATATTTTACAACCATCCATTGACCTACACACACCATAAAATCTTTCGCCACCACTGCTTAACAATTACATTATTGGTGATACGATGAGATGGGTGAGGACGACACAACACTATTCCTCCTGGTCCAGAAGCCAGAGTCTCTTTAATGTGCAAAACGCAGTCCATGATGTATTACGTGGAAGGGGGGTTGACATTAGGGTGCCTTCAGAAAGGAACACCTATTACATCCCTATACTTACCCACTCTTGTACGCCACTGTTGCATTGCAGGCTATTCCCCTTTTCCATCTGTCTCTCGATCAAATCTACTCTATTTCTCTCTCGCGCTATTAACTTCTTAACTCAACGCATCGTAACTATCTCAAGCACAGAAAAGTCTACTCCGTAGGCAACTACGAGGGTGGTTCAGCATGCTCCGCCCCTGACCCATTTCCATTGATAGTAGAGACCTGTAATTTTATATGTAACATTGTTCATTCTTTAGACTAATATCCACAAAGTTTCAAGAATTTACAACAATTTCTCTCTTTGTTACATGTTGATGATCAGTAAGAAGTGTAGCCACATGTGATACAATGGAAAAATCTGAGGTCCGAGCAGTGATAAAATATTTACTCAAGAAAAATCTAACACCGAAAGACATCCATGCAGATATGGTGGGAACTCTTGGAGACTCTAGCAACTCATATGATCCAGTGAAGAGATGGTGCCGTGAATTTAAATGTGGTCGGCAGACCTGTGAAGATGAGAATGGTGGTGGCTCATCTGCAACGGTGACCACAGCAGAAATGATTACAAAAGTGCATGGCATGATTTTGGCAGACCGGCGAGTGACTGTCCGCCATATAGCACACACATGTGGCATCTCAACTGGCAGTGTGCATTCAATTTTTCATCATCATTTGTTAATGGAAAAAATCTCTGCACATTGGGTCCCGAGAATGCTGACTGTCAACCAAAAGAGGACACGTTGTGTGACAAGTCAGAACCTGTTGCGGACAATAAAGGCTGACAAGCCAAAGTTTCTGAAGAGATTTGTTACAATGGATGAAACGTGGGTTCACCACTTCGATCCCGAAAGTAAACGCCAAAGCATGCAATGGAAACACCCCCAAAGAAATTCAAGTTTCAACCATCAAAGGGCAGAGTGATGGCATCTGTGTTCTGGGATGCAGAAGGAATCCTTTTGATAGATTATCTCCAACAGGGAAAGACAATCACAGGTGTTTATTTTGCAACCCTAATTGAAGAATTACGTACTGCCATCAAGGAGAAATGCCGCGGAATGTTCGCCCGTGGTGTGTTGTTCCATTGTGACAATGCTCCCGCCTACACCTCCCAAGTTGCGGTGGCTGCAATTCATGCAACAGGGTTTGAAATTGTCCCTCATGCCCCTTATTCTCCAGATCTGGCCCCCAGTGACTTCCACCTGTTCCCGAACATGAAGAAACACCTTTGTGGAAAACATTTTGACAGTGATTCCGAGGTTATGGATGTTGTGAATGCTTGGTTGCAGGACAAACCAAAAGAATTTTTTTCTGCTGGGATTGAAGCACTGGAAGGCCGATTGGAAAAGTGTGTTAATGTTGCAGGGGACTATGTTGAAAAGTGACAGTGACTTGGTTTTCCTACGAAGGTTCCTTCTATGTCAGGGGCGGAGCATGCTGAACCACCCTCGTACAAGCCATTTCTCATTCTTGCATGGCCAAAGAAAGTATCCTCGGATTTGACGGAAATCTCATAGGAAGTTGGTAGATGTAAATTACTGACCCCGGGTAAGGATCTTAAAAATCCAGAAGAACACAGAAATTTAACGCACATCCCCAAAATGAGAGATTTACTTTAAGCAGTCTCTTTCCTCCAAATGGATCATAAGGAGAAGAAATGGCTTAGCTTTTTTGCGGCTATCAAAGTGAAAATGCTTCCATAAATGGAAGACGTGAACGAATTGAGGGAAACAACTTTGTTGCCTTCAAGATAGTACTTTGGTAAAATTTCCCATTTCACTTTCTCTATCTCTCTCTCGCTCTAGCTCCCTCATCAACCACAACAATATAAAATCTAAGATGAACTTTAGCCGGAGGAAGTGTTACAGTCTGCAATTAATGATTTATATTTTTATTAGTGCTATAAATAGTGGATGACCACCGCATTTCTTTTAATTTGTACCCAGGATTGCTCCCAAAAGAGCCTGTGTATCATTTCAAAAAGAGAAAACTTAAGAAGGTATGGATGATGAAAAAGACGAAATTGGTTCCAAACCTTTTGCAGAGCACAAAGTTAAAGCAACTAATTTGTCAGTTGAGTGTGAAATTTAATTTTATGCATCGGTATAATGAACAAATGTATGAATAAAAATATTATATTGAATAAGTTTTCCCCAATTTATTCTGCATCATAGATATTTAGAATCTTTTCGCTTTTCTCACCACTAAACCCACCCATGAATTTTAGATCACTTTAGTTCTGCTATCATATTGCAGTCATTTTTTTAGGTAAGCTGTTCTAATGAAAATTTGTCTATAGGGTCATTTCATATCTAACTGACCTGTGACCTGAACCTTGTTTTGGTTGTTTTCATTATTCTTGCTATAAACTACCTCACAATAAAGTAAGCAAAAATTAGTAATTGTGATATTTTTGAGCCATTCATTATTGAGTTACTGGCCCTCAACAATGCAGGAAAGTAACCAACACAGGAATTATAAATGCTATTTTAACAGCTTCTAAAGTAGCGACAGAATTTCGATTGGTGCAATTGTCACGTTTATGGAATAGCCTTTTTTTCTATGTGCAACATGATTTGTTTTGATAATAGAATTAAATTACACATTTTCCGTTATTTCTATGAGCTACCCAAAAACCTGCATTTTCAGATATTTTCAAAAAAATGTCAAACGTAAGGACAATGAACATTCTGTGTATAACCAAAGGTTTTCAAGTCAATTTACAGAAAGAAAATAAACGTAACTGAATTAAACTACATAATTTCACTCACTAGTAATAAGTCACATATGAAGCATAAAAAGTGCCTGTATTACGATGTAAAATGGCGAAGCACATGCACCCAAATATCCTGTATCTTAATATTTCCACTTCTAAAAATGTAATGAAATGGTCTTACAACTTAAGACAAGAATAGATATATATATCGCAAACATCACTAACATAATGACAAGAAACTTCTTAGTAGTCAGAATTATCATTACATCATGTTCTGTTTTGAATTTTTTATAATATAAAATTTGTGTGGAATGTGGAATTCAATCAAAACCATTTACTAGTATTCACTGCATCATTCTGAACGTATCTTGACTGATATGTTTTTGTTCCTTTGATATTTCTCCAATTTCCATGGAAATACTTACAACTGCATCCTTAACTTATTTATTTATTTATTAAACACTACAGGCAAATGCCCAGTTACAGTGTTATGAGGTTAACTGAGTTCAGTTCACATACATATTGACAAAACAAGTAACATGATTTGAGGAACGATTCAATTTATTCTAATCCTGACATGCTCAATTTTCAATATAGCACACGTTTTCTGAAAGACTATGATGAGGTATAATATTCATACAATGTTTTTCCTAGTTGCTACTCGAAATCCAGATTTTATGGACTGCCAAATTCATATTTTTTTCTTTATTGAAAGGGCCTCCCCGATGGCGCTGTGGTAGCGTCGTCGCCTTGTAATCAAGGTGTCCCGGGTTCGATACCCGGTGGAGGCACATGACACAGTGGTTCGTATCCCACTTTAAACCGTAGGTATAGTCCCGATTAGCCTTACTGTGCATAAAGTGGACTTAAAACACCAACTCAAAAAGAAAGCTCGAACTCTTTTTATTGAAGCAGTGTTAACATGAATCGTTGCGGTTCAAGACTCATGTAGAAATCAATTACATGTCAGGAAACAGTTTCGTGTGGTATGTGTGTGTGGGTGTGTGAGACAGAGGGAGGCGAAATTGATATATACGCAGTTGCATCATTCTTTAATTTTTTGTAAATGTGTCTCCTTCGTTTGATACCATATATTGTTCAAGTAAAGTTTGAGAGAAATACAGATTTCGTGACATCCATTTACCTCACAATGAACTCATGTCGCTTTGCTCTTTTGTGTTTTTCCTTTTATGTCGTTGATAAGAAAAGTACATCACAAACTAATAACAGGTTTGAACCAAAATTGATCACATACATGCATTTGGCACACTCAACATCTGGAAGAAGAAAAATGGGAAATCAGTTTGCTAATATTGGCATTGGCAGAGGAAGCTTCAAATCTCTGTTTTCGTTTTTAAAAAAATTCGAACAAAGCAGAGCTGTAGATCATGTCCCATTGCAAAATCTTGTTGTTCATATGCAAAGTAGGCAGGAAGCCAACAGGTGCGGTTGACGCTGGTATTGGATTCCCGGGGGACGTCAGTGCGAAAATTCACAAGAATAAAGGGAACGTAGGATTCCCACCTGAGTTTATTGTTTGGAAAAGGAGATCGATGAACGATTGTCCAGCTCAGGTGAGCTTGTTAAGCCTAATTTCAGGTTAGGAGGGGCGGATTATGTTATCCTTTTAGTGTATTTTGAAAAAGAAAAATACGCTATTGAGGAGATCCTCGTGGTTGAATCTGAACTGGCAACCATATGATATACATCGATCCTGGTGTCAAGCACACGGACATGCCGTTCAACATTCTTTGGATATATTCAAAGCTGTTTTGGAATTGTTTTTGTAGTAGTTTTAAGCCTTCATAATCGTATTCAAACATTTTAAAGTGTAGCTAGTAGTTGAGTCAAACTGATACAATTCCAATTGCGTTACCATGACAACCGTCGAAAATTAAGATATTTTCAGTTGAATTTGTTTTGTGAGCAAGGACTGATATTTATGTGAAAATTACTGATAGCTATTGCATTTGCGTTTTTTTCGCTTTTAAGTCCACTTTATGCACATATAGGCTAATCGGGACTGGACCTACAGTTTACATTTGGATCCTTGCCAATGTGTCTCCACTGGCTATCGAACCCGGGACCCCTTGATTACAAGGCAATTACGTTACCACTACGCCTTTGGAGAGGCCCCGATATTGCATTTGAGTGAATTCAGTCGACACGTGTTAAATGTACGGGCGCTTATTATCTTGCAAACTTTTCAAATTCTGGAAATTGAGAGAAAATGTTCTGAAATTTTTACGCGAGAAACCAACGAAGGGCGATCGAGGCCTGTTGTCAATTCTTCACCCCTGTTCATATCGAGAGGCAGGAGAGGAAGAGGGAAGACCCCAAAGCTCTTGATGAGTTCGCCGCGTGTGTGGGGTGATGAAAGAACACCCATGCCCACACTGTGCGAATTAAGCTTCTTGCTTTAGGGGCAGGGGATCTCCACTCAGTGACGTTCTTGTGATTTCATTTCCGGAGCTAGGTTTTCAGGTGCATGCAAATTTGTATATGTTACTAGTCAGTAAATTAAAGTATCTTCGAACATCGGTTCTAGCCTAGGTCATGAAATCTTATGATAACACTAGCTGATTACCCGGCGTTGCCCAGGTATTTATTTATCCCAATCTTGTATTAGACAGGAAAATAATGAATTCTAACTATAGTGTAAAATTTTACTAATTTTTAAAAAGTGATCGTGAATGTCACCAATTAGCTTAGCGACTCCGAAAACTATGGATTCAGCAGTAATCTAGGTAATTTGTGGCATTTTATTATTCACCCCCTCCCACCCCCCCCTGCCGATACGTGATGAACTTGAAATTGAACCGCATTTTGAGTGTCACGAAAACTATGGATTCCACACTAATATCGGTCGTTTGCGCAACACAGCCTGAATGTTAGACAACCCGAGAAACACTATCGTTGTGCGGATTGCATAGAGTCACGGATGTCTGTGCGGAATTTAATATCGGTGCTTCTCAATTATTTTTACATGTCCCCCTTCCCATCCCCACCCCTAGGGGTGCGAGGGGTGTCTTACCCCCACAGTATTTCTTTCCAAGTTGGAAGTGATACGCGTACCAAGTTTGGTTGAAATCGCTCCAGGCATTCGAGAGTTATGCCGGAACAAACAAATATGCACACCAATACACACACACCCACACAGACACATACATCCATTTATATATATATATTTAAAAATTTACAAACAGTGTATTTACACTCTAAGAAAACTCATGCACAAAATGAGCTATCGAACAAGTAACACCGAAAACTTGACAAAATGTATATTGCCAAGTTCAAACATAATATCCATCTAACTTATCTAAAGTTTCTTGTGGACATTTTAATACATGCATATGTCCTGAAAACTTAAATGGAAAACAGTCTGCTGGAATGCGATGAATTCTCTGTTGTCTCGGCTCGGTGAGATTGTTCAGTTGCAAAATTGTGTCCTTCTTTAATTCACAAGGCTGCATGCTTTTCGGCAGGGAAATCTTGGATGGCTGGAACCATTAATGGCCACGAATGTTTTTTTTTCAATTGTGTAATTGTTTTTACATATTTAAGAAATGGTACTACATGCTTTCAATTCAATTTATTTTTAATGGGATAAAATCATCCCTGGCAGGAACAATAATACTTTTCCTTTGCCGGGGATGAAATTTTTCGTGGGGGGAATTCCCAGCATCCCCTCCCGTTAATTCGCACAGGCCGGGATTCGAACCCGGAACCCCTGGCATCGTAAGCGCGCTGCCCTAACCACAGTGCCATTATCAAGATATTGGGTGATCCACAGAACCGCTTTATTCAGAGATATTGTCGGAAGAATCCCCCATGAGATCACCCGCTCCGTCAATCGAACCCAAGTCTACCGATTTTTTAAATAACAACCGTGGCCACCCCAGGACTCACGCCGTGGCAAGATCTGGCACCGAAGCGACAGACTCACTGGATCATCACTGCACCTGAGATGCAATAAGTACATCTACCATCTTGAGAAAGCATTTGAGCTATCTCTCAAAACAAAGAAGGAACTCTTTTTCTCTAACACAATTATTAAACACTAGAGAAGCTTATGCTCACTTCTGAGGCGAACCATAAATCAAAATTGGCAAGGGATTATTAAATTTTCGTTTCTCCGGAAGTTTGTTAATCCATCATTTGGCGACTGTTGTTCAAACTGACAAGCCAAGCGCCACCTCACATAAAGGGCGGAGAGCACCGAAGAGTCTCATTCTGCTTTTGCCAAAGCCATATTTCAAGAGGATCTTCCTCCGCTTCATACTTTCAATGCATAGCCTCTAGAATTTCCCTAAACCATGGCATCTTCTAAGATTCACTACGAATGCAGACACCGTGATTAATTGTCTTGAATTGTGCTTTGTAGCTTTCTCTCTTTACAGGCTTTCTGTAACTGTTTAGAGATTAAAGCTGTGACCGGTCAAAGCGCAGAATATTTTCTCGGCTGCACGAAAGCACAGAATTTCAGAAGATGTTGAAATTAACAATCAACTCTGGAATCCTAACTCCTTGTAGTACCCCGTTTAATTTCTGTATCGAGCCTCCCCTATGGCGTAGTGGCAACGTCGTTAACTTCTAAGCCCGGGTTCCCGGCTTCGATACCCGGTGGAGGCACATAGTGGTTCGGATTTCACTTTAAACTGTAGATCCAGTCCCATTCAGCCTGTTTGTTCATGAATTAAACTTAAAGAAAACTCAATTTCTGTATCTAAAAAGGATTTGTTACTTATACTCTATCCCAGGAATCTCTGGAGCAGGGTCACGCAGAAGGATAGGAAAGAGGTGGGCGGAGCTAAGTAGTACACGCTTTTACAAACAGCTGGAAGCTGCACCATCTTCCCTCCTCCAAGCAATCCCTTTCCCTCGCACGTGTTCATTGGTCGAGCTCTCTCGAGTCACTACTTGCACAGAGACTTGCTTCCGCTCGCTTGCTCCAGATATTCCCGGGACAGAGTATAGTAATCAGCGTGTCTGCGTTTCGGTACGAGTGGAACTCGGGGTAAAACCACTAGCATCTTTGCATAAACATCTAGTAATGTGACAATTTTAAAAACTCCGTCATAATACAGACTTGAGTTATTGATCTTCATTTACTGTATCTTCCTTTTTACTTTTTACTTTCTTTTGTTTTATTTTAAGTTTACTTTATGCACAGATAGAGTAATGGTTACAGAACTTTGCTACAGTATATATTTGCAATTTAAAATTTAAAACTAGTTCTATCCGATTCATAAATTCAAGCAATTAAAATTGCCATTAGGGCCTCTCTGATTGCGTAGTGGTAATATCGTCGCCTAGTAATCAAGGGGTTCCGGGTACCATTCCCGGTGGAGGCACAAGGCACAGTGGTTCGGATCGCACTTTGAACTGTAGGTCCAGTCTCGATTAGCCTATCTGTGCAAGAAGTGGACTTTTTGGTTTCAAAATTACGGCTGACCTTTCAAATATCTTAAAGCTGAGATTTACAAGTATACCTATGATGTATGTATAGGAAAGAATAACAGAAGCCTCTTATTATCAGTCTCGTGAAGTATGAGTGTTACAGAGGAACGAGTAAATCCACTCATAGAGAATAATTTTGGACATGAATTGGGGTGAATTGAATTTTCTTTGCAGTTTCTGCCACGGGTGGCTCAAAGGAAGGAAAATCAATGTGTCAACTCTGTGACGGGAAATCCCGTGGGTTTTTTTCGTTTTTTCTCTTCTGTTTGCGAAAACTACCCCGCTGAAAACATTATAAAGAGCTCAACAAGTAAACCGAAAATATCTTATTACAGAATTTAATTAAGCGAAACTTATCTACTTTTACCAACTAACTTTTCACTTATATTATATAGTGTGAAATATAATTAAAATACATTTATTATTAATTTATTTATTGAAGAGTGCTTAAAGTTTGAGAAGCAACACTCATGATCACAAAGAAATAGTTATGTAAATTTACTATTCTCCTAACCACAGCATCAATAATACATCTTTGTCGTTTATTTCCGTATTAACTAAGATGAAGATGACGGTTCACAAATATATCTAACACAACAAGGAGTATATTTTCTAGAAAACGGAATATGTATCTTATGTTAAAATATCTATCAGATCTCTATCTGAAATGCGACTTCTCACACATTGGCAAAAATTAACTACCTATGACTTCATTAGTACATTTAATTTTTTGAGATATACACGTATGGAAAAATACAAGAAATGAACTTTCAGTAACATATAAATGCATTGTTGAAATTCTAGACTAATAGATATTACTTATAGCTATTCCACCATCTCTGAATAATGAAAATAGAATCATTCTTATTATTAATAAACCTGCTTTTCCATTTTAGAATAAAAAATCGGAAATTTCAGCAATTTGTGATAGTTCAGGCCTTACCAACATTCTAGCAGATGTGAGAATTTTGAGTTGAAATTTAGTTTTTTTGAAAGTATTAATGCATGCATGGAAACGCAGCAAATATTTGTATTCACTAGCAAACAGTTTATTAGCTAAATGAAATCAGCGTCTAAATACATATGTATGAACCATATTATTTTCACGTGTCAGATGTAGCGAAACATCCCTCATGGTACAAACAACCAGTTGAGTGGCCAGGCATGATAAGCGGCTTTTACGACAAGTGATGCATGGTTAGGGCATCGTGTCCCATCGCCGCTGTTTTCTGGCTTTCGTGACTCTAGTCTCCTACTATTGCTTCAAACTAGATGTCCGATTATCCTCACGAGATATTCCATCGGGAATCTATCCCAGGACCGCTCGCAACAGAGGCGAGAGCGCTATCCATTAGAATAAGAGGGAGCGTGGTGTCAAATGTTGGATGAAATAAATTTAAACAAATGTCTCCCTGAGTTTCATTTATTTTTTATTTTTTTAATCAATTGTGAAATATTCAAGGACATTTTTTTTCTGTGACTCTATATAATAGCATCTCAGGTCGAATGTCTTGAAAGGTTGTAATCAGATTGGAGGCATATGACTGAATGTTAGGACGGGAGTTACGACTGTGCAGATGATCACAATCAGAAAAGAAAAATAGCTTTTTTCCTTCGTTCTCGACGAAAGGAAAGAATTTGCTCAATCGCTTTACAACATTTCTGATAAATTCAGTTTGCACACTAGTCCCGTAGGAAATTATGAATGGGACTCAATTGCAAGAAGCACTGAAACGATGTCAAGCCTTAGCTGCTTACGTGTCTCAAATCTAAAATTTAACATTTATGCATTGCGAGAGAAAACAGATTCGAAATGAACACGACACAGAACCATCAATCTAATTGAATATTAGGAAAGAAATCCTTGATAACTGCGCAAAATCAAATTATTTATTTGGGAAATTTAAACCTTTGGGAAAATTTAAACAACGATGCACGATATAGCAGCAGAAGATTCCGGGTTTTAATCATTTATGTCTCTTTGTTGTGTCCACTTAATCAATATGTGACCCCACCGGTGATCGAACCCGGGACCCCTTGATTACAAAGCGACGACGCACCACTGCTCCATCGGGGAGGCCTGAAAGAAGAGAATAAATAAGAAGAAATACAAATACAAGCAAAAGGGAAGTATAGTTTTGACATTGTTCATTGAATGTACTTTCATAATTACTTGCTCACTGTTACACTATTCAAATATTTATAGGCACACCTTAATTACTAAAATATTTTTCCTTCAAGTTGTTACTCGAAGGGGAACTATGTGCGCGGACGGACACAGGGACACACACACACCGTTGTTTTTATGTACTTGCAATGGCTAACAGCACAATAGTCGGAAAGAGCAATCTTGTGGTTTTTGACCAGGTTGCTGGTGGCTCCATCGTCTTGAAACCAAGAGATCCCGCCCCGCGTTTAATATCCGGTGGTGGCACATTGCACAGTCGCTCTAATTCCACTTAAACTTTAAGGTTCTTTATTGATTTGTTCTTTTGTTCTTGCCTTTCAAACAATAGGAAGAAATAGAGTTAGAAAGGTAGAAGAGAAGAAGGAAAGATATAGAAGAGAGTGGAATAAATAGAGTGAGAAAGGAAGAAGGGAAGAAATAAAGAGAGAGAAGAGAGTAGAAGGAAGAGCGTGAGAGAGAAACAAGAAAAGAAATAGAAGAGAGTGAAAGAAAGAGAGTGAAAAAGGAAGATGGAAAGAGAATGAGAAAGAAAGAAGGAAAGAGATAGAAGAGAAAGGATGGAGGAAAGCGATAGAACAGAGTGGATAAAAGAGGGTGAAAGGGGAAGAAGGAAAGAGAGTGATAATGGAAGAAGGAAATAAATGAGAGAGGAAGAAAAAGGGGAAAAGTGAAGAAAGAAATAGATAGAACTGTGGAAGAAAGAGAGTGAGAATGGAATATGGGAATAAATAGAACAGATGATAGAAGAGTGAGAATGAAAGAAGGAAGTAAAAAAGAGATGAAAAATTAAGAAGGAAAGATATAGAATAGGGTGGAAGAAAGAGAGTGACGATGGAAGAAGGGAAGATATAGGAGGGAGTGAAAGAAAGAGAGTGAAAAGGAAGAATGGAAGAAATAGAAGAGAGTGCATGAAAGATTGAAATACATTAAGAAGGAAAGAGATAGAAGACAGTGGAATAAAGAAAATGAGAAAAGAAGAAGGAAACAGATAAAAGAGTCGAAGAAAGAGAGTGAGAATGGAAGAAGGAAATACAAGAGAGAGTAATAAAAGAGAGGAAGAAATGAGGAAGGAAAGAAAGGAAAGAAATAGAAGTGAGTGGAAGAAAGAGAGTGAGAAAGAAAGAAGGAAATCGATAGAAGAGAGTGGAAGAATGAAAGTATGAATGGCAGAATTATAGATAGAAGAGAGAAAAATAAGAGTGAGCAAGGAAGAAGTTAAAAAGAAAGGAGGTAGTAGATAGTAGAAGATTGAGAGATATAGAAGAGAGTGGATTAAAGAGAGTGCGAAGGGAAGAAGGAAATACACTGTGTTTTTAAAAAGAATCATCCGATTTCGAAGTCATTGAACTCAGTAACCGTTCGCTAAAACACATCGAACAACGTACTGTTAGGAAGAGGATATTCGGGTTTTTCACGTGATTGCCAGCAGGCAGCAGTAGCGCTCTCCCCCCCCCCCCCCCCCCACCTTTCCGCGCGCTCGCATCACATTCAAGCAAGATGGCGGGCGACGTCCCAACAAAAAGCTTTCTGTGTACTGCGCTTTGAAGTGTGTGAATCTGTTAAAACAGTGCAGCGTGAATTGCGGCGACAGTATGGTGTTGAACCTCCTACCGCACAGAGTATTCGACGTTGGCACAAGCAGTTCAAAGACACAGGTTGTCTGTGCAAAGCGAAATCAACAGGCCGTCCTCGTGTTTCTGACGAACATGTGGAGCGCATTCGACAAGGCTTTGTTCGAAGTCCGAAAAAGTCCACTCGTTGAGCGAGTATAGAACTGACGATTTCCCTACCTCTGTGTGGCGTGTATTGTGGCGACGTCTGATGTTTCAACCTTATAAGATGCAACTACTGCAGGCCTTCCGCAATGGTGACAAGGTACGCCGTGTAGAGTTTTGTAATTTTATCCTCAGCAGGGAAGCAGAGGACGAACATTTTCTGTCACGACTGGTGTTCAGTGATGAGGCAACTTTTCATGTAAACGGGAAGGTGAACCGTCACGATGTTAGAATCTGGGGTTTAGTGCAACCACATGAAGTTGACCAGCATGAGAGAGACTCTACTAAACTTAATGTTTCTATCTCCGTTTCTAAAAAAAAGGTGTATGGCCCGTACTTCTTTTTGGCTGACACTGTCACTCGAATGTCGTACTTGGAAATGCTTGAGAACTGGCTTTTCCCACAGTTACAGCTTGATTAAAATTATTTCATTTTCAAACAGGAGAGAGCTCCGCCGCATTGGCACCGGGATGTTTGAAGATTCCTGAATAGTGTTGCCCACGAGACGAGATTTTGGCCTGTCTCGTCTCGTGGAGTCTCGTGGAAATGCTGTCTCGTCTCGAAAATATTCGTTTGTCTTATGGCACATGGTCAATCTCGTCTCGTCTCGAATTTTTATAAGCCTGTCCCGTCTCGTCCCGTGGGCAACACTATTCCTGAACAACACACCTCCTCAACGATGGATAGGCCGTAAGGGTCCAAACGATGAGGAATTGCATGCATGACTTCCTAGGTCGCCCGACCTCACTGTGTGTGATTTTTTTCTTGTGGGGGTACATTAAAGATACTGTTTATGTGCCTCCACTTCCGACTACTGCGGATCACAGCAGCAGTGGCAACAGTGACTCCAGACATCCTCGCATCTGTATTGGACGAATTCTCCTACCGTTTGGACATATGCCGAGCGTTCAAAGGGGGGTCAAATTTAGCACATATGAACATTTTTTAATGTAAAAACTTATGTATAGCTGTGTATTTGGTAAAATTTGAGTATATCCGAAACGTATTTCTTCAATTTTACAGGAGAAAGTACTTACGGAACTGATTTTCCGTACACTTTTGAAAGGTTCTGGAAGTGTTTCTTCCCATCGCTTAATTTATTTCGCCGGTAAATCATGTATTTTTGAAGATTAATGCCTCTCCAATGCACGAATGCTGTTGCTTCTACGTCCTTCCACTACGTGAATCAAATGTTGCGTGCGTTCGGTGATGTAATCCCCGGTCATTGTTTCCAACCACACCGTTGTTTTCCAAGAACATGACAACTTTGAAGATGACAATTTTAACTATGTTTGCCTAACCTAACCGAACCTAACCTAACCTTGCCGTGCATGATTCGTGGGGCTATTTATGAATGGTTTGTGGGGCTATCCGTGAATGGTTCGTAAGGCTATCCGTGCATGGTTTGTGGGGCTATTTATGAATGGTTTGTGGGGCTACGTGCATGGTTCGTGGGGTTTTCGAACCTGGAAAAAAATATAAAATTAGTAACACGAAAGTAGGTATTTTTCGATGAAGAAGGTTGCAACACTGCATAACCACTGATCATGGACAACGCTAGTCAAGATTTCTCCGCCATATTGCGTGTACGCAAGCGAAAACGAAGAAACAAGAATTACTCGATATTTCGAAAATTGAGATTATTTGCATGAAAGAAACGAAATGTCACCTTCAAGAATCCTTAAGAATGCATAATACGTAAGTACCAATGTGAAAAAGAAGAAAATAAAGGAATTTCAGGCGTTTCGGGGATACTAAACTTTTAATGTGTATTCTAAAAGCAATTCCAAGTTTCTTGTTTGATAAATAAAAAAATATACAGCCTTTTGAAATTAGGTGATTCCTGTTTAAACACCCTGTACATAGAAGAAAGAAGAAGAAGAAGAATGAGAGTGAGCAAGGAATAATTTAAGAAGGAAGAGGAGAATTAAAGAGAGTGAGAGGAGAAGGTGGAAAGAGATAGAAGAGAATGGAAGAAAGAGAGTGAGAAGGGAAGAAGAAAAGAGAAGGGAGAGGAAGAAGATACATTAACTAGGTACTTTAAGTGACTCATGTCGCCACGCCATTATACGTACAGTCACGGACACTGCCAGGTTGTGACGACCCTACTGAAGAAGCACTGAAGCAAGCCCTGGATGTCTGACGACCAAGCGCCTTGTGAGTAGACAACCTAACCAACATTGCAATTCTGGTGCTTGTATACCATTCACGGGTATACATCTCAGTAAATTGACCAGTGATGCCAAAGAGAAATACGAGATGAAGATTGTTGGACTTAATGTCTCGTGTTCTCGGCATGGAACAACACACGGCCCACGTTACGTTCCTATATTTAATGTTGTTTGGGAACAAACCTGACGGACGGCAGTGTCCGTGACCGTAGAAGGGGCGTACAATAAGTTCGTGCCCTGCCCCACTCCTGGTTGTGTCTGATGAACCAAATTGCGAGATGTGATCAAGTATCTACGGTTGAAAGATCTATCACCTCAAGAATTGATTGATTGATTGATTTGTTTTATTTTACTTCGCTTTTGTGCCCCTTTTGTCTAATTTGCGAAGATAGGAATGAGTGATGATATGATGAAATTGATGAATGGACACTCACAAACAACCAGGCCAGGATTCGAACCCGGGGCCCCTGGCGTCGTAGCGCGATATGCTAACCACTCCGCCACGGGGGCCGGCTATCACCTCAAGAAGTCCACAATGATATGGTGCAGACATTGGGGGGATAAATCACCTTCATATTCCACAGTAAATTGATTGATTGATTGATTTGGTGTTTTAAGTCCACTTTATGCACAGTAAGGCTAATCGGGACTGGACCTACAGTTTAAAGTGGGATGCGCACCACTGTGTGCAAACTGACCATTTTAACTGACCACTTGGGATTAAAAATAGTAAGTTGCCGTTGGGTGCCTCGATTGTTGACTGATGCTCAAAAACACGACAGGTGTAACCACAGCGGCTATCAAATCCTCTGACTTCAAAATCTTGCGACGTACATCTTATTTACCAGATCTGGCCCCAAGAGACTACTACCTGTTTCGTAAACTAAAGGAAGTGGTTCAGAGCACGTACTTAATGTATGCCCCTTGTAAGTCACCATAAATTAAAATGGAGCACCGTGATCCTGAAATTCTCTCTGCACTGCAATGCGGTATGTGTGTTACCTAACTATATTGCGTCGAACGAACTTCAATACTGGGTTCGGTCATCAACGTCGAGTTAGACAACACGCATAGCGCATAATGAAAACTAAAATATAGTTTCTGAACGTTAAAGAGAAATATGAAAATAAATTGGTATTCGTACAAGGAAAGAATTATCACCCCATTTATGAAATATTTACAATTATAATAACACACAAACACAATCACAAATTATATTTACCATCGCTGGTTTCCCAGCAAGAAACTGTAACCATTACATCACGGATGCAGGCTTCAGTGAGATTTGGAAGTGTTGAATGGATTCTAATGTAATACAAAGGTGAGAAGCGAAGAACGGTACCATTGTGTACAAACTCCAATTCATTATGCAAACAGAAGCCTAACTAAAATAAACTCTCTCTCCTCCACAATTGTGTGTGCTTACCCCTTGATGGTCAGTGGAGAACAGGATGCGAATAATTAACCCACGAGTTTGAAACAAGTTTTTAGAAAAGTTAAACGTGAGCTTGATGAAGTAAGGAACGGATAGAATCACAATTTCCAGTTCAATTATTGAGTGCAGACATATTCTTGAAAATCTTTCACATTTTCTACCCATAGGTACATTTAATGTAAAAATGTCTTACACCCACACAAACACGCACGCAATATATATATACAGGGTGACTGGTAATTAGATGTATTCCCTGAAAGGGGTTAAAGTAGAGACAACTTGCAATAAATTTGATCATATGATACCCCGTCCGAAAATTAGTAGTTTTCGAGATAATCGAATTTATATTGTTTTTTTTTAAATGACAATTTTCCACATAAAAAGATGAATTGAGATAAAACTGCTCATTGTATGGAACTTATTTCAGCGTTTTCTGATAGCTAACATATAAGTGCTTCGTTGAGAAAAAAGTTTTTCCCAAATAACAATCACATGTAAGTAACGGGTGGGTCTAAACTTACAAGTGATGATAAAAAAAAATTGCACTCTTAGTTTACTTGGCAACGTATTAATTATAAAAATGGTATGACACGAAGCGTACAAATTACTTAAATTACTTCCTTGTGACATCTGCTATCCAACAAGGTACAAATGTTGCTGACATTCACATTTGTGTACAAGAAATAATACTTCATTCATGTGAATGGAATCAATGAACAATACAATTAACGAACATTATATGTCTTGCTCAAAGTGGGCACCTCCGTTACGAATGCAGGCACGCAGGTTTTTACGGACATTTGGTCTCTTAACTCGTGATCTGATGGTGTCCTTGATGTGTTGATCAGCTGATAAGATCCTCTCCTTGAGCTCTTCTTACGAGTTTACCGGTGTTTTGTCATGTGGCTCCAAATGTAAAAGTCGCAAGGCTTCAAATCGATCAGGGTATCGAGCTGGGCAGTCATCATGCTGATAAATCATGTCACGTCTTGTAGCTAAAGGCACATCCTCCAACAACATTGCCATCCCGTTCCTCAAGAAATGTTCATAAGTGATGGCTTTTAAGATTTGGGGCAGGAAAAATGGCTCGATAAAAGAAATGGATTGGCCGAGGCGACTCGATTCCCTGGCCGGCTCGATCCCCCGATTTGAAGCCTTGCGACTTTTACATTTGGAGCCACATGACAAGACACCGGTAAACTCGTAAGAAGAGCTCAGGGAGAGGATATTTACAGCTGGTCAACACATCAAGGACACCATCACATCACGAGTTAAGAGACCAAATGTCCGTAAAAACCTGCGTGCCTGCATTCGTAACGTAGGTGCCTACTTTGAGCAAGACATATAATGTTCTTTAATTGTATTGTTCATTGATTCCATTCACATGAAGATGAATGAAGTATTATTTATTGTACACGAATGTGAATGTCAGCAACATTTGTACCTTGTTGGATAGCAGATGTCACAAGGAAGTAATTTAAGTAATTTGTACGCTTCGTGTCATACCATTTTTGTAATTAATACGTTGCCAAGTAAACTAAGAGTGCAATTTTTTATAATCACTTGTAAGTTTAGACCCACCCGTTACTTACATGTGATTGTTATTTGGGAAAAACTTTTTTCTCAACGAAGCACTTATATGTTAGCTATCAGAAAACGCTGAAATAAGTTCCATACAATGAGCAGTTTTATCTCAATTCATCTTTTTATGTGGAAAATTGTCATTTAAAAAAAAACAATATAAATTCGATTATCTCGAAAACTACTAATTTTCGGACGGGGTATCATATGATCAAATTTATTGCAAGTTGTCTCTACCACAACCCCTTTCAGGGAATACATCTAATTACCAGTCACCCTGTGTGTGTGTATATATATATATATAATTGCAATTCTCATTACTTAGTAATTGGAAGACGACAAAATTTAATTCGATGAACGTTTAAAAAATGTTTTAAACAGCTGATTTATATTCGAAACCATTTTATTGTTCATTCTCTCTATATGCTAGATCTAGAAAATTCTTCAAGACGACAACATTAAATATTACTTGTCAGTACAGCTAGCCCATTATTTTGACAAAACTTCCATAATTATTTCCAATTGTATTTACAAAATATATAAAAAATAAGATGGTAATACAATATGAACAAGAATCATAATAATCAATTAGCACATCCTCTTGATGAATCTTCAGTTGTTTGCTAAAACAGGAGTCATAGTCTTCTTCCCTTGACACAAAAATTGTTAGAGAAAAATCCAATCCAATAGTTACAAATTTGAACAAATTCATACGATAAAAAAAATAATCCTGTCAAGTTATTTTCCTTATATATTGATTTCTTATTGTTAAAATAACAATTTCAAAAAAATATTTCTTGTAAACAACGTGTTAAGTACACACACATTTCTTAAAATTGTACGTTTATTGATAAATTTTATTTATATTTAGTTTTGGAAAGATGGTCTTGTTTCTTCAATAAATACCCGAATTTTGGAAGAAAATCTTAATGTATTTTATACCCTATTTTAGCTCCAATTGTCTGATTTAAATATAAACGACACTCAAATAGTTAGTTATCTAATCAATTCGCCATAGGTCCTCATCGTTGTTATTATGTAAGAAGAACTTAAACGACGTCAAACAATTGAAACTCTTAATAAATTAATGAAATATGAGCAATACTAAAATAAATGGATACTATAAAGACGTAAATTTCCCTACTCCCCGAAGAAGAACCCTTGAAAGATGAAGAATTAAGATTGTGTGCATTTGCTGCAGACGTTTCTTTCATTTGAAGAAGATAAAGCACATTGATTTATAGGTAGAAGCTTCCTTAAGAGAAATAGCACAATTTATTCCAGAAGGAAAAGACATTCAAGGGGCAATCAATATTGGAAAGTTTGCAGTGGTTAGAGGGAAATCCATTTTGAAGTCTACGATAATTTAAAGCAAAAGGAAGAAACCACTTGACTCTAGAACCATGAATTACATTGGGAAAAAATCTTTCCCCGCGCAGAGGAACATTGAGAACAATGAATAATAGAGAATAGAGCACGTATTCACCAATTAAATAACACCTTATCGGTTATCGGTTTTCCTCTCTCCCGATCTCTAGGTTTTAATTATGTCATTATCATGTATGACATATACGTTTCAATGTTTTATTTAGATTTGCTCGGATAATCAGAATTTTGGCAATTTCCAAACAGTTGCCACATTTTTCAGATATTCTTAGTTATTACTTAATGTTTGGATACAATTTGTAAAATTGCAAACTCTCATAGTATTGAATTTCCGCCAGTGTATACCGGAGATGTGATATCTATGAAACCAATGCAATGCTGGATCTAACAGCACCAAAATGGATGTTATGGTAAATTATAAATATTATAAATAATAAATTATACCACTGCAGTGAGAAAAATGACCCTAAAAGTGGGACAAAAGTAAAAAGGAGAGTTGAAATGCCACTAGGAAAGCTCGTATTTGTACATACAATGGCACTTCTTGCTTTCAGCACTCTTACCTATATTGACAACCTCTGCAGGCCTCACAAAGCTCGTGAATGCCTTAAATTTTGGAATAATATATATATATTTTTAGCGATTTGTAATATTTAAAGTATTGTGAATAAAAGCTCGCAGTGTCTCCAAGGAATATATTATTTCCATGATTTATACGGACTACATGGAAAGACATTTTGCTGCATAAATAATTCGTTTGTGTGTGGAAGGAGGGGCTAGTATATCTTTAAGTTACTGATATAGTGCCATTGCTAAACTATAATGCGTGGATGTATGCTGCATCATTCAAATGCACAAAATTATATCTACAGATGCATTTGTCTTATTACGAATATTCATATAATTATTAACGTTAGTATTATTATTAACTATCACTAGAAAATAATTATCTTTAAACAATAATAAACTTATTTCTCCAACAAATTATGATGCTTGATCCTTGTTTGATGCTTCCACTGTGCTACTTTATGCCTGTCCCCTAAATTTTATGGATACATTAGCCTTCAGTTCTCAAATAACGTGTGCCGTTTTTTTCTAATTGTGGGTGTAACCTAGCATTAGCAGAATGAAAGTAATAATAGAATGAATTACCTACTTTTAGATTGTAACGTAAGAGAAATGCTTCAGTGCAATCGACTTGAACTGCACTCGCTGAATGCACAACCCTTTTCCTTTTTTTAATCGATTGGCGGAGAGATTTAAATAGCCCAGTGTTGCAATGTATCAAGTTGTAAGAAAGCTTTACGCTTCTCATTCATCGAGGATTCGCTAATGGAAAAGTGACATCAGGTAGAAGGTTTCAAAGACAGCTAATGAATATTGATCAATTCGTACACTGGACAACATGAAAGGATTGCTAAACAAACCTTTAAAAGTAATCTTCTCTCCACTCTCTGCCATATATAAGGGATCATAGTCTACTTGCGATTTACACAAAGAGCCCCACGACGACTTTCAAATAACAGGGTTTACTAAAAGTAGAAAAAACATGCCATGTAATTGATTTCCGAAGGATACCCTTGTAATTTATTTTAATATACAAGGGAAAGCTTTTAACTTTTTGGAAACAATTTCTCGAATCATAATTTTATCTGAAGATTTCAGAAAATCATCATCATGATGAAACAAGTAAAGCATAATTTCTAAAACTCGTAGAAATAAACGCTACAGGCTTGACTCTAAATATAAACACTAATTAAGAAAAGTGTTCAACTTATACACGCGTACCTTCACTAAAAATTCATGCTTTGGAAATATTACACTGCTTTGTGGAAGAAAGGATGTAATGTGATTCCCTGTCCGTCAAGGGAGAGGAATGGGGCGGGGGCTCCTTTGACATTATAATAGCAGGTGGTGGGGTCAAAAGAACGTGATTTCAGACTAACCAATCAGAGACTGATATTCCCGCCGACTTCCGTGCCAGAGTAGTTAGCACAGAGCGCTACGACGCCAGGGATCCCGGTTTCGAATCCCTGCCTGGACATGAGTGTTCTTTGTGAGTGATCATCATCAGATTTAATCGATTTCATCACTCATCCTCATTGTTGGACAAACTGGCAGAGAAGTGACGCTAAATAATAAATCAAATGAAATAAGATACTGGTATTCCGGAACATGCTTATGTCCTAGAACAGTTTTCAACCAGTAGGTCACGATGTCTAAAAGCGAGGCCTCGAATCGAAAGAGATGAATCAGATAGTTACATTGCTTTTAATGTTTTTCTTAATATTGTTGTGAACGTGGGGGCAGAGCAGGTTTCAATTGCTGTTTTAAGTACGCTTTATGATCAGATAGGCTAATCGGGACTGGACCTAGAGTTCAAAGTGGGATACGAAACAATACGCAATGTACCTCCACCGGGTATCTAACCAGGAACGCCTTAATTACTATACAAAGAGAAGGTTAACAGATATCACTAAAAATATATGTGAGTGCACATTAAACCTCTGCTTGATGTTGCCAGAGAAACGTTGAATCTTATGAAGTCTTGACTTCAGCGTTTCTTTTCATCTTCAGGGATTCCATCTGGAAGCTGCATAAATCTTTACTACTGTATACAGATGAGGGAGGCAAAACACACCGTTACATTTGATACGAGAACTGATCTGTTTTCTTCTCCGAAAGTAAATTTCTCCTGGAGGAAAGACAAATTGGAATCAATTAATCATGTTAAATATTTTGTTGGGACCACCTTCTAAATATAGATTATGTCAACCTGTATCTCCAAGGAAAATCCTATGCTCCTCTTAAGCATCATTAATGACTCAGTGGCATTTATGCGAAAACTGGAATTTTAAGAGACTTTCGTCTACAAATTGAGAGCTTGAGGACATTTTAGACAAGATAGGGACTAGGAGTCTGACAAATTGTGTGACGCAACGGTGCATTTCACTGGCAGTAATTTTTTTTTTTATTTCTTGGTACTAGGAGAAATTGCTCCTTATTGCGAACATAGACATGAGTTATCATCGTCATAATTTTGTGACGCTACTATCTTTGACTTGATGAGGATGGGGATTTTCTTTGAATGAGTGAAGAAGCATTATCCTCAACAAAATGGGACTTGAGAATTATTTCCAACACCAGCATTTCACATGCACATGCGTTAGTAATTCTTGCTATGTCTCAACGAAGTATACATTCTGTGGTACGTACATTATATTTTTTCCATTCAATTGAAACTTCTAGAGGTAAATAAGCTGATTCTTCTGCACTTGCCATGCATTAGGTGTTACTCTGTCGAATTTTAATCGAGTCCGTGGATGTATAATGAGCTACAATGATCCAATCGATAAGGCATCTAATTGCCACGTAAGGATTCCCCGGATGGGAAGTGACGTCCGTGCTCTAATCAATGGGTAACTAGTAGTGAGTGGGTTACAAAGAATATCACATCACCTATGACCATCCACTATTGTCGAGATAGAAAACGTGTAAAGTCCTGCTTCAACGTTCAACGCACCTTTTTATGAATTGCAAGAAAAATGAAGAAATTGTAAATTTGTTCACTTAGTCCAAAACTTGCTGCAAGGTAATAATGATTTATGAGATGTTTCTGTAAGTTTCTCAGTAGCTGCAAAAATTTATGGAAAGAAACTTCTGCATCATCATTACAACGTACACTTCGCAACATCTTATTTGACGCCCTGAAAAATTTCAAAGTCCGGAATTCGTAAATTTGGCAGCATAGCGCTTCAGAGCCAACTAAGAGTAGCCAACTTTGCAACATTTCTTCTTCATGAATGAAAACGCTCGTGATTTTTTTTTTCATTCTTTCACATTCCATAAAGTAAAGATGCCCTAAAGCAGTAATAAAATTTATGAGTAGACAAAAAAATGTTAAGTAGAAATACGAATGTTGAAAATATTTCAAGATTCTTCGTTCTGAATTTGAAAATAGGAAAATATATGTGGATTGTGAAACACTGAACAGGTTCTCTCTCATCCACCTGGAAAGAATTGCGGTCACATTTGAATGCAAGAAGGCAAATTTATGATGATTTTATGCGAAATGTTTAGTAAAGATATCTTGCACAACACCAAACGATTCTGCAAAGTGTGTCTTTTCCTTGGTTCTTGGCGAAAAATGGTTCGAAACTCCGCCACAATGTTGCTTCAACTGAGATTAACGTGTTTTACTGAACTTTCTGTTACCACTCTCCTGGAGTAGTTGGTTAGATAACACCACTTTCGTTTTTTTTACTGTTTTCGTCAAGAAGGAAACATCGTAGGTTCAAATCCCACGCTGTCCTTATTATTTTTTCCTTTCTATTTACCGAGTATGAAGTGTTCTAATAACGTAATATAATATTATATGATATTACTGTAAATATTTATGCGATGCATGCTCAGTGGCGGCGATTAGGTTTCAAAACTGATGGGGCAAGGTGGGGGAGGGGGAGGGCAAGGACAGTTTCTTTCCCTTGGTAGATAATGTTTAGCATAGTGCTGGGTCATCTGCCCCTCCACACTCCATAATCGTCGCCTCTGTGCATGCCTCAAGTAATGCTTCTACTAATGTTTTTAATCTTTCAGTGATTGGCAGGATTTTAAGAAATACTATTCCTTTCATTCAGCTGTTATAAGTTAACACATATTAAGAACTTACATGTCAACTTTCTGCATCCGGAAATGCTGGACATAAATCGCATAAATATCAACGGAAATATCCAAGAAACGTAGATAAGCATTCTCGTCCAAAGCCGTTTACTTCCTGAAAAAGATTTCGCAAAGAAGTAGGTTTGAACCCATGACCTTCCATTCCATAAGCAAACGATCCCCCTACACCACATGGCTCACGTTATTTTATGCACTCGGTTCGGATTCCACTTTAAACTGTAGGTCAAGTCCCGATTAGCCTTACTATGCATAAAGTTGACTTAAAACACCAAATCAACCAATTCATCTCCTTTCAGAGGGGGCCTTCTATGATACTGTAGTCGGCCAGCATCCGAAAATACAGTTCTGCTTCGCGTATACCAGAGTGTAATTGCATTTAATACTGAGACTAATTTTACTTTAAAACTACAGATTAAAGCGATAATAGGGTCCAGAAAAAGAACCTCAAAGTAGATCTTCTCACAAAGTATTTTAATCCATTGCCAAACATTTCAGTTAAGAATAATATTATGATTTTCCATTGACCGTATTTTCGATTCATGGTGAATTTGCTAAAAGGACCATGTCAAGACATCTAAATATGTAAGTTTTACTAGTAAATGCAACCTCTCTGGTATGAGTTGCTGTTTTAAGTCCACTTTATGCACAGTAAGGCTAATCGGGACTAGACCTACAGTTTAAAGTGGGATCCGAACCACTTGTGCCTCCACCGGGTATCGAACCCGGGACCCCTTGATTACAAGGCGACGACGCTACCACTGCGCCATGGGGGAGGCCGCTACTAGTAAATGCATTTAAAATGCACGAAACAACAGGGGAGGAGAAAAATAAACCTCAAAAATAAGTAAAAATGCAACAAAAACTGTTAAAATACTGACAAATAAACTAAAAGCCAAAAAAGGCCGAAAAATGCAAAAAAGAAATGTAAAATAGAAAGTGTTTTCCGGCTCTAACTGAAGGGAAACTGACATGATATCAGGTTTAGCATTGTTTTTAAGGGTCAGAACTTAACATCAACTTAACATAACCCCACAGCTCTACAGCACCTTGGCGGACCTTGGCTGACCTACCGACTGCTGGTCTCCCTCCCACACTGTTCCGCCGTCACCTGTTATAGCGTGGAGGTCTTAGACCAGTATTGGGGTGACGGGTGATTAGCCCGACGAACCCCCAGCCGTTGTTGTTGGTCTTCTTGACCGGGTTCGCTCACTCACTCGGAGCTTCCCAATTTCCTCACGATGGTGGGTTGCCACCGGCCCTATACGTAGGCCGAATAGCCGGATTCGAACCTACGCCGTCCCGCAGCGAACGATCTCAAGACGAGTGAACGCCTTAACACGCTCGACTACGGAGGAGGACTTTTTAGTATATCGAAATCAAATAATCAATATTTTAGGTGTCAGTGAAGAACAAAAATACATAACTTAAATAACATTACATTTTGCATCCTGAATACATATATGTGATTTGTGAATTAATCATGATGTGTGTGTTAACACAACATATGAACAATAACTAAAAAGAAAAGTTTTAACTTTAAATCCTGGAAATCTCCAACTTCTAAGGAGAAATATGCGCGGTGTGCATCGGATTCATTTTTTAAATATTCTAATATCAACGGTATCTGTTAATAATCCGTTGCGCAACAGCCCATGAGGGCCTAGGCGTACCTACCGACTTCCGGTCTCCCCCCCACGCTTTCCTTCCTCACCTCTAAGCGTGGAGATCTTCAAGCAGTATTGGAATAGTCGGGGGGTCGGCCCGACGTATCCCCGCCCGTTATAGTAGGTCTCCGTGACCGGATTACGCTCACTCACTCGGAGCTCCCCAGTTTCCTCACGATGGTGGGTTGCCACCGGCCCTATACGTAGGCCGAATAAATTCCGACAAAAAAAGTGAGGAGAGGGTGGATTTGAACCCGCGACCTTTCACGCTTGATGAAAGTTGAGGATGGCAGCGCCTAACCAACTGCTCTACGTTAACTTAATGACGTTATAATCTTAAAAACGTGTTGACGTTTATGAAGACTCCCACCTTCCTGTGTTTCAAGCACATTTTCTCGACAAGTCATGTAAAATATATGTTTTTGAGAACTGTTCGTTATTATGCAAGGTATTGTAAATAAAATGTCGCATAAACTCCTCACAAATTTGCTTCTTTCTGCACAAACATGATGGCAATTTCCTCCAGGTGGAGAAAAACTCTATTCAGTGTTTCAAACCCCCCAAATTTCAAGTCGAGCAAGCAAAATCGTAAATATCATACAAGGTTCTTTTTCCAAATTATTATTTCTGTTTGATTGTGTATTATAATAGCGGTTTATAGTTTCTAAGTTCATGGAAAGTGTTAAATTGAAAACCTATCACCGCAGCGTTTTTCGTCTAGTGGAAGGACCTACTCAAAGTTGGCTACTCTCACCTCGAGCCGAAGTGCAATGTTGCTAAGTTTACGATTTCGGGACTTAGAATTCTTTCGGGGCGGTCAAATAAGATGTTGCGAAGTGTACGTACAACAGCAAGCATGAAAAAATTGCTAATTTTTCTTTCTACAACAATTCGCGGAACAAAAATCAGAAACAAAATTGTCAAAGTTTGTTTTAAGTCCGCTTTGTGCATAGATAGGCTAATCGGGACTGAACCTACAGTTCAAAATAGGATCCGGCCGACTTCCGTGGATGAATGGTGAGCACAACATGCTACCACGTCAGGGGTCGGGGGTTCGAATCACGGCCTGGGAATGGGTTCTTTGCGAGTGTCACTTCATCAATTTCATCATATCATCCTCATCCTCATCTTTGCGATTAGCCAATAGTGGCACAAAAGGAATGTAAAATAAGGCAAATCAATCAGTCATCAATGTAGTCTCGTCATCAAGGACACCCCAGAAACAAACTTGACGTTCTTGTGCTGGAATGATTACCAGGCGCTACTACGTCACGGATCCTGGTTCGAATCCTAAGTAAGACATGGATGAGTGTTTCTTCGATAAATATAAAAAAATGTTCGTCCTCATCGTCGTGGTTAACCCAAAGCAAACAATAAACAACACAAATTAATCAACTAGAAATAAATAAAGTACAAGCGTATTTACTTTCTGTTTTGATACCTGCATTTGTGCCGATGTAAGATCCCTTACAGTGCTATGATAATTCAAGCTACATCACGTTATCTAACGTGGTAAATAATGCAATTTCAAGGCCACTCACTGCTTATGCTGTAGGGTACGCTTCCTACTTGTTAAAGTTTTTCTAAAGGCAGCCTCGGAATTTGATCTTTGCCTGTGTAACAGGGCTTTCGATAAACAAAGATCTTACGGCTTATCTTAAGGGAAGTGATTTACACACTTGCCTCCTTGTCGCCAAAGAGCTAACAAGGTTCTTAAACTGAAGAAACACTCGCATTAAAAGCACCTCAGTCTCACTTATACATATATTTTTGTGTTCTTATTAGTTAACCGCCATTTTCTGCAGCTTTTTGGCCAATAGCAAAGATGAGGATGACTGGATAAAATGCATTCGTGTTTATGATATGCATTCATTCAGTGCTACCCTGTGACTAATTGTTACGTGTATATGTCCTTAAATGTATCCATCAAACATAACTGCTCATATTCCCAAACAGTGTGCTCATATTACCCCTATCAGTGGGGGTAATATGGGTCTTGCAGACTGTTGTTTCTGATTTTTTTGTTCCTTAACTGAAAGAGATTTTCATTTTCACTCATGTGTACTATCAGATGGAGTGCAATGACTGGTTTCATTTTGCATTATGAAACTTATTTTTATTTCAATAAATCTCTTTATCATTAGCAATTTTGTCTTAAGGTGGTCATATTCCTCCACTTCCAATAGATAAAATAGAGAGATGAAAAAAACAGTAGAGAATGAGAGAAAGGTAAAACATTAATGAAGCTGCAGAGAGTGAGATAGAGAAATAGGGAAGCCAGAGAGAAAAATAAATAGAGAGAAAGAATGAGAGAAATGAAAAAGTGAGAGAGGGAAAGAAGGAAAGAAAGAAATAGAAAATTGAGAGGTACAAAAAGTAATATAGAAGAAAAGTCAAAGAAGAGAGAGAGAAGGAAGAGAAATAGCAGAATATCGATAGAGAGAAAGAATAAAAAAGAAAGACAGAAAATTGGAGGGAAAAGGTAGAAATAAAAATGGTCGAGAATAGAGGACGTTAACACAAACAAATAGATACTAGAACTGAGAAAAGATAGAAATCTAGATAAAAGATAGAAGGAAAGAAAGAGACAAGAGGGCTACAAATAAAAGGGAGGGAGTATTCTGAAATATGAAAAAAAAACAAGGGGGCGCACATGAGGTCTTATGATGAACACAATAACAAAACAAGTTAAAAAGCACTATATATATATATGTATGTACATACACACACACACATACATACATAACATTTTTGAGTGTGTGTCTGCTCACGAAACAATTACCTCCAGTTTCTGTAAATTAACAGGCAGACTATTAAATTTTAACAGTAAAACATTGAAAATTTTACTATAAAATTCAACAGTGCATGCCAAAAAATTGCATATCATATATTTTGCTGTTATTAACTCCTATTCTATATAATAAGTAATTAATAAAGAGTCAATGATGAAGACAATTTGCATTATAATACAATTTTCCAATTGATCAGTCAGTGATCATGCAATTTCAAGGACAGCAACGAACTTCTCTAAAGGGTTACAATTTTGAACAAACCCGGCAAAATTTGCAAGCAGAGAACAAAAGTTGCGAATTTTGTCAACCGAGTGAAATTTTCTTCTGATGCAAGAAACGTTTCTTTTTACGCTACTTTCGTGTCCTTGTTTCGGAACGAACATATACGTCCGTTCATCTCGTCTCATGCTAGAAGACGCGGAAATATATTTTGAAATTAGGCACTCGACTGTGAAAAACCATGTCTCGCTCGTCGCAAAATTAGATTTTCGGTTGAACACGTTGGAAAATGGAGACGTCGCGCATAGCTATGCTTGTTCTGCAAAACAAACATTTTTGTTTTTATTTTCGACCTAGGTTCTCATGTTGTTTAACAAGTAATGCAGTTTCTCATGTTTCGCGTGTGGATAAAGAAAAGTATCTCTGTCGAATTTTTGCACTATTTATTTTGGACAGAATTAAGAAAGTAAGTTGCATAAGAGAGTCGGAAGTTTTCAATAATCATTATTTTAATATATTTCTATCAGATTCCAATATTTAAATGTTGCAGTTTGTGATTAAATTAAAATTCATAATCTTTATGGGGTGTGAAAAGTGTCATTCATTATTATATCAACAGGAATATGAGTATAGAAAATTATAAGTATGATTTGTTTCGGATTAAGATATATAACAAAATACTCACCTGTTCTCCTTGGCAGTGCACTTCTCTAAACGTTGCGGTTTATGTTTACATAAAAGAAAAATCCTTTATTTTGGGTTACAAAACAACAAATTTTAAAAAATCTCATACGTTGGTCATAACCCTCTACGTATCAAATATTTATCTTCATAACATCTTTAATTAGAAATGGCACAGGATGTTGTTAATAGTCTATTCTCGGACTAGATGAAATCTCTAAATTAGTCCATACTTCCAATTAGAATAATGTCGCGATGTGGATGTCTCTCTCTGATCATCTTTTAAATTAATTGGTTTTCATCCTTTCTCTATGTACATACATGAGGTGCACAAGTGTAAATTTTGTTGTCTATGCGTAGCATTGCAAGCTTCAAGTTTTTGAATTTTTCGCTATTCATAGAATTCCCTAACGATTATGCTGCGTGAAGAACTGATATTATAACGGTCAAATATTGAGTGACAAGTAATTAATCTAATTGCCCGTTAGTAGGAATTAATTGCAATTGGTATTATTAATATCCGTCGCGAATACAGGTGTCTAGCGAACTGTCTTAGCCAGCACTAGCTTGCTCAACCACCGTTTTTCGCCCGAATTCGGATTTACATGCATTCTTATGGGAATAACAAGAAAAATGCAACTTCTAAACCAATGGACCGAATTGGATGAGATTTTAACCAGCGGAAGACCACATCATGAAAGTACTGATTCCAAGATTTGAGCCTAATCAGAACAGAACTACGGGAGTTATGAATTATTAAAGATTCAACGCTGAATTGAAAGGGAGAAGCTACCCTACTGAGATGTCCTTGCTTTTCGTGACTGACTACAATGGAGAAAGAGTTAGCCTAATCTCTGCGCGAGGGGCTGCTACCAAAGGTTAAGGACCGGAGTGAGCATTGACCAGGATAGGAGGACAACGGTCAAAGCACCAGAAACAATAAACAAGCACCTGATCATAGAGGGTAGCGCGTCACTACGTTCAAATCTGGAATAAAAGGGATGATTTGAAACAGTTTTACACAGTTTTGCCTACAATCGCCACCGGAGTGTGAGCTACGCGCGACCGAGCTGCGAGTTGCAAGCAGACTCGAGGTCTGGATTTGTTTTTCCTCGAGTGAGTGTTTCAGAGCCATGGAGTAGAGCAGAATAGAACCAGGGGGTCGTTCTCCCCTTGCCGTCAACGCATCCGTGCACATACGTGTGGTTATGTGAGAATAACGCCAGACACGTCCACCCGTGTCAATCGTCCGAAACAACGTCCTAAGTAGTGAAAGTTAATAACATTTGATATCCATGTGAAACCGCGAATGGCTCATCGCGTATGTTCGTCTCATCGCTCAAGTCACGTATCTGTACTTACGAGTGACCGCGAAGAACTGACCTATTATTGCACAAGTTGTCGTATGGAGTCGACACTGAACGAGTGAAGCCAGGATCCGATGAGGCCAGATGGAGCTGCCGACTGATCCACTTTCGCCAACCAGGATAACCGCGAGGTGCAACGATGGAGTGTGGGGATGTCTTCCAGAACTATAGGACCACTTTCACCCAACCCAGGTCAGAGGGAATGCAGCGAAGGTAAGATCCAACCATGTGCGTGTGTGAGAAAGATGACGACTATCTACCGCGAATCTGCGTAAATCAAATCATTGCTTAACTTAAATCAGCGCTATGGCATCCCTAGACATCTGTTTTCCGGCGGAGTAATCAAATGTTAAAGATGAGAGTTTATGTTAACAGCAAACAATAGTTTATTGAATATATTTATACCTTCAGAAAAGATAGAAGGGGTTCGCACAAGGAACAATTATTCAATTTATACTTAAAATCCTAAACGATAAATTGTAAAAGGCAATGTAGCCAAGACATAGCAAGAGTATGATCAAAGTAGTAATTAATCTAACCTTTGTAATTGTCATATTGTCGCCATATGCCATGGAATGAGAGTATGAATGTGAGATCGAGTGAAAGAGGGCAAGATGTACTGTGTTTTTATCTGTGCTTTAATATATATGTATATTCAGAAACACCGTAGTATTATGTAACGTCATTTCAGGTATTTAAAATCAAATCCTCCTAGGTTTATTCTCGGTAACTCCGACTGTTAGGCACTTATCCTGACCGTATTATATTTCATGTAATGTTTAATTCGCCCAGCAGGTGAGGCGAGAGATTCTTCGTTGTTGCGTTGCTAAGCTCAGCTCAGTTGAGTTAGTTGAGTTAATTAGTTTATTTATTAAATTAGGAGGCCGTGACATAATATGGCGCCCGAACAGGGACGAGTAGGCAAAAAAGTAGGCAAAATATATTTGTAGCCATATAAAAGGTTGCCCGAACATTCGACGAGTAGGCAAAAAAGTAGGCAAGTAAAAAGGTTGCCCGAACAAGCGACGAGTAGGCAAATAAGAAAGTAGGCAAGTAAAAAAGTACGCCGAATAATCGACGAGTAGGTGAATAGACATTTAGGGGTGTAAAGAGTAGGCCCAAATAATCGACGAATAGGCAAATAGAAGAGTAGGCAAATAGGAAGCAAATAGGAATTAGGCTCGTAGAACGATGTTACAGACAGGCTAGTAAGGAACCTGGAGGTCACGAGTATTCTAATTAGTTGCTTATCTACTCAATGTGAATTTTTATTAAGTTTGATTGTAATGGTTAACAATCAGTTATGTCTATTACCCAAAGGGATTTAATACTTGTTGTTAAAGAGAGTTTTCAGCCTACGAATGTCTACGACAGGGTACCAGAATTTAACGCTAAGGGGGAACTAAGATTTTTTTGTTGAAAATTAAATAATTGCAACCTGTAACTGAAAATCCTGATAAGAATCTATCAAGACGTTTTCATTTAAAGTAAGAATGTGTAATTTGTACGGTGATTTTAATTAACTGAATATACAATCGATGTGTAGCTAGAACCATTTTGTGTGTTTTTTATGGTGTAATAGTGAAATACTTTGTCGCGGCTATAGCATTTTTCCATAGCAGAATTATTAGAGGATTTTATTATTTTATTAACAATGGGCGTTATTAACTTCGGACGATAAAGGACAAAAGGACACGCGTTATGACACGGAAGCAGGTGAGGGGTGCGATCCCCGGGATCTGAAACCAGAAACCAGGAAAAGAATTTTGATATCTTTTTCCTTCGGCGATAGCCAGCCACGAGAAGAAGAAGAAGAAGAAGATTGGCATGCGAAGAACTACTCGTCTCCGCCAGAGATTAACGAACAATACCATGGACCGCCCAGGGGCTGAGAATTCTACAGAGGCAGGCGCTTCGTCAGCCGGAAACGTTGATAAGGATCTAGGGAAAGATCAGTCGGCAACAGGGTTGCCAGTTCCAGAGAAGATGGACGTGCAGGCCATGTTCTCTCAGCTAATCAGCTATATCCAAGCCAGAGATGAAGAAAGAGATCAGAAGAGGAAGAGAGAAGAAGAAGAAAGGCGGAAGATAGAGGCTGCCGAAAGGAGAGAGCAGGAAGAAAGGAAGGAAGAACGCCGAAAACAGAAGGAAGAAATGGAAGAAAGAAGAAGAAAAGAGTGGGAAGAAAGATGGGACCGCGGTTTCCAAGTACTGCTATCCGAAAATGACCGAATGAAGGAGAAAGTACTTCAGTCGGAGAAGGAATGCGAAAGGAGACATGAAGAGACAAACATTAATGTAGTCACAATGGAGAAAGATCTGCGTGTAGAGTTACGTCAGGTTCAAGAAACTATTGGAACGCTGGACGCAAGAACGACCGAGAATCAGACGGGCATAACCAGCCGATTAGAACGACTGGAAGCGGAGACACGTGAATTGAAGGATTTCCAAATCACGCAACGGAGAAGAAACGAGGACGAAGAGATTCGCCGATTGGAGACAACGTCCAGTGATGCGAACCCAACTCCTTTGCTCGTCGCAGCAGACGTGACCAACCAGCTGACCTGTCAATCAGCACCAACTTCCTTGGATCGCCAAGCAGCGCGTGATGTCATCGGCCGGAGCGGGAGCTCGCCGAGCTTGAACGCTTTCGCCCAGCAGGAGACACGCAGTGTGTCCAACCCGGAGTCGAATACTCGCGGAATCTTCTCAAAAGTCGGCATGGATAATTTTCAAACGTACAGCCCCGATCACGACGAGATTTTACCGTCAATCTTCATAGGGGACTTCAAGAGAGATTGTTTGTTGTACAATGTCGATAGCCCAGACTGCTTGAGGCTAATGCGAAAATTACTCAAAGGGAGTGCGAGGATCTGGCTCGAGCAGCGGAATCCACCATTCGATATATTTGAAGAGTTTGAACAGGCATATGAAGTTCTTTCCAACCCTGAGAAACGGAAGCTCTATGACCGAGGACCACAGTTTTTGAGCAACGAGTGGAAAAGCACATTGCAGGACTACGGAGTGAAAGTAATGCTAACCGCCCCTTATCCCCAGCGAGACCAGTACAGCAATCACCGTCCACAACAACAACACTTCAGAGATGATAGAGATGGAGAAAACACGAGATGGCAACACTGCAGGGGTCAAAACAACCCGAGTCAAGTTGAGAGGAATCGTGCTGTGAATGCGGTTAGAACAGTCGTATCCCCACAGACTGGTGCTAATTTACTTGATTGGAATAGACCGTCTACTAGCCGTAACTTGGACTCACTCTCCCCGGATTACCAACCCGGACGAAGTAGACTGAGGCAAGAACAGCGATGTCTGGAGCAGACAACCGATATTCAAGGCCCGACGGGAGACTAGAAGACTCCTTTGTCAGTCTGGCTCATGTCAAAGGAGACACTGAAGAAAATATCGCACTAGAGCCACCCCGATTGTAAAGTAAACAATAGGAAAATTAGAGATTATTTTTTTTATATTAAAAGGCAAAAAATGTAGACATTTCTTATAATTAATGCAAGAAGTATGCAAACATATGTGTGAGAGGGAACAAATTGCAAATCAAATATTTACTTATGTCTTATTTAGCTTATTATTCAGTATTCACATTAATATGTATAAAACTACAGGGTGTATCCAAAGTTAGTATGTATGTAGTAATACGTTGGGATTTCGATGTCAAAATGTACTTTATATTGTATTCTTGTATACTTTATCATATTTGTTTATATTCTCATAATTATAGTACAATTGCAGAAAGTATAACTTCATTCTAATGTTGAGTTAAAAGTTATACAGTCCAGGGTTCGAGTCCCTATTCAGACGCCTAAGTGTGCGGTCACTAACAAATATCATTAATATGTGGTATGAATTTTTTCCTGTCACTCGCAAGTTCGCTCTGAAAAAAATTCATAATTAAAAGGAGGGGAATGTTATAACGGTCAAATATTGAGTGACAAGTAATTAATCTAATTGCCCGTTAGTAGGAATTAATTGCAATTGGTATTATTAATATCCGTCGCGAATACAGGTGTCTAGCGAACTGTCTTAGCCAGCACTAGCTTGCTCAACCACCGTTTTTCGCCCGAATTCGGATTTACATGCATTCTTATGGGAATAACAAGAAAAATGCAACTTCTAAACCAATGGACCGAATTGGATGAGATTTTAACCAGCGGAAGACCACATCATGAAAGTACTGATTCCAAGATTTGAGCCTAATCAGAACAGAACTACGGGAGTTATGAATTATTAAAGATTCAACGCTGAATTGAAAGGGAGAAGCTACCCTACTGAGATGTCCTTGCTTTTCGTGACTGACTACAATGGAGAAAGAGTTAGCCTAATCTCTGCGCGAGGGGCTGCTACCAAAGGTTAAGGACCGGAGTGAGCATTGACCAGGATAGGAGGACAACGGTCAAAGCACCAGAAACAATAAACAAGCACCTGATCATAGAGGGTAGCGCGTCACTACGTTCAAATCTGGAATAAAAGGGATGATTTGAAACAGTTTTACACAGTTTTGCCTACAATCGCCACCGGAGTGTGAGCTACGCGCGACCGAGCTGCGAGTTGCAAGCAGACTCGAGGTCTGGATTTGTTTTTCCTCGAGTGAGTGTTTCAGAGCCATGGAGTAGAGCAGAATAGAACCAGGGGGTCGTTCTCCCCTTGCCGTCAACGCATCCGTGCACATACGTGTGGTTATGTGAGAATAACGCCAGACACGTCCACCCGTGTCAATCGTCCGAAACAACGTCCTAAGTAGTGAAAGTTAATAACATTTGATATCCATGTGAAACCGCGAATGACTCATCGCGTATGTTCGTCTCATCGCCCAAGTCACGTATCTGTACTTACGAGTGACCGCGAAGAACTGACCTATTATTGCACAAGTTGTCGTATGGAGTCGACACTGAACGAGTGAAGCCAGGATCCGATGAGGCCAGATGGAGCTGCCGACTGATCCACTTTCGCCAACCAGGATAACCGCGAGGTGCAACGATGGAGTGTGGGGATGTCTTCCAGAACTATAGGACCACTTTCACCCAACCCAGGTCAGAGGGAATGCAGCGAAGGTAAGATCCAACCATGTGCGTGTGTGAGAAAGATGACGACTATCTACCGCGAATCTGCGTAAATCAAATCATTGCTTAACTTAAATCAGCGCTATGGCATCCCTAGACATCTGTTTTCCGGCGGAGTAATCAAATGTTAAAGATGAGAGTTTATGTTAACAGCAAACAATAGTTTATTGAATATATTTATACCTTCAGAAAAGATAGAAGGGGTTCGCACAAGGAACAATTATTCAATTTATACTTAAAATCCTAAACGATAAATTGTAAAAGGCAATGTAGCCAAGACATAGCAAGAGTATGATCAAAGTAGTAATTAATCTAACCTTTGTAATTGTCATATTGTCGCCATATGCCATGGAATGAGAGTATGAATGTGAGATCGAGTGAAAGAGGGCAAGATGTACTGTGTTTTTATCTGTGCTTTAATATATATGTATATTCAGAAACACCGTAGTATTATGTAACGTCATTTCAGGTATTTAAAATCAAATCCTCCTAGGTTTATTCTCGGTAACTCCGACTGTTAGGCACTTATCCTGACCGTATTATATTTCATGTAATGTTTAATTCGCCCAGCAGGTGAGGCGAGAGATTCTTCGTTGTTGCGTTGCTAAGCTCAGCTCAGTTGAGTTAGTTGAGTTAATTAGTTTATTTATTAAATTAGGAGCCCGTGACAATATAACGGATGATAGAAGAAATAAAATTGAGTCGTTGTTTGATTTTTTTTAAATACTAGTACTTTATTTTTCTATCTATTTTAATTTATCATCCAACCTCACCGTCATGATTACTCTAAGAATATACGTATAATATCGATGTAAAAGCAGATAAATGAAGAACAGACACCTTTTGCAATTAACATCCCAATAAATGTATCTGGATATTTAGATTTTCTTTCCAATTGTTATGTAGTAAGAATTTTGGCAGTTTGTTGACAGCACAATGAATATTCCATACTTGTCCATGTATTTCTTTCATTTATCTTTTATTATCTGATTAATACACATAGCAAAGTCATTTAAAAAATCTATAAAATCCACATGAGGGTTAGAAGGGCCTATAGGTAACGTCTTCGCCTTCTAATCAAGGGGTCCGGATTTGATACCTGGTGGAAGCACATTTCGCAGTGGTTCGGATCCCATTTTAAGTTGTAGGTCCAGTCCCGATTAGCCTATCTGTGCATAAAGTGGACTTAAAATATCAATTCAATTTAAAATTCAAGGGTTAGAATCGTCATACCACGCAAAACAGTAACATTGAGCTGAATCCATCTTTTCGACAAGCCTGCCAATTTTCGCAATGTGGTGGTTAGCGTAATGCTCGTAAACTCTCGAAAGTTTGTGCTAATTATATCCACTTACATGCTATCGATCATCCATTTGAGAACAATGTAGATGTGCCCAATGGTTGTCTTCAACTTGTGGAATTTACAGTGAGAGATAAATGCTATTTTGAACGTGTATAAACAAATCAAAAGAATTATGAAATGTTCGAAATTGAGAGCAACTTTTAAAAATGTTTTACCATACATATGAATCGCTCACTGCAGAAAGGCAACATGTCCACATTTAGCAATTTTTCAGGAGAGGCAAAAAACTGCATAAAACTATCTTTATGATATTTCCATCATGACATGTATTTTTCCGTTCTTAATAGAAGTATACGTGATGAAAATATGAATGCAAAATTTGTGTATGACGTAAGGGGATAGAGGGGGAGTTTGTTTTGTGTTTTGGACATATTCCCTTTCTGCAGTAAATTGAGTGTTCAAACGAATTTTGGATTGAATTGATTAAAGAAAAACACAATTAAATTTATAAACTTACTTTATTGTAAGAAAAATTATTTCTTAAACATTCCTCAATAATATTTGACGTTGTGGAACTACAAATTACTAAGTCATCTTAGTCTGCAGTATGTGTTTTCGTTTTGATAGGCTATGATGTTATTGAACTCCAAAACAGCATCTTGTCTTGAGGTATGTAGACCAACGTTTTTGTGATGTCATCCATTTTGTTGTTGTTTATGGGCAGTACAGAGTTATAGGCTTGTCTGGAAGGCAGTTCAAATTGTTCAGCAGACTTCCTCAGCCGAAAAATGTCCACTTTGAAGCCACCAATATTCGTGTTACACTTAACACTATGCGGTGTTTGAGATGAGAAGGTCATCTCATGGTATTTTGAAATACTGAAAGTCATTTTCAGGTGTTTACCATAAGAGTCATCGCTCAGACAGGATTTTTGTAAAATTCCGGCCACCAGGAACTGTAGTCATTTGACCCTGCTGTTTTACCCGGTAAGATTTGCCCTTTCTAATTGACGTGCTATTTCCCTGAAACTTTTGCTTTTTTAATTACATTCCTTCTGTACATTTCTAAGTTCAAGACTCCTTTCCTTTTCTTAACTACTTTTCCTTCGTCAGCAGAGGTGCTCATTTTCTGAAATCACAATATGATTCACAATCAAAGAAGAGAAAATACTGCAATCAACGTCCACACCGAGGGTTTGAGCTGTATTGTCAAAGAACAGAGCGTAGACAAGACAAGATGGCGCCGAGGCCTGATGCATGAGCATTTAGTGCTCCGAAATTTCTACTGTTTTCCGGTTGCTTGGGTGCTGTTGTGCATGTTTTACTTGGGATGTGGACTCGAAGTACTGCAAGATAAGAAATGCTGGACAACTGCAAGTGTGTGGAGGACTGGTCGCTTAGTTACAGGCGATTTTCTTTCTCGGCCATGAGCTCGGATCGAAGTCTCGTGTGGACAGCTTCTGGAAGCCGCAAGAACAACGCTTCCCGTTCCCGCCAGCCGCGTGGCTCGACCCAGCACTGCCTCTTGGTTGCGGCGTTCTCCCTCCTGCTGGCAGGCGACATTCATGTGAACCCTGGTCCCCAGGCGGTTTCCCGTGAACAATGTGGTTTCCGTATATACTACCAAAATGTGCAAAGTCTAACCAAAAAGTTATCGACTTTGGAAATGTTCTGTAGTGAATTTCACGAATACGACGTGATTGGTTTCAGTGAAGTGTGGTTTAATGAAACGATCGGCGATAGTGAAATACCCCTGAACGATAGAGGTTCACGTGGAGGCGGAGTAATGTTACTGCTAAACAACAAGTGGCCCTGCATCAGACGTCTGGATCTGGAAACGTCATGCGAATTAATATGGACTCAGGTAAATATAGGCTCACAAAAACTTTTAATCGACTGTTTTTATAGACCCCCAAAATCTGGAACTGCAACCTTGTCAGCATTATTAGATTCTGTGCTGAATGCTATGAAAGAAACTGACATCATTCTTATGGGTGATTTTAACCTTCACATAAAATGGTCATCGTCGAACTCTGGCCTATGCACAGGCAATGATGACAGGTGGTTTTTTGATCATTATATCAAAGCGATTGGACTTCATCAGTTTGTAGACTTCCCCACAAGACGCACAGAAACTCTCGACCTGTTGTTGTCTTCGTACACAAAGGTCAAGGCCACTCCCGGTGAGCAATTCACCGCCTCGGACCACACCCCCATCCATGCCGAAATCCGAGTTCCTGGAAAAGCCCCCA
This sequence comes from Lepisma saccharinum, assembly GCF_977018435.1. Lineage (NCBI taxonomy): Eukaryota > Metazoa > Arthropoda > Insecta > Zygentoma > Lepismatidae > Lepisma > Lepisma saccharinum. Next base: position 187,050,759 of record NC_139230.1, on the reverse strand, counting down.
GGCCCTCCCCCTCCTCCAGACCTGTCTACAACTGGAAAAGAGTCAACTGGGAGCAGCTTTCTGTCACCAGCCTTGTACCGTGAACAATGATGGACCCCCTCCCAGCGGAAGAAGCAGTGGATTTCCTTGTGGACTGTGTGCAAGCCATAATTAAAGATCACGTGCCCCTAAGGAAAACAAAAACATCCCGATTCCCATCGTGGTATAGTGAAGAGACGAAACTTACGCTAAAGAACAAAAAGAATGCGTGGATCCTGTGGAAACAAGTCCCAAACGTTCATACACGGAATACTTTTACTCAATTAAGAAAACATAGCAAAAACTTAATGCAAAGAGACTATAATAATTACATTCAAACTGTGACGGAAAGTGCTGCTAAAAACCCCAAAATGTTCTGGCTGCTAATTAACTCACGCCAACAACACGACCGTATTCCCGTTCAAGTCTCCTGGAACGGTAAGTCTGCTACAAAGAAGGAGCGCACATCACCTTTTAACTCGTATTTTCACAGCAACTTTACAAATAATACCCCTACTGCACTGCCTGAAGTCAAGCCCATCACTCCTTACACACTCTCTCAAATCTCAACTAACTGCAATGAAGTCCACGAATTATTAAAATCTCTTTCATGTTCTAAAGCTAACGCTCCTAATGATATCCCTGGCATATTTCTACAACGATTAGCCCATATTCTATCCAAACCAATCAGCATAATCTTGAACAAATGTTTTCCGAGGGTGTATTTCCTCTTGCATGGAAGCAAGCAATGAAACAGACGTAAATAAGAATTGGGAGCACATACGTAATGCAATAGAATCAGCAGCTAAAGAAAGTATAGGATACCATAAACCGAGAAAAAGTAAGCCATGGTTTGATAATGAATGTCATAATCTAATAGAAATAAGAAATCAGTCTAGACTTAGGTGGTTAAATAACTCTGATGATACAAATCTAAACAATTATAATAGAATAAAGCGAGAAATTAACCGCACGTTTAGAAGTAAAAAAAGAGATTACTTGAAAAGCAAAATTAACGAAATTGAAACAAGCAGCAAAAACAAAAATATCAGAGGTTTATATAAAGGTGTAAATGAGTTTAGAAAGGGGTGGCAACCTAAAGTAAACTTGATAAAAGATAAAGACGGTGATTTTCTAGCTGACCCAAGCGATATTCTAAATAGATGGAAGAACTACTTTAATAACCTTTTAAATGTTCATGTAGGAGATAAATCAGAAGTAAATGAAGTACACACAGCAGAACCTTTAGTTCCAGAACCTAACTTGACTGAAGTTAAAGATGCTATTAAAAGGATAAAAAATAACAAAGCACCGGGCATTGATTTAATACCAGATGACTTAATTAAATATGGTGGAAATTCATTAATATGTCAAATTCATAAATTAATTTGTTTAATATGGATTAAAGAAGAAATCCCTCAACAGTGGAAAGAATCCATAATTGTTCCTGTGTTTAAAAAAGGTGATAAAATGAACTACAATAATTGCCGTGGAATTTCTCTACTCTCAACAACATATAAAATATTATCTATCATTCTTTTAACAAGACTAACCCCTTATGCTAATGAAATTATAGGTGATTATCAATGTGGATTTAAACGTAACAGATCAACTGCAGATCAAATTTTTCACATTAGACAGACACTTGAAAAGAAGTGGGAATATAATCAAAATGTCCATCAGCTATTCATTAATTTCAAAAAGCATATGATTCGGTCAAAAGAGATAAATTATATAATATATTAGTAGAGTTTGGAATTCCTAAGAAGCTTGTTAGTATGATAAAAGTATGCACCAGTGAAACAGAAAGTAAAATTTGTGTGGGTATTAATGTGTCTGACAATTCATGATGGGTTAAAACAAAGAGATGCATTGCTCTTTAATTTTGCGTTAGAATATGCTGTTAGGAAGGTAAAAGAAACTAACGAAGGACTAAAATTAAATGGTGTGACTCAGTTGTTAGCATATGCAGATGATGTAGACTTATTAGGGGATGATATAAATACAATTAAGAATAATGCTAAAATATTTTTCAAAACTGCTAAAGAGATAGGTTTGGAAGTTAACAAAGAGAAAACTAAATATATGCTTACAGGCCGAAACCAAGTGTTAGGTAATAATCAAAATCTAATTATTGATAACAACTCGTATGAACCAGTTTCCAAATTCAAATACTTAGGAGTAATATTAACAAATGAAAATTATATTAAAGAGGAAATAAAAAGTAGGCTTATTTCAGGAAATGCATGTTACTTCTCTCTTCATAAACTTTTGTCTTCTCGCTTAATATCTAAGAAACTAAAAGTTAAAATATACAAAACAGTAATTTTGCCTGTAGTATTATATGGATGTGAAACTTGGTCCCTTACGTTGAAAGAGGAACATAAATTGAGAGTATTTGAAAATAAGATCCTTAGGAAAATCTTTGGACCTAAAAGGGATGAGGAGACAGGTGAGTGGAGAAGGTTACATAATTTAGAACTACATAATTTGTATTCATGTCCAGATATTATTAGAATAATTAAATCAAGAAGACTTAGGTGGGCAGGCCATGTGGCACGAATGGGAGAGGAAAGAGGAGTTTACAGGATTCTTGTTGGGAAACCTGATGGTAAGAGACCTGTAGGAAGGCCAAGACGAAGATGAAGGGACAACGTTGAGATGGACCTAAAGGAAATCGGTAGGGATGGAAAAGAGTATATAGAACTTGCTCAAGATAGGGAAAGATGGAAGGCCTGTGTTGCTGCAGCCATGAACCTTCGAGTTTAAGAAGGCTAGGGAGTTAGTTAGTTAGTTATGGAAGCAAGCAAATATAGTTCCTATACTCAAACACGGAAACAAAACTCACGTTACTTCTTATCGTCCAATTTCCTTACTTCCTGCACTTGCACTACTAGCCGAAAAAATAATTTCCAATCGTATCCTTGCGCATGCTACTCCGTTCCTCTCTCCCACTCTACACGGTTTTCTTCCTCATGCTTCATGTGACACAAACCTTACTTGTTTGCTCACCAACGCTGTTAATTGCCTGAGTTCCAAGCAAGACATGGATGTCGTTTACTTAGATTTTTCTAAAGCGTTTGACTCTGTCCCTCATACAAAACTCATCCATAAACTTTCAAACAGATTCAACATTCTCGGACCTCTTCTTAAATTACTATCATCTTACTTGCACAATAGAAAGCAATAGGTTATCATATCTGGTTGCTCTTCGTCATGGCTCCCTGTAGTTTCCGGTGTACCTCAAGGAAGTTCTCTAGGGCCCCTGTGTTTCACTCTTTTCATGGACAATATTCATGAATATATTTCTCCAGAATGCTCAATTTTATTGTATGCTGATGACTGTAAGTTATTTAGAAACATCGCTTCAGTTGAAGACACTTGTTCCATGCAAGACAATCTCACACACATTGAACGCTGGTGCCAAGACTGGAATCTGAAAATAAATCCCGAAAAATCCGTTTTTATGAGGTTTACCCTCAAATCCAATTTTACAGCACCATCCTATAGATTATGCAACAAAATCATCCCGTTCGTACAACAGCACAAAGATCTTGGAGTCATTTTCGACAGCAAACTCACTTTCATCAGTGGCGTAGCATGGACATTTCGGGTGGGAACGCCAAGTCCGAAGGAAGGGTCGGCCCTTTCTTGCTTAATAATTTACTTATGGTATTAGTCGCCACGGGTATTATTTGCCTGAAGTAAGCTGGGTTTTCAATAAAACATCATCATTGCATGTTTTAGCTAGAAAATTAGATGCCTCACTATGCCACAAATGTTTTGAACTCTGGTGTTCTATACCTTGTTTTATATCTTTCTGAATGACGCAAGTCATTAAAAACCTACCTGAATCACAAGCGCTTCTGCACAACAGTAGACGTCATTGTTGTGGGCGATCCAACTACTGATTGATTTGGTTTATTTTACTTCGCTTTTCTACCACTTTTGGTTAATTGCGAATATGAATATGAGTGATGATATTGATGAAGGGACACTGACAAAGAACACCCGTGCTCACGCCGGGATTCGAACCAGGGACCTCTGTCGTCTTGGCGCACTGTGGAAAGCAGAGTGGATGATCCAAATATCGTACACTCTACTGACGTAACAGTGCCGATTAGTAATTCAGACCACTGTTTATTACATCTTGAGAATGCTGATAAACATTTTAAAATAATTTTCTCCAGAGACCATGTTAAGAGTTTTCAAATGAATGCTAAACATTTCCATTCACACAATATTAAGTAGTTAGATAATAACGAAAAAATACAATAAGAAAATAATAGTTTTGCGGGTTAAGTGGTAGAGCAGCCACAGGCTGAATTTCTATCACGAGGACTTCACCAACTTTTTTGACAAAAACTGTGTTGATCTTTTAGTTTCTAATACACATCGCTGTTCGTGCGATAAATTATACAATGCAGTGGCCATTAAGAAGCAGTATATTTGAGATTGGTAAAGGTACGTCAGTCAATATTGCGTATTGTAGCATCACATAGCACGGGTTGCATGAGCGCGAAGAACCGGGTAGGAATTCTGCCGCTGTGGTCTGCTTCAGAAGGCAGGAAGGGTCACATGAACTAATCACGGTAGACCTCTCGTACGCCGGCGTAAGAGAGCCTATTTACGCGCGTGCTGTAGAAATGGAAGCTTTCCCTCCATAAAGGCAGCAAGGAATATAGTAGTCCTGTACGCCGAACCTGCTCGGCGTCCGGCCGGGAAAGGCATTGAAAAGAGATGCTAGAACGAGTGTTGAGAGTGGAGCGTTGCAAGCGGATCGCGAAAAATAGCCATTATAATGCCATGAAGGTCAAACATATATGAAATTAGTCACGTTTTACTTTATAATCACAGCATTTAAGCATTTTTGAAATTTTAAATCTGGGAACGCCGGGCGTACGGGCGTACTATAACGCTACGCCACTGACTTTCATCCCCCACATATATTACATAACTTCGAGAGCCATGAAAACCCTTGGGCTAATTTACAGATTTACAGATATCACACATGTTTCTGCCCTCAAAACCTACTTTACATCGTGCGTAGTACCTATTCTTGAATATGGTTCCTGTATTTGGTCAATGGCCTGTGATAGCAATATAAAGTGGTAAATTTCTTTATCAGAATAGTCAAACATAGATGCCCAGCCCTTGCAAACTTTTCCAAACATGAAATTCTATCCACTCTTCAAATTCACGATCCGTCCCTTCGCCGTCAAGTTTCAGATCTAACATTTCTTTTCAAAATCATGAATGGACAACTTTTCACTAACGAACTCTTGCCACATCTTCGCATCCGGATCCCACGTACCAACAGCAAAGGCAACAACTTCTTTTACACAAGAGCTTCAAGGCTATCCCTAGAACAAAGGTCATTGCTCTATAGGCTACAAACAAGGTACAATACACTAATTGATCCTCCAGGTTTCCATCTATCTAAGCAGGCTTTCAGAAATGCGTGCATCAAGCAGCTGAAGAGAAATTAATATTTGTTACACCCTTGTTATTGTTTTATTATTATTGTTTAATTTTTATTATTTTTATTGTATTATTCTTGTTACATATGTGTGCGTGCTTCTCATTTGTTAATTTCTATTTTTCTCGCTGTTGATATCCTGATATAAAATGGATTCTCTCTGTATTCAGGATTACTCAAATAAATAAAAATAAAATAAATAAATAAATAAACTGGCCACCTTAGCGCCACTACGAAATCTTATTTACTGCAGACAGGGAACTAGTCCGGGACAAGTTCCCTTTCTGCAGTAAACGGAGGCGTTACCATGCCCATTGTTATCGAGCTGACGGACAGGTGTCATTTCTGCAGTAAACGATCCATTGAGTTATTACAAAGCATTATCGTCACACAAAAGGAAATGTGTAAATATTGGACTAGTTGCCTTTCTGCAGTGAGCGATTCATATACAAACAGCTTCTCTTACTTTGTGCACCTAACCACGAAAGCATATACATAGTAAGGGAGTGTAGCGGGTGCCCCACATTCTCTATAGCTTCCATTTTGGAGACAGCACCATGCTCCAACGTTCTTAAACCCCAGGGTATCCGTTGATTGAAGGCCTTGTGAGGCTATGTAGGGATATTATCGTAAAAACTCACACCTGAGATCACCTACTCCAGAACTAGAACCTGTGTATCTCTCAGTTATAAATAGCATTTCGTACATCCAAGCCCAACCAAGAGGTACAAACACCCAAATAATTATCTCGTTACCGCAGCTGGAAAATGGCATTCCATTTACAGTAAACCTCGGAATATGTGTGTTTCCGTACTGTTGAAACCTGGTAACGTGCATACCACGAGGAAACTAACAAAGCGGAAATTCCAATATTGACCGCATGTGTCAGCTTTGCACTTGATAGAATATTACTCTCTCACTTGTAAATGAGTATGCACACGTGCACAGGCAGGACAAACACTCACAAATTATAATGAAATTGGATATCCGAGGTGACAGTGAGGAAACTAAGAGGACATGCTAGCGTAACATCTACTACACTTCGTTAATGTGCGATGTATTTGCATTAAAAAAATTCGAAAACATAACCATCCTTGTGTCGTGTTTTATCTGTATCAATAATTTCAACATGCTGCTCTTCACCCAATCACGTGCAAGACAAATAAAAATCATTCTTCAGTATATTTAAGTAGCCTATATATAAAAAGATAGTCCTATAGTTGTTGCTATTGTTAGTTGTTTGTTAATTGTATGAACACTGGTTTCAAATATAAGCGAGAGATTATGATCACATTTCATATCGTGTAATTATTACTGAATTTGAGAATACATGATCCGGTCTCCTTGTTAGTGTATCGCGCTACAAAACCAGAGGTCCATCAGTTCATCATTCATTCATTCTTATTGTCGCGATGAAGCAAATCAGTAGAAAATCTACGTAAGAGAACATAGATGAATCAAATTTAAAACACAGGACCACCATATAGGCCTCCCAGGTGACGCAGTTGTAGCGTCGTCGCCTTGTAATCAAGGGGTCCCGTGTTCGATACCCGGTGGAGATACAAGTGGTTCGGATCCCACTTTAAACTGTAGGTCCAGTCCCGATTAGCCTTACTGTGCATAAAGTGGACTTAAACAACAAATCAATCAAATCAGTCAATCAACAGGGCCACCACCATTGTTAAAGAAAATTTTAATACCTAAATAAGTCATCGATATTTGCTTAGAATTAAATGTATAGGCTATGACTTGTACGAACCAAACAAGTTGTCGAGAAAAAAAATGAAAGCTTGGGGTTCCAACATAATTACACAAATGAGAAACAAGATAGCAACGCTGGCATTGCTATTTCAACAAGACAGACAGCCAAAGTAGTTTCTTCTTCCTGGCAAAAACAAAAGGCCTTCAGATCTTAGTTACGAGTTCTAGATCTGCGCAAGTTAACTCTTAGGGATCTTATAAAATACACACCTTTACGTTCGTTCTAGAAGAACGCTGGCAGATAGTCATGTATAAAGCAAATGCTACTTTTTGTTAGATGGTGCTATACGCTATACGTGTTTTAAAAAATCAATAGCGTGCATCGTGCTTGTAGGAAGAATATGGCTGATACTTACACTCTGTCCCGGGAATCTCTGGAGCGAGCGAACGAAAACAAGTCTCTCCGCAAGTAGTGACACGAGAGATCTCGACCAATAAACGCGTGAGGGGAGTGAGTGTATGAAGGGAAAACCGCGAGTGCAGCTACCACTAGTTTTCAGCAGCGGGCACTGCTTCGCTCCGCCAACTCGATTTCTCCACTTTTCTGCCGGTATGCGTTGTCTTGCTCCACAGACTCCCGAGACAGAGTGTAGGTGTGTGCCTCCCCTTTGGGAATAATGAAGGATCCAGAAAAGACGCGTGCGGTTTAACGACTCGACAAGCCTAGTTGAGCTGTTTCCATAGTATGGGTTCCCTGACGATATCCCTGAAGTAGAGATGTTTAGTTGATATATGCTTATCAACCTCTCATCCACTTACCTTCTGGCGACCCTGGGTAGGAAGTTATAGCCGCAAAAGAATGGAGTTGATCGTATCGTCGTGACCGTGATTAGATAATATGTGCAGCGTGTTTCCTTTGTTTGCGCTACTTAAGGTTCATCCAGTAGCCCCAAAGGAAAGAAATAAAAGATTGGGTTTAAGTTTGTCGACTTGGTCGATGTATTGGTTGTCCAGCGAAAAGAATAGACTGTTGGGTATATGAGAACAGCGTTGCCGCTTGCTGCAGGGGCGAGTAACGGACTTGCTGGCAGTGAAAGTACAAGACCAAACAAACGTGCGTGGCGCTTGAATCGCGGGTACGTACAAATTGAAGAAATAAGTTCACGGTGAGCTATTATTAAAAACAAGAAACAAATTCACAAAATTACATAAACTGAAAGAATAATTCTTAATGAACTTACTTTTCTCTCACATGTCACTCCAGGGGGTTAATTCCTTCCATTGCAGAATCATCACCAGAATCATTTTCTTCTGTCAGATCATCACTCTCGCTGGAATCTTCACCCAAGTGGATTATTATCTGATCAACGTCATCCTGCAATTCATCTGCATTCCACATTTCCTTCTCTATGTCCATGACATGTTTTACGTAATTTTGCCAGTTTTCAACTGTTACTGTCTTAAATGATTCAGTGATTAAATTTTCAATGTCTTTAGTTTTGAATGTAGTGTTGTTACACCGCACATAATGCTTAACCTGTGACCACACAAGTTCAATCGGGTTCAGTTCGCAATGATATGGGGGCAAACGAAGCACCGTATGCCCCATCTGTTTTGCCATCTCATCGATCTTATACTTATCGTACTTAATTTTATGAATATTTGTAAGTTCCAGAAGATCTCTCCGTAACATGTCGTCATCATAACGTATGCCATGAGATTTCAACCATTCTCTTAAATCATTCTTCTTGTCGGCATTGGCTCTTGCTTGCGGCTATGATAAGAGGCATTGTCAACAACAATAACAGATCCCGAAGGGAGATTGACGAGCAACTGTTCCCGAAAATACATCTCATACGTTTCTCCATCCATTTCATCATGGGCATCTGCTGTATTCTTTTTGCACTGAAACACAAGTCGGGCATTTTGCAGAAAACCGCGTTCGTTACCCGCATGCACTAAAGCGTATCGCGCTCCGCGAGATGTTGGATTTTTTAAACCAGTGGAAAGACCTGCCAGAAACGCTTGTTTTGCAGTTGTAATTGTCTTGTCTTTCCATTCATAATTGACTGAGGTTCCGGTGTTCACCCAGGATTCATCAGTGTAAACAATATTTCTATTTTCACGCCTATAATTCCTAATCTCTCTTAAATATTTATGGCGAAGAGAAATTAAATCTTCTCTTTCCATTAACATGGATTTGTTGCCCCTTTTCTCATACGAAAAGCCAAGTTCTTTGAGAAAGACATGAAACGTTGATCTTTTAAAATTCGGTGTTGTGGAGTCAGAATTAACAGCAACAAGAACAGAATTAAGTGTTGGGGGTTTGTTTTTAAAAAATAATTCGTAAACTTTACGTCGCACAGCAGTTCTGACAAAATCATTATATTTTACATTTCTACTTGTAATTGGCGATCTTTTCCTGGGTCGTTTCTTACCTGGTAGTTCAAGAGGACCTTGAGAAACCTCGCCCCGAATTTTATACACAGTAGCCCGAGAAACTCCAGTTGCTTTCGCCGTCTCGCTGGCTAAACAACTTACACTGCGATCCGGATTTATCTGTTTTAAATAAACAAAAATATTCATTACTATTTGCCTTTCTTCACTTTTGAGAACCTCACCACGCCTTCTCATCTTTACACTACTTTCGCTCATATTTCAGTATTAAAACCAACGGTTTTTTACAGCACAACACAACAGAACCCAACGCACAGATCCGCCACAGTCATTCCTCGTCGAAACCAACGGTCAGTCACCCTCTACCGCGGTACTGGCTGAGGGGGTGGGGTGGAAAGCAGTCGACAACGCTGGGCTCGCCGTTCCCCTCCGTTCACGTGCCCCTGCACAAACAAAATTTAAAACACGCGCTGCTGGAAGGAACTTTTGCTGGTCTGAAAGCTTAACCAGTTGCAGAATAGCGTTTTGCATTCGAAAGAAAAGCAAATGTGTGTTCACCTTTGCGCTCAGTAGTGAAAACAATATTTAAAAAGAGGGGGGATGTAGGAAAAGTAAAAGCCCATTTGAAGCAACAGTCTATTCTTTTCGCTGGACAATCTTTAGATAATGTTACTGAAAGGTTTTTTTTTTTTCATAAATTGTCTATTCCAGAGCACTCACGCTTGCTCGACGCACAGACAGGGGCGGCTTAAGGGCCGGCCGACCCAAGAGACTGCCCGGGGCCAAAAACTGATTTCCGATTAAATAAGCGTGGCAATTTGTTTGTTTGTTTGAGTTTATTTTTGAGTCCACTTTATGTACGGAGAGGCTAATCGGGACGACCTACAGTTTAAAGTTGGATACAAACCGCTATGTGTCTCCGCCCTGTACATATCTATTTGTTTTTAAAACAGTTGGATTTTTAGTTGACAAGAATTTATTGAAGTTACGCTGCATAGCGTAATAAGTATATTGCAAAAGAAATATAAGCTAAGTGATTACTGTTGTTTTGATGTCATTATGTAAATATTAAATAAACACATAGCTACAATATATTCTTCTTTAACAGTAACACTTAAAGTATTTTAAAAATAATACTATTATTTTCGTAATTAAAACTGTAAAATAGCATGGTCATGTTTTCTTAATAGAGGAATGTGGAAAGTAGGAGGATCAGGATAGAAAGATGCGGGGGGGGGGGTTACCAAAAATCCACTTTGCCCGGATGAAAATTTTATCTTGAGCCGCCCCTGTCTAAAGACTCGAGGTGGGACGCAGGGCATGTGCCAAATTGTTATTTCTGAGTTCTCTGCACCTATACAAATATACATTCCTGACATTAGAATGAAGTTTCATAACAACATGTACACTCACCGGCAATAAAAATGGAACACCCGGATCCTGTAATACTGGCTTGTCTGCAAGGCGTTACGTGTGTTGCCTAACTCTACGGCGGTGCTACTAAAACCACTTATCGCCGTAGAGTTAAGCAGCACACATAACGTCTTTCATGTATGTAACTTCCCGTTTTTAATGCCGGTGACTGTACTTACTAAAGCATATGCCACGGAACAGATTCGAAGACGAAACATATTTTATGGACATGTAATGAAGATTAGCCAGACCGAAGAGCTACTCTTCTCTGAGGAACAGGAAACGGTCGTTCTGCTCCTCGCTGTGTGATCATGTAATTCATGGGTTAAATTTTCAAAGTTGCGACTGCTTAGATCCTATCACACAAGGGAGGCATTCCTGGAAGCCCGTTGATTTCCAATAACCTACCACCAGCTGTCGACTTAAGGTGAACTACGAGCCGGCTGAGACGAACTCAAATTTCATATCATCAGGGTAGCACGTCGAGAGGAAATTGCATCTCTCTTCGTTGAGAATCAGGAATCTCTTGCTACGATCATCTATTTTGCATTCTTCTGAAATAATAGGAGAGACGAGTCGAGGGCATTAGAAGGTGGAACAGTGCCAAAGTCAGTAATGATGCTTCCAACTATTCCCTCAGCATTTGCTCTGATTTTTGATAAAACGGTTTTACCGGCAAATCATGATAATGCACATACTTACAGATATTCGGTAGCGTGGTTCACGTGTGGCTTGAATTGAAAAGGTTGGCCCCCGTGTCGTGGTGATCAGCACGACGCGTTACAAAACTGGAGGTTACAGGTTCGAACTTCGGTTAAGACATGGATTGTGTCCATCCCGTCGTAAAATTCAACATTTAATCAATCACACTCATCGCCCCGGCATCCGTCAACAGCGATAACACATAATGAATGGACATCTTTCCCCTTATTCGGATAGTCCGTCAACAGCGAGAACATGTAATGAATGGACATAGTTCCCCTTATTCGGATAATCCATTAACAGCGAGAACACACAATGAATGTACATTTTTGCTATTCCCTTATTTGGATAGTCCGTCAACAGCGAGAACACATAATGAATGGACATATTTCCCCTCATTCGGATAGTTCGTTAACAGCGAGAACACGTAATGAATGGACATATTTCCTCTTATTCGGATAGTCCGTTAACAGCGAGAGCATACAATGAATGGAGTAGTGGGAAAGGCCATATTATAAACTCGAGAAAGTATGAGCCCCCTCAGGCAGATTTGGCTACACTTAAAACTAGCTCAAGATGTGCATATGAGCTTATTGCTCAAGTGTGGTATTCTGTCTAATCCAAGATTTTTGTAAAAATGCCCTCGGGAATTTCCCGTGAAAGTATGAGCCCCCTCAGATTGATTTGCCTACACTTACAAAAGCTACATCTGTGAGATTGTTGTCCATAAGCTTGTTAAAAATATGCCCCTCTTGATATTGTTATGGATACACTTAAAACTAAGCCAAGATGCTCATAAGAGCCACCCACACCCACCCACATACACCCACACCCACCCACACCCAGCCACATACACCCACATACACCCACACCCACCCACACCCACCCACACCCACCCACATACACCCACACCCACCCACATACACCCACATTCACCCACACCCACCCACACCCACCCACATACACCCACATACACCCACACCCACCCACACCCACCCACACCCACCCACAAACACCCACACCCACCCACACCCACCCACATACACCCACATACACCCACATACACCCACACCCACCCACATACACCCACACCCACCCACATACACCCACACCCACCCACATACACCCACATACACCCACATACACAAAGTATACAAAGCACACTGCTGAACCCAACTGATATTTTTATTAAGCATAGAGTTTTGAATTGAACCCCAAGAAATTTTATATAAATACCAAAGCCAAAAATATTAACACACATACACACACACACACACACACACACTAAATATACAAAGCACACTGCTGAACCCAACTGATATTTTTTATTAAGCATAGAGTTTTGATTTGAACCCCAAGAAATTTTATATAAATACCAAATCCAAAAATATTAACACACATACACACACACACACACACACACTAAATATACAAAGCACACTGCTGAACCCAACTGATATTTTTTATTAAGCATAGAGTTTTGATTTGAACCCCAAGAAATTTTATATAAATACCAAAGCCAAAAATATTAACACACACACACACACACACACACACACACTAAATATACAAAGCACACTGCTGAACCCAACTGATATTTTTTATTAAGCATAGAGTTTTGAATTGAACCCCAAGAAATTTTATATAAATACCAAAGCCAAAAATATTAATACACATACACACACACACTAAATATACAAAGCACACTGCTGAACCCAACTGATAGTTTTTATTAAGCATAGAGTTTTGATTTGAACCCCAAGAAATTTTATATAATAAACCAACAACAAAAATGCCAAATCAAAAATATTTTAATCAATGCAATAAGAATATATCCAGCCCCAATTGGGCTAAGCATCAAAAGAATTGTAATCCAGACAAATGCAGAACACCCACAAAAATATGCCCTAAATGCCATAGAAAATATAGCATGGAATATTTCACATATAAACATATAGATACTTGTTCTACACAGTCATCAACATTGCCCCCACAACCATCTATATCTGGTCTGAAAAGGAAGCATGAAACACCTGTTAATGCTAGAGCAGCAAAGCAGCCACGCTATGAACCCATCCATAGCAGTTTTGCTGGCCAACTTAGGGATTACCGGTTTGTAACAGAGCAAAAATGTGGTATTAAGAATTTTTTGAACAGTATAAATCCTGATGTGCAGGCAATTCTAAATGCACAAAATGGCTCTTATAAGCTGTCCCTCAAATTGTTTACACAATATAAGAAACCAAATGGCACAAAATTTACACAGCCCCACATAACAGAAACTGTAGCTATATATTCAAATACAAATTCAGACAAAATAATAAGCAGTTTGATAGATAAATTGAATATTAAACACTCTGAATTTGCAGCAAAAGAGTCAGGATGGAGCCTATGCGGATCTCCACACAAGCTCTATGTTAATATTTCTGAATTCAGCCCATTACAAGGATCTACATATCTGCCTTTACCTGCCAATATTAAAAACAAAAGAGCCGTGGTTAATATAGAAAATAATGATGAGAAATGCTTTCTGTGGTGTATTTTAGCTGCTTTGTATCCAGTTTTAAGGAATCCTCAGAGAATAACTTATTATAAACAACATGAACATGATTTTGATGATGCAATGGAGGGCTTAGAATATCCAATGTCTGTTCAGAATATTGATAAATTTGAAAAAAAGGCCAGCGATATCAATGGTAAACAATTATCTATTAATGTATTTATTTGTTCCACTGGTCGTGGCAATTGCTTGATAGCACCTCTCAGAATCAGTACACTTGATGATGATTCTGCTGTTCCGGTTGATCTGCTCTTAATTGAAGGGGATGACACATATCATTACACTCTGATACACAGTCTTGAAGCTTTAGTCAGAAAACAACAAGGCAAATCCAATACAATATTCAAGTTGTGCAGAAGATGTTTGACTGTATTTGATGGTAAAAAAATAATAAATGGGGTTCGTGAAAGGAATGCAGAAATTGCTAAAAACAAGTTAATTGAGCATCTGAAATACTGTGGCAACCATAAACCTGTTCATATGGTGATGCCTAATCCAAATGAAAATGCCAAATTCAAAAAATTTGAAGCCTTGTTGGAACACCCAGCATATATAGTCTGTGATTTTGAATCAAATCTCAAACCCCTTGCATTCTGCAGCCCAGATCCTGATGAATCTTCAATTACATCATACCAGTTACATGAACCTTCTAGTTTTTATTATGTGATTGTACAGGATGGTGTTGTTAGTAAAGAATATTTGTACATGGGAGCAGATGCCATCAAAGAATTTGCACATAGAATAGAAAATGAGTGCCATGACATAGCATCTAATATCTTATTAAAATCAAAACCCATGTTGCCTTTAACAAAGGATCAGATTGAAGATTTCAACAATGCAGAAAAATGCCCGGTATGTGATTGTGAATTTTCAGATACAAATATCAAGGTGAAACACCATTCTCATACAGATGGTAAATTCTTAATGGCCCTGTGTAATAGCTGTAATATTAAGATCCAGAGACCAAAATTTGTCCCTGTATTTTGCCATGGTGCATCCAATTATGATTTTCATCATCTGATCAGGTACAAGGGGTTTGACAAGCAGAATTTAAATATTTTAGCAGAAAATGATGAGAAATATATTGCTATTAGCAAGATAATTAAAGTTAATGGTGTTCCTATTCACTTAAGATTTCTTGATTCCTACAGAATTCTGTCTGCTAGCCTGGCTACACTGGCCAATCAATTATCTGATGATCAATTCAAAATCACATGTGCTTTGTTTCCAAATCAGGACCTGAAATTAATTAGGCGGAAGGGTGTATATCCATATGATTATGTTACAGATTTTTCTAAATTTGATGAGTGTTCTCTGCCACCACAACAAAAGTTCTACAGCAAACTCAGAGGATCTGGAATCACTGATGAAGATTATCACCATGCCCAGTTGATGTGGAACAATTTAAAATGCCAGACATTTGGTGATTATCACAAGGCATATTTAAAACTTGATGTCACTCTCTTAGCTGATATACTGCAGGCATTCAGAAAATCTTCCATGAAAAATTATAAGCTGGATCCAATGTATTTCTACAGTGCTCCAGGCCTAGCATGGTCTGCAATGTTTTTGAACACTAAAATGCAGTTGGATCTGATCCAAGATCAAGATATGTATCTGTTTATGGAACAATGTATACGAGGAGGCATGGTGCAATGTTCTCAGAGATATGCCAGAGCAAATAACAAGTATATTCTCAATTATGATCCAGCACTGCCATCAAATTATATACTGTATGTGGATGCAAACGGCCTGTATGGTTATGCTATGATGGTTAAACTGCCATATGCAGGGCTTGAGTGGGTTTAAGATTTCAATATTGAAGATCTTAAGGATTTTGATGACAGTAACTATGGCCTGTTCTTAGAGGTTGATCTGACAATTCCTGATGATTTACACAACAAATTTTCTGATCTGCCCCCAATTCCTGAGGTTGAATGCTCACCTGGCTCTAAACAGAAGAAATTGATGATGACTCTAGAGCCAAAACAGGGCTATGTCATATATTACAAAAACCTCCAGTTCCTGATGCATCATGGTGTTCAAGTGACCAAAGTTGGCAAAGTTTTGAGGTTCAGGCACTCAAGATGGTTGAAGCCATATATTGATACAAACACAGAGCTTCGAACATCTGCAATGAGCCAATTTGATAAATCTTTGTTTAAATTGATGGTAAATTCAGTGTATGGCAAAACCATAGAAAATGTCAGAAAACATACTGATGTTAAAATAATTACTGACCCCAGCCGGAGCAAAAAATTGATTGCAAAGCCTAATTTCAATTATAGAAGAATTTATGATGAAAATATGGCACTCTTCAACTTGAAAAAAACAAAGATTAAGTTTGATAAGCCTATATATGTAAGGGCTGTGATATTGGAATTCGCCAAATTACACATGTTAAAATTATATTATGATGTGCTGAAACCTTTTTATGGTGATTGTGTAAAACTGATGTACATGGACACAGATAGTTTTATTCTTGATATTCAAACAGAAGATGTTTATCAAGATATAACACAGCCTGCATTGCTTGAATATTTTGATACCAGTGAACATAGAAATATTCAACCCCACAACAAAAGGTGCCTGGCAAGTTAAAAGATGAGACACTTGGTGATGTTATTGTGACATTTGCTGGGTTAAGGGCCAAGATGTACAGCATTGAAACATGTAGTGGTGCTGTTTCAAAAAAAGCCAAGGGCATTGGCAGAGTAACTGTTGACAAAGAGCTCCAATTTGAAGATTATGAAGATTGTCTCAAATCACAGAGTTCAATCAGAACATCAGAAAATAGAATTCAGAGTAAAAATCACTTGTTGACTAGCAATATTGTAAGAAAAATAGCTCTGGACCCACATGATGATAAGAGATGTATCTTGTCATGTGGCATACATACTCTACCATGGGGTCATTGTGATTTGAAAAGTGGCAAACAATGCCCAATTACAGAGCATGATTTGAAATAAATAAACATGCCTATGAACTTATTTGGGTTAAAAAAAAGGCTATTATGGACCTGCCAACACCATCACCCTCTTCTGATATAATATCTAAACTAAGTGCTTTGTTAATTATTCATCTGAACAGCATACTTACAGATGTTGATGATAAAACAGGTAAAATATTGTACATATTTAACAATTATTTAAATCATTACCAATTACCTGTAGGTTGTCAATTACAATTTATTACAACCCCCGAGGGTAATGTCAAGATTTAAATAGGGAGAAATATTTATAGAATTAAGCACTCAAACATGATTTCTGGCACTGGATATACTGTCTCTGCTGGTGACTGTTTATATATTGAGGTCCCGGGACACTATGACAAGCTTATACCTTTTTTTATAGAATTAAGAATTAGATATTCAATAATAAATAACCACTAAAACAAAATGCCTAATGATATATTTGGCCATACAAGGCATGAAGATCACAGTGATGAGATTCTGATGCTTGATGTCAGAGTCAAGAAATTAAGAAGTGATTTACAAGCTTTACAAACCACACTGAATGCCAGTCTTCAACTAGAAATTACAAATTTGCAATCACAATGCATGGACCCTCTCCTTAAAATTGATTCTGAACTCAAATTATTGCTTCAGAAATATACTGCTTTGGCCACATTAGATAATTTTCAAAGTTTAGAAGAAGCTGTAGCAGCTCTTCAAGCCAAATTTAAGACCCAGGCCACCAACTCTGAGCAATTGAAACAACAATTGGAAGAGCAGATAAATAATGTCCAGACACAGCTCCAAACAATTGTCAAAAGCATAAAATCACAAGAAGATTTTGATCTAGTGATTTCCACTCTAAAGGAACAAATTCAATCACTGGAGATTCCTAATCTGGACCCCTTGAACAATGCCATAGCCGAGGTTAAAGAAAAAATTGAGACACTTGAAAATTTTATGAACAACTTGCCATCTTCTGATGCTTTGAGTGCAATAACTCGGAGTGTTGCCAACATTAAGCTGGAACTTGAAACATATGATGATTTTGGAAAAATTCAAAGTACCATAACCCACATTGAAGGTACCATAGCAGCAGTGCAAAGTGATCTGACAAATATACAAGATTCTCTAGAATCCCGCTTGCCTGGTATTGTAGACACCCTTGTCAGTGTCCAGCAACAGATCACAAAACTTGAAAACGTCAACACTGAATCTGAGCTATCTCATTTTCATCACTTGATCGATGATATCCAAACAAAACTTGAAATTTTACAACAATCAACACCTACTGAGGCAGATATAGCCCTGCTTCAAGATGCTATGCGTGGTGTGGTTGATGCTTCTGAATTAAATGATGTGAAATTGGCACTTGAATCTTTGCAAAATACTGTATCAAATCTGCCTACATCACAGGAACTTAAAAATATAAAGAGGGCAGTGAATCGCATATTGAAATCAGAAGATATCAAGAATATCCAGACAGAGATAAAACAACTTACTCAGACAGTGGCCACTCTACCAACCAATCAACATATTAATGAACTGCATGCCCTGTTTGAGGATATCAGAAGACAAGTCCATGATCTTACTGCTCAAAATTCAAAATTGGCAGTTGTTGAAAATTTGCAGCAAATTGTAGCTAATATCAAGCAACAGCTAGGGACCATGGAATCCAATCAAGCAAATGCTCTGTCTGTTATTGCCACCCAGCTACAAGAGATTGTGCAACAATACAAGAAACTTGTTGTGGACATAAAGATCAAGCCAGGCCATGATGATGTTGTTAGGACAATCAATGAGCACCTTGAATCTGTAACAAGTAGATTGCTTACAGCAGAAAAAGAAATAACTGGCATAATCGAGAATCCTAAACATACAGTAATTCTTGAATTGTACAGTATCCCCAACAAAGAATATGATTCACCATTTATACCAGGTGGCAAAATATATATGCTGTCCCATGCACAATTTTATTACCAGTTTTTTGTTGGGGGCACACTTAGACCAATCAAGATCAAATATTGGCTTCAACCACAGGCACACCACTACCCTACCATATCAATAACAAATGCTGATAACAAAGCAAAAATCACCAGTGTAGAGTTAGAGGATTTTACAGACCCCAATAAATTAGAAACATCTTATGCTGAAGATGATGGCTCTCTGGAATTTAATATACAAATAGGAGACAAACTGTATTTAGAAAATCCTGTAGTATCAGCTGCTGAACACCCCATAGTTGCAATATTCTTGTTTACATACCATGTCTAGACAAATTATTGTTGATGAATTACACAGACAAGCCAGACATAATTATAAGAGATTGCCAGTGGTTACAAAGGGCATAGATGATTTATGGCAGTGTGACTTGGTTGAAATGGCAAGTGGACAGCTGAAAAACTTAGACAAGATCAACAAGGGCTACAAGTATCTACTCACTGTCATAGATACATTTTCAAAATTTGCCTGGGCTGTGCCACTCAAATCCAAGACTGGAGCATGTGTTACAGAAGCCTTCAGGACAATCATCAATCAGAGTGGAAGATCACCGCGCTATTTGCAAACAGATAATGGCAAAGAAATCTATAATTCTGTGTTCCAACAATTTATTAAAAGCCAGTCAATACAACATTACTCGAGTTACAGTGATCTCAAGGCCTCAATTGTAGAAAGATTCAACAAAACCCTAAAAAATCATATGTATAAACAATTCACCCTTCAAGGTAATTATAAATGGCTTAATATTCTTCCAGATCTTTTACATAGATATAACAACTCGGTCCATTCCACAATCAACATGAAGCCCTCTGAGGTAACTTCATCTGATGAGCAAAAATTGATCAGAACTGTTTATTATCCTAGATACCAGCCAACAACAAGAAAAGCCAAATACAAGGTGGGTGATCAAGTAAGAATCAGCAAATATAAGCACTTATTCAAAAGAGGCTTTACAAGAAACTGGAGCACTGAATTATTTACAGTGATTCAAGTTAAACCTGGGACCCTTAACACATATATAATAAAAGATCACCGAGGAGAAATTCTCAAAGGCAGGTTTTATGAAGAAGAACTCAGCAAAACTAAGCAGCCTGACACATATCTCATAGAAAAAATCATCCGCAGAAAAGGCAACAAGTTACTTGTCAAATGGCTAGGACTCCCAGAACACAGCTGGATCGATGCAGACAAAGTGATACTATGAACACCTGGGATGTTATAAAGAGGCTGCCAGAGCCTGAACAGCAGAATAAGAGAAATGGAATGCTGCTGCCTGATAATATTAGATGTCTTATTGTTGGGCCATCAGCTTGTGGTAAAACTACACTAATGATTGATAATTTTTTATTGGCACCCAACTGGTTAGACTGGAAAAACAGGCACTTGTATGTCTTCTCTAAGAGCTTGGAACAATTAAAATATCATCAACTGATGAAGCTATATGATGGACTGGATATAGCCACTTTTGAACCAGATGTTAAGCCACTCCATGAATGTCTTGATAACTCTGTTGTTGTGTTTGATGACATTATACTGGATAATCAAAACAAGGTTAGAAATTTCTTTACACAGGGCCGACACAAAAACATTGATTGCTTCTACCTGGCACAGACTTTTTCTAAAATTCCCAAGCAGCTGATCCGAGACAACAGCAATTTTATATGTGTGTTTCATCAAGATCATACCAACCTCAAACACATACATGATGAATATGTAGGTGGTGACTTGAGCTACAATGATTTTTCCAAGTTTTGCAGTAGGTGCTGGAACCAGGACAGCTATGGGTTTGTCACAATTGATATGACAAGAAAACCTAATAGTGGTAAATATAGAAATAAAATTAACAATTTTCTAGACATTGAAACATATATAAATAACCATGAAAAGGCCAATTATTGATGATCTTAAATTAAGAGATTATCTTGTAAAAAGATTTAAGGGATGGAAATCACAGAACCGAGGAATCTATGAACAACACAAGCAAACAGAACAGCCTATTATTGATGCTATTAGTGAATTAGGTAAAAATATCAAAACTGTTACAGAGCAAAATCAAAATTTGATCACAGAACTTGTACCTGTAGCTGCTAGGAACATATTAGATTATCCAATCACCCCACTTTCTAGTATTCATACACCTAGTCCTGTTGGTCCTCGAAGAATTGAAGCTACTCAGGATCCTATTGAATTGGGTCTTCTTGCTCAAAAATATCTAAGCACACCTAAAGACAACAAAGATGAGGTCTTTGGCTTATATGCTGACACAGAGCGTGATGGTAGCATCATACATAGAATTGGCAATTTCAGAGTAACATTTATGGGAGATGATCTAATTGTATATTCAGAATCTCATCTTGAAGAAAGAGGTGCTTTTGTTAAATATCCTGGAACACCTGGATTGTGGGAACTGATGACTCGGAAGAGACCTGGCAGCTATACAGATCAAGATTATGAGCATTACAAAGAAATATTAATAAAATCAGATGCTCTATACCAGAACAATGATCCCACACAAAAAAGAGTCAAGTCTAGCAGTGGAGCAAAATACAACAACTTAATCAAGCCCATATGGTCACAGATCAAGACAGGTAGTGGAATCAAACAATACAACACCCTGCCTAAAGAATTTGTCTGGGTTGATGATGTCAGGAAACTTGTAGATAGGTTGCTGGTCATAGCTGGGGAGGAAAATGCTGGCAACCACAATTTTTACAATGAAAAGGTTGGAATTATGGACATGATAAGCACAAAATTGTCTAATTTTATAGTGAATGACACTAAGGGGATTGGATATCTTATAAAAATTATTAATACTCTACCACCTAAATTTTGGAATGTCTCTGAGGGTCGGGGGCTGGTTAATGACATCATAAACAAGCTGCCATTTGAACTACATATTCCAGGCTATCAGTATTGTGGTCCAGGCACAAAATTGGACCATAGATTAAACAGAGGTGATCCTGGTGTTAATCCCCTAGATGCTGCTTGTAGAGACCATGACATAGCACACAACACACATACTGATCTTGACAAGAGACATGTTGCAGACAAGAAATTAGAAGAGGCTGCATTTGGTAGATTTGTAAGCAAAGATGCTTCTTTAAGTGAAAAAATAGCAGCATTGGGGTCCACCATAGCTATGAACACCAAACAAAAACTGGGGTGGTTGTTGTGAATATATATATAATAAACCTACAATGAAGGCCAAGGGTGTTATGTATCAAATACCTTATGCAGGTCTTAAATCTCTTAAAACTATTGATAGTCTTTTAACCAAAAAGCAGCGCAAGAAAAAAAGCTCTTGTCTTGCCAAGGGCCATGGTATGAAATTGTTGCTTAGTACCCCCCAATTAAAAAAATTACAGCAATCTAGAAAAAAATCACATGTGGGTGGCTTCATATTTACTATCCCGGCCATCTTAGCAGCTTTGGGGGCTGTTGGGAGCTTGGCTGGGGGATCAGCTGCCATTGCAAAAACAGTAATAGATGCCAAGAAGAATAAGGCAGAATTAGATGAAATGAAGCGCCATAATCTGGCCATGGAGAAACAAGGCAAAGGTGTTAAGAGAGCCATGAATAAGTTTTAAAAAAACAAGAGCCGCTTACAAACCAAGATATTGAAGCTTTAATCAAGCCACTGGGCATCAAAAATTTTAGAGGTGTGTACATGTCTGATTCTTTACCAGAATAACCACTCAACAAAGAGTGTGGCATAGTTAATTTGGATAAGTACAAAAATCAGGGCACTCACTGGATCTGTTATCTTAAATATTTAAAAGATGAGGCATTTGTGTTTGATTCATTTGGAGGTGTTCCACCTGAAAATTTAGTAAAATATCTAAATCAACTAATCTTTGTTACAATAATGCCCGTGTTCAAAATTTCAAAGATGTTAATTGTGGACATCTGTGTTTATCTGTTCTTAGATATCTGTCTCAAATAAATAAACCATCAATTGAAAATTTTCAAAAAGCCCTGTGGTATCTGAAACATCATGGGGGTATTCCATCTCACCAGCCAAAATTCAATATTGAAACTTAGATTACATGATGATATAGTGTATCCCAAAACAATAGCTCTCAGAGCATTTTATGGCATGTACTTGATC
Organism: Lepisma saccharinum; assembly: GCF_977018435.1. Lineage (NCBI taxonomy): Eukaryota > Metazoa > Arthropoda > Insecta > Zygentoma > Lepismatidae > Lepisma > Lepisma saccharinum. Next base: position 187,027,427 of record NC_139230.1, on the reverse strand, counting down.
CCTAATATTACACACCACAACAACAAAATTGCAGTTGGGGATCAAAAAATTGTCATCACTCCAGGGCAATATAATCTATCTACTCTAAATGCTCAGTTACCCAGAGGTATAGTGTTAACTCAAAATTCTGTCACTCACAGAGTAGAGATTGTATCTGCTACAGAGACAGTGGATCTGGGTACTATAGGAGAGCTGTTAGGATTTGAGAACAACACAAAACTTGAACCAGCCATCAAACACACTGCTATTAATATACCTAAATTCTTAGCCATAGAGACTCTAAATATTCACTGTAATGTGGCCGAGGGTATGATCACCAAATCAAATGGAATAGGCACTCACAAACAAACTGGCATCATTGGAACATTCAAACCTAACTCTGAATTTATGGAGCCCATCATCTACACTCCATCACCAACATTATATTTTCCTGTGTGCCATAACAGAATAGATTACATTGAGTTGATGGTCACTAATGAAAAAGAAGAAATAGTTGATTTTGCTGGAGCCACAACAACTGCAATCATAGAGATTAATATTTAAATAAAAATACATACAAAAAAATGGAAAATATTGAGAGTTATGAGCTACAATGATTCCCCGCAAACAGGAGGACCTTTGCAAATTTAAATCAACCCAACACAGAGATTGAGGTTGATCTTGATGTAGGGGATGGCTTTATACACCCTCACAGAGCAGATCTATACATCAAATTTGATGTTGTAAAGCTCGATGGAACAGATTATCCGGCAAATTCAAATATAAGATTGGTGGACAATTTTGTGCCACATCTGTTCTCTGAAATTGAGATCAGAAAACATGGTGTTGTTATAAACAGAGTGGATTACCCTGGCATTACCTCTACAGCTTTGGCCACACTAAAATTATCCAAAACCGAGGCTTCTTACTACAAAATAGGTGGATTTGAGGCTGGTGAAAAAATAATATCTAAGAGTCACACAGTGCTGTTCCCCATGCGCCTCTTGCCAGGATTCTTCTCAGATTACAAAGATATTATGTGGAAGGGTGGTTTAAGAATCACATTTAGAAGAGCTGCCAATGATAATAATGCTTTAATGAGGTACAGTACATTAAACTCTACAAGGGAAGCTCTGCCTAATACCCTACCTGAGGAGGGCAAGTGCCTTATTCAGACTATGGAGCTAAGAATCCCGGTTGTTGAATATGAAGCCAGTTATGCTCTTAAATACAAAGCTGATATCCTAAAAAATCCACAGGTGCCTTTACAATTTTATACATATCAATGTGTACAGAAGCCTGCCACTGGTACCTATTATGAATTTCATGCTACAAACTCATTCTCCAGTATACAATATGACATGCCAGATTTTGTGGTGGTACTGTTTCAAACTGGAAGACACAATAATCAGGAAAAAAAATTCAAGTAAATTTGATAACTGCAACATCAAAAACATATATCTTAAAAATGGCAGAAATGAGGTATTTCCTAGAGAAAATTATAATTTAGACATGTCCAAGGATGATTTCCTCAAATTATATGAAGCATTTACAGCATACAAAAGGGTCACTACTGGCAATACTGACATGTATTACACACCAGATGAATTCAAAGCACAGAGACCCATGTTTGTCATCAACACTTCAAAAAGGAAACAAGTTGTGGTTAATGACAGGACAAACATTAAAATTATCTGTGAATTCCATGATACACTCCCTGATGACACTATATGTAGTGTTATTCTTATAGGTGAAAAATCATATGTTTATGATGTAAGAAATGAGAGAGTCACAGAGCAATTCTAGAAGATTTCTGCATATTACATTGTTTTAGTACTAGATATGCAAGTTGAGCCTGGTGCCCAATTGAACTTAAACCGGAAGTGGACCGGAAGTAAATATGTGTGGGTAGGTGTGGGTGGGTGTGGGTGTATGTGGGTGGGTGTGGGTGGCTCTTATGAGCATCTTGGCTTAGTTTTAAGTGTATCCATAACAATATCAAGAGGGGCATATTTTTAACAAGCTTATGGACAACAATCTCACAGATGTAGCTTTTGTAAGTGTAGGCAAATCAATCTGAGGGGGCTCATACTTTCACGGGAAATTCCCGAGGGCATTTTTACAAAAATCTTGGATTAGACAGAGTACCACACTTGAGCAATAAGCTCATATGCACATCTTGAGCTAGTTTTAAGTGTAGCCAAATCTGCCTGAGGGGGACTCATACTTTCTCGAGTTTATAATATGGCCTTTCCCACTACTGAATGGACATATTTGCTTTTCCCTTATTCCAATAGTCCGTCAACAGCGTGAACACATAATGAAGGGACATCTTTCCCCTTATTTGGATAGTCCGTCAACTCTTCTTGTCCCCTCCCTATCATGTACTCTCCCCGCCAAAAAGAGAAACATGTATCTGAATTTTCACCAAAAATGTTACACGTAAAAAACATGTTTGAGTGTAAATTAAGTGTGAGTACCCCTTAAAACATTCTCCCCTCCCCTCCTTCATCCGCCTTTTTATTTACTATTTTATGTCTGAACTCAGGGAATAAATACTGTTCTTCAGTCATTTTGGAGCTCAAGAAAAAACACACAATTAATTAACAATGAGATTACTAATTTCAAATCAAGATAAACCTTACATATGTCTGAATGAAGTAAAAATTGGGACAAATTCTGCATAATATACAGTTCATGTCTAAACTAAAACCAAACACGAAGTTATGGTAAAAACTGTTAAAGTATGCAAAAATTCAACATACTTGATGTATTTGTATGTATTTCTCTCTATAAGTATTGTACTTGCTCCTCCTTTCCCTGTGTTTATTCACTCCTACAAATAATTTAAAAGTTGCAGTATGCGACTAATAAACCTACCCCAAATTCCAGAAACCTTTCTCCTCTAGTACTAAGAGCTACTTTGAAATTAGCAGAAGAAAGTTAGAAAGAATTCTTTGTCGCAGGTAAATGGATTTACCAAGACCGACCTGAAAATTGGAATCGACAATGTAAAACCTTAAAGAGGATCATTCGTTCACTTCTGTACATTGAATATTCAAGGCCTGCAGCGTTTTAACCCATGGGAACAATACATAAACGTCAAGGACATCAATATTATGATCAATCATTTTAAAATTGATAAACCAATTTGTCTTCATATTTCTGTTCAGTTTTATGATGGAAATAATGAACATTAACATTAGCATACCAAAAAAGTGTACCATATATACCATACTTTGTTAGTAACTTTCATATTTAAAAAAAATAAATGTTCGGTTATTTATAGAATATAAGGATTAATATGAAAACTTTTGTTGATACTTCCATTTTTGGCTAAATGATATGCAGACAACAGTAGCATGGAGGACTAAACTAGGTCCTACTACTTAAGGCCAACATTGTTTCAAAAATTTTCAGAAATAGAGTTTATTTGTGTGAAACGTTCATGAAAAACAAGTTTATTTGAAGATAATAGATACCCGGATTATCCATGTGATGGGTATTGCGATATTTCAGATCCTGATAGCTCCGTTGATGAATATGCAGGACTGTATGTAGACAAAAGAGTGAAGATGTCCTGCTTGACGTATAAGGGAACGACGGATATCCAAACATTCATAGGATGTGTAACCAAACATACGAACGTACACTTTTCAACTTGTTAGTTGGACATCTTGAATTATTTCACAAAGTCCACAATTAGCAAATTTGGTAGTGTGTCATTTGGGTATAGGCTCGCGGAAGATATGATACGTTTTACAAAGTTTCTATTTATTTTTGGATAGTATAATATTGTAATATATTGTACACATATAAGATATATATTGATATTGTAATGTATTAGTATATTTCATATAAATCTACATGCTTATTGATAAGCCTCTGATAAATGGGCATATTGCATTCTCTAGATGCAGCAAAATTTATTCTGGGATGGCAACTCTGCCAGTAAACTTTTAGAAACGTACATATTTATGAAAAACATTAAATATTTACATTACATGTGTAAAGGCATTTATTATCTCTTTATGTCTTACACCTTCTTTTGCAAGGGTACAAATATCGCCTGGGGTTTGTCGCTTCCGGTCACATTGGTTGTTTATTGGGTGTAAATACTGTGCAAATTTATTTTGCCTTTGCCCAGTAAACAATTGAAATTTTCAAATTTCATTTGTCAGAATTAATTTTTTTTCAATTTAATAATTGTAGCTATTAGTCACTCTTATAATTCTTTATCTAGTGCCGAGATTTTTCAGAAAGCGATTTGTTTTTGTTGGATTAAATTTTTAGTCCTTTACTGATCTTGCAATAAATATCATCAACTCAAGTTGTAGCACTTGCATGTAGAAGTGGAATATTTATAACTTGTGATTATCAAAGAAGTTAGAATTGAATTAGAAATGGTGTGGCTGAACTGGGAACACATCGCATAACGTTGTCGGAAAATTAAGAACATAGTACGAATCATCCTTTCCACAATTTCTGGTTATGCAGGCATGTTCTCCATGCTCTCTTTGACACCCATCTTACGTCCCTATTCCATATTGATTTATTCAGTGGAAGCAGAAGCTATGAAATACGCCAAGTGTTTAAACCAGTGGTAAAACCATGAGGAATGTGTAAACTTATTTTCTGCTCTTTCCTCTTTAATAAGTAATTTCGAATTTCAGTGAGTTAAAGGGAATCTAACCTCTACGGGCCGTTAGTCCTTCTCCTGCCTTTCTTTCCACCGTGTCCATCAATTCTTTTATTGTCTGGAATGTACTAATTTAGTTCCAAAGTGACATTTGTAATTAGCAAAGTGACACAATTGTCTCAATTTAAGCACACTTAAAGATAAATTAAAAGAGTAAGAACTTTTCAAGCTTTCTCTTTATGATTTCAATCGGTAATCTACAAGCATACACTCTTCGACAACATTATTCCTCCAAAAAAATGTCTTAATATTAACAGATGAGTAAGACCCTTTCTTGCATTATCTTCAAAGAAGTTTTCTTCCGTTTGCCTTTGCTCTTCTTCCCTTCCAATTTGAGATCGTTTGGGAACGAAGAGCAAAGATTGTTAGTTTCGAAACCACCTAGTTAAATCCTAGCTGCTGGAGGAAGAGGAAAGCAATGAGCCCCTTTAATGAGCCGCTGTGTCTGCTGAGGATCTTCATTATTCTACCCTTTGTTTCTAGGTCTTTCCTTACTTCAACCCAAGGCAAAAAGAATGGTTCTGGTCTATCATAATTATTTGAAAATGTATGTTATATTCACTGGAAGCAGGTGCATTATAACTCCATGTTTCATTAAGGCTGGTTTGTGTGCACTAATTTTAAGTTTCAAAAACGGTTTTTCCAGTTCTGAGTCGAAGAAGTGTATTTTTCGCTTCAACAGTAAGTAGAAATAGCGCACTAGCTGCTTACTAATTGATATATATATTAAAGGTATATCAGCACATAAGCTATTTTTGCCGTCACACAATATGGGACAATTGAAACAAAATTGAGGACAGGTCCCTAACAATATAATAAAGCACGCCTGCTAAAAAAAATCCTAATTTATTTTAAAACTAATATTCATTCACTCATTCATGACTTAACAAGAACTAAAACAAAACTGTCTCAAAGGACTAAAATTCTAATTACCTAGTTAAGAGCTGGGGCTATAAAGGAGCGAGGTCTCCGGTCATCGTGAGATGCGGCAATGACAAAGAAAAATAATAATAATATTGCATTTTAAATATTTTAGAAAGTAGGGAAAAAATAAGTCAGAATATTCCCATATTTGCGCAAAATTAGTCACGTGACACCATGAAACAGATAGAAATACGCAAGAGATTCGCTAAGTTTAACGCATCGAAAGGAGAGCCCAGTTCTACCCCCGTGCCCAACCGTCCCGCTACGTTTCCTGTTGAGTGCAGTGGTCTCAAGCAGGCCAGGTCATCGCAGAAAATGTGCGAATCCAAGGTCCTTCGACAGCTGGTTTCCCCCGCTCTTGAAGGACGGTCTGGTCATAAAACCTTTTTTCAGCCCTCATGTTTACAACCCCGGCAGGGTTTCTGTGCCGTTATGAAGATCAAACTTCTCAGTGTGTCTGCTATTCCCAGCACTGTAAAGTATGCAACGCTCTTGGTTTTAAGAGGTAAAAACGCAGAGCATCGCAACGCAACTTACATAAAATACATGAAAGTAATGGTGTATAGAAAAAAAATATAAGTAAACAAAGGCATAAATTTACCCACGGTTAATGCTGGAAAGAACTGCAAAAAGAGCAGTTCTGGATCCATTGTATCTCCTTCATAGTATTTTTCCTTTTATTTTTTTGGATCCTGCAGTACAAATATGGATTTGGGGGGGGGACGGTCTTACTTTACAAAACACAAAGTACTTCCAGTTGTTTTGAGTAATTCGCATTCTAAATCACGTTCGTAATATTATAGTAAAAAATGTTAGCAACCTGAAATTTTGTATTTTCGATAGGATTTTGTTTTCTAATTTCGAAACATCTCATCGGATGGAAATGCATGGTAAACAAACTCAGATTTTTTTGTTTTCTTGAGATAGCGTGGACATGTGTTTACAACACCGTGAGATATTATCACTCAGATACTAGAATATGAATCGCATAACGTATCGTATGACCTTGGCGTTTACCGTGGAGAAATATTGCCCCCCCCCACCCCCACCCCCACCCCCCCTGCCCCTGGTTGAAAGAGTTACTTACCATGACGTTTGGCAAGTCTTGCGATGAGAACGTAAAAATGTCACGCTTCGCCACTGGCTCTCAGCACACACAAGGACAAACACAGGACAACACGACCCCACAGGGGATTTTCCTGGCCCTGGGGCCAGGAAGTAAGGTTGAGTGTTGGGTACCTTACCAGAAGCTCACGCCTTACACTCCGATATGATGTTCGAGAAGTGTTTGAACGTTTCAATTATCTAATGAAGAAATTGCACACAAAAATATTCCTTGAGATAATCCTTAAAAGATGTTTTAATACAGAAGCATACAAGTACATGAGTATTTTTTTATTTCGGTAGTTTTCACAGGTTCACAACTTCAATCACTTCATTTTAGGAACAAGATGAATTAGAATGTGTTGCAAGGAGGAAGATACGGGTTCGTAGACTTTTTAAGCAACATTCACTCTGTCTCTGGAAGCTGTGGAGCGGGGCCGCGCATAACGGTAGAGAAAGAGAGAAAGCAAGTGGTTGGAGTAAAGCATTGCGCGCTGCTGGGAACGGCTGGTAGCTACAGCCGCGCTTTCCCAACCATGTACTCACTTTCCCCTCACGCGTTCATTGGTCAAGCCCTCTCGAGTCCTACTTGCGCAGAGGATTTGATTTCGTTCGCTTGCTCTAGAGATTCCCGGGACAGTGCAATGTTAGTTTATTTTACATCGCTTTTCTGTCACTATTGGCTAATCGCAACGATGGAGATGAATGGTAATAAGATGAATGAAGGGACACACACAAATGGACGACACAAATCAAACCCCCACAGAGGATTATACTGATGTGGACCCAGGCGGCAAAGCCTCGTTATCCTGCAAAAATGCAGTCCAGGGTGCACCAGAGAGGTTGACAATTGGGTGCCTTCGGAGAAGGTCACTCATTACACTCAGAAATGTATTAGCAAATAATGCAAAAGTAACATATTTTTAGGTCAAAACATGACTTTGAATAAATTTATGAGCGCAAAATTTTCAAACTTATAATCAATTACTACTACTATATGTGCTTTCCAGATACTTCTCAGAAGCCAAAGCACAAAATTTCAGTTTTAATCAAAATATTATTGTACAATTTTGAACTGTTATCATTCTTTAAATTGTCTTGAACCAATAAAATACTTAATCTATGAGAAAATTATAGTAGAGTAGAGTAATAAGTCACCTCAGAATTCCCGTACGATTTCAGTTTTTCTAACTGAAAGACTGGTGGAGTGGTTATCACAGCACGCTACGACGTCAGGGGTTCCAGGTTCGAATCCTGGCCTAAGCATGGATGTTCTCTGTGAGTGTCTCTTCAATAATTTCATCATATCACTACTCATCCTCATCTTCACGATTAGGCAAAATCGGCACAAAATGCTGCGCTATATAACAAAAATCAAATCCAATTCAACTGAAAGACTAATTTCTTAATTCAAATTTAGTGATGCTCGTAATATAAGATATTTACTATTTGTTTTTCTAAGTCTTCCCAGACTCTGGGCATTAGAATAAAGTGTAGGACACTTCTGGGAAAGAAAGGTCTCTGCTAACCTTGCATCTCCATTAATATGTAGCATTCCTTCTCTCCACATCACTCTACACGCCCCATATGATCCATGGTTATACAAATATACAGAAGGTTGTTTCACGTTGATGGTAACGATTTCGATCACCAGGGAGCAGCACGTAGGCACAGCACAGAGCAGCCAGAGCCAATAGGACGAAAGTACTGTGTGTTGACTTTCAAAGACGATGGTTGGTGTGTGAGTGAGTGTTTATATGGCACCAAAAATTCCAGTCTTTTGGGAGGGGTACATCTGTGCCCTTTCCGACGTTGGTTATAGTTATAGCCAGATAATTAAACAGTGCCACATGAAAGCATTCCATGTGTCAAAGAAGGGCATCAATGCAGTGTTGAATCGCAATAAAGCTTGCACCGTACCTGTTGCTGGAACCAGTCAAAGTGGGCCTCGGACATATCGGAAGCCCAAGCGTTCCTCCGATGTTGTGCGGAAAGTGAGATCCTTGGTGCGATGTGAAAACCCTGCAACGCAAAGAGCGATTGCACAGACAGTGCAATGTTTCCCTGCAAGTGTGAATCGCATCATAGCCCAAGATTTACAACTTGTGCGGAAGCACAAGGCTCAAGTTCATAAGTTGCGTGCCTCACATGTCCAGGAGAGGAAGACCAACAGTCGGAAGCTCTACGAACGCCATCTGGCAGGGGACCGCTGGAAGTATGTGGTGTCCCTGGATGAAGCATGGGTGTATCTGTCGGGATGTGGTAAAAAAAGGGCCATCTACTATCGTCCACGTGATGCAAGAGGTCGATCTGAGTGGGTACGTGAATGTGCTGAAAGTTTTCCACGCCGGTTCATGGTTGTTGGTGGTTACTGCCATAACGGCAAACTTCCACTGCGCAGAGTGGAAAAAAAAAGGCTAAAATGAATGCAGCCTATTACCAGACGAATATTTTGGAGCCACTTCACAGACATGATATTCCTTCTCTCTATGGCAACGACACATCTCGTGTTCTCATCCACCAGGACAAGGCTTCCAGTCATACGGCAAAGTCCACGCTGGCATACATGGATCGGATGGCACGTGAAACGGGCATTCATGCAATCCCCTTTACAGACATCCCTGTGAAATCCCCCGATGCCTCTTCTATGGATTTTTGTGGGTTTCCGTTGTTGAAACGAGCCTTGGGAAGCAGACGGCCCCGCACAATTGAGGGTCTTTGGAAAGCTTGTCAGGAGGAATATGATCATTTGGACCAATGTGTTCTAAAACGCAGTCTCCTCCAATGGAAACTCCGCTGCAGGGCCATTACTGCAAGACTGGGGTATCACGTGGAGCACCACCGCTCGTGACGTCACGGTTTTTCTTAAGGTTAGGTGGGTTTTAACTTTGTTAACATGGACGTGAAACGACGTTCTGTAATTGATCAGCAGTAAAAAAAACATACCAACCGTCAAATTTTCCAAATGTATACTCGATGAACTGTACCAATTGCGTTACCATAAGGAAAAACGAAACATCAAAAAAGATGTAACTAAATTAACAACAAAGATAAAGATTTTAATAGCCAATTCACTTTCACTTGTGCATAGCTATTGATTCTCTTAATGAGATTTTGAATTTCAATGAGTTGCAGGATATCTAAATTCTTTGGCGAGTTAGTTGCTTCATTCTCACTTCTCTTTCCACTTTGTCATTCTGCACACAAGTTCTTTCATGTCTGGAATTCACTAGTTTATTTCCAAACTGGCATTTCTAGATAGGAAAGTGACATAATTTTCTCAATTCAAGCACACTTAAAGATAAATCTGAAGGAATAAGAACTTTCCAAACTTTCTCTTTATGATTTTAGTCGGCCTCCGTAAGGGAATGATTAGCACAGGGCGTTACGACGCTTGAGATCTCGGGTTCGAATACCGGCCTGGACATTGGTGTTCTTCGTGAGTATTCATTCATAAATTTCGTCATATCATCACTCATCCCCATCTTCGCGATTAGCCAAAAGAGGCAGAAATGCGAAGAAAAATAAACCAAATCAATCAATCACTCTTTATGATGTCAATGATAATCTCCAAATACACGTTATTTGAAAGCACAATTCCTCCAAAAATGACCTAATACCAATACAGTAGATCAATTCCACTCTTCTTTAATAGGAGAAACATTGAAATGTCTGTCTTTACTTAATTTTGCCTCCATGTTTCCAGAATTTCAGTACATACATATGAATTTCCCATAGATCTGCTTCAGGGTAAGAGATTATGAACTTTTCCATGTGCCGCACAAAGTTTTCTATGAACCATTAGCGTTAAACCTACTCCCTAGAAGGACAAACTAATCCGTTAAAATCACCCGAAGCCTTATTTTGCTAGAGAGGAACGTACATTATTTTGCACGACTGGCCACCTAATGCGTCACGGGTGCAGTTACAGGATAAATGCTAATTCTGTCTATAGTTCTATCAGAAATGCGAAAGATTTTATGGAGCCGTCTCCGTGGTCAAGCCCGTCGGCTGAACAACTCACAATCTCAATACTGAAGGTCCTGAGTTCGAGATTCTCTCTGAGTATCTGTGAATCTGTTTGCCTTGTCATCAGTTTCATCTGCTTATCGTTCGTCCACATTCTCGCAATGAACCTAAAAGATAAGAATTCGATGTAAAATAAGCAAAAACCGTGCAAAATACTTCTCCTTCTTCTTTCTCTACCCCTTATGCCATTATAGCGTCGGATGCCTTAACCCACGGTTTCCATTCTCCTCTGTTCTTGGCCACCTTCTTTATTTCTTGGAATGTCTTCACACTTTTTCTTCCTCCATGTCCTCATACGACTTCTTTGATCTGCCCCTGGGCCTTCTTCCGTCTGGTTTTGCCTCCAAGAACTGCTTGGGTGTCCTTTCCTCTTCCATTCGGGTTACGTGGCCGAACCATTTCATTTGTCTTTTCATGAGTTGGTTTACAATTGATGTTTGCTCCAGCTCTTCCCTTATCCTTTCATTTCTTACTCTGTCTCTTCTTGTTTTTTCTACTATCTTTCGCCAGCACTTCATTTCTACAGTTGTTATCTTACTAAGTTATTTTCCCTTCGTTGCCCAGATCTCACTATTAGCTGTACAGTAGTATTGGTTCTATCACTGATTTATGTATTTGTAGATTGCCCCTCGTTCCAATTTCTCGTTTTCTAAATATTGTCTGGTTCAATTGATAGTATGCATTATTAACTTTTCGGACACGATTTGAGACTTCTGGCTCTATTTTCCCATTTTGATGAAGTATTGTTCCAAGGCATTCATAGTTTGGGACCTTTCAAGTTGTGCTATGTTGCACTGTGCAAAATAAAAAATATATAAATATTCACTCTCTACAGTATGCCCGAGAAGTCCCCGTACCCCTACTTGCAAGTATTATGTTCCGACCGTGTTGAAAATTGATCGGAAATCTTTAATTTTCAACTTTACATTCACTTTATACTCACAACACAATTTGTAGTGAACTAACTCAACATGTTGATTACAAGCCCTAGGACGTTCATAACTATAGGTGTTTAATATTATTAGAAAGTTTAAGTATGCAGACATGGGCTTAATCGCCATCATTTAAAAGTTTATTTTCTATATTGTTGTTATGGTAACTCGTTGTGTTGATTTTGTTCGCTCGCAAGTATATTATAATGTAAATAGATAAATACATATGTTATGATTATTACATTTGGCGTTATATATATAGGGGTAATATACAGTATACTATGTAATATAATGAAATGGTACGGGAATTTCACGGACACTCTGCATAATAGCTTTGCCATAATTCTCTTTTTGTTTTTGTTTATCTCTTTAATATGCGTACATTCTGTCCCGAAAATATCTGGAGCAAGCGAACGAAAACAAGTCTCTGCGCAAGTAGTGACTCGAGAGGGCTCCACCAATTAAAATGAGAGGAAAAGGTGACTACGGCTACCAGCCGTTTCCAGGAGCGTGTTCATCTTTGCTCCGCCCTCTCGCTTCCCTCCCTTCTCTGACGCTATGGCCGACCTTGCTCCAGATATTCCCTGGATATAGTGTATTTGTCTTGTTAATATTACGTCGCTTTTCTACATAATTCTCTCTTTGTATTCTCTCTCTTGTTAATTCTACTAGTTCATCATTCATTCTTAAGATCGTCAGCAACATCAAGAGTTGTCAAAAATTGATAAAATAACTTAAAACTAAAATTCTTAAATATGCACGATTGAAGAATACATCATTATTAACCGTAACATAGTGTAAATCTGTGCCCGTTGCTGTTCGAAATCGTTTCATTGGTTGTTAAGAAACGCCATAAAATTATTTTCTAAATTCCTCCGGTAATCGTTTATGGCATATTTTGCTCTCGGCGTAAGAAATACGAAAACCCCATTGTTAATGAGCCTTTTGTGTGCTCGTATCCGGGTTAGGCTATTAAAAGCTGTGTACAGCTAACAATCTGTTAAGTACCTATTATGAGCTCTGGCTTTGTCTCAAGCGATTAAAATTATTTTCTGTGTTCTGCCTTTTCTTGCAAATAACACGAAGCATTTAACCGATTTCGGCGAATGATTTGTTATGTAGGTAGGTTTCCATCGCTATTGTTCTGCTGTTGCGCTTCACTTGTTGTTTTTTTCCTGTTTCAATCGTGTAAGTGAAACATTTCCGGGGTCCTCATTGGGTGGAAGTAAATCCTTACTCCCAATAGTCCACATGCAATTCCACATAGAAAAATATAGCTCTAACATTTAGGAGTAAGGAGGAAAGATTTGCATAAAGTTCTCATTAGGTTTTCTTCAAAATGTTCACTAACATTGAGAAAAGTTAAGTTGCGGTCAGTGTTGCCATTATAATGAAACTTTTAATTTTTCCGGAAAATCCTGACCGTATTTTTAAGTGAGACGGGAATTTCGATAAAAAATACCAATATTTCAGGGAACTTCTGAGATATCACACCCAATGTTAGTACAAATGACATTATATTCCAGACTCATATCCATAATTTTTATTTCCGATCCTTTAGAGTATAAACCTATATGCTTATTTATATTTTGTTAATTTTACGTCCCTTTTCTACATCTTCTTAGTGACGATGGAGAACTTATGAACTTATGAAATGGCTGATGAAACAAAAACAAATTCATGCCTGACCAGGATTCGAACCTGGAACATCTGATCCGTTAGCAAGGAGGAGGCTATAAGAAATTTGTTTAACATTTTTCATAAACACGAATATGGGCCTACAAAAATACGAATTATTATTATTATTATTATTATTATTATTATTATTATTATTATCATTATTTTATTTGTTTAGATGAAGAGAAAAATGGGCCCAAAATAGGAAATTCTGCCTTCACAATACACCAAAACTGCAGCTGTGAGGGAAATTAAAGAAACGATAAAGTTCTCCCCTGTGCATTGCAGCATCGAAGTAGGGCTACATATATTCTTGATATCGACCATAGTAGAAGTTACTACGTTTCACTAGTCTTTTCTCTCAGGTGACTGATAAGAAACTGAGAGTCCCAGAGCAGGAATTGATTGATTGATTTTGTTTATTACTTCCCTTTTCTGCCACCTTTGGCTAATCGCTAAGAAGAGAATGAGTGATGAAATAATGAAATTGATGAAGTGACACTCACAAAGAACACCCATGTCCAGGCCGAAATTCGAAACCTGGACCCCTAGCGTCGTATCGCGATGTGCTAACCACTCCGCCGCTGAGGTCGGCCAGAGCAGGGATATTAGTGGGAAAATGTTAGAAAAGGTACCTCTTACACTCCACAAAGCAATCAAAAATTATATCTAATAAGTGAGTACTGGATGTTTGCTTAGACTCTTTTTAATCCGTTGTACATTCTCAGGATTTAGGATATACATTTCCAAGATATACATGTGTAATTTAATACCATCGCCCTTTGCTTCAATTCTTTGTACAGTCACTGGTAATAAGAAATGAACACCTTGATTCAAAATACTCATTTTGCTGCTTGACATTTGTGTGTTGTCCAATTCTACGACGGTGGCCGTTGCCATTGAAAATTTTGCTGCCGAAGACTAGGATCTAGATGTTCCATTTTTATTGAGGATAACTGTTAATTTTTTTCTTCTATTTCAATGGTCTGCTAAATTTTATTCCCGCACTACACATGTTTGTGTTTTCTGGCAAAACTCTCCTGGGTGAAAAAGGATATTTGTAGCATGTTCCCTCTAGTTATAATTTTCTAATTCGTCTAAAGACATTTGATCTCTCCTTATCGATTGTTAGAAAGTCGAGACATTACGCTTGATGTACTGCATTTTCACAAATAATTTCGCACTATTTTTTGTTAAAGATATCAATTTATAACTCAACTGGTGTAGTTGGTAGGACGTCTGATTGCCACGCGGGAGATCTTGATTCGATACCCAGTATGGGTGATGTCAGGTAGGAAGTGGCTCTGGGTTTGATCCAGCCTCTTTTCAACGGATAGCGTGGGGGAGCTCCTGACAGGGTAAATGCGAGGGAGCTGTGCTGAGCGCGCCACCTCTTCTATGAACGAGATTGAAAATATATGGAGTTTTACTTTTACATCCCCAGTGTACAGTTACTGACACTTATGGGTTGCAACAACCCCATGACTTCTAATGGGATTATTGCAACTTAAAAGTGTCCGTGACTGTACGTTCAGGGTAAAGTGTAGTGGTCTGATGACACTTTGACTTGAAATATCGATATTCGAAATGGTCTCACACAGTGTTGGATAACAGAGTTCTCTCTTCGGAGGCGGATGAAGAATACACACAGCATCTTGGAACATTTGATTCTATGTGAATATTAATATAATATTATGGTCATTGTTAGCTTATAGAATTTAACCGACTGCTCCTAATTCGACGAAGTACAGTCACCGACAATAAAAATGGGACACCTAGATCCTGAAATACAAAGGGCGTTCAATAAGTCTTGCACAGATGGTTATAATATTTCTATTAGTTGCAATATGATGATGAACTTTTAAGTGAACATACTTTGATCCTTTGGATAGAAGACCATGTCACTCAATGTAGCCTCCATCTGCTGTGACGCATCTCGTCCAACGTTCTTTCCATGCCTTGAATGCACTTTGGTAAAATTCAGGTGGCTGAATTTTACACCATTATTTCACACAAGAAGTAAGGTCTTTGTCACTGTCGAACGTTTTTCCACGCAGGTGGGCCTTCAGACGAACAAACAGGAAGAAATCCGAAGGAGCCAAGTCCGGACTATAGGGAGGCTGAGGGACGACTTCCCACCCGGGCCTCCCCGATGGCGCAGTGGTAGCGTCATCGCCTTGTAATCAAGGGGTCCCGGGTTCGATACCCGGTGGAGGCACAAGTGGTTCAGATCCCACTTTAAACTGTAGGTCCAGTCCCGATTAGCCTTACTGTGCATAAAGTGGACTTAAAACACAAAATCAAACAAACAACGACTTCCCATCCCATTTTCATGATTTTTTTGCTGTGGCATCATGGCTGTGTGAGGCTTGGCATTGTCATGATGGAGTTATGACGTGCTCTCCAGACCAAGAGACTGGAACTGCAAGGTAAGGTCATCAAACTCCATCATGACAATGCCAAGCCTCACACAGCCATGATGCCACAGCAAAAAATCATGAAAATGGGATGGGAAGTCGTCTCTCAGCCTCCCTATAGTCCGGACTTGGCTCCTTCGGATTGTACTAGTTTCCCTGCATGGCGTTAAGTGTGTTGCCTAACTCTACGGCGGTGATAGAAGTTGCCATTGAAAATTTGCTATAGAAATCCACTTATCGCCGTAGAGTTAGGCAACACACATAACGAATTCCAGCACATCGCGATATGACACCTGGGGTCCCGGGTTCGAATCCAGACATGGGCATTGATTATTGTGAGTGTCCATTCATCAATTTCATCATATCATCACTCATCCCCATCTTCGCAAATTAGTCAAAAGTGGCCAAAAAGCGAAGTAAAATAAAAACAAATCAATCAATCAATAACGCCTTCCAGGGAAGCGAGTGTTTTAGTATCTAGGGGTCCCATTTTTATTGCCGCTGACTGTACGAGTATATTTGTTTCAGAACCCCAAAACTTGCAAGAGAAACTGAGAGCAGCTCCATTGTTTCGAAATTCCAATGTTGTTACACCTTGTGAGCTAAGACTGTTTTGTTTACACTCCAGGGAACTCACATACCAAAGTAGCAACTAGGTGCTAGTGTATACTGGATGAACAATTCCTTTTTAAATCACCTAGAAGCGAATCAACCATTCACACTAAAGTATGTGGTGCACAACTTCAGTGTTCATGCTCTCATTTGATGCCACTTCTTGTTTCAAAAATGAACATGCTTCCTGGAAGCACGTAGCTGTTTCTTGTAGTCACGGACACTTCTGGGTTCGAATGATACCAGTGAAAGTCAATGAGACAATTACAACCCAGAATTGTCCGTGACTGTACGTGTGAGCTCCCTTAGGAACGTTTGCATCCTCTGCTTCATTTCAAACCTCTCTCGCAATTCGTTTACTCACCAAGGCGGCATGCATAGCAAATAGTTCTAAACAAGCCCGCGTGCATGGTGTAGGGTGCTTGCTGATCTTTGGGATGTAGATACATTAAACCAAGAAAACAATTGCCGATTCTACTAATTGAGGCATCAAGCAGGCGTTACGACTCAAGACGCCCGTGTTTGCACGTCGTTACACTTGTTTGCCTCCGGATATCACCCGTCATCAATTTTATAGGCTCTTAACATACAAGCTTCTTTCTTGGTAAAGTTACTAAAGGACGCTACCATTAACAGATAACGTCCCACTGGTCTGCAATATCTTTGACGCATTAGAGAAAGCAAATATTTTGCTTTCATCCTATTGCAAGAGAGTAAGAAATGGCGGGATTAAAGTAGACCTTTCACGTGAAGTACGCGTAGTTGCGTAACGCTGTCCTAAACTTCTATTTGTCTAAGATTTTCCACAACGTTGGATTATTTATTAGCCATTTGGAGCGTTCGGAGAGCTATCCTGATCCTTTGGTCAATATAAGCCACTGCACACGCAGACAAGATACACAAGGTAAATTCTTCTTGCCTAGTAGTGGATTCGTTAGCATAACGCGCTTCAAAACCGCGGGTCCTAAGTTCGTGAACTTGGTCATCCTTGCTTCTTTGTGTTGTTTATTTTTCCATTTCTTCATTCATGCTGATCTGTGTTCTGGCCAGTATATGAGAATTTTTAAAGTCTTAACGCAGAATCGTAACAGATGCAAAGGAAAAAATCACATTCCACATTTTTCACATCCTTCATCCTAATTACATAAACCCACAAGTAATAAACCAATGTAAAAGAAACAAATTGTTTCGATTTTCGCATTAAGACTTCGAGGTTACTTCGTTCGTTACAGCTATCCCAGCGGCCAAGTTTCAATACTTTGTATGAGCTTGTTATGTTATATTTCTGTAATGTCAATTACAACACATCATTACACTTGAAAAGATCAAACCTCCTCTGTGTAAATATGTCCAAAGATAAAGTAAAAAGAGGTAATTTACTTAATTATTTATTAAAGTTACATCGAAAAATAGATTTAATATTTATCGTGCATCATCTATGTAGCAATATGTTTAAGTAAATTGTTTCCCAGTGTTTTGTTTACCAAATCTTACAAATATATGTCCGTTAATTAGTTAGTAAAGTAATCAATGTAATGTGATTATCTTAACGTGCATGATGTATAAACATTATATATACACATGGGCCTCCCCGATGGCGTAGTGGTAATGTGGTCGCCTTTTAATCAAGGGGTCCAGGGTTGGACACACATTGCACAGTGGTTCAGATCCCACTTTGAACTGTAGGTCCAGTTCCGATTAGCCTATCTGTGCATAAAGTGGACTTAAAACAACAAATCAATCAATATATATATATTTATAGGATGTGGAAAAACAACTACAACAACGGTTTGGTGCTTGTAGATATAAAAACAAGTCACTTTTCCTTATAAACATTACCTCGAAAGCGCTTAGTTTCTGCGCTGTATTCGCTGAAAATCTAACCTGCATGCATGCAACCCAACACAACAAACGATAACTCTGACGCAACTTCAAGGGACGCGTGGCAGGGTTGCCAGTAGTGTCTCTTGTTAAGAGAGAAGACTTAAAAACAACAACTTGCGAGTCTTACCTGAGCAAAATCCAAAAGATTAATGGTACTTGCGATGTTGTAAGACGACAGCATTTGAAATGAACAGTCATGAATTTCAGTCCGCACTTATTGAAAAATCCTTGTCTTCTTCAGTTGTAATTATGATTGTATCCTTATGTCTCGTATTGGTGGCTGAAGGATAAAATTGAACCCTTAAAAGATCAATATGGGAGTCCTTAAAAACACAACTTTACATCCGAAAGAGGCCACATTTGAGGAGATCAAACAAATATTTTAACTTCACAACAATGCACCCAACTCTAAATTAGGCCCATGTAAACCAAAATGCCTATTTTTTTATAACTTAGGCCCGCTGTAGACGAAAGCATTTCCTTTAACACTTTTGCGTCCAAAATTCTTATAGCAGGTAGTACTTTACACGGAACCATTTCGTGTAAAATTTCAGCAAGCTTTTGCGATTACAATGTATAACATATACAGCACGAAAGGCACGTCGAGTTCACGTTGTTTACAATTGAAATAACTAAAATATTCTTTCATACGTGTACAGTAAACGCTATAAAGCATGTATTTAAGCAGCGTCATTGATTTGCACCTAAAACCATTTAATACTAAACCTTACTCCTCTCGGTTGAATAGTTATCGTGTTTAAAAATGTGAAGTGATACATTGTTTATATCTCAAGAAGCCGTCTTTACATTTGCACGCTTGACCTAGAGGTCGCTTCTGATTGGTTATGCAACGAAAAATGATACTGAAATAGAGCCGGTTGTACCCTTGAGAATTGCCATGAAATATGCCATGGCATCTGAAATGCCACAAGATTTTTCACTTTAGACGGTAGCATTTTGGTCATGGCTTAAATGTTATGAAATATGTCAAGGAAAATAAAGCGGGCCTTACAGAAGTTAACTGTTTACAAAGGTATAGTTCAAGTAACGTTTAAGTATGAAAAAGAAATGAATTTTTCATCGCAACCTATTTTACCTTAAAGGAAATCGCATTTTCTTTACGAAGCAAAAATATGATAAATAACAAGTTCTCTAAAAATTTGATTCATCGATTGATTTGGTTTATTTTACTTGGCTTCTCTGTCACTTTTGGCTAATCGCGAAGATGAGGAGTGATGATATGATGAAATTGATGAAGGAACGCTCACAGAAAATACCCAGGCTGAGATTCGAACCCTGAACCTTTGCGATAACCTCTCCTGCACTAAGGTTGGTAAACTCTGTAGAAAGAAATTTATGATTAGGAAACAAATGATTTTTCTTTCAACTGAGAAGTTATTCACAGAAAAAAGAAGCACAAAAAGTTATTTTAAGTCCATTTTGTCCTCAGATAGGCTAATCAGAAGTGATCTACACCTTAAAGTGAGATGTGACTTCATCACGGGTCATTCGTTACCGAGGAAGTCTAGAAAATAATCAAAAGCACCCAAGGAATCCAACATCATCAAAGTGGGTTTAGGTATAATTGTGTGAACATGTGTTGTGGTAGTGGGAATTAAACAAATCATTTTCTCAGCTGTCCTAATAAAATACCTAGTTGTCATGTATGACAACATAGTATAACATTCCTTCCGTCACAAAGATCCTGGTTGGCAGTCCGATTAGGAGACAAAATTTGTGCATATTTGGGACATAACCTGTCTTGTTTGGTTCGATGTTGTATAGGTAGTATTATATTTATTCAACGCCCGGTGAAAATTATGGAAATGTTTCCTCTACAAGGACATATTGCCTTACAAATGTATTAAATAATACAGTCCCTACCAAAAGTTTAAGACCACCTTGTCATGTGTTTTTCAGACAAACAGAAAAAGTACATATGCGAGTGCTTTTCATGAAATGAACACTTTAATACAAAATTGGAATTATTATGTAATGTTATTGAAAGGTACATCAAGATCAAGAAAGTGTAAGGGCATATTAATACACTTATAACTAATAGATGCAACTAAAGGTACAATTTGTAAAATCATTAAATCTGAACTTTGCAAATATACTTGGAAACAAACAAAATTCAGTACTGTCATAACGACGTCGGTTACGTGTATACACATTCATCTGTACTTCAAAATGCTGGATTTTTCAGTTAAGAAATTTGATTTTGCACTTTCGTATCTCAAGAACTACAAGACATATACCAATAATTTTTCTGCAATATATGCCTCACATACTATATTACTCCCATACAATTTCACTCCATATTTGTACCAAAACCTTTCTGTCAGGTTTCATTTATATGAAAAAAGTTGGTGGTCTTAAACTTTTAGTAGGGACTGCAGTATTTATTTATTGAGAGAATATCAGACACAGCAGAAATGACCATTTTACACTGAAATCGACAATGAAAGAAAAAATAAAAAATAACATAATAACACGAAACACGAACAAAAATAGCCAGCCCCAATAGCGGAGTGGTTAGCACATCGCGCTACGAAGCCAGGGATCCCGCGATCGAATCCTGCCCTGGGCATGGATGTTTGTGAGTGTCCATTCATCAATTTCATCTTATCATCATTCATCCCCATCTTCGCAAATTATTCAAAAGTGGCACAAAAAGCGAAGTAAAATAAACCAAATCAATAAATCAATAAACAAAAATAAATCAAAATGGCACTACTTCACATTATTTGGCAGCTGAGGAAAATATATCAATACTTGATGGGAGGTTATTATATTGGGTGGAAAGTCTGTAGAAGAGGGATCTTTTTTTAATTTTCGGTCTAGGCTCTTCTGTGTAAAATATATTGTGATACGTATTGTGCGCAGAGGCACTCGAAAGTGGAATTCCTGAAGGAGTGAGTTGCAGCGGATTTTTCCATTGAACAATGTTGTGTAAGATAATTGAAATCATTCCACAAACTGCTCTGATAGGATGTCTGTAACTTTAGAAAGGACAGGAGATACGTAATTGCGTAATGAAGGAACCCTGTAACGAACTATAGCCAGGAAAATGTGAAGGATAGAATCAATTCTAGAGAGTTAAGTTAACGTTAACATGGACCATACCGTCACTTGTGAGTTAGACTTCAATTGCATTTGCAGTATCGAGAAGTGAACCTACAATTTGAATTGTCGTATTGTATATTGTGCTTCGTTCCGGCAAAAGGAACAATACATTACGAAAACTCTAGAGGACGTCGACGAATGACGCTCCTCGCCATCATGTTTCTTTCACATATCTTTCCACTCTCGATATTACCTGGTTTATTTCAGAAAAATATTAAAATGAAGCATCAAAGGGGAATTATTATTTTGCCATTGTTTGCTATGGGAAATGGGAGTTGAAAAACATATCCTGCGTTGCGAATAAACCACGGCTGCAATTCATCACTCTGTGTGGAATGCTTAGCTGTAGAGAGGGCACTCACTGACGATTTGGGTTTATGATACAGGGTGTTACAATATATATCTACCGGGCAATTTAGAACATCCGGTATATTATGCTTATATGGTACTACTATAGAGCAACCACAAGGAAAAAAACCTTGGACGAAAAGTCTCCACACAGCTTTCCCTTCTTCCGTTCAGCTCGGGCCATAAGGAAACATGGTCCACTTTCCCCCTCCCCTCCTCGCGAGAGTATGATGCACAGGAGTCGCTGGTCTGCGCAGGTTGTTTGCTTGTGGTTCCACTATAAAAACCACATTGGAAATTAAACCTAGCATTTTAACCACAATTACTCTACGGCGCACAATATTGTTTCTTTAATTTGCTTTTGCCGACCTCCGTGGCGGAGTGGTTGCCACAGCCCGATATGACATAAGGGGTCTAATGTTCGAATCCCGGCCTGAGCATGGGTGTTCATTGTGAGTGTCCCTTAGTCAAAAGTAGCAGAAAAGCGACGCTAAGTAACAAAAATCAAATCTAATCAAATCTTTAATCTGCTTTCAAATGACTCCTTCTCCTGCAATGATGGATGAATATAGATGTTTTCCTTTAAAAAAAAGAGCCCTCTCAGGCTCAGCCCCATCAGTAGTCAAAAAACTACAACAATGTAAAATACTTGAACCAAAGCATGTCCAGACATCCATCGCTAGTAATTTACATCCTACAGGTTATGCATTGTGGCACTCGATTGAGTGTTTTGGGTTGCCTGCATGTAAGGACTGGGCGGTTGCAGTTGGAACTGCAACTCACTTTTGCTCGTGACTGTACTTACCTGAGGAAGTTCGAAATATTTCAACCACCAGCAGTCCAAGCACTGCAAACAAGGAAAGGAACAGTTGAAGGAACGGAAGAAGGTAGTTGCGGGAACGGGCACGGAGAGAAAGGTAAATAGAAGAACGCTGCAAGGGATGTTTATTTTTATTATTTCCGGCGACGGTTCCCAGGAACGTTCGTCTCTTTCTATGTGTTTTCATTTATAACGCTACGTTATTTCTCTTAGCCTCCTTTTCGTAGACTAGGAATTTTGATTTTCCCTCCTTTTCTTGCAACACGCTAAGTCGCTTCCAGGCATATGGCGTCATTCCTTATCTAAACTTTTGGGTACGATGTCTTAGTCACACAATTTGGCCACCATTAAATGATTATATTTTAATTGTCTCTCAACTTTAAGCAAATGTTTACCCATTGCGGTTTTGCGGTTTACCCTTTCATTAATAGAAAAGAGGGGGTTACCTTACAACACAATAGGAAAAGTGTGAAATGATATACTCGTTGTTTGCAAGATTGATTTCCGAATAAAATATGAACATTCTTTGCCAGTGTCTTCATCAATTTCTTCACATCATCACTCATCAATATTTGCGATTAGCCAAAAGTGGCAGAAAAGCGAAGTAAAATCATCTAAATCAACCAATGAAATATGAACATTTCCAATTGCTATTTTGCATCCTACTATTCTAGATGTCTATTATTGGTGTATTACGTCTCCTTTCTTCCTCGTAACCAGCAGCACTGACAAGACTAAGGGAATGGGGAGAGTGTCAAGGACAGTTTATTTTTTCTTGGTAGACAAGGCCAGCATAGTCCGAGTGCAAAAAGTGGGGGGCAACTGCCCTCCTAATCGCCGTCATTGATCGTGACAATGGAAATGAATTATGAACTGATGAAACCTATGGTGGACAGACACAATGACACATGTCTTACCCTGGATTCGAACCTATAACAGCTGGCTTCGTATTGCAGTTCGTTAACCACTCCTCCAACGCTAATAATATGGAAATTAAGCTTGAAAATAGGAGTGAAGCATCGGAATAGTAGAGTAGAAGCGATTTCTATTTGGATATTTACTTCCGGAGCCTTTATTTGTATGTCTGTCCTGAATATTTCTTGCGTCGAACATGTAGAACAGTCCATTATTTCATTTTGTCCCATTTTCTCATTAATAGTAATTTAATTACGCAGTTTGAAGTTTAAATAGATTCATAGTAAATGGTTTTGAGTGTCCTTGATATGCATTACTATTAATATCGTGTGTATACAGACATACAGTCTTCACAAGTGTTCGTTCTTGCATGGTGAAAGACAAGTGAAATATTCCGATTGATTAATTTTTTTATTTGTGACTATGTAATTGATTACTTGTAGGTTTAAGTATGTTTCTATATACGTTAATTGTATTGGTTCTATTTGTGTTTCTTTCTGTATAAACCAATATATGTGTATGTTTATCTGCCGTCTGTAATTGGAGGTTTACCTCTGTTGAGGGCAGAAATTAAATAAATAAATCATATAAATTACCTTATGTACAAAGTTAAACGAAATTATCACTCAGTGCTAGAGGAAAATGTGGAGTTTATTATTGTTTAATTCAACTAATCACATACATTATTAGCATTCAAGGACGTATTTAGGGGGTCCAAGGGGTCTGGACCCCCCGAAAGACTTACTAAGCACAAAAATTAAATAATGAAAATAATAAGATAATAAAATAACTAAAATTAAATCATGAAAATATTGTTGTTGTTTAATCGAGGGTAATTTATTTCCGCAAACTTATTGGAAGGCATGGATTATATTTGGACCATACGACTTTGAATGAAGATTTATGCAAGATTTATTACTAGTTATAATAACATGCATAAAATATTACAAGAAATTTTACTTTTCGTCAGCTGGATCTAACATCCTTTTTTGATATTCAATTCTTTATCTATTTAACATTAATTTCCTTGCCACAGTAGTTCCTCTTTGCTATTTTTATTATTATTATTATTATTATTATTTATTTATTTACAAATTATGACAACCTTAACTACACGTAAGCTAGATAATGAATATGTGATGTTATATGACTATCGTTATGCCGTCCTTTTACTTGCATGTAATAAAAATAGATTAATAAATTTGAATATTTTAATTAATTTAATATAATTATAATCATTTTAATTTAAATTATTATTATTATTATTATTATTATTATTATTATTTTGAGACATTAGGTTAGGATCCCCTAGATACGTGCCTGTAAGCATTGTATTTTTAATTTGTATATAACACAATTCACAGAAACTTGAGGTAAATATTAATACATATTAGTTTGATGTGGTCAGCACCACTTTGTTTCAAGTCAACTTTGTGCTCATATAATATAATGTGGAATGTGCACCAGTATCAGAAATGTATTTAACCTCCCATGACTTCATGTGTTCGTTTCATGCAAGACTAAAAGAGTCCCGAAAGATGCTTGATAACCGGGCCTCCCCAGAGGTAACGTCGTCGCCTTGTAATCAAGGGGTCCCGGGTTCGATACCCGGTGGAGGCACAAGGGGTTCGGATCCCACTTTAAACTGTAGGTCCAGTCCCGATTAGCCTTACTGTGCATAAAGTGGACTTAAAACACAAAATCAATCAATCAATGCTTGATAACCAAACCAAGCCTTTCGGGGTACAAACCAAACTCATACTCATTGCTCTATGCACCATACTCCTTTTTTGGAACAGATCGAAACTGTTGTAAATTGTTTCCTGCAAAAAACGCAGTAAATGGACAGAAAATGTGGAAGAACCTTCTGGCTTCGGGATTAAATCCTGAACTGTTCACGCACATGATATCTGCGTCAGCTTATTGAATCTGGATCACGCAATATCAGATCGACCATTGAGTGGGGAGTCTGCGGAGGAGAGTTTTACAAAATACATTCTCGGGAAGTGAGAGTTCGTGATCGATATCAAACAAGTTAAAGTGCATGCGACGTAGAGTAAAACCACAGAGTAAAACGATCCTATAAGCTGAAGATTAACACTAATAGCTTCCAAGTGACTAAAAGTACGTGTTCAATTTTGCCACCTAAACACTATCCCAATTGTTGCTTTTTCAAAAAAATATTATTTTTTCGTGTTGAGATACTTTCATAATAATGTTACAATGCTTACACATTGAAATAAGATTTTTTTCTATTTATATAATGTTGAAGTAAATGAATATTTATCATTGAAAGCATGGTGATTAAATCAAACATGTAAAACTTGTGTGATGGCCAATAGTACTATTTCTTTATGTATCGGTTATTTTACGTCGCTTTTCTACACCTTGAGTTAATCGCGACGATGAATGATGAATTCGTTGGTTGGTTGATTTGGTGCTTTAAGTCTACTTTATGCACAGAAAGGCTAATCGGGACTGGACCTACAGTTTAAAGTGGGATTCGTACCACTATGTGCCTCCACCGGGTATCGAATCCGGGACACCTTGATCACAAGACGACGACGCTACCACTGCGCAATCGGGAAGGCCCATGATGAATTGGTGAAATGGATAATGAATCCATACTTTAACCAGAGTTCGAAATAGGGAGTCCTGGCTTCGTAGCGCTTGGCTGGGTTATGTCGTAAAAATCGAACAATCTTGTAATTAAATGCAGCTAATTTTACTGAATGAGAAGTGCCTTTGTTCGAGAATATTTTCTGCCCGTGAATTTACAAGTTTATTTTCATTGTCTTTGTTTCTAAACCTTTCGTTATAGCATTTATATTTGTTGCTCTTCTTTTTTGTTATTTAGCGTCGCTTTTCCGCCACTTTTGGCTAATAGCGATGATGAAGACGAGTGCTGATATGATTAAATTGATGAAGGGACACTCACAAAGAACACCCAGGCCTACGCAGGAATTTGAAATCGAAACCTTCTGTGGCGAGATCGAAAGTGGACCACTTAACGCGCTCCGCCACTGAGTTGGCGTAAACTTTCCTTATATTTATTGAATTGTTGCTTTTAAGTCCACTTTATGAACAGATAGGCTAATCGAGACTGAACCCACAATTTAAAATGGTATTCAAACCACTGTGCAATGTGCCTTCACAGAATATCGAAATCTGGACCATTTGATTACAAGGCGACGACGTTACCACTACGCCGTCGGCGAGGCCAAAACTTTCCTTGTGACGCATTGTTACGTAGACATGGGTTTGCCATTGAATGTACTATTCGTAGCTTTACAACAAGTCTAACCATGATTATGAATGATGGACTCTTGAAATTTATATTTGTCTTCGAACCTAGGGCCTCTGACTTGGGAACACATTACGCTGACCAAAGCCGGCTGATTCATACTATTGCTTTCTCTTCGACACTCTTTTTTTTTCATGTAGTTATATTACCCCGAAACATTTGAATTTTTCAACCTTTTAGAATGTCATGTTTTCTGCTTTCGAATTGCCTTTCATATTTCTTACTCTAAGTATTGAAAGGTACTCAATTTGGATTAGCTATGACAAATTGGTAAGTAAAAATTCAAAACGAGATATTTTATGCTATGTTTTGTAATTATTTTTTAATGATAATATTTATTTCCGATTTTTGACGTGGACCATTTGCTATTTATTTCAGTATATTCAACCGATGACTTACACCAACAACATCACTTACGTCACAATTCATTACTGCTTTGATGAAGAAAATGGTATGCAGTTCGCCATATATCAGCTTATTGTCCTTTTTGTGGCTCCTGGATTGTTAATGGTCGTATGCTACACCTACGTGATTCGGGAACTTTGGCGCAGTACAAGGAATATGAAGTTCCTTACGAATACAAGCAGGTAATGTATGTTGTTTAGACTATAGTTTATATAGAAACATGTGTCCATGGGTACGTGCGAGCGTATGTGTTTGTGTTGAATGCTTGCCTCTGGGCTCGTATAAATTTGACAAATAAATAAAATACAAAAAGTAATTATCCAATCAATTAATGCTGTAGCATTTTATTGGTCTTCATTCTTGATTAAAACATGATTTTCGTGTAGTTTTTTCAATCAGTTCTTCGTGCCCTCAAATATAAGAACGGTCGGTGAGTACCAAAAATATTTGTGTTTACTATTTATAATTCAACAGTGCAGAGAAACTTGGAACAAACGAGGAGATCTGCTTGATTGATTGATTGATTTGATTTATTTTACATCTCTTTTCTGCCACTTTTGACTAATCACGAAGATGAGAATGAATGGTGATAGGATGAAATGGATAATGGATAATCACATAGAGCACCACGGATGATTATACTGGCCTGACGCCAGAGTCAAAGACATAGTCTTCGCTAGTCTTTAAAATGAAGTCCAGGGTGTAGTACGTGGAAGGGAGACTGGCACTCGCAAAGGGTCATACCTTACACCCCAAGGAGATCTGAAATTGTATCTTGTCATGCAGAACCCTTCAGTCTACGTACGTTTGTATTTAGCCACTCGGCAGGAGGCATGTAAATTGCGAGTAATTAGACTATATACATGATTATCTTCTGTATTTTCAATACCAGATACAAATTTGATCACATTTCATGGTGCAATAGATGAGTTTGATGCTATTGATAGCTAACTACACTGCATCTTTGTATGTAGTTTGTAAGTGTTAGGCCACACATACATTATCAGACTATGTCTACGACCGCAGAGAAATGTCACAAGCCGTTCTGTTATGCGTTGTTGCACAACCGATTGCCCCGAAAATTTCAAATGAAAAGTAAAAACCAGGGCTCGAAATGAACCTGAGCGGACCGAACGGGTTCCGGGCTCGTGAAAATCTGGAAACGGAACGTTCCGATTAGTTCATTTTTTTTATTTTTTTGGATATTTCACTAAATTTTCGTTTTCATTTTAACTAAATTATTAATAATCTTTAGTACTACATATTATAGCATTCATGTAAGCTTCCCCTATACACCATCTGCAGTTTTCCTTTTTCTAGAATGTCCCTTTGTCAGTGCTTTTCTGTCGTCCTTTCTTCTTTGACCCGATTAACCCAACAGTAAACCTTTCAAGTCAGTGAAACAATAAATTCAATCCTTGATCACACTCAAAATAACAACATTGAAATATCTTTCACTTGCAAAAAAATATTTTTAAATTAGTATTGTTAGGACAAATATGTACATTTAATACAAAATGTTTTTCCTTTTGGACGAGCTGACTACTATTTCTGTCTGTTTACATTTTAAAAAGAAGAAAATACCAGAAGCCGCTTATCCAATGTACAGCGTGAGCACAAAAACACTCCCTGGTTTTGAAAGGGTATAACTTTAATACCAAAAGTAGTATTCTACAGAAATGTTCACAGTAGTTGTAAAAACTCATAAAGTTTTCGTGGTGTTCATTGGAATTACAAATGCTCAATGTGCGCGCCACTAGTTACGCGGGAAACATCGAGACGATAATCCAGCTCCAACCACACCTTCTCAAGCGTATCCGGTGTGATGAAGTTCACATCTGTACTGATAGGTTCCTGAAGATGATTCAAGGTTGTGGGTAGTAGAGGTACATAGACCTGGTCCTTCACGAACCCTCTCTGCAGCAAGTTGAGGAATTAACCAGTCACGTATCATTGTTCAGTAGCTTTCACCTGTGATTGCTGGCCTCTCAAAGAAGAACGGACCGTACACTCGACGCTTTGGCACTGCACAAAAAACGTTCACCTTGGGTGAGTCACGTTCCACATCAAGAGTGGCATGCGGATGCTAGCTTCCCCAGATCCTAACATTATGCCTGTTCACTTTTCCACTCAAGTGGAAGGTCGCCTCATCACTAAAAATGATCTTTGTCAGAAAGGTTTCATCGTCCTCCATTAAAGTGTGGATAGTCTCGCAAAACTCACGTCGCTGTACCTTGTCTTGTTGATATAACTTTTGAACCAATTGCAGCCGGTACGGGTGAAAACACAAACGCTTCCGTAAAATCTTGCTTACGGTAGTTTGTGGGACCTGCAACTGCCTGCTGGCTTGACGTGTTGATTTTCTGGGACTGCGTACAAAGGCTTATCGCACACGCTCCACAATTTCCTCAGAGATGGATGGTCGGCCAGAATGTTCTTTTCTTTGATCACAAATGCATCCTCTCTCATCAAATGTTTTATGCCACTGCAGAATGGATTTGTGTGTAGGTGGATCAACATTAAACTTCCGTTTAATTGCACGCTGCACTCTCACAACACTGCTTGTTTTGGCAAATTCTAACACGCACCAGCTTCTTTGCTGCGGAGTGAACGCCATTTTCGATGTTACTGCCCTCTAACTACCGAATTCAAAACTAGCGATTCTGAAAAGAAAAATATTAAAATATTTTGAGTTAACTGAGCTTTGGATATCAATTTTATCAAAATATTCAAGTAACTATTAATTTTATGACATCTTGAAACCAGGGAGTGTTTTTGTGCTCACGCTGTAGTTTGCATTATTTGATGTTTGTGGAAATATTTAAATTTGGACTATTATTAATCGTTATATAGCATTATTAGTCAGAGACAAAAAAAGAAAAGAAAGACAACACCATGTTAACAAAAGGAAGCGTTCCATTTCGAGCCCTGGTGAAGACTGGATGAGTGAAATAATCGAGCTGAGATTTTTGTGTGCTATTAGGTAGGGAGCACTGCCCGTTTCCGAAATATAACAAAAATAAATTTTCGTCGTACCCTACTGTATACGTATGTTTACAAATACGAAGTCACGTAAACTGATTGATTGATTGATTGATTGATTTGGTGTTTTAAGTCCATTTTATGCACAGTAAGGCTAATCGGGACTGGAACTACAGTTTAAAGTGGGATCCGAACCACTATGTGCCTCCACCGCGTATCGAACCCAGGAACCCTCACGTAAACTGCACATCGATTCAAAAGTAAAGGTAAAATATCAAAATTTATTTTTACCCTACAATTTCTGTTGAAACTGTTTAAGAATTATCACTGTATTGCATATTTAACCTTTGTCTCCTTGGGGGGGGCCTTCCGATGCAAGTGGTGCAGGAACTAGATGAACAGTATATCCTCCATTATCTGCAGGAATTTTCCAAATAGGTCCTAATTATGAATCACTTTTGTGATATACTTAATAAATAATATATTAGATCACTATCATACCTTACATATTATAAATAAGATTCCTTACAAATGGTAACGTCGTCGCTTGGTAATTATGAGATCCAGAGTTCGATATCGGTGGAGGCATATATTGGTTTGGATCTCACTTTAAATTGTAGGTCCAGTCACAATTAGCGTATCTGTGTATATAAGTGGACATAAAACAAACTCCTTTTTGTCTACTGTTTGTATACTTTATCACGTTAATTATACAGGATCCCTCGTAATTACTCAATATCACATTTGGTGATTTTCTTTTAATAATAACGGCTTCGCCGATGGCGCAGTGGTAGCGTCGTTGCCTTGTGTTCAAGGGGTCCTGGGCTCGATACCCGGTGGAGGCACAGAGTGATTCGGATCTCACTTTAAACTGTAGGTCCAGTCCATGGGGGGCGCGAAGGGGTACTTGCGTACCCCTTAATTTTCTTCCACGCCCCCTTCAGCACCCCCTTATCCAAAACCTATATTCTATCGAAAATATTATCTCTTACAGTGTCATATTGAGGGCCGAATGTTAGGTACTGAAGTGAGACAGACTGCTGTCATTATTTACAACAGGCAAGAGAGACAGCATTTATTTTCCTGTATTGTCGGCAGTCTATAAAGATCAGCGGCCCTTGTCTTTATTTCTTCAGAATTGTTGTTACGAATTGTTTCTTCTTGTGTTTCAAGTAGTCTATTTGTGTTTTTCGATAAATTTATTTAGCTCAGTGTTAGTTGTTGTATGTTTTCCTTTTCACTGTTGATTCACGGTTTTGCTGTCCGCCTACTTGTTCTTCCTCTTCTCTTCAAGTTGCATTGGAATTTCAGTTGCTATGAAGCGTCAGCAGGTCGTCCTCGGGAAATAATTTAACTCGAGCTGTATCGTGACGGTAGTTTCCTTGTTTGTTAATTCGTTCTATTTGTTCTAGTAAACGTACCATTTCAGGCTTTTTCAAAGACTGTTAAGAAGAGGCCAAAAATTCGCGAAATGTTATAGTTCTTTGTTGGGGACAGTGCGACCCAAGGAATTTTAACTCAGAGGTTGCTGTGCACTTAGCGTTTTGTCCTGACACCACAGCATCTGGGCAGACGGAAGCTATGCTATGTATTATGCAAGACGAACGCATATGAAAAGAGGAGTAACGAAGCAACGGGACATATTCAGAAAAGTAAAGTCCAAGAAAAGTGAATTGATATTTACATGAAAATTACTACATGATTTCGTATTTATTGTGTTCTTTTCTTTTTCAAATTGCGGAACATTACGTTGCAGAGTAGCGATTTCTGTCTTTTACCCAACGTACACAAACTGAACACTCAGCAGTTGTCACCTGTACAACGTATTTGATATTTGATTAATAACTTAATTTTGTACCTCAATTGGTTGTGCCTTCTAATCAAGTGATCCAGGGTTGGACACCCGGTTGAGGCACATAGTGGTTCGAATCCCACTTTAAACTGTAGGCTCAGTCCCAATTAGCCTATATGTGTATAAAGTGGACTTAAAACAATGGATGTCAATCTAAAAGTTACATTTTAGTCATAGTTATATGTGTTAATTATTATAAGAGCGTTGCAGGAACATGGTAACTTCAAACTGAGTTTATTTTAGAGAGAGTGTGAGCAACACTATTATAGGGGAGAAAATATACCTCAACCCCTCTCCATGGAGAAATGCATTGCCTTGCTTGCCTCTCCAGTCGTCCATATATGTCATTGGCTTCCCTTGAACACAACCGTTCTTTTCAAATTCCAAACATCATTGTTGTGCGTCCTAAAATCAGGCAAGAATGAAGCAAGTCTCTAGTATTCTTCAGTTTCATTAGCATATTATCATAGATGCCTACTAAAAGTTGATTAATATTTGAATTAGGGACTAAAGCATGCATGCATATTTCAGGTGTTCTTTATTTTCAAAGTCGCACCCCCTAAACTTCATTCCGCGCCGCCTCAGCACCCCTAGATGATTAATCCTGGCGCCGCCGCTGGTCCAGTCCCGATTAGCCTTACTGTGACTTGAAACACCAAATCAATCAACCAATCTTTTAATATTAAAAAATTGTAGTGAAATTCAATATCTTTCAAGAAGAAGGATTTCTAACTTTTGATTGCTATGCAAATATGAAGAAACTTTGTCATCTAACACCAAAACCAGAAATTACGGATGTAAATCATGGCAAGATATGAATAATATGTTTACTCTAATCTATTATGTAATAATATGTAATGATGCTGTTAAACTAGTAACTTAATTTCATTTACTATTATTGAAGATTATCTGGAGAGTTAGGGTTACAAGAAGGTTCCAAGATCTCTTTAATATGTAATATCTTACTTGAGCTATAAGCTTTCCTCTATTGTTACTTGATGGAAGTTTCGATTCTCAATTTTTGTTTCATCATAGTGTATGAAGAATGAGCACCTGATATGAAGAATTAATTTAGCAGTGAATATAGAGCACAAATTCCTTCCTCAGAGAGTGGAGGTATTTATTAATTAAATCATCAAGAATAAACAAACCACTTCTAAAGAGTGTCCGGAAGAATAGCCAAGAAAACATCTCCAGCAATTAATTATTAAACGAATACATGAGATTAGGACGTGGAATTTACACTAGAGCAGGCAAAACTATGCAATACTTTCATGCAAATTCACATTTCATAATGTTATTGCGGTTCTTCCGTTTATCTCACAAACGCGACCCGCAACAATCAACACATAGCAATGTCATTGCCAATGTCAACGTG
Source organism: Lepisma saccharinum (assembly GCF_977018435.1). Classification (NCBI taxonomy): domain Eukaryota; kingdom Metazoa; phylum Arthropoda; class Insecta; order Zygentoma; family Lepismatidae; genus Lepisma; species Lepisma saccharinum. Next base: position 186,994,040 of record NC_139230.1, on the reverse strand, counting down.
AAGGAAAGTCTATTGTTCTTCTTTTCGTCCACGAGAGCTGCGAAACAACTCCTGCAAACACAATGGCATGACAACCGTAATACTCATCTCAGACATCAATAACTCATATTGAAATGGAGATATTCACGCTCCACGAGCCCCTGGATTAAGGCCGACGGAATATTAAACATTGTTTTCAATGCAGAAACATCATCAACCAAGGGAACCGCGAACACCTGATATGAATAAAGATAACTTGAAAAATTGCATGCCTCTCTGTTTGACCTTGATTATTGCTTCATCATTAGGTTCGAACGCAGCAATAGAATCAATGGCTGGAGCAATATTAAATTATGGAATAAATGGGCCGAAGCACCCGCTGCTTTCCCATTGTTTATGATCGAACAGGGGAGTCACATACACGAACTAAAATAGTAGAATCGGAGGCAAATACGACAAAAAAATTGTTGTCTCGGATTTCAAACTAATAATTCACTTCAGGTCATCAACAGCGGAATTTAGTACGAGAGTGGAAAATTTCGCACAAATGAATGAGGTTGAAATATTATTATTGATCTGAACAGTATAAACATTAAAACAGCCTCTTGGAATAAGGAGACCGATTCGCATACTATATTCGTAAACAAAAAATGCATATATAGTGTTGTTTCAAATCAGAAGAATCGAAAACTTCAGCAATATTTATCCAGATATAATTTGGTAAGTTATTTCAAGATTAAAATTTCGAGCGTTTGCTTCTTCGTATGTAGTTTTGATATGATAGTTTATTTCCTATTTCATTGAATAAATTAAAGTGTGTTTTACAATTTTCATCCAACCAAAATAATTGTTGGTGTTATTTTTTTGAGATGCAAAATAACTTAAGAAAAGTATATCCGCATTTCAGATGTCAAAGATGATGTGATTCGAGGTTAGATTAGATTAGATCAGGTGACTTTAAGATAGGTAAGGTTAAGTTTAGTTACGTAAAGTTAGATTTGTGTTAGTTTTTGAATTTCTTACCATGCAGTTTTTCACCATGAGCATTAAACGTCCATGTCTTACCCAGAATTTGAACCCAGGACCCCCTTATATATCGTAGTGTGATGCGTTGACCATTCAGCCACGATGGTCGACCCCGGCTGGACCACAACTAACCACCGTTTGCTGCCATGAGTCACCGTGTTGTCATTTTGTTTGAACGATTTGTTAGCCTGAGTTGGTTGTCTTGAGGGATATAAATAAAAATTCACATTTAACCTCTCCAATGCTTGTGAGGTGATCACGATCTCGAATACTGTGGTGGTGGTGTGATCAACATGACGCTCCGGCAGAATCTTTCCCCATTCCCGCTTCAGATTAGCACTCTATTTACCCAATTGTGAGAGAAATGGTGTACCGCAGATTGCCCATCCCAAGAATCGAACCCGAGTCAACCGTATGGCAGTCGGACGACCTATTCACACAAAAATGCCGTTTGGTCATAGATATTTAGTTAAACATTGATACTATAGCATTCACAACTAAGTGAACTGTCGTTCTAGCACAATAATTCTTACCAGGGAAGAGGATTTGCATACTTGCTTTCCATAGTGAGATGTGATTTCTATTCCCCCTATTGTATTTCAGCGGTCGTCATTTTCTTCGACTGAAATTTTCTTTGTCTTATTAATTTTCATGATTACAAAAGAAAGTAACAGAATCGTTTCACGATTATCGTGTTCTCACATTCAACTCGTATGTGGATGAGAATGGAAATATACTTGTACAGTGAGATTCATAAAATGTTGCCTGTGTGAAATGTGTTGAGTGGAGATGACCGCAATATTATTTTTCTTATTTTCAGCATGCAAGAGTTCAATGTTCTGATCGGAAGCAAGGGTTTGTTGCCAAGTAGAAAATTTATTTTTCTCTCCTTATTACCTGTTCCTCGGACAATAGTTGCCTAGGCTGAGCACGGAATCTTGAAGTGGATATTTTCAGAGTGGGACGATGTATTGTGCTCTTCCTAGTTGGTTCAGTCAATAGAGTCGCCGGAATGCATAGATTCTGCCGTGGAATTAACGCACCCACCGAGAATCTCAATAGAGCATTTTTCCCCTACAGCTTCGTTCGACAATGTTTACTTGTTGTATTCATCAATGTTCACTTCGTTTGGCGGTATTTCATCCATAAATACGTGGCGAGACTTCCACATGATATATCAATGGACATGGAAGGAAATGGGGATTTTCTACAGAGTTCAATTGAAAGAATGCTTCCTGGGAGTATGGATAGAAAAAAGTTCCTGGTATGGTATTCATTCACACCACATCAAACGTTCACATTCACTTCATCTCGAACCAATGAAGTACTCTCAACCACCCCGAAATTGCTTTATAGCACATAGGATAATGTTAACCATTGCGCTACTTGAATTAAAATGAAATTACTTTAATGTTGGGCGAGATTCGACTAATGCTCTGGTTATAAGGAGTAGTTACTGTCAAAAAAGTTTGATTACAAGTTCATTTTTTGTGGTAATAGGATATAGGGTAATCGAGACTGGGTCTACAGTTTAAATTGAGATCCGAACCACTGAAGAACGGAGCTACCCATTAATTGGTCTCTTAATTTGTATTTTTACACGGGTAATGATTTGCGATTGGTGTTAAACACATTCATTATTTAAACAAATGCACACAAATATGTACAGCATCTCTCAAAAGTCTTAGAACAGCGACATTTTATGCTAGGCAACTCAACTTACGCAAGGCGTTGCTGGGTTGCGTGTAGAGTTAGGCTCAATTTCACGCATGCACAATAGATATGTATGAAATACGCGAAAGGAATAAAACCAAGTATTATATGTATAAAAATATTTAAAAATATCAGTATTACATCGCAAGTGATAAATTACTTTCTGAAAGAAAGAAAACCAATTTTCTACGAAAGGGGAGAAAGAAGGGGAGAACAGAGGAAGCGGAAGGAGAAGACTAAAAGTAGAGGAGGGAAGAAAGAGAGAATGGAAGAGGAGAGGAGATGTAATGAGAAAAAAAGGAAAAAAAATGCGAAGAGATGAGGAGAAGAGAGGAGAAAATCGACAAGAAATGAGAGAAGAGAAGATTGGAGAGGAGAGGGGGAGACGAGAAGATGGGAGGGGAGAGTAAAGTGGAAGAGAAGAACGAAGATGATGGGTGAAGAGTGTAGTGGAGTCGGAAATCGAAGACAGGAGAGGAGATATGAAAGGAGAAGAGAAATATGAAAATTAAATTCATGTTTTTAGTGGAATAATCGAAAATCTCACGCGGAAGTTTTTATCTTGCTCTGAACTCAGCCTAAAGTCATTTCGCCCCGAGAATATATTAGATCGCAATTTAAAAATGATATTGAATGTTTAATGTTGATAATTTGATCAATGCATCAATTCTCATAACTGAGACGATATTTTCTGCAACTACCTCTTGTCTCCTCTCGTCTCCACTCTCTTCTCTTTTTCTCTTCTTCTTATCCTTCTTTTCTCCCCTCCTTCTCTTCTGTTTCTATCTCATATCACCTTCCCTTCTGTTCTCGTCTCTTGTCTACATCCCATCCTTCTCCACTCCTCTTATCTCCTAATATCCTGTCCTCAATTTCCGACTCCACTGCTCACTTCTTATCTTCTCTTCGTTCTTCTCTTCGTTCTTCTCTTTGTCTCTCTTTTACTTTCCCTCTTCTCTCATCTCATCTAGTTTTTCTCCTCTCTTCTCCTCTTTTTTCCCTTTTCCTCATCTCTCCAAGCATCTCTTTCCTTTCTTCTCATGACTTTTCCTCTCCTCTTCCATCCTATCTTTTCTGCCCTCCTCTATTTTCCTCTTCACCTGTCGCTTGATCTGTTCTCCTCTCCTCTTCCTTTGTGTAGACTCATCACTCATCAGCGATGGAATAGTGAATAATCGATTCTGTTTCTTTCAGAAAGTATTTTGTCATTTCCGATATAATACTGATATTTTAAATATTTGTATATATATAAGGCTTGGTTTCATTCCTTTCGCGTATTTCGTACATATCTATTGTGCGTGTGGCAACGCGGTGGCTCAGTCGGTAATGCGTCTGACTACCATGCTCAAGGTCCCGGGTTCGATCCCCGGCCGGTTCAAATCCGGGAACTTTTCTAACGATGGAAGCGACCCCGGCGCCCACCCAGCGTCGAATAACATGGGTACCTGGGGGAGACCCTGGGGGGTAAAGGCGGTCAGGGGCGTGATGCTGATCACATCACCCCACTCACGACCGGATCAAGAAAGTGTGGGGCGTTACCCCCTATACGCCTTCATGGCGTGGTGCTATGCACAGGGGAACACTTTACCTTTTTTACCTTTTTGCAACACTGAAATTGAGCCTAACTCTATACGCAACCCACCAACGCCTTGTGTAAGTTGGGTTTCCTAGTATAAAATGTCGCTGTCCTAATAATTTTGAGAGACGCTGTACCAACTTGTCTCAGGACAAATTGAATCACAATAGTTAGGCTTAAATTAATTTTTTTTGAAAAAAATGTGGACCTAAAAGGGATGAGGAGATAGGTGAGTGGAGAAGTTTACATAATTTAGAACTGCACGATTTGTATTCATGTCCGAATATTATTAGAATAATTAAATCAAGAAATCTTAGGTGGGCAGGTCATGTGGCACGAACGGGAGAGGAAAGAAGAGTTTACAGGATATTTGTTGGGAAACCTGATGTTAAGAGACCTGTAGGAAGGCCAAGACGAAGATGAAGGAATAACGTTGAGATGGACTTAAAGGAAATTGGTATGGATGGAAGAGATTGGATTGATCTTGCTCAAGATAGGGACAGATGGAAGGCTTGTATTGCTGCAGCCATAAATCCTCGGGTTTAAGAAGGCTAGAGAGTTAGTTAGTATACTTTTTCTTTAGGTTTACACTACTATAGTATTTGTGATTTTTGCATACGAATCATTACTTTTGGTGTATTTTAAATGTTCAAGTCTTTTTCATAATTGGGGTGATCCACGGTCTCTTTATTACCGTGGTTACCTTGAAACAAATTAAATCATTCTCACAGAAGTATCGTACCAAGCTCGACTTCAGTTTTAATTCGTTTCTGCTTGTTTTAAAGATGAATATCATGCTTCTATGAAAAAGTGGCTTGTAGTTGCTACTACTGTGTGTAAGCTTCCTTTAACATGAAGAAACAAACGTTAGCATTTATACCATGTTTATCGAAAACAAACATATAAAGGACAATATTAGTTTCACTAAATGGTATCATTTTGTTGACTGTGAATGGGTTAGGTTACATGCTCTGAATCCTTATTTTCTCCAAGAGTAACATTCCTATTTTATTTTCAGTGATTACATTTGCCTTAAAATATATCAAAGTTCAAAATTTTTCGTAACAGTCGTCTGGTTTTCTTGCTTTATATCGCTTTTCTGCCTCTTTAGACTAATTACGATAATGAGATTGATTGATGATTAGATGAAATTAATGAAAGAATACTTACAAAGGAAAACTCATGTCTACGCCTGGACTTGAACCCAAAACCTCTTGTAATGCGATCGTAAGTCGGAAACTCTACCCATTCTGTCAGCAAGGCTGTTAATGAGCTAGTGTTTAAAATCACTGGCGAAGAAAAATCACGCAGACAACAAACAACAAACAAATGCATAAATAAAATAACTTACATTCAATGTTGTTTTCAAAATGTCCATTATAAAATTACCTACTTCTATTTTTAGCAAAGCAGGACGTTTCAATCTTGGATCTATGCTCATGCCATCAAGAGTAAAAAATAGTACATTCACGATTTTGCTTATCGTCCGTCCTATTTTCTCTCGATCTCCAAATAGTTGACCATTCACTACAAAAATCCACGGACAGTCATGAAAGCTCTTTCATGGGACTTCATGTTCCATTCATGGCGGCAGCCGGTCTTCATTTGTTCAGCAGACGGAATTCTATCATTGTGGTCGAGTGTTGAACATCTGCCGAAAGTAGCTCGCTGAGCCGAAAGCAACCGTTGTGCTCTTCCAAACACAGTTCGTGTTTCATTAAAAATTCGAAATTTTAATTAACTAAACTCTATCTGAATTACATTTTAATTAGAAGAAGCGAGAATCAGATAGTGTTCATGTAACTGTACTAAAGTATTCCAAATCTTATTGTTCTTTAAACAGGGTTCTTATTTTGTTGATTTTTTTTTCAGAATGACAATTTTGTTATTTTATTTATTGGTTGGTGCAAATGAATGTATATCTATATCAGTGTGGAAATTATGCTAGACATATTCTTGATGTTGGGCGTAGTTGAATGTGGAATGGTCGGAATCACCCATTTCATATGAGACTAGGTGAACCACTAGCACCCAGAAAAATTCAGTATCCCTTGGGTTAGATTGATTGATTGATTAATTGAGTTGGTGTTAAACAACTTTATGCACAGTAAGACTAATCGGGACTGGACCTACAGCTTAAAGTGGGATCCGAACCACTATGCCCCTCCACCGGTCTCGGGTTCGAATTCCGGTAACTGATTTGTACTATTAGGTTAATCGCAACAAGGAGGCCAATGAAAGGGCGCCGTTGCCTTCTTCGAAGGTATCATTCAGTATTCTCCTCGAGAAGTAGAGGAAAAGCGCGATAGAAAATTGAACTACTTGGTGTCCGACAAATCCTACATCACAGGCGAAATGACAATGTTTATTTGTTTTCAGGTGAATCATGCCGACGCAGAACGAACGTATTGAGCCAAGAGAGTGGTCTCACAGCTCGCCTGACCTAAATTCACTTGACTTTGCTTTGTGGGTTTGTCTTAAGCAACAGGTACACGAAGTGAAGATTCGTAATCTGTAACACATATGAACGTGGATCGAGGAAAAGTGTTGCGAAATCACCGCTCATATGCTACACAACATTGGAAATAACATGAAGTTTCGCCACCAAACATGTTTAGAACTTGGGGGCGCTCATATTGAACGAGTTCTATGATTTAGCCCATGATGCGGGACTTGTCGAACACCCTGTAGAATGACCGACTGTGGGATTTGAAACTACAAGTTTCCGAATATGAGTCCGCCACATAAAATATCCGTCTATTGTTCTTTAATTTTGAATTTGTTAGTAGGGCCTCCCAGATGGCTCAGTGGTAGCGTCCTCGCCTTGTAATCAAGGGGTTCCGGGTTCGATACCCGGTGGAGGCACATAGTGGTTCGGATTCCACTTTAAACTGTAGGTCCAGTCCAGATTAGTCTTTCTGTGCATAAAGTGGACAATTCAATCAATGAATCAATTTGTTAGCAGAAGTTCCACCAGCTGGACCACTGCAGTTCCATTTTACATAATTTCGGTGACGTGGTTGTTGTTGAATCTGCTGTAGGATCTCGTATACCACAGTTCAATAAAGGGAATTTACGTCTTTCATATTGTTGTCGATGCAATGGCTTTGGGTTCAATGGAAATCTTGTTCCTCGTAGTGGCAACAGAGGCCCATAAAGCGTATCACATAGGGGGATACCTCATCGCAACACACATCAGTGCTCTGAAATTGCACCGATCCCTTTTTAAGAACCTCGAAAAGAGTTTTCCACTAATGTAGGCATTCAACAGCCCCGGACTCAGTTCTACTCCAGAAACCTCTCTCAGTCATGTCGGGACCTAAATAAAGGCCTTCCTAGACATCAAAGGGATCCTTTTAATCTCGTCTCTGCGACGAAATTTTCCTTTTGATTCCATAGTTTTTCCCAGTACCGCTTTTAATGCGGACGTAAATGAGCACTTGCTTTAAACATCTGTCTGTCTAGCAGCCAGCCTCTGGGGACACCGGTGGTCGTGTTTCGGTCCCAACTTTGTTTTCAGGGTCTTTGGCTTATGTATTTCAAGCAGAGTGTTCAAACAAGAAATACTCGAAGCGACCAGCACAAAAGGATTGGACTCTTCAATTCTAATTATTGTGTTTGATCAATATTCCAGAAGGTTTTCATTATGTGAATTTCAGCGGCACCAGTTTAATTTATGTATTAATGTTTCAGAACGCACTGAATAGTTCGTAAATAAAGAGGTTTTACCTTTGCAGCAACACTGCACATTGTGTACGAGACACCTTTTCAAGATTGTTCGTCTCTCTTTGCACAAAAGTTTTAATACATTCTCTTCTTGGGGGACAAAATCCTTGAGAAAAATGTCACTGAAATATTCTAAACGTTAAAAGAGTTTTGAAAGTGACATCTCTGGGCACTATAATGTCCTGTCACACGCGTACACATGGTGAAATACTTTTCCCCCGACTACACCACATAAAACCAAAGGTTATAAGATCAGCTTTCAAGAGTTGACCTGAGCAACTAGAGGAACATTTCATCCCTGTTGCACTATGCTTATCCGCAAGTAGCGTCACTTGCGTGCAGAGAGGAAAGTTGACAGTGAATACATGTGAGCTTACAAATAAATAACCAACGTGTTTAATGACCAATGAAAAATTTGTTAAATTTAGCGAGAAATTGTAAAATGTGTGTGGCAAACTTTTGCCTTATCATTGAAAGCATGTGTACTGGAACTAAGGTCATTGATTTTCTTTCATCTTCTTTTGTGGTACATAATGGTCTCCCACCGGAAATCCGTTATCTCTCATTCTATTTGTCCTTTTACCAACCACTTTCTAGGAAACGTACACTGATGTTTACCTTCCCTTATGGGTATCAGTTTTCATGTCGCACAGGCACTCTCGTTTATGGCGAATACAATATATTATTTTGCGGAATGAAGGATCAAATTTCAAGATAAATATAATAGAAAGAAAACTTACAGTTGGTCATTATATGAATCTATTTTCTCTTGTATTAACCGATGTCAAAAACATATTCAGTATTACGTTGGTCTGATTGACATTGTGTGTTTCTCATGAGATTTAGTCATTTATGTGTTCTTGCTTGCTCACTTCTTTTAAAAGAGAATAATATTTTATTTTCTTGTCAGGTATAAACAAACCGCTTGGTAATATTGAAATTGTAGAACGCCAAACAGAAATTAAGTAGTGAGTGCGAAGACAATAACAGAAACTGTACATTCGCGAAGTAGAAACGAAATCACAATTAACGCAAAAAAAAAATCACAAAGCAATGTAAAGTAGAAGGCTGTATTTTATTCACAAGAACATTTTGTGGAATTGATAAAATATCCCCTCAACTGTTAAAATAAAGTTATAACTTCCAAACAACTGTTTTGAAAGAAGTTTATCAGCCTGCAATCCTACTCCAATGGATTCGAAGAATTTCTAAAAATCCATAAGTTCTGCCTTTGTTGGAACACACTAATTGTACACTCTGTAAAAAAAAAAATAGCATCACTGTATTCTTATTACGGATGTTGACAATTTTGAGTTTCGCATGCATGCATCTTTCCTGCACAACTTGAAATCAATTGATTGAAGCATTGGTCTGGTATCACTGCATAGTGTGGTGGTATTCTTTTGTTGATTTAGTGCTTGGAGTGTCCGCTAGAGGGTGTTGCAATCAGTTACTGCTGCAAGGCTTTGTAATCAATTGTCAGAAATCTGTAAAACGATTGTTAGTAGTGCAACTTGTGACGTGTTTTATGTTGCAACTACATGTTCATTATTGACAGTTTGTATACGTTATCATATTTGTGAAGTGTTCTGGTGGTGTGTAGTGTATTTGAGCGTGTTTTCTCAAAAGAAATTGGCAGAAAGTGTGACATTTCACCACGTAAGCAAGGAATGGTTCTTGCTTTGCATATGGATGGTCATTCTCAGAGAGAAATTGGTCGACAACTTCAACTGCATCAATCCACAGTTAGCAGCTGACTGCAAAAGTAACAAGAACATGGAAAATCATCACTGAGAAATCACTGTGGCAGAAAGAAAAATACATCACCTTGACTGGATCGTATGATAAAGGACATGGCACTGAAGAACAGAGGAATGAGTTCACGCCAAATTACACACAATCTTCAAAATGAGGTGGGAGTTAATCTTACTCATGCTACTGTAGTATCCCGACTAAAGAAACAGGGTGTTTCTAAACACGTCCCACGTAAAAAAACCAGACTAACTGACGCACATGCAAAAGCTAGACGAGAGTTTTTCACACGTTATGGCGCATGGAATGATACAGATTGGGAACATGTGATATTTTCTGATGAAAAATGATTTAAATTGCTGGGAAATGACAGCTCAGTTAAACTGTGGATGCGGAAGGGAGAAGAACTTGCAAAATCTTGTATTTTAGAAACTCAAAAGTTTTGTGGCAGTGTTATGATTTGGGCATGTTTCTCTGCAAAAGGGATTGGCAGGATGCATATTTGCACATGGACCGTTAAGGCTCATCAATATCTGGAAATCCTGAATCGGAAAGTACTACAAACTGCAGGAGATCATTTTTCTGGACAGAATTTGGACTACTTTATTTTTCAAGACGATAATGAAACCTGTCACCGTGCTCAGGTGGTGAATAACTGGTTTCATGATATGAATATTGAAAGACTTTGGTGGCCGCCCAACTCTCCAGACATGAATCCTATAGAAAACCTGTGGGCTATTATGTGCAAAAAACTTGGTAATCAGACGTACAGGTCAAAAGAGGAACTTGTGACAGCAAATGTACATGTTTGGAATGAAATTGAGGTCGAATATTGTCAAAATCTCATTCATAGCATTCCTCGAAGGTTGGAAGCACTTAGGAAGGCCAGGGGTGGCCACACTAAGTACTAGTCAATGTATTTACTTACTATCATTTCAAATTGACATATCATGATGCATTTAAAACCTTTGTTCAATCTTTTTACTTGTAAAAATTGTCTTTGTGCAAAAACGTTCCACAAGCTATATTTGCAATAATTTTGTTATTAGTTCTGTCAAGTACATTATGTAAGTAACTATGACTTAAATAATAAAAATATATTGTACAGATATAGTGTTTTATATATTTGTTAGGAAAACAAATCAACAAGTCGAATTAAATTAATAAAACAACTGATAATTCACGAGCGAAATGCTGACGACCAAAAATAATGAAGTGATGCTATTTTTATTTTACAGAGTGTATTTGAAATGTCAAATTGGAATTCCAATATATGTCCTCTTCATTATTTTTCAGCGCGAACAGAGCTAGTCAACGGAGTGCTTCCAACGTGTCTTCTTCCATGAAAGGTTCCATCAAGATCCTGGTGAAATGTGAGTTAGCCAACGGTCGCAGGTCAACTTTACGTAACAGCCGTCTTGGGCCTGTGGACACAGTAGCAAGCTGCGATTCCAGGAATTCCTCTGTCACAAAGACAACCAAATGTCGTTCGCAGCAACGTCACAGTAAAGGCGAGGATGCCAAGAAAGCACGGAAGCAGGTATGGATATCTTCAGGTCTACCCAAACATACCGTGTTGAATTTTATATTTATATACAGTGAACTGTTTATAATTCGAACTTCATAGGGACACGAGAAAAGTTCGAAATATTCAAATTTCGAATTAACAAAAACGTATATCATTGAGGATGATTTCAATGGGAATACACTTCTGTTCGAATTACAGGAGTAGTTCGAATTGCCGGAGTAATTCGATATATCCAAGTTCGAATTAAAAACAGTCCACTGTACGTACAATGCAACATTTCATGGAGACATGTAGGGGAATGCGATGGTAGGGCCTCGCACAGGGTGTTAAAGAAGTTATGGTACAAACTGTAAGGGTGAAGCTAGGAAATGAAAAATGTCAACATGGGTTCTTAAATGACGCCGTTTGCGCGAAATGGCGAATGAATGAATGTACGTACAGGTTTCCCGTGAATGAATGGTGAGATTTCGTGAGGTTATTGTGAAAGATACCTACGAGCAGACCTTCGTGGCGGAGTGGTTAGCACAGAGCGCTACAACGCTAGGGATCCCGAGTTCGAATCCCGGCCTGGGCATGAGTGTTCTTTGTGAGTGTCACTTCATCAATTTAATAATGTCATCAATCATCCTCATCTTCGCAATTAGCCACAAGTGGCAGAAAAGCGAAGTAAAATTAACCAAATCAAGATTCCTACGGTATACCTTGAAAGCTGTTTTATTACGTTGAGCAACTCGGTTTCTACAGTAAGCAAGCTGATGACCTGGGAACTAAAGCAAATTCTGCATTAACTGAAACACGCTAGAGCCAACTCTGAATTAATTTAAAGACACTAAAATATATTCTGCATTAATTGAAACACACTCTGTACAGCACTCCTACGCTAGTACCTTTCAATATGCACACCACTGACAACACAACGCAGATCATAACGAAACTCACTCTTTCATCTGATTTTCTCGGTCTACCTGATGATTTTAAATGATTTTAAATTATCCTATTCTTATGTTATTTAAATTATTATTGGTCCATAGGTTAGATATATCTGAAAATTTAAGGAAATTACCTTTACTCGATTTTTTAGATTACGAAATGGCAGCCGTACAGTCCCATCGGCAGTTAGGTTCCTTTCAAGTTTTCAGACCCACTTCACATGAAGTGGCCTCCAATTTGAAGGTCACGTGATTTGATTTTTTTTCTCTCCGGCTCTATTTTTTTTTTTCAACTTCGCCCCGGATTTGTTATTCCTTTGACGTCTTCTCTCCGTGAAGAAACCTTTGAGAGGCCTCTCCGAAGAACGGAAATAGGAAAAAAAGGAAACATCCAGCGGTCTCTTCAGTTCTCCTTTCACCGTATGTTGACTCCCTAAAATGGCTATAAAGACGTTGGACGATCAAAGGAAAGGCGCTGACAGTCAATAAAACCTCACAGAGAATGAAAGGATTTGGAGGTCTTTCTCAACAATAAAAATTTCACAGGATTTTGACCGTTGTAATCATTGTTCCTTGTTTATGGTCTGAACTATTTTTGAGCTTGAGAAATTCCAGTTTCTTGCATCTCGCACTTTAGATTGATTTGGAAAGATGGAGTTTTATACTTGCTCTACTGGTGTGTGATGGACCATTCTCACAAATATACAGGTGTATGCCCTAGGTTATATGCACATTTAACTGGCTTGTTTAACACATAGGAACCTTGAAGTGCGAGTGCAGTGGAAGATTCACGCCTTAAAGTCTACTTAAATTGGTATGAGGCAGTATGCTTCTACAACACTGTTCCAGTTGATGCGAGTTTATTTACATAATGTGCAACCACCACCTCAAGACTACATAAATCAAGTTTGTTATATAAACTCTCTGAAAGAAAAGCATTGTCTCTTGTCACTTGGCCAGTTTGATGGATATTCATTCAACCGAACTACGTAATAAACTAAATTGGTCTCATGCCTTTTTTAAATTTAACCAAAAAGAACAATGATTCACTGTTAAATAACTTCTCCACGTAGTATGGAAGAGAAAGTTCATGAACTAAATATAATTATTTGAGTGAGTGCAAGTTTGGTACTTAAAAACAGTATGGAATGTACGTACTTAGCCTTCCCCTCCATATCGTGGTTGCTCGGACAACTTATAAAGGGAATACCACTTCCTCTCCCTGGGTCAGAATCCAAAATGCGCTGCCTGAAGGGCTGCGAGGTTGAACAGAGGCTTCTTTTATGACATCATTGCGTAATTGATTATATTGACCTCTGGTGGCAATAATAAACATGATTCCATCAAACTGCCACAAATGAAAGCGAGATAAACAAAATGATGGCTCCCCGCGCACTACGGTCCATACACTTCCACCCTCCTCCCATTTGAAATAAAAAAAAACATGGACCTAGTGCGGGCGAGACCCTCAAGAAAAGAGTATGTACACATTTTTGAAAACTTAATAATGTAAGCAGGTCGTCGATTACATATAGAGTTTCAGGGTTAATATTCAAAGGGCTCTCGTTGTCCATTATATTATTTATGTTTTTATGTTCTTCCTGTAATTCTCGTCAGGAAACGCAATAAAACTTGCGTTTTCTTATGAAATTTGAAGAATCTGTAGAACAGAACTAAATTTCAAAACTTGCAATTTGTAAAATATTATGGTATATTTTTAAAATCGTTACTTTTATGTAAGATGTTTGCTGTAATCCTTGTGACTTCAAAAAAATGAAACAGAGATCATTTGGGCTCATGTGATAGATAAACATTCTTAATATAGATCTGGAGTGATTAGCATAAATATTGCCAAATTACTGCCCATTAGTGAAACTTTCTATTTCCTGCTGGGTCTTACATAATTCAGGTTTACAGTTTTGCTCCTTGCAAGTAACAGTAGAAAGCTGGAAATTCTTCATTGATTTGGTTTCATCTATTTTACTTCGTTTTTTCTGCCACTTTTGGTTAATCGCGAATATGAGGATGATTGGCTATCATATAAAATCGATGAAAGCAAAGCAAACATGGGCAGCCCAAAAGTCCCTTAGAGGATTACACTGTCTGTGAGTCCAGACGCCGGAACCTCTGTAGTATTCAAAATGCAGCCCCGGGTGTCAAGGGGTGGAAGAGAGGTTGACATTTGGGTGTCTTTAGAGAGGGTCGCCCCCTACACCCCATAATGGTCGGTATGTCAACGAATATAATCAACTATAGCTCTCGGGGATTACGCCGCAAACCAACCAGACATGAGCGGTGGCGCCTATAGTTATGACGTGGCGGGTGGAAGTACTACGCGCATCTCGTTCTACAAGCTGCTGCGTTTCTTACCGGGCTGGATTGGTCGCTTCCCCGCTCCCCATTTCCCTTGCCAACATGTAAAGCGCCCGCCGTAAGACTGGACAAGGGCTATAGTAGTTGTCAAGTCATTCCTCTTCCGCATTTGCCTTTTAATTTATGAGAGCAAAAATGTAGTGTATATTTCACTAGAAAAATGGAACAATGTACAAAAGTTGATTTGTTATATTTCCAATATATAGAAAAAATTAACATTATTTTAAAGAGACAATGCTCTAATTAATATTGTTATGATATTGATTGATTGATTGATTTAGTTTATTTTACTTCGCGTTTTGTGCCTCTTGGCTAATTTGCGAAGATGAGGATGAGTGATGAAATGATTAAATTGATGAATGGACATTCACAAACAACAAAGCCCGAGCGGGATTCGAACCCGGGACCCTTGGCGTTACAGCGCAATGTTCTAACCACTATTGTTATGATATATCAAAACATTCATACAACATAGCTTTTTGTTATTAAAATAACTTTCAAAATGAAGACAAACGTACAAAATCATCAAAATATTGCTTTCAGTTAGATAATACTTTATAATTCTGTAATCCGTTGTATCAAATTGTTAATTGAACAGCTTCGTTTTCAATAACTCAAACAAACAAATGATGTTTCTGGTTTATGTCCGTTTTGTTTCTATGAATGTTTTTACAGATAGTTCCGCTATTTGGAAATGTAATTAAGTATTTAAGGAATTTTACTAAAAAAATCTCTTAAAACATTGTATCAAATTGTTAATTGAACAGCTTCGTTTTCAATAACTCAAACAAACAAATGATGTTTCTGGTTTATGTCCGTTTTGTTTCTATGAATGTTTTTTACAGATAGTTCCGCTATTTGGAAATGTAATTAAGTTTTTAAGGAATTTTACTAAAAAAAATCTCTTAAAACATTGTATCAAATTGTTAATTCAACAGCTTCGTTTTCAATAACTCAAACAAACAAATGATGTTTCTGGTTTATGTCCGTTTTGTTTCTATGAATGTTTTTTACAGATAGTTCCGCTATTTGGAAATGTAATTAAGTATTTAAGGAATTTTACTAAAAAAATCTCTTAAAACATAAAATGACAATGGACACATCCATCAGGTATTGCATGCTATCAGTCTAACAACTTGGATATTGTTTTTGAGGCAGTATTTAATGTTAACTAACAAAAACGTCTTCTTCTTGCAGGTGATCAAAATGCTCATTTTAGTGATAGTGCTCTTCCAAATATGCTGGGGATCCCGCATCATCATGGGACTCCTAATCAAAGTGAATGTCATCTCCTACACGCAAGCCATGTATACGCTCCGCTTTGTCTTATACGCTCTTCCATTCATCCACTCATGTATTAACCCCTTGATTTACTCTTTCATGTCCAAGAATTTCAGAAGATCACTGAAACGGCAGCTAATACGATTTGGATGCATGCGCATTCAACAGCGTGGAAAACCCATTCTTCTACTCAAGATTGGAACAAGAAATCCGATACCGGGTGTTGGTTCAAGTTCAAGCACCTATTGTCCGTCTGACACAACGAGGAACAGTGAACTTGAGTCTATTGTCTCTGCCATCTAAGGAAGTCTTCTCAATTCTCCATTGTAATTGGAATCCTAAATTCAATATAGACAAATTGCTTCATATAATATAATTTTGATAACATTCATAAAATGACAATTACGGAATGTTTGTGTGTGCCGAAAGGTAACCTGAAATTTTTAACACACGTGAAAATGTGCTAACTAAAAAATCATTATGTACATCTACTGTGAAATGAGAGTTCGGAAAATATTTTCTCGTACATCTCAGGAGCATTAAGTTATTTTAGATAGCATATGTTCAACATTCTTATAATAACATATTAACTTTGACAAGGAAAGATTTGTAATATCGCATATCAGGAGTGATGGACTGTTGGCATTACAAATATAATATCAAATGTAAATATATGTGCCAAATAGACCATTTTATAGATAATAATTATTTCCTTGTCATTATGGAGTTGGCCAATGCTATTGTTGATTATGAGAACCTAACAATTCAGTTAATTCATTACAAATTCAAATTTGTTAAATAGCACTTCTGTGGAACAGAAGGGTTTAATCCAATAAGTTACCAGAATTCTGCGGAATTGTCCTGGTCTGAAGCAAAAAATACTTAATTTTGTCACTCCATATGTATATATCAGCTGAAAAAAGGAAAATGAAAGAGAATAACAACAACGAAAGAGCAGAGAATTGAGCCTCACCCTTCTTCTAAAACCAGATAAAAGTGCTCTTCTATTTCTATTTTGAAGGAAGGCGAACTTACTATTGCTATTGAATGTGCTACGGTGAGGAAGAATGAGCATTTGAAAATGCTGAGATAAATATCTTTACAGATAATTGCAAAATCTCACGAAAACAATAATCAAAATGTTTAGTAAGTAACATTAATTTTCCTCTGTGAAATGTGCATATCGCAATCGTGCATAAGTCATATTTGCATGAAGTGTTACAAAAAGATTACATTAATGTGAATAAGATGTATTTCACTATATACATGGGAAATCTTAGACACGAACAATATTTTCTTATTGAGAAAATAGATCGTTTAAACAACTCGTCCACTTTGTATTACTGTTTAGATATTTAAATAATATTTTCACACAAGTTTGTTTTGAAATTCCATACGTTTCGTACAAATGAAGAAAATAACATAATCTGTTTAAGCCGCCTGAACGAACTGTATATTTCCTCCAAACACTATATGAAGAAACTCGTAAGCTTCGAAGTTATTCTGCAACCATATTCTATAACAAATACAAGAACTTTAAAATGTATGGTTTCCATTCACAAATCATTATACGAGTATATGCAATTCAGAAAGATATGAACCTTCAAAATTGCTAAATATCATAGATTTGATCTTTCATGGATACTTCGATAAGATCGCATCTGGAGATCAACCACATTAATTACCATAACACAAAGAATGAATCTAATAAAGAAATTGACAACATAAAATACTGATTTCAGAACGAAAATAATTCATTTTAGTTCCAGTCCCTAAGAAAGTATACAGAAGTTGAAAGCAAATGAAGCAAAGGTTTATAAATCGAAATGAAGAGAATATGATATTTCGTCAATCGATACTTAAATAAATTTAAGTAAGATTTTGAATATTGTAACTCCAATCAACGGGGAACATATACGTTTTTGTAATGGTTATCGTAAATCTCGTGAAAATTTAGTGCAGCTGTTCAGTTTTCCAGGTAACAGTAAGAGTTGATCAATGTAATTAATTCACTTCCATTACATAAACAGAACAATAAAAATGAAGCACAAGGAAAGTGAGTAACCAGTGATTAAAAACATCAGTTTTAATTATAGTGATGTTTAAGTATAGAAGGCTATAAACAAAAAGTGAAAATGAAGAATTGATTAAAAATATATATAAGGGTACAAAATTAATTTGAAGGGAAACTACATCAAATCTGGTAATAGATGAATTCAATAGTCATCAAGCGGGTTGCAATATGGAAAGAAAACTTGCTGTTGTTTATGCAGAAATGAACTTTGCTTTTAATGAAAATTAGATGACTCATGGATTTCGACTAAGAATATTTTAATGATCTAACGTATATTCCGTTGTTTGTATTTTTGAATCATTACTCTGAACGACTGAATCGTTGAGAAAGTTGTTCTGACTCTCCTGTTTGTGTTATATATTAGACCGTTGCTGCAAGTAACATCTAGTAATAACTGCATTTGAGCTACAATAAATAAAGAAATAAATTTATCCTTTCCAAACTGACGAAGAAGGAAGACTTGAATTTTGTCAAGTAGAAATAAAACATATATTTACACAAAAGATGTATACCACATTTACAACAAAATATGAAGGATAACCATACTTTGTTCATGTTAAGAAACAACCTTTGAAAATAGACAATTGCAATGAAACGTTATGTCTACTTCAATACACACGTATGACTCAATTCAAGCAATTAATGAAAGATCTGGAAGAAATATACAGGGTGTTTCTAAAGGTCGTTTACAACGCTTGGGAGGTGATTCCTCACACGAAAACAAGCAAAAAGTCTAAGTTCCATTTTTACGACAGAGGCTTCGTTTCCGAGATAGGAGCCTCGCAAAAGGTGACAAAGTGAACGTCACACTTAACTGGGACGAATACTATCACAGATAGAGAGGCGGTTCCAAGGGAATCATAAAGGAATCGTATGTGCTCAGTCCGGAAGTCACTATGAAAAGTTCACTGCACGCATGCGCAATGGAGTCCTCAAAGGAATTGGGGATTTCCAGCAACAACAATGCATGGAAAAGGTATGTAACGCAGCAAGAAGGACCGTGACAATGAGAAATGCGTTCAAGACAACACATCCCGACCTCAAACATCAAAACATGACCACCGAACACAAAATCCGAAAAGTTGAGCACGGTTGCATACCCCAGTTACACGCGAGGAATGAACGAATCATGTCATGTGGCATACGAGAGACAGGAGGAGGGAAAGAAAAACACAATATCAGATGATTGCGACAACGTGTGTTTTTACACGCGACAACTACGTAATATCCCCCCCACACACACACACAACAAACAACAAATGCTACAATATCTTACGCACAGACAGTCCGTGTCACTGTACACCAACTGAAGATGTCACTTTCACCACACAAAGGGGGTGGGGAGCAATACCAAAAGTGTTCTCACTGGTATTTGCCGAGGGCAATAATCACAGACGGTTTTCAAAATGTCTGCCGTTTACTTCTACGCAGAGATGACAGCGACGAATCAAGGATTGTCGAGTACGAGCAAACAAGCCAGGTGTATCTGCTACCGTCGCGGCGGCGACGTTGATGCGAGCAACGAGGTCCTCAGCTGATGTGACAGGTGTGTCGTATACGAGGGTTTTCATTTCTCCCCAGAAGAAAAAATCGAGAGGGTTGAGATCTGGCGACCTCGGTGGCCAAGGCACAGGCTCATCCCTACCAATGAACCTATTGCGAAACACGTCATGCAGGAAATGTCGTACATTACGATCGAAATGAGCTGGTGCACCATCGTGTTGGTACCACATTTCTTGCCGCAGTGCCAAAGGTACGGTCTCCAACAGTTCAGGCAGAACCTCACTAAGAAATGCATGATACGTGCGACCATTCAGGCGAACAGGGAGAATGTATGGTCCAATTAAATGATCATGTACTATCCCGCACCACACATTCACTGAAAACCTGTGCTGGTGATGGGCCACAAAAAGTGCATGTGGGTTGTCAAAGTCCCATACATGACTGTTTCTACTATTGAAGACATCCATCCTGGTGAAAATGGCTTCATCTGTCCACAATACGTTTGCCCCGAAGTGAGGGTTTGTGTCCAGCTGATGCAACAACCCTTGGCAAAACTCCATACGAGGGCGAAAGTCACGAGGTAACAGTTCTTGTACTTTCTGCAGTTTAAAAGGGTGCATTCCTTCATCTGACAACACTCGCCAAACATTCACATGAGACGTGTTTCGTGCCCGAGCGAGCACTCGCGTACTGGTGCCAGGATGTTCTGCGACCGCTGTTAACACATCTTCTGCAAACTGATGTGTGCGTACACTTCGGGGTCTTCCAACTTCTTGTCGCGGTGGTAACACTGACCCTGTTTCACGCAGTCGACTGTCCACTACCTGAAAGAAGGTGTGAGACGGTAAACGTCTATGTGGAAAGCGTTCTCCATAAAGACGCCTTGCCTCACGGCTATTACCACGTGCCTCCCCATACATGAGATGCAGGTCTGCTAGCTGCTGGGTCGTATACGCAGCCATCTGTGTAATAGGGAGCTGGAACTGCAAAGTATTGTTTTTGTTTAACACTGGCACACTGCACAAATTGGCCGTATCACCGTACGAACACCACAGACCAATTGTTGCGATACTTGACTTGCCCACTCCACCACGTCAACTTCTTTCAATGCAACATACTAGTACTCTTCAATGCGTATGACAACCTAGAGCGAACTGCTGATCATATCCCAGCACCTGCAACACGATTGGGACGACTGCCGGAGAGAACCAACCCTTCGAGCTCCTCTCGCGGGAACAGCAGTCATGAAGGTCAAACGTAGACTACGAGAGCCAGACTTGCCTGTGCAGCGCTTCCAAAACTGGTCTCTTTTACGTCACAATGATCGCGTGCGAACACTTTTGGTATTGCTCCCCACCCCCTTTGTGTGGTGAAAGTGACATCTTCAGTTGGTGTACAGTGACACGGACTGTCTGTGCGTAAGATATTGTAGCATTTGTTGTTTGTTGTGTGTGTGTGTGGGGGGGATATTACGTAGTTGTCGCGTGTAAAAACACACGTTGTCGCAATCATCTGATATTGTGTTTTTCTTTCCCTCCTCCTGTCTCTCGTATGCCACATGACATGATTCGTTCATTCCTCGCGTGTAACTGGGGTATGCAACCGTGCTCAACTTTTCGGATTTTGTGTTCGGTGGTCATGTTTTGATGTTTGAGGTCGGGATGTGTTGTCTTGAACGCATTTCTCATTGTCACGGTCCTTCTTGCTGCGTTACATACCTTTTCCATGCATTGTTGTTGCTGGAAATCCCCAATTCCTTTGAGGACTCCATTGCGCATGCGTGCAGTGAACTTTTCATAGTGACTTCCGGACTGAGCACATACGATTCCTTTATGATTCCCTTGGAACCGCCTCTCTATCTGTGATAGTATTCGTCCCAGTTAAGTGTGACGTTCACTTTGTCACCTTTTGCGAGGCTCCTATCTCGGAAACGAAGCCTCTGTCGTAAAAATGGAACTTAGACTTTTTGCTTGTTTTCGTGTGAGGAATCACCTCCCAAGCGTTGTAAACGACCTTTAGAAACACCCTGTATAAGTGGGGCTATACGAAAACCCCAGCAGGCATACACGGAGAAAGATTAAAGGGAAGAATAAGATAATGCAAGCTAAAATACCATGACATTGCTCTTAGGTACTGATGGATCGTATTCAATCAGTTTATGGGCACAAACATCACAAGATTTCCTTCTTTACTATGGACTTTGAAGGCAATGTAAACAAATCTCAAGCATCGCTTTGCTGTCCACTGAGGACAAGAAAGCATTACTATATACATCATTGCATGAACTGCAGAAAAACTGAGAAAACAGGGATTGAAATAAGGACATGTTACCGTATTTGACTACACATTTATAAAGCTTATTTTCATTTCGTCACAATGTACTGCTACTAAAAGTATAATAAAGAAAATACCTTTCAAAAGAAGAACAAGTAATAGCATAAAATGTTACTGGATAAATGTAAAATATTCATCAGTTTTCGTTGCATTTCTTATGCTGATCTTATAAACAGAACATTAAAAAATATGTTCAAAGTAACATGCCTTGCCATGACGAAGTTATTGAGATATTTACATTGAGACCAACAAGTGAAAGTGGAGCATAATAAAAATGCAGCAATTTCATTTCACATAAAGGATTTATTCTTATAGACAGCGTATATAGAGAGAGTGTGAATTTACATTGGAAATATGATCCAATTTAAAATTCAATGACAGACATTGGATATCTATGAGGAAATTTGTTGTTAGAAAATATACAATTCAGTGTTTTAAAATTGTTCTGCGGAAACAAATATAGTCTGAACTTTTAAAACTAAAATTCATTGTCACTATGTATTTTATATCAATATTTTCTATTTCTAAAATTGTTTCTACTTCTTTCCCTTACACGTACGTACTTGTAACATAATTTTATATTACGTCATTTAAACGATGTGATCATATTTTATAGCACATAAATGGAAGTGCAGTTTCTTGTGAATTATTTGTAGTTAACAAGAAAAGCCATTCCTATAAACCATCCAGTGAGAATTCTGACATGCAATGTTTGAAGGTCATGTCGACTTTGCAGTCAATATGTTTGCATAATTTGCGAGTTGGTATGCGTAGAACATAAAATATATAAGAACAGCAAAAACAATCAGTAAGTGCTTATTTAGCGCCAAATGTAATGAAGTGAAAAACAAGTTAGGGAAACACATAACGACACAGAATATCAAATGAGTTTAATGCCATGACGGATTTCAATTTTTTTATTATTAACAGTTGGATAAATTAGCTTAATAATAAAAAATGCAGTTTCCTTCCATATTTGTACATATAATATTAAACCATTTGTATTTAATATGTAAAACTAACTACAGCGTTGACTTATTGACAACAATAATAGTAGAACTTACAAAATGTGAGTATATTATGGCTTTCAAAATGAGGAAGCAAAATACAACGTACTTTGGAAACGTATTGCAAAATTGTTTAAAAAATAAGTTTGAATGTACAAATTTCTGTTTTAACTATAGTGTTGTACATACTTTGGAAGAGTGTCTTACAAAGGTTGCTGTGCTCTAATAATGTCATCTCCCTACGATGTTTGCCGATTACTATCAATATTTTGTATCTAAAATTCACTACAAAAGACATTGTTTCTATTAACATTGTTAATCTTTATCCGCATATGAGAGTTGGTAGCAAAATAATTCCGTGACAGAATGATTATTCAAATTCTGAGTTTTGATCCTTACAGCTTTTTGAACAGAATTTTATCGAAAGTTAAATCGAATGCTGCAGTTCTGAGTTACACTACGCTATGAATTCACATTTGTCTTTCATAAATTTCACTTGTGTAATATTAATGGAAACTAGCAATGTTTCAGATCCTTGCTGTACAGTATAGATATCTATTACCAAACTTTTGCTTTTTGTTTTATAGGAAATCACAGTAACAGGATAGTAAAACCAGTTCTTAAGAAACGGGTATACTAGTAATTTACATGTAAATTTATAGTAAGAATTTCGTAAAACAAAATAGTAACATCTGCAGTAATGCATTTCAGAATAAATTACATGCATCAATTAAAGCAAGAATATCGCAAATACTTCGGTTAAATACTGAAAATTTGAGGAAGCTATTGTACAGATTTTAAGCACAAACATTTTAAACAAACTAATTCTTGAATCTTTCTCTCAATTTCACACACTTTCAAAGCACAATTAACGGCCAAATTTCTTCCTTAAAAGTTTTTACTCTGGTTTTCTTTAAATTGTAGTATTTAACGTAAAGATGCTTTCAATTGTAAATAAGTAATATCGATATTACAATATCATAAGTTATAATTCCAAACATCTGTCTTCAGAAATTGGTTTGCAAATATACATGAAAAAAAATCATTATTCCCATGTCGACTTTAATCTCAAACTTTCCAATATGTGTTGCTGAATACACCTCTCAAAGAGTTAAATTGATTTATCTATCAAGTCAATGAAACACTGTTTTCATAATTTCAAGCTTTTCGTGGCGATGTGTTGAGAAGGGGGGGGGGGCACCAAAATATCTAGCTACGAAACTGTGCGTGCATATCATGGACAAAGCTTTCGAAACATTATTCCATCAGGAAGTTAAAACAAGCTTGCCGAAATAGATGGTTCGTGTGCGACAAGGCATATTGTTGACGTCAGTTCCTTGTTAGCGAGATATTTCTGACAATTTTGGATGTCTCTGCCTCGTGTTCATCCTTTCTCTACATCATAACAGGATGCTGGTATTTTTCCGGTGGTAATCTGGCAAGGTGCTTCTTCCTGTCCCCTTTCCTCTCTATCTTCAACTACTTTTGCCATCACACCAACGCTGTGCCTTCATAAGTCTAGCAGTGAATTTCAACTGAGGGTGTGGGTTCTTGCACGCGAATTTGATGTAATCCTTTCTTTACACTTCTTTTTACACTATTAAAATAGTCACTGTTATCCGCGGTAGCTCAGTCGTTAGGGCATCTGACTACCATGCGAGAGACCCGGGTTGGATCCCGGCGGGGGAGAACCAAAACTTTTTCAACCGACGCCCACCCGGCGTCGTATAAAGTGAGTACCTGGAGGAAACTCTGGGGGGTAAAGGCGGCCAGGGGCTTGGTGCTGATCACATCACCCCCAGCTCGGCAGAGATCAAGAAAGTCTGGGGCCCTATCCCTATACGCCTTCATTGCGTGGTGCAAAGCACAGGGGAGCACTTACTTTACTTTTTACTTTACTGTTAGACAACACTTCACGCACAGTGCATTACGACACAAGGGGTCCAGGGTTCGAATCCCAGCGTGGGCATGGGAGTGTCCCTTCATCAATTTCATCTTATCGTCACTCATCCTCATCTTGGCGATTAGTCAAAAGTGACAGAAAAGCGAAGCAAAGTAAACCAAATAAACAATCAATCAATAGACAACAGTTTGAATATGGTTTACTATTTTTACATCATTCTATTACTTATTCATGAAGCAACGTAGTAACGTTTAAACGTTAGTTTATATGACTAACTTCTGTAGGCTTTAATTACACAACCATTGCAACATGTAGCCACATGTTGCAATGTTCTCCACAGTAGCAAGCGCGTATTCTTGTTCTTCTTTCAAAAAGAAATGTTTCAACAGAGCAGGATGTGATTATCACTTCAAGAAAAGAGGGATCACGCTGGAATTTAGAGTGCAATTGGACTAAAAACTTCAAATTTGGGTGTGCACAGATGGTTTATCTCAGATACTTCATGCTAGGGCTTGGACTCAGTCCTTAGCATACATTAATGATTTTTAACCTCTGATCAAGAGAACCAGCCCTGTCTTGCCACTTTAAAATCCTGTAAACTCAGTTTATCTTCAACGCAATGCCACTACATTACATGGCAGCAGTGCGGCTAACTGTACACACATTACTCAAATAGTTTCCATTTCGCCCACTATAAATCACTCTGATAAGTTATTACTTGCTACCAATTCCCCGTAAGTAAACATTATGTTATAATAATTGCTGAACTTGTTTCCTTAGGTAAACATCGTAAACATTGCTCATTAAATTTTGCAAAGTACATGCAAAGTATTCGACGAAAATGAAATTTTGCTTTAAAAGAATTAAGTGGCAAAAAACTGATTTCCCAATATATTTGTACAATATATGCATAAATTAAATGCACAATCATGTACAAAACCATCAAAATTATACATAATTTGATCTTTTAATATTTATCTTATTGTGAAGTTGAAGTATATCAGTTTCATGTATAGGTAAAATAAGTGGTTTCAATGTTGTCACTTGTATGTACTTTTCTCAATGTTTCTTATGTGCTGAATTTGTTATTAATCACACACGGAGTCACGAGAGTTTCATACCATTACATTATTAATTAGTGGATATACTTGTCACATATTTAAGTACTTGCTTCATGTTTGCATCATAATTAAAGTTAAAAGTATGTGTTTAAGAACTGGTAGTTTCTTCTCATGTGATCTGAAAGAAGAGGTGAGTTTATTTTCATAAATATCTGATATGAAAGCAAGAATCTCTTTCGCATACACTTTGAACCTAAGCATCCAAATGTGAAATAACTTTTCAGGTTTTATTTAGTTTTTTCACATGTACAGACGTAGCATATTCTGAGATAAATAACAGCAATAGTTTACTATCATTTCTTGTATTATCTTCATTGCAAATCTGAAAAGCCAGGCAATACTTTAACGTTGAAAGATATAGGAGAATTTTGAAATAATGTCTGTTCCGCTGAGTGGTTATGCATATAACATATGCTTCTGTAAAGATATTCCGGACTTTTAAACATGTGTAGTTGATGCCAATGGATTCATGCGAACATGGCTGAAACAGCAGTACAGAAATGTATTTTCTTTCTATAAGTCATAAGGGAAAAATAGTACTTTCACTTTCTCTCTTGCAACTCTTCCTTTGTAGGAAATCTTTGTTTCTAATTTGAGATGAAATGAACCTTCATCAAATATTTATTTTTTAATGTCAAGCTAATAACTACAATTTGCATTCTCACAATAATAGCCCCTCACATGATAGCTGAGCACATAAAGTGATAGTCTCAAGATCATACCACCAGAAATCACAGATTTGAGTCCTGGCCCGGGAAAAGTAATCTATTTCATCTAATCATCATTCATCCCAATGCGTGATTAAGCCATAAAAACTAGAAAGCGACGCAAAGTAACTACAATACAAATACCTAATACTTGTCAATTTACGACTTCCAAGATAAATTTTAGGGTCCATTGAGACGAGGTCACCTCACCTGGGGACAAATGGGGACTTGTTTATGGATCGTTTGTGGCACGTTTCGTGCATGTAGACTACATTTACTTTCAACATGAACGAATTTAACATAAATGAAAAATAATAGTAATTTAAACAGAGAATACAATGAGTGACACATATACACACTTGCACGTACGGCCATTCCAAATCATGACTAATCTAAGCTGTACAACTTAGTTTTTTCACTATTTGGAATGTGCGTACCTTTGCTTAGATATCATTTCCAGGATAACAAAGACGGTGACTAAGACCTTTCTCTAGGAAAATGAAAGAAAGGTTTAATGACTCAACCAGTTAAATAATAGACCAGTATGTAGGACGCAGTACATGTTTACAATTCCATGGTTTAAATGTCGCAAACAATGAGTTTGACTGAAATGTACTTCGGTAATGTAAATCATTAACCAATTCACCTAAAACCACCTTGCAATTAATATATTCAGTATTCAAAATTTCAATACATGAACTTAAATTATCATTGACATCTCGTGACTCCGTTCCATATATGATTACGTACAGTTAAATATTAAGTACATTAATCTTATTTGCTTTTTATTTAAATAAATAAAATGCGTTGCAGATTTATGTATAGACACTAATCCTGCCGTAAGAGAAATAATTGTGATTGTGTTTTCCTCAACTACTAAGTATATTTATTGTTAGTTGGCATTTTATCCTTTATGGAGTCCAAAAAGTATTTTTTTTAACTGAAGTCATAAATGTTTTGACGGTTAATATATGTACTGATATATTCAATTAAAATGTACGTTTTAGTCGAAGAAGTAGTACCAAATAATAAACTGAATGCATATGTGAGCTTGTCATTATTATTTAATTCAAATTAACCTGAGTATGTGCACATACTTTAAACAAATGCACTAAATGAGAGTGTGCGTTGCAAGATTGATGTAGTTAATGCAAGCAAAACAATCTGAATAATGAAATCGAAAATCTAAAACACTCAATGAGTACAGAAAATAAAATCAACAATGAGACGTATTGCGCAAATAAGATAAATATCAATGCTAATACAAAATGGAAAACAAACAAATTGTTAGCAACTGATCAATTAAAAGTTGTTAACTTTGAATAATACACAAACGCAACTGGACAACCGATGTTTCGGGATAACTGCGAACTGCAGGGAAGAAGATATTTGATAGAAATCAGCGCATGAGTACTCGGTTCATATCCTACGTATTAGAAAAAAACTTCACTCGTAATAGATTTTCTGCATGGAAGGAGGAAAGTAAAGAAGATACTGCATCAAGAGGAACCTGTTTCAATTTCATACCAAGAAGCAGCAAATGGACGTGGAATTATCTTGCGACATATATATTTTTATTCCATTGTCTGTAATAAAAAAATAAATAAATAATGGTGCGTTCGTAGTATAAATATGGTTAGAGGGAATGCATATTTACATCTGAAGGGCATTTTTAGAAATGTTAGTAGTTGCAACAATAAAATCCCTAATGATATGTATTTATTTGTAAATAGTATCCGCCTTGTCAAGTGATAAATAAATTTTATTTATTATTTTTTCCATGCAAATATAAATAATGATATAGATTAGATACTTTTCATTTACCATCCTGTAAATAGTCACCTGCAAGCTAGACACGAACTTAAAGACAATCACAACTAACATGTAAGGTAAACAAAACATAACATTATCCGTTATATATACGTATATGCTTGTGTATGATAATGGACGTCGATTTTAAGACAGACAAATTTATATTGCTTATTTTTAAAGTTTGTTTTCAAGACTTTTGATAGAACAGATTGTCTAATGTTGACTGTACTTACTGTTCAAATTGAATCTATGTGACCCTAACGATTAATCTCTGTATGTTTAACCAAAAATCGCTGGGAGTTGTTGTCATTCTTATTTTCGTCAACTTATTTAATTTTGTGTGCTAATTACATTCAGTGGTGCTGAATTCAATTTTCGTTTTGGGCGATGAAATCTCTAGTTATGGCTTTGAACTGTTCAAAAATGTACATCTTCTCGGTCTAATATTCGTTTCAAACTAGCAGAAGAAAATTCACGTCCTACTTTTGTAGTAGCTATCTTACATAGCTTTTAACAACAGGTATACCTGTTTAATTTGTTTGTCTGTAATTTACACGTTTTTATATAATCTATGAAGTTCAACCTAATTTAGATTCTTACTGATTGTCTTGAGTAACATGTAGACTCCTGGCATAGTGGTCAGCGGGTCGCATTATGAAGCCAGAGATCACAGGTTCGAACCCTGGATCAGACATGGTTGTATCACCTTTGCCTCATTATCCTTCATCCCCATCGCTGCGATTAACCAAGGCGGTAGAAAAGTGGCATAAAATAACCGGAATAGTCGGAAATACAGATTTTTTAAAACAGAAATGCTGATAGTGTGAAAAATCATCCGTCAAGATACACATTTAAGCGGTAAGCGGAAAACTTGAACAATAAGCTACACTGCCGGGGATGTGGTCCCCATCAATCTCCTCTCATCCCCTCGAGCACGCCACTTATTACTAACCATATTTTTGTACCTTTTTCCCCATTTTTCGACGCAAAAACACGAAGTTCATGAGCGGAAAATATTTCCACTGCATATTGATATGTACGTACACTTGAAATTTATTGTTGTACGTACATTGTCATGTTCAACACAAAATTTCAAGTGTCTAGAGCATCGTTCCCCAACCTGTGGGGCGCGACCCACTGCTGGGTCCCGATGGGGAATTTGGTAGGTCGCGAAGTAGGGTTCAAAAATGTATTTACTATATCTCAAAAGACCCCGGATTTTTATGTAATATCAAAGTACAAAATATGTACATAAATATGTAACAATAATTGATAAAATATGTAAATAAACATATATTATCAAAAGGATATGTAGCTACATATGTAGCATCAAATAATATGTAATATTAATAACAATCTAGTATCCAAGCAATTTCAAGAATTCTGCTAGATATTTATTTTATTTGAACATATTCAACTTAATTTTAAGGACATAAGTTGTTCAAATTAAAATTTGTATCAAATTTATGAACTCAAAAGAGCACAGCAACGTGTACATATTTAAGAAACCAATTTTGTCAACTATTAATTACTTTTCATATCGCCAATTATTGTATAATATGTAAATATGAAAGAGAGCTCTTTGTACAATGTCTCTCAAAAGTTTTAGGACACCGACATTTTAAACTAGGCAACCCAAATTACGTAAGGCGCTGGTGGGTTGCGTTTAGAGTTAGGCACAATATCAGGGTTGCCATATGAACAATAGATATTTATGAAATACACGAATGGAATAAAACCAAGTATTATTGTATAAAGGGACTGCATGGGTTCGATCCCGGGTTCAGTCTCCGGGAATTTTTGGCCTGTGTATAGGGCCGGTGGCAACCCACCATCGTGAGGAAATTGGGGAGCTCCAAGTGAGTGAGCGTAATCCGGTCTCGACGTCCTACAACGGCTGGGGGTTGGTCGGGCCGACCACCCGTCCCCCTAATCTGGCTGCAGATCTCCACGCCCCCCTGGTGGCCCGCGTGGGAGGGAGGCCAGCAGTCGGTAGGTAAGCCAGGACCCAATATTGGGCTGTAGCGCTATAGGATTAGGATTATTGTATAAAACTCTAAAAAAATATCAGTATTACATTTGTCGCAAATAGGAAATACTTTCTGAAAGAAAGAAAATCGATTTTCTAGTATTTCATCGCTGATGAGTCTATACAAATGAAAAGAGGAGAGAGAAAAAGAAAAGGGACAACAAATGAGAGGAGAAAAGAGAGAGCGAAGGGGGAAGAGGAAAAGTAAAGGAGGGAAGAAAAGATAGGACAGATTTGGATAGGAGAAGTAATGAGGAGAAAGATGCGAGGAGAGATGAAGAAAATGGCGCAAAGAGGAGAAGAAAAGAGGGAAATAGATGGGAACAGAGGAGAAGTGGAGGTTTGAGAGCAGAGGAGGAGACGAGAAGAGGGGAGTTGAGAGTAGAGGAAAGAGAGAACATGAGAAGAACGAAAAGAAGAGGAGAAGAGTGCAGTGGAGTCGGAAATCTAAGACAGGAGAGGAGATAAGAGGAGTGGAGAAAATTGGATGGAGACAAGAGGCGAGAACAGGAGGGAAGGCGATATGACACAGCAGAGGAGAAGAAGGGGAGAGAAGAAGGAGAAGGAGAGGACAAGGAGAGAAGAGAAAGGAGGCGAGAGGAAAGATGAGGTATTTGTAGAAAATATCGTCTCAGCGTCAAGAATTGATGCATTGATCAAAAAACATGAAACATTCAATAATATTTTAAAATGGATTGAAGAATGTATTAGATCGGGGCGAAATGCCTTTTGGCTGAGTTCACAGTGAGATAAAATCTTTCATGTAAGATCTTTGATTCTACCTGCGATTATACCACCAAAAACATGAATGTAATTTTCATATTTATAAGAATTATCCAATTTTTCTCCACTTCTCAGTTCGTTGAAATTGGACAATTTGCCTACAATTATCTCTGCCGTTGACTGTACATAACTTTAGAAATAATTGTAAATAGAAGCATCTACAGTAAGAACAATCGAATTAAAATACATAGCTACTTCTGTACTTTTTGTACAAGGGCACATATTGTGTAACTCGCTACGTACAGGAAAGTATTAGCTTTCTTATCCATCGATGCCAAGTTTCTCGGTGCTTTGCCTAAACCTAAAAGCGAAACAAAATTATATAACCAGAATGGTGGGGGGGAGAAACTCTAGCATCATTCGATAAATGACAGTTCCCCTATTTTATTTTATTTTTATTTTCATTTATTTATTTTATTTTTTTGTCTTCAGCCTGTCTGTCGACTTGGCAGTCAATTTTAGGTGACCGTAAGCATTATGCACCTCATTGATTAGAAAATATGACATCACATGAGCTACAAATTTTCTTCATCATGTTTCAGAGATCAAAAACATGGGAAAAAATACAAAAAGTATGTTGTTTTATGTAAAGTAAATTATCAAATATGTAAAATATACAATATCCTGGCAAATATGTAAAAATATGTAACATAAAACTTATGCAAAATCATGTCAGTTATATAATTCGTTGACATTTTCCTGTTCAAGATATGTATCTAGAAAGGAATAGAATATGTAACTACATACAAATCCGAGCTTACATTTCAATCACTAAGATATATTGATTTAACGATTTAAATTTCAACCCGCGTTGTACGTACGTAGTATAAAATCTACATTTATGTTAGTTCGGTTAGTAAAAGAAATGTTTTGAAGTTCAGCATGTGTGTTTAGTTAGATGTTAGACTAGAGTAAATTAGTTTTTAAATTATATATTTACTTTTCTAGAATGAAGTATTTTTAATTTGTTTAAGCAAGCGTAAAGAGGGCTTCTTAAGTTACTCGATGTTAGCAAAACTATGATTATAAACTGGATACACACCCCTACAAGTAGTTCTGCCGGCGCCCCATGTTTATGGGTCCCATGAAGTGTAATATCCTTCAAGGTGGGTCACGGACTGAAAAAGGTTGAAAACCACTGGTCTATAGTGTACCCGAATTTTCCTTACCATAATATCGTGTTCACAACTCGTTTAACATTACGTGTCCCTCTGTTACTTTGTTTCAGATTTTATAGAAATAATTTGTAAGAAGTTAATAGTCTGGGCGTCCTTGAAAAAGTTCTTATATTGACAAGTAAACTTTGACCATATTTTCACGAAGCACTCCTATCTTCTTCACAATGGAATCCTCCGATGGCCACTGAATTTTCATTCAATGCAGTGACAAAAAGTTCTTTCGGAGATTGAAAAGAACAGATAAGTTATGACTCTTTCGGTACAAGCCAGTTCTGGTGTGAGGTGATTGGTGTATATTGGGCAATGACTTTCTAGAATTGAAGTTGGCAGCATCTTCACTCTTACAGAAAAAAATTAAAATATTCTACCGTTAAAATTTCAGTCTCCCTGTTAAATAACAAACAATCGTTTTTTTAAATTTTAAGTTTGAATATTTTATCAAATATAAAGATAAATAATGTTTTTAAATTAGAGTTGCGTGCACTCATTTTTAAAACTGAATCATTAAAATTATAATTAATTAGGGTAACTCTGTAATGTCAGTTAATACTTTAAAAACTGCCATGGTAATTTTTACGGTAGTTGGATGGTTGTATACGTTGCTTTTGTCTGGGAAGAAAGGTTCCGGTACTCTTCAACTTGGTTTGTTATTGTGTTCATGAAAAGAACCCATAGGCGTCCCTTAACTCTCTCTTTCTGCTTGTTATTTTTTAAATTTCTCTTCTCTTTCTCTCTCGCTTTTCTATCTTCTCTCTGCCTCTATTCCTCTCTGGCTTATCTATTTATTACCCTTATCTATCTTTCTCTCTCTCTCTCTCTCTCTCTCTCTCTCTTTCTCTCTCTCTTTCTCTCTCTCTCTGCTAGTCTAGTACATTGTCTCGCTTCTTTATTTCTTTCTTTTTCTGTCTCTCACTTATGTTTCCCTTCTTCTTTCCATTTCACACCTGGATGGCTTCTTTAATTTTCTACAACTCTTTTTCTTATCTCCCTGAAAACGTTTCATTCTTATGATGATATGTAAACGTGATGTCGATTTTGACACCCCTTTGGAACATTTTCTTAAGACATAGTAGTACTCAAAATAGTGTAGTGTGTTCATAAATGATTGTGTACTCACGTGCACGCGTGTTCACGCACATTGTTTTGTTAAAATAACGCGTTATTAGTTATTATTCTCACCGATAAAAAGGTGCCGGTACGGCGTACCGTTGCGTACCGCCAGAGGAAGAAGCACTGGTTGTAAAAATTGACGGCATCATTTTGTACAGCGAATTTCCAAGGGGATAGATTTGTACTTAATTTTGTTTTCGTGAACCTGCTCTTGTGTCTCTGTGTGATGTACTACTTGTTTTTGCTTGCAGGAACGAAAGATGTGCAATCATCTTTCTCAAAATTTTATTTGTAGACAATACAAAGTAGGAGCTGTTACCTTCTCAGTTTTTCAGGAGCCGACCGAAGATAGAGGCAAATACCCCACCCCTGATCCCGACAACCCTTCCTTCTTCTGACCCGGCTCTCTCAGAAGTTCCATCTTGTATTTGTGTTCAATTAGAGCTACTCACGAACTTTCGCTAGCTCTCCTGCTCATGGGAGGAACAGTCAAACACCTCTCTGCACATTGCCGTCAGCCTCTGGTCACTTGGCTGCGGAACCAGGAGAAACAGCAGGAAAATGTCTGTACACAATCATTTTGATTCCATTGGTAGAAGCCGACCTCTGTGGCGGAATGGTTTGCACAGCGCGCTACGACTCCAGGGGCCTTGGGTTCGAATCCCAGCCTGGGCATATGTTTCCTTTGTGAGTGTCCCTCCATCAATTTCAATATCAATTTTTCGAAAAACTCAATTTCGAAACAAAATCAATCGATCAATTTATTGGTACAAACCCACTCATGGAGAATCAGAACACTAAGGGAGCTTCCGTTGATTGATTGATTTTTTTGATTTTACTTCTCTTTTTTCCAGCTTTGGATAATGGAGAAGATGCGGATGAGTGATGATATGATGAAGGGACACTCACAAAGAATGCCCATGCCAAGGCCGGGATTCGAACCCGGCCTGGGCAAAGGGAGCTTTCGGAATAAAGTTTTACCGTTACTTATATACTTTCGTTTTGATTGATTGGTTTCATTTATTTTACTTTGCTTTTTCTATCAGTCTTGGCTAATCGATAAGATGAGGACGAGTGATGATGATGAAGTTGGTGAAGGGACACTCACAAAGAACATCGATGGTCAGGCCTGGATTTGAACCCGGGACCCCTGGCGTCGCAGCACGAGGATATACAACGGGGAAACTGTTTTTCGCTTGTCGAATACTACGAATTTTTCATGATCATGCTTTGAACAAATAATTCATGATATTCAGAAGCATGTGTTGCACACATTGCTTCTGAAGAAATAATTATATCTCCAGGAGGATAAACTTGATTGATTTGCTTTACTTTACTTCGCTTCTTGCGCCGCTTTTGGCTAATTTGCGAAGATGGGGATGAGCAATGATATGATGAAATTGATGAATGGACACTCACAAACATCCATGCCCAGGTTGAGATTCGAACCCGGAAACCCTGGCGTCGTAGCGCGATGTGCTAACCACTCCGCCACGGGGGCCGGCTCTACCCTCCCGTGTTGACTTCAGTATCCTCTATCGAGGGTCAGTAGCGCATTAAAGATTTTTTTTTAAAATTCTGACGGGCAAAAAATAAATGCCAGGGGAACAGTGAATCTGTACCTCATGGTTGCATACCTGCGGAATAGCAAAGGCGATTTCTCGAAGAAGAGTCGTGACTAGGGCTGAGTGGATACCGATGCTAATATACCACGGGTATCGGTATCGGAAAGTATCGGTAACATTTTATTTACCGATACCAGCCGATACTTATCCGGCACTTTGACCGTTCACGAGGTCCGCAAAGATGCTGTGCAACACTTTCGTGGAGTCTAATTATCCTGGAAGTTATGCAAAATTCGAGTTTCCCTTGATTTTGTACCAATATTATGTGGAAAAAACTATATTTTGTTCAAA
Organism: Lepisma saccharinum; assembly: GCF_977018435.1. Taxonomy (NCBI): domain Eukaryota; kingdom Metazoa; phylum Arthropoda; class Insecta; order Zygentoma; family Lepismatidae; genus Lepisma; species Lepisma saccharinum. The sequence continues at coordinate 186,958,680 of NC_139230.1, read as the reverse complement.
TATAACAGGTATTTTTAAATTCTGACGTAAGTTTTAAATATTTTAAAGCAAAACTCTGGTTAACTGATGCTTATAACTGACTCACCCACTAATATTTATTAATATTTTGAACAAGTTCTAATCGTTTCAGTTTTCAAGCATCGGTATCGGTATCGGTGAGAACCGGTATCGTTATGGGTATCGGTTGAAAGTGGTATAGGATCATCATCCATAGTAGTCTTGACGGTGAAACGACCAGCTGGATTTATTAAATTTGGGATCCCGGGCTATACTTTGTTTTGGACCCTGCCGACATTATTGTTATTATTATTATTATTATTATTTACAGTTTTGTTATCATGGTATTTCACTTCCATTAATTGCATACTCTGTGTTAATAAACTTGTAAGCTTTAAAATATAGACATGTATTCTTGGTTTTGGATTTTTAACCACTGTTATTTTAAAAAAAAATTACCACCGTTTCGGAGGCTGAATCTGCCTCCGTCTTCAGGGTAGCGTGTAGTCTGTTAAATCATATGGTGTCTATAAATGGTTGCCTTGCAGCATTATTCTCGGTGGCCTAGGCTCCACTTCGTCTGTCGGTCACAAGGACCTCTGTATACATGCAGTTGCCAGGGAGGATTATCAGTGGCCCAGGCTCCACTTCGTCAGGTGTCCACGTCAGGACCTATTTTTATATGTAGGTTGCCAAGGAGGATTATGTTGCGGTGGCCCAGGCTCCACCTTGTCAAAGGATCACACACTAATGGAAAAGAAACCGACACTATATTACGGTAACCTCACTGGCAGCGAACTGAGAAACAAGGATGTTGATTTCAACCTCCAATTGGCCTCCCCGATGGCATAGTGGTAACGTCGCTGCCTTGTAATCAAGGGGTCCCGGTTTCGATACCCGGTGGAGGCACATAGCACAGTGGTTCATATCCCACTTTAAACTGTAGGTCCAGTCCGGATTAGCCTTTCTGTGCATAAAGTGGACACAAAACAACAATTCATTCATTAAACCCCAATTTTCCTCCACTTGAAATTTAATTATTAGCATTCAAAATATTTACATTCGTTTCTTCGAGGAACAATTCCTTGCATTAGAGCACTGTTGCTTGACCTCTGAAAATATGGTTCTGTTGATGTAAGAAGTTATTCAGACGCTAGAAACTCCTTCCTTCTACCTTCTATCATGGAATAAGAAAGTGAAAGGACTTGCCATGTTGTCTTATTTTGCTATTATCACAATATTAAGGACCTTTATTTGTCGCTGGTGTTAGTCACATCTGCCGCTTCAGCGCCTCTTTTTGTTTTCGGACTCCCTGGACTTGGGACTCCTAGACAACAGCCTAGGATGGCCTAGTGGCAACTTCCCCCTGGAAACGAGACCGGACCGAGCAATATGTTAATATGAGAGGTTGTTCATAATGATGTTTTCTTGGATCTATGAAATTCTTCACGGTGTGGTATAGCTACACCCTGTATGAGTGAAGATATAAACATTTTCACGTCTTTCATCTACGTAATATGAAAATAGAATTGATTACATGTTATTAATACTTTACCATCTTTGAAAATCTTATTCCTGTGATATTATTATGTACGATTACAATTAAACTATAATTGGAATAACAAAGTTTATTTTTTATTTCTTGCAAAAAATACAACACATAGGTAGAATCAATAATATTGGATTATAAAATTACCATACACGAACAAAATAGCGGTTCAGCGAATGTTCGATATACAAACGAACCTACGTTTCTGGAAAGTGCAGGAAATACGTAGGAACTTGTAGCTCCTTCTCTGGTTCAGGATCACAGAGAGCAAGCGTCTGATTTTCGCAGCAAAAGTCGATGCTTTCTGACTTGCCAAGGTATTGCCAACCCAATCTACAATAATTTTTAAACAGCATGCCCTGCCAAAACTAATAAGAAACACATTATCATTACTTTATAATATAGTTGTAAAGTTATTAAAACTTTCTTGCATATAATAAAGAAATTACAAATATATCTAGCTGGCACATATCTAGATTTTTTCAATTTGAACTCCAAAAAGACACGAAAAAGTTCAAATTATCCAAAATTCGAATTAACAAGAACATGTATGAGATGATTTCAAGGAGAATAAACATAGTTCGAATTAAAAAGAGTCCGGAGAGGATCCGAACCATGTGTCTCAGAAATATTAAAAATAATATAAACGTTTAAATTAAAATAATTATAGTATAATTATAATAAACTAAATTTTAAAATAATATTAATTAAAATATGTATCTTAATTAATATTGTATTTTTATTATTACGTTAATAAGTATAAAGACAGTACAGGAACAAATATACAGAGTGAGCCAAAAATAGGTGGACAATAAATGATAACATTTATTGGTCCTAAAACACCAGAACTTGAAATACCACCCCAAACAGTGACAGCAGTGTTGCTTTAATGTTAAATGCATGTTCTCACTATACCAGTAAACACAATTATGCCCAGTGGCGCAGGAACTGGGGTACATTGTAACCCCAAATTTTCTTTTACTATTTTTTACTTATTCATGTAATAATAACAATACAATATTAATTAATGAACATATTTAATTAATTAATATATTAATTTAATTAAATATAAGTATCCTTATTATTATTATTATTACTATTATTATTATTATTATTATTATTATTATTATTATTATTATTATTATTATTGCGACACTTAGTTGGACTCCCCGAAATGTATTTCTAGATATGTACCTGCTAAGTATACGCACCTGTGAAGTAGTATGTATATATATATATATATGGGAGGCTGAATTTTGTACCCCCCAAATGAAAAACATTCTTGCGCCACTGATTATGTCTGTTAATATGACCGGATAATTTGAAAGATGCTTCACCACCTATTGTCCACTTACTTTTGGTTCACTCTGTGTATATATAAAAACACATATTCATTATCTCGCTTACATCGCCAAACTTTATATGAGAAAATGAAATAAAATATATAAGGAAATGGAAAGGGATGTTATGTCCAGTTAATGAAAAGTTAAGTTCTTGATTAATATATTACGCACAAAATTAAAAGAAGCAATGTGCGTAAATATTTTTAGATAGTGTCAATTCAATGGCGCACTGTCAACATAATCCTTACCTTCCAATACGATCAGAGGAAAAAAATAACCAGCGATTAAACAACAAATAATAAACTATTCCATTTTCTTTACATTAGTGCTTAGTAAGTCTTTTGGGGAGGCTACGACCACCTGGACCCCCCTAAATACATCCTTGATATCAAGCCAGTTATTTATTTTAAAATGAACATAACATTGTAATAAAATAGTAATAACTTCATGCATTTTTCATGGCAGAGCTACATTCGTACCTAATAAGTGAAATTCTTAAGGTGATATTTTTAAGTAAAGATCTGGAAACACATTGAGTAATTTGGTTTGAATTGAATTAAGTTATTTTATGGTGTTTTTCTGCATCTTTTTGTTCATTACTATTCACGAACATTGAGAATATGGAAACGAATTATAAAAATATTTATCAATAGCAATTAGTGAATGCAAATCAATTTATACGCAACAATCTCTCCGTAGTTAAATGTATCTATAAAAATCAATTTGGTGTCATTTGATACTTTCAGTTAGTTTACCAAAACGTAATGTTAAGCCCCTATCACACGGAACTGGATTTCTAGTTGGAATGCCCTAGTTGGCGATGAACTGACTCTCTAGGTAGAAAGCATGGCCGCCTGGCTGACTGCTTGACTGGTTTTGAGGAATAGGACATGTTCTAATTCCTACTAACTTTATCGACTAGATTCTGTGGAACAGACAATCAGAGCAAAGTTTGGCCATGTGAAGATAATCTGTGAGTTTGCAAAGTAACCTTTTTTGTCTGTGGTTTCCGAGTGCATACAGCACGAAAGGCATGTTTCCAATTGAAAGAGCTAAAATATTCTTCCATACGTGTATAGTTAACGTTGTAAAGTATGTATTTTATCAGCGCCGTTCTTCTCCACCTAAAACCATTTAAAACGAAGCGATATTCCTCTCGGTTGAATAGTTATCGTATTTTAAAAATTTGAAGTGATACGTTGTTTATATCTCGCGCGGCCGCCATTATGGGAACGAAAGACTATCGGCAAGTACCGTATTACAAGTACCGTGTGAGGCGAAAACTAGCAAAGGGATAGCCAGTCCAGCGTCAACTAGAGCATTCCTACTGGATATCCAGTTCCGTGTGATTCAGGCTTTAGAAATCATTGTAAATTTGAAAACTAATTATTTACCAAGGATTCTTTTTCGGTTCCATTCATACTGGCACATGCTTCCGTCTGTTCCTTTTCAAACAGGGCCACGCCTTCCTGGAACGAAAAATTCAATAAAATTATTTACAACCTTCTGGTGTAACATTGATATCATTTATTTATCCACTCATTACTAATATACAATCGGCAGATTTTTCATGGAAAGTACCTAGATTTTTTCAAAGGCTTAATTTGAAGTACTTTCTCCATTAAATTTGCATTTGAACACCCCTTAAAATATATTTCGACAACCCTTGACAACCCCTGGTTACTATCATCATTGGCTGGGTTGTTATAGCGAGTGTTTCTTCCTGTACCAGCAGCTTTTTTCATAAGTGAGAATAATACTAATAATTGTAATTTCGAAATAGATATGCCTCAGTATTTTCAGTAGCTCTTATCTTTAAATCATCGTTTTGAGTCAGTATAGCTACTTATGAAGAGTACCGGAATCTTTCTTCACATATAAAACACTGATTATACCTAACAATAAACAAAACGTAGTGATTAAGTCACATCGACCTTCGATCTCTCCACCAAAAGATCCAGGTTATATTTCCGTCCTGGGCAGGGGTGTTCATTTGAATGTCCCTTCATCAATTTCATCAAATCATCACTCATCCTCGTCGTCGCTATTAGCCAAAAGCGAAAGAAAACCAAGCGGCGGCTGGTGGCTCTGAATTAGGTGAAGAGCTAGTAGGACGAAATGAGGTAATAGCGAAAATTAGATCAGTAGCTATACATACCGGGTGGTTATAATTAAACTGACGATGTTCAGAGTGGTACAGCACGGGCTGTAATGAGCGTAGGAGTCTGAAACTTCGTAGATATGCTAATGAAGTAATTCGCTCGCGAATTATGAAAAAAAAAAGGTTCCAATTCTCGCCACCAGGTTAAAATTTGGCGCTGTAAGCAGTCAAAACGTGAAATGGGTACAGGAAAAGGGCAGGAAAGATCAAACACACGATAACAGAAATTCTGGCGCGTTTATTAGGAACTATGGTTACCAAAAACTGTTCAATATGACCTCCCAACTCAGCAACATGCTGCATCCGTAACACGGCATGGTCGACAGTTGCTCGCAGCATGTCTGCTGAAATCTGAGAGACATGTCGTTGTATGCTAGTCTTCAGAGACCGGATACACGATCTTTTAAATATCCCCACAACCAGAAGTCACATGAATTTAGGTCGGGGGATCTGGAAAGCCACGCATCTGGAAATTGCCTAGAGATGATGCGGTCATTAGTGAAGGTTTCTCGCAGCAAATCTTTCACGAGCGACATGTGGTGTTGCTCCATCTTGCATGAAAATGGTAGTGTGGTGACAATTCCGTTCTTGCAAAGCTGGAATCACGTGTTGCACAAAGAGGTCCCCATAACGTTCAGATGTCACTGTACACCTAACAGGCCCTCGAGGTGTCATCTCCTCAAAGAAAAACGGACCAAGAATGAAGGAGCTAGTGAACCCACACCAAACAGTTACGTAAACTGAGTGCAATGGTTGTTTCTGCACAACATGTGGATGAGTGGAACCCCATATGCTACAGTTCTGTGTATTCACTGCACCGTCCAGAGTAAAATGCGCCTCGTCAGTTCACATAATATTCCCCGGCCACATGGCATCCACTTCCATGCGTGCCAAAAACCGATGGGCAAACTCACGGCGTTGTGGAATATCTTGGGGTTTCAATTGGTGCACAGTATGAATCTTGTAGGGATAGCAGTGTAAAATGCACCGCAAAACCTTGCGAACTGTTGACCAGGGGAGAGACAATTCACGTGTCACAGCTCTAGCACTGGTTGCAGAAGTTGAGGCATGTGATGCACGGTCAGCTACAGCTACCTTGTCCACAACTTCCACAACTTCCTCTCCCTGGTGTGACATCAATTCACCTGTTTTCTCAAATTTCTTCATCATGTTCTTCGGCCCATTAATATTGACATGGGTCCTCTTTTCAGCCCTTTCTGTCGGCGATATTCCCGCAATGCAGTATTGCCATTGCTTCCATTCTGGTAAAACAACTTCACTAGCAGTGCACGGCCTCTCTTCGCAATAGCCATTGCGTTTTACACGGAAAAATTCAACCTTTTAATTTTCAACGAACATCCACATCACAAATGTAATCATCAACAAGCGTCACCAACAACAACCGAGGTGCTCACACAACGGTTAGGCAATGCCACCGACGTCGGAATAACATACTGACGTCAGAGTTACGGAAAATTCCACGTACTGACTGCTTGCAGCGCCATATTTTAACCTGGTGGCGATAATTGGAACTTTTTTTTTTTTGCATTACTTCATTAGCATATCTACGAGGTTTCAGACTCCTACGCTCATTACAGCCCGTGCTGTACCACTCTGAACACCGTCAGTTTAATTATAACTACCTGGTACTTATTAGAAAATGGGGTTTCTAATGAAACACACACTAGCTCTTCGCCTAATTCAGAGCCACCAGCCGCCACTGACAAAACAGGCATGAAATTTTGAAAAGAACTGCAACATACATACAATATGAAGTGATCTATAATTTTTGTGTGTCAATCTTCAAGATAGCCAGATGTGACACATGTTCTATACCATCATTGTACATGGTTACTTTTTGAAACTTCATATCTCCTCAGTCGAACGTTTGATTTACACAGAAGAATTCTCTTGCTACGCTTGATGTCCCATTGGACTATAGCTACAGACTTTCGTCAGAAAGTACTAAAGTCGTTAATTTAACTGAAAAGACTAATTTATCATTCAAACATATATATTTCTAGCTCATATATAAATGACTTAGCCCTGATAAAGGGTTAAAATCACTATTTCAATCTTAGAGTAGTTACTTCAAAACCTTCCACAAAAGAATGCTTACCTCATTCAAACAGACTTTAGTGCAATTGGTAATATTCAAGATGCTGCATGGGGTCTTGTAGTTGATGGTCGTTGAAATCAAAGGTTGGCCTTCCGGTCTGTTCCGATTGTCTACCTGACTTTCACTGAAGATGGCGCAAGTGCAAGTCGACTCCATAGACCTTGAAACAACAATATAAGGTGTAAAAATCTTCAATAGGTGAAAACACTGAACTATTTAAAACAGCCGTTCTAACAAAGTAAGTTCTCGACTAGCCTTTTTAGTGCAGAAGTCTTTGAGGGTAGGGGCTCCAGGCCTGATTTTTTATGTTACCGCCCCAGCTCTTTGATGATAGTTGGAACTCGATTTGAATGTTAATTAGCGTACAATTATCTAGAGAACCAGGAAAGCAATGATGGGAGTCGTTTAGCTGACCAGACATTAAATTGGACGGGATACTTGGCTTTAATTTGTTCAACAGTACGAAATGGCAGTTCGAAAACATCAGGAAACTTTTTAATACAAAGTTTGGACTCTACCTAAACTGATCCCGAAAAAATGTTCCTAGACCGTATTTAAATTGACCCGGAAAATAGGTTCCTGGACGGTATTTAAATTGATCGAAAAAAAGGTTCCTGGACCAAATTGAAATACTTTACAGATAAAAAGATTCCTTACGGTCCAGAACCCATTTACACTTGCTGATTTTCTCTCCTGGACCAGAATTGAATTTATTTAAAATTCCTGGACCTTTAACAACCCTGGCGACGATGAGGATTGATGAATGGACACTCACAAAGAACACCCATACCCAGGGCCGGATTAAGACGAAATTCGGCCTGATGCTTGAAATCCTCGGTGAACAATAAACACAATGACGTTATAGTTACGTCACAACGCAAAGAATAATAGTAACTGTATGTTGTCTGTATGGTCTGTATGGTTGTCTGCAGCCTAAATTCAACTTGAAAGTCAACTTTATTGAGCTTTTGGCCCTGTAAAACAAACTCTGTCCATCTAATAAATGCATAGCTATCACAATTGACACCTTCACCTTCCTTGGGAAATCCAAAATCTTCAGTTAACATGTTTAAAGTCCAAGAATTTCCAATTAGGAACGGTTCTAAATAAACCCTTTCAAGACAGACTGTCGACTAATTCAAAGCGCCTAAAAGAAAAGAAAGAAGGGAAAGGAAAGAAGGAGCGGTGGAACATTCTTGTCTGCAATTATTTTATCGCAATCATACAAACAAGAATACAGCAGTGAGTGATGTTATAATAATTTATATTCGACAAACAATCACAAAGTATACTATTGACTGTTTATCTTGAATGGTAGTTTAGATAAACAAAATGAAAACGCATTTATGTATCAGTAGAAATGATATTGTATGAAATTGTTTTATGTTATTACGATTATGAAGTTACCCTTGTGTCTCGGATTACATTTATAGTACAGAGAAAATACATCACACTAATTCTTGAAGTTTTCCAGGCTGCGAATGATCAAGAGGTTTTCTCAGGATATCAACCACGTGATTTCCGGATAGGCTTCCGAGATGTCGAGAGCGTACTAACATCACTCTCATATTCACGGATTGAAGTGCAGAGATGTGCAGAAATGCACACGAAGGTATTTTGTGTGATTTGTAATCTGGAACAAAACATTCCACGCGTTACAACCGACAGACGTTTGTCTTCAGCTTACTATTTTGGGACAGCTAAACCACACTAGACATACAGAGTATAATGTAACATAGGAGGCAATTATTTCTCTGTCTTCTCACATTGACAATTTTATTGCCTTTTTTGGAGTTATTTGGCCACAGAATCGGATCATATTATTGAAGTCGTATCTCACGTGATGACTTGGTTCAGTATGCTGATCAGATTTTCTGACAAAAGCAGGACAGCCTACCCAAGATTAGTAATTTTCTATCTTTTATATCTTCTTCCTTCCTCATCCTGTATAAAGCATACGAGCACATACCACAAATATGTAAGAGAACTATTTGTTAATTGAATTTGTTTTGCAATTGAATTTCTGTCACGAACAGCTGCAAAGAAACAAAGGCTTTCTTTTTTAAAGATTACAATTAATATTTTTTATTTGATTAGGAAACTAAAAATGACTTCAGTATTCTCATGCAGTACACAAGAGATTCTAAACACTCTCTAAAACATACTACTGCTCTTTGCAATGTATTATTTCCACAATCAAGACACAAAATTAAGGGCATGCTCAAGTAAAATTACATTTCTGTGATTATCAAGTGCATTACGGGGTCAACGTCAAGTTTAGATTTGCCGGTTATCCAAATATTATTAATTTTGAAAATATTCTTTCAGTTGGTGGAATGTGCCTGAAATTGAATGCCATGACTTAAATCGTGAACGTGTTTTGTTTCTTTAATTAAAATTTTAGTTTACAATTTACTTCATCAAACCAACCTGTGTTCTTCTCTCTTGCTTATTTATAGTAATAACTAAAAGCACATTGGGAGCATAAAAAAACCTTTCACTGTTCAATAGTCAGTCACTGTTTTCTGCAGTTTTCAATGCAACATTCAGGCTTTCTGATCGTGCGTCTTAATCTTCACATCGGGTATCCATTTATTTTAATATAATTTATGAGTTGGTTTAAGTGAAATTCTCCATTTTTATTCTTTCAATATATGATACCAATATCACATTGCAAACGGTTATTAATGGTTTCAATGTCATTTGCTGGGTAAAATAAATTTCGTATTACTTTGGATTCAAACATGCAAACGAAAGTATCAAAGTATTGATTTAGACAGCACTCACGAATTTGAAACGTGGAAAGGTAATCATTTTACGGGGAATGTGAAAGTTGGTGTGTGTTGACAGAATGTAGCTACTGCCATATTAGCACTGACAACTAGGAAGCGATCTCAATGATAACATGGCTGCTTTTCGCTAATAAATAACTGTGTTTTTTCAACACATACACAAATACATCGTCGCTTCGGAACATCAAATTTTCATCTTTGCTGCTTTCAGATTACCAACATACGAAGTGGCATGCAATTCAAAAGGTTTTGAAGAAACCTCAGTTTTATAAATAAGGTTGGATGAAATTAGACAAAAAAAGTTACCTTCATCTGAGCTCGAACTCAGGTTGACCGCATGCTAGTCCGACACGATAACCTACACTCCAAACGAGACAATACGAAACTTTTTTACAAGTAGTCGACTCAAACGAAAGTTTATTTTCAGATTGCAAATTCCCAAGGTATAACATGCCTAGGCAGGTGTGTCTTGCATTTTCTGTACTTTTGTTATTTGAGTCGCTTTGGTCTCTCCCTAGGTTAATCACGGCAATAATGAGGAATGTTTTTAGACGAAGATGATAAATAGACACACAGGAATAATCACCCTCGCCAAAAAGCCAGAACTTGAGCCTGGAACCTTCGATGTGAGGTGTGTTTCTGGATCTAACTATATCTGTGTGATCTCGTTAGGTTCATGGTATTTCGTGAGTTGATATGAAGAAAGTAAATAAATAAGACAAGTGGCTGGAAGGGACTGGAGAATCGTAGATATGGAACCATTGAGAAGATATCCTTCTATATCCCCTTGTGATAGAGATTCCATTAGAAGAATGAAAGTACAAATTAAATTCGTCAAAATGCCTTGAAAACAATACTGTATAATATACTTCTTCACTAATAGAAAATAATTTTAAAAAATTGTCCTTGGTGGGAATCGAACCTACCTCTCGCTAATGAAAGAAAGCTCTGTTCGCTAACCAACTCTCTATCAATAACACTACATTCAATTTTTTTCAGTCAGTCTGTTTCCTTCCTCAACACCTGAAGAAGAAAACGCATCTTAATTTCTCTCATAATTGTTTCATTGTCTATTAATAGAAACCACGTACGCTATGTCAAAAATAGATGCATTCTTTCTGTGAAAAATCCCATGTTTTGCACATCATGCATCTCCATTTACTTTTATTTGGACATTCACTTGGAAGTTAAAACTTAGCTTTGTGTGTTTGTTTTCACGTGCATGTGTGTTAGAAGGATGGTGTGCACGTGTGGTCGATGTTGTTCTATGTATTATTTTCGTTCAAAGCATTACTATAATTGTAAAATATAGAATTTACTGTAATGCAAGGAATGAAAACATAAACCCAGTCCGTCAGGTTCGTTCCCAAACAACATTAAATAAAGGAACAAAACGTGGACCGAATATTATTCCATGTCGAGAACACGAGACAATACTTCCGACAATCTTCATCTCGTATTTCTCTTTGGCATCACTGCTCAATTTACAGAGATGTATACCCATGACCTGTATACAAGCCGCAGAATTGCAAAGTTGGTTGGGTTGTCTACTCACAAGGCGCTTGGTGGTCAGACATCGAGGGCTTGCTTCAGTGCTTCTTCAGTAGGGTCGTTACGACCCAGAAGTGTCCGTGACTGTACAAATTCAGACCTTTCGAGATTTCCAATGTGAACGATGTTCAACGGCTTTCAAAATGTTGATATTGTTGGGTCACGAATGCTCGGTTTCAATGACAATTGAATTGTGTAAGGACGGCTTTAGACAGATCGAAAAAGAGTTAGATAAACAACTTACTTCCAGACATTCTTTGAATCGGTGCCCTGGCTTGCCACCAGGCAAATGAGGATGAGCGCCATGAGACTTCCTGCAAGAAAGGACAGAAATAAATTATAATATATTTTTTTACAAAATCAGGGTTACATGCAACGCTGATTAACATGCCATGTGGAACATTTACTAGGTGAGTAAATGTTTTAAGTCCAGTTATGCACAGTAAGGCTAATCGGAACTGGACCTACGGTTTAAAGTTGGATCCGAACCACTATGTGCCTCCACCGGGTATCGAACCCGGGGCTCCTTGATTACAAGACGACGACGCTATCACTACGCCATCGAGGAGACTCACCAATTATTGAATCGTGTATGGACGGCTTTAGATTAGACGCCATGTAGTTGTAGGAGTTTCAGCTAAAGCAAAGAAGTAAGCGAATATAAGAATCTTGACAGTTTCAACTGGTAGTTCCAATATCAATTGACAACATCCATTCAATATGCCGGCACACCCTTCACCTGCAAATGTTCAAAGAGACCAAGAAATAGAAAAATCATGCTTACGTGTCATTGTGGAACCAGTAAGCAGCACCTTCGATTGGACTCGATATGACTTCAGAATGAATAGTACCGCAATTATATACTCTCCTGACACGTATGGGTCAAAGGAATTTCAAGAACTGCGCATTACATTTCCAGGAATAGGTCAGTACGTCACAGCAGAACGACAATAACATGAAATGGAATTCTTAGAGGCATTGTTCTTTTGTTCTATGAATTGCAATCGCAGTGTTCGGGAAATACTGTACTGTTACGTATTAGGAAAACAATGTCAACTAGAAGAAGTAAATAACATAGAAGGCAAAGAGACGCAGAAAATGCACCTAAAAGCTATTTTTCAAATTCACTTCATGTACTAATTACAATCGGAATGTATTTGTATTACCCAAAATTGCACTTGCTGTGGCTCATGGCTAGAGAACAGATCCTTTTCTTGAATAAAAATATTGCTTTTGTGAATATTCAAATGTTCATAACATATAAATCAGTTTCAATAGGATTGGATGTTGATGGTGATCAGTGGCGCAACCACAGGGGGAGCAAGGGGGACATTGCTCCCCCCAACCTTCGACGGAAGTCAATTCTAGGGGAGGCAAACGTTGAAGGCCAAGGGCACCGGCAGGGGAGCACATAGGAGCAATTGCTCCCCTGGATTTCAAATTTTATGCAAATAAAAATACATTACGTAAAATGTTCTTGCTCGCTTCGCTCAAAATACCTCCTTTTCTCAGTCTCGTCAAGTTCATAGCCGTAGCTAGGGAGCGGCGGGAGTAGGCCATGGACGCCGAGCGATCTGAATTTAAAAATTTGTTAAATAGAGGATGCCATGGCGCCAGGGGCGCCGACTTGTCAAAATTATTGGGGGGGGCTCTGATCACTGAAATAAATGAATGAATGACTCACTCCCTCCATTTTTTAAAAAAATGAAAATTACGTCTTCGTTTAGCAGTCTTTAAGCAGCTATTATATTCCTCATGCAAATGAAATATAACATGAAAAACGTTTAGAAAATGTTTCTAAGTCTGTTTATGTCTTTTGTGTCTGTTCATTTGTTTTTTAGATAACAATTAACATTTTTATTGAGAAGTATGTATTTACATTAAAAGACCAACCTAACAGTTTTATGCCGGCCTTGGTAGCCCAGCGTGTTGGGTGGTCGACTCAACTCCTTTTGATCCAGAGGTCTCGGGTTCGAGTCCCGGCGAGGGCATGGGTGTGTTTTAATGTTCGCAACAGACATGTGATGGGTTGCAAATAACCTTAGTGTTGACGTATCCATAAAATAACTAATATTTACAATATTCAACAGTTCTATTTAATTATTCACATAAATGTTAACACAAATCGCAGGAATATAGTTTTACTTTTTTATTCTTGCTACAATATTTTACTTTTTAAATTTAATTTTGCAATAATAAAAAAAATAGCATGTACACTAAGATATAAAGTGACATGCACAACAAAAACATATGAAGATGATTTAAAAATAAAGCAAAAGTTGCTCTACGCACTGGGTAATTTTTATATGAACTCATTAACGATCGGTCTCAGGTCCAAATTATCAAGCACAGTTTGATGTATGTGGAGTACCGATAAGCTGCTTAGTCTCTTCTGCCCCATTGTAGATCTCAAATATGTCTTCAGTCGGCGAAGACCACTGAATGACCTTTCGGCTGTGGCTGTCGTCACTGGCACAGTGCGGAGGACCATCACGAATTTGGCAACTTCAGGCAGAAGCTCCTGGAGGGTGCTGTCTTCCAAAAGAAACTTCCTTATGTCACGCATGGTAGTTAGAACCACTTTCTTCTGTTTGGCGATATCACCAAGCATAAACATATGTATACCGCGTTTGCTATAAGGAGAGAATATCGGCATCCAAATCTTGGCGAAATAATTCTCGCGTTTGGTGAAAGTTTGTTGTGCAACTGTTCACAGTTGAGATGCATTCTTTCTCTACGGCTGTTATTTTCTGTAGTCCTGTACAGGGTGGCTCAATAAATCACTTAACACCCCCAGTACAAGGCCACTGCAGAGCGCAACATAGAAATGGTGATGACCAATCGTTATCAGGCCAAGGGGGAACCACATTGACGCCACCCACACGGTCGGCGGCCATCTTGATGTTTGCCATCTTGAATTCAACTTCAGAATTTTAAATGGGAAGGGGGTCGTGTGACATATCAAAATGGGCTAGAATTTCACGAGAAATGCAATGGTGAAGGTTTTTTTGACGTATCTTTCACCAGTAAAAAGTTATGACTGAATTCTTGTACCAATTAGCTCTTTTTCGAGGTATTAGAAAAATGCCTTAAAATTTGTTTAGCGCATCGGTAATGCATCGAGATCAAAGTGACGTCTAGGGAGGGAAGTTCGCATGCCATTGCACACGATTTTGATCGGACACATCCACGAAGAGCTGCGCATTATGAATGGTTGTCGCGAACAATTTACAGCGTGAAGCTTCCATTGAATTAAAAGTCCTTCACAGTGACAAGGCTAATGTTTATGTTCATAAGGAAGTTTATAAACAGAATATTCGATGCTTTTTATCTGATAACCCATTTTCGACAGATCAAAGCTGAATGGTTAGTGTTGGTAAGTTAATGGTGTGGCGTGCTGTGTGGAACACGATTGGTTAGTCAATTTTCCATCAACGGAACCTTAAATGCTTATGGCTAATTGGATTTGTTAAATAAACAGTTTTTTTCATCCTCGCTTATGGAAGAAGGTACTTTTTACAGAGTTTTTTTCAATAGGGAAGAACACCAGAACACTTATGGGAACGTTATGAACCAGTTTTTGTCCAAAGTTAGTTATCAGATGACAAGGGTCGCATATTCTGTTTATGAACTTCCTTATGAACATAAACATTAGCCTTGTCACTGTGAAGGACTTTTAATTCAATGGTAGCGTCACACTGTAAATTGTTCGCGACAACCATTCATAATGCGCAGCTCTTCATGGATGTATCCGATTAAAATCGTGTGCAATGGCATACGAACTTCTCTTCCTAGACGTCACTTTGATCTCGATGCATTACCGATGCGCTAAACAAATTTTAAGGCATTTTTCTAATACCTCGAAAAGGAGCTAATTGGTACAAGAATTCAGTCATAACTTTTTACTGGTGAAAGATACGTCAAAAAAACCTTCACCATTGCATTTCTCGTGAAATTCAAGCTCATTTTGATATGTCACACGACCCCCTTCCCATTTAAAATTCTGAAGTTGAATTCAAGATGGCGGACATCAAGATGGCCGCCGACCGTGTGGGTGGCGTCAATGTGGTTCCCCCTTGGCCAGGCAATGATTGGTCATCGCCATTTTCACATTCCATGCCGCAGTGGCCTTGTACTGAGGGTGTTAAGTGACTTATTGAGCCACCCTGTAGATTAATGTCCTTGTTTAACACATGATTTTGCTGTGTCACACATGTCAGTGTATATTGATTTACAATACTATTTTGGAGTATAGAACTTGTGATGTTTGGCAGCATCAGGATTTTGAAGTCTCTTAGGGATGTGATGTTGTCGGGGCAATTCTGGCTCATCAACTAGGCTCGGTTTGCCCTCTGTGCATTTCAGTCAGAACTGCTCAAAACACATTCGCTTTTCTTGAAAGATGTCAGTCAAGTATTTTAGTTTTGATTCCACTTCTGTAGCACCAATGCGTGGAGACTGAATCTTACAGTTTACCTCTTCTATTTGACCCATCAAATGGCAGTAGAGGGAGAGAAAGCATTGTCTCCAGGTATCCAGAACATTTTGATGCTGCGTCAGTAGAATATTCTTCAGAAAATTTCTCAAGAAAATTTAGAAGGTTTTCATAGTTCTTTAAGATCTGTTGCACACTGGAGGCTCTCAACGTTCACCGATTAGGGCAAAGTGGTCGCAGTCCAGTGTGGCCAGCCTTCTCATTCACATCAATAATATTCATAAATATTTGAATTCTTTTAGGGGATTCCCAAACAGTCTTTAACAAGTCGTTGGCTAAATTCATTATGTATCTGATTAATATATGTATAATAGTAAATAATAATTATATACTTAGTATTTAGTAATAAGTCACGTGTTTTGCTGTCTCCGGCCATAGCCCCACCCCCCAAAGTTGATGGTTTAGCGGTCTCAGCCCCCCAAAGTTGATGGTCTAGAACATTTCTAATGTGTGTTTAAAGTTAAGTTCATGCGGCACAATTCAGAGTAAACTTTACAAGAAAAAAAATTATTACTCTTAAGCAAAATTATTCGGGGGGCTCTGCCCCCACATCATTAACATTGGGGGGGCTCGAGCCCCCCTAAGCCCCATGGAGTCGACGCCTATGCATGGCGCCCTGTGAAATTATTTGCGTCATATTAAATCAATATTGTTTTCAGTTTGTAAAAATTGGATCTAAAAATGTTCTTGCTCGCTTCGCTAGCAATATACTTCTTTTCTGTAATGTATTTAAATAATATATGTTGTGTATATATATATTGAATAAACTTTGAATACGTACACAATTTAGCGTTAGCATGTTGCATATGTATTTTTTTATTTTATGATTTTATGTCGCTCTATGTTGCATATGTGTAAAACATATCTTGTACGTACATGAAAGTTATACATGTACAAAAGATTTATCTTCGGAATGCAATTACCAGTCATTTTCTGCCATTCAAAAATACAGTTTGTGTGCTTGTTTTTCATTATTAGCTAATGTGAAATTGAACGTGTTGGAAAAATATTTCATAGTTTGTTCCAAACATATGCTTTAGCACCGACTTTACCCCCTTTTTGCGTAGTTTATGAGGATAATAATACTACTAATTCTTGATACTACTACTACTAATAATAATAAGAATAATAAGAATAATAATAGTAGTAGTAGTAGTAATGTAATTATTATTATTATTATTACTATTATTATTATTATTATTATTATTATTATTATTATTATTGGTACGTTTATCCTGGTACAGTACTTGCCCCTCCCCAGACAAAAAATTGTGGTTGCGCCTCTGATGGTGATATCTCGAGCTGCACATCAATGATCTCTCTCTTATTTACATTGATTTTCTACCTCTTGTGTTAATCGCTACGATGATGAGCTGATGAAAATGTTAGAGACAACAATACACCTTAACCAGAATGTTAACCTCGGATCACTTGTTACCGAAAACCTGGTTGGCCAGGCTCGGGGAAGCTTGGTTCAAGGTCGTTTCCAGAGTTCGTTGTTTTTGCAGGAAGAGCAACGGGAACAAAGTTGTGTTTGTGTTTGGTATCGGCTAGTAATTCCATTTTTCAACTGATCACTCTCCACTTCGGTATCGAGAGAAGCAACTGAAGAAAGTGGACTTTCACATTTAACCAAACTGTTGAAATTTCGGAAGTAGAGTTTTGCAGTCTAATATTCTAGGTTCAAATCCTGGTCAAGCACCCTCATAGTTCATAGGTTTATGATTTTATAAGCCTTGTAATCAAGAGATCCCGAGATCGATTCCCCTTGGTGGCACGTTTGACTAATTCGTATCCCACCGTAAATTGTAGTCCTCGTTCTAATCTCTACATTTAGTGGTGTTACAAGAAATGTTCATACTATAAGCAAATCCTTTGAGAAATACACGACATTCAAGAAGTATTACCCATATTCAATGATACAGACCGGAACTAACAAAGTTTGATTGGATTGGATTTTTGTTACTTAGACTTGCTTTCTGCCAATTTGGCTAATCGTGACAATGAGTTCACTGGTAGCCGACATCCGTGGCGAAATGGTAATGAAGTAAAATAAATCACATCAATCAATCGGACCACTGCTTTCACCACCACGTAGGCCGGCTCATATTTGAAGCACTAATGCAAATTTGAGCTTGTAAAATATATATATATATATATATATATATATATATATATATATATATATATATATATATATATATATATATATATATATATATAATTGCCTGTATTGAGAATAAGAACAATTAAAAAACCCTGGAATCGAATTCATCTTCGGAGCTTCCTGATTTTTCGTCTAAATGCTTGGAAATAATTGATAGGGTCAAGTCCTGTAATACGGCCAGTCTTGTAAAATGGCCAGAAATTATATTTTGTACTGCTGTGCCTCGACGACTGAAGAGACATCTGTTCGGGTACTACCGAACTGTTAGTGAGAGTTATGGCGACCGTCCTGCGCAGTGAATGTTGATCCCCGTGCTTTGTTCAGCCGCACGCGTGTTTTAATGAAACAACTGTGTCTGAAGGTGCATGAAGAACAGCCATATTGTTTTTTGTGATTTGAATTCTTACGTAGCATTAGTGTTAGATGTGTGTTGTAAACGGGAGCGTCCTGTGTCGGAAATATGTGCTCATTGTAGTATACAAAGGCACTGTGTGAATGAAATAGGTGCTGCCATCTATGAGCCACAAACGGAACTGTGTATTTTTACATAGTCTTGTGTATAATGGCCACGCTTATGCAGCAGTTATGCCCTATCCTTCAATACCCAGAAAGAGAGCTACAGCAAGATGCCAAAGAGCAGCAGTCCTGACGTCACCAGACCACATAAGGAAGATGTCAGAGAAGAAAGTGGATAAATTAAAGAAAAAAAAGTAACAGAAAGCAGAAAGGGTTCGATAAAGTTACCCAACAAAAATCAAAATATGGAGATAACGATTCACATTGCACTTACTGTAACAGGTTTTACGGCGATGATCATGGAGGTGAAACATGGGTTTCTTGTACTCACTGTGGGAACTGGTGTCACGAGGAATGTGCACATGCTGAAAATGTGGACATTTTCGTGTGTAAAGACTGTAGTACTCATTGAGAACATCACATGTAATACCTTGGCCATATTGAAGGACTGCGGTGGAGGCACATATTGGTTCGGATCCCACGATAAACTGTAGGTCCAGTCCCGATTAGCCTTACTGTGCATAAAGTGGACTTAAAACACAAAATCAATCAGTATTGAAGGACTGTTTTGTAAAATGACCAATTTACTGTTTTTGTGAATATATTAATATTAGTGTGTGTAGAAAAATTTCAACATAAACCATTTTTCATGATTTATTACTTACTGTATTGCCTTTCATATTAAACCTAATTCAAGGTATTTTCGATTTTAATTTACCATGTATTGTGGAAAGAAAATTTACATGGCCTTATTCCAGGACTTGACCCAATCATTTCACTGCAATACAGTAAACGCACTACAAAGCAGGGTTGTTGAAGGTCCACGAATTTTAAATAAATTCAATTCCGGTCCAGGAGAGAAAATCAGCAAGCGTAAATAGGTTCTGGTAAGTAATGAACCTTTTTATGTGTAAAGTATTTCAATTCGGTCCAAGAAATTATATCCAGATGAATTTAAATACGGTCCAGGAACCTTTTTCCCGGATGAATTTAAATTAGTGGGATCGGAACGATGAAAAATATTTCACTTCCGGCGGAGAACGTGCCTTTTCGAGGGCGGATACTAAATTAATTCCCGGACCAAAAAGGCCCCAGACCCCAAGTTTTTAAGCCCTCGTTTGTCTGTAATGGCCTCTTTTAAATGGCGGTCATGACGAAGATTCTAAACCTGAAACCTGTTAGTTTATTGCAGTTATTTATCATTCATGACATCTTATTTTCACCTAATTTGCAGTTTATGACTGTATTATGATAATAAGAAATTAGAAGACCCACTTTATCAAATAATATTAGATATGTCGGTCAATATGGCCGCGAAAAGTATAAAAATAACAATTCCAGCTATTTCATCATGTTTTGGATCAAACCTTATGCTTTGGATGTGCCAGAACTCAACGGTAGCATCGAAAATAGTGTCAGACTAAACCCATGAAATAAAAATAGTTCAATTTTTGACAATCTGTATATGTACAGGGTGTTTCAAAAGTCTTGGACACCACAGGACAGCTGCGTTATTAGTGCAGATCGCGAAAAATGGAATGAGGGGAAAGTTGTTGGAAATATGAGATTGTCTATATAATGGGCTTGAATTTTCAACGTAGCATGCACCGTTGAGGCAGTTCGCTGGTACGAGCCTCAATGAGAACTGGCATTGCCTTGTTGCCACATGCTTCGTCCTTAAGGGGGGATTTACGTTATCGCAACACCATACTGTACTTGGTAAATTGAGAATGATGACGCAAAATTAGTGGCAAAGTAAGAACTGTGTGTGTGCGTGTGTGTGTGTGTGTGTGTGTGTGTGCAGAAACACACACGCACACATACGCACAAGCACACAACTACAAAATCTGTAATTGTGGCTAATGTAATCTGAAATAGAGGTTGTTCATTAGGGCATAGTGATATGAACAGAGGATAAAATTTCAAAACGAAAAGGGATCTTCATTTTTCCCTTCTAATCAAGGTACAGGGTGGTTCATAGGTCTTGTTACCCCCATAATTTTACATAACCTGATAATAATACAACTTTATAATAATACAATATAATATAATGAAGTGTAAGGGAGCCATTCATTCCATATGTCGTGTGACACCAACAATTTTACATAATTTTATATTATGATAATAACAATATAACAATTTGTAAGACGTATGGATTCACCGTCAACCAGGATGTTGTTCACGCATCCAGAAGGTCAGTATAACCACCATTATTTTCATGGCACAAAATGACACGGCGCCATGATCTGTGTGAGATTTTACGAAGCAAATGTTTCGTGATTGTTGTCTGAAAGGCTGCCCTAATAGCGTCCTTTAATTGTTCTGTTGTTTGGTATCGTTGTTGTGATACCTTTTCCTTAATAATGCCCCAGAGGGCATTGTCACAAGACGAGAGATCAGGGCTTATGGGAGGCCAATCCAGAGGCGCCGGATAATGTACCGATCCGCGTCCTATCCACCTATTGGGAAACACTTCACTTAAATATTCCCTGACAGCGATGGCATAGTGGGGCGGTGCTCCATCCTGTTGAAACCAGGAACGTCGCAGGAGATTCATTCTTTGGAGCTGTGGAACAAGAAATGCCCGCAACATGGCGAGATAGGAGTGTTGATTGACTACGCCATCGAAGAAATAGGGACCTATCAAGTGTTTAGCGGACATAACGACCCAGAGCATCACATGTGGGGGGTTGTTTTCCATCTCTTCGTAATAATACGGATTTTCCTTGGACCAGAAATACACATTCCTTGCACGTGCACTTCGATATATTGCGCATTCATCGGAGAAGAAAAGGTCAGCCCGCTGCGGGAGTGTCGGAAATACCTCCAACATTCTTCCACATGCTGCATGTCGTCTACGCATGTCATCATCACTGAGCTCGTTGACGCTAGCTGGTTTAAAAGATTTCAATCCAAGATCCTTCTTCATGTGCCGTAACATTGTTGTTTTCGGGATTCCAAGCTCAGCAGACCGTTTGCGCAGTGACTTCTGTGGTGACCGAAGCACAGATGCCTCCACTCCTGCACATGTGTTCTGTCTTTTGGTTGATGCACCAGGCCTCGGTTTGTCCTTGATACATCCCAACATAAACAGTTTCTTTTCCCAACGCAGTATTGTCACTTTTGGTGGTGCATTTATTTGGAATCGTCTTGTGAAATCTCGTCGCACATCCTCCATGGTCTTGCCGGTATGTGGACTTTCATGGGCCCAAACACTGACAACAAGGTGCTCTTCAACATCGTAGGAGCTTGTGTCAGCCATCTCTGCAAAAGAAACACTGAATTAGAGATAACAAGATATTGATTCGGGAGGTGGGGGGGGTAACAAGACATATGTAGATCACCACCCTGTAGATCACCACTAAAATATATTTGTGCTCAGACAATATCTTCTGTTGGCGCAAACCGGAAATACCAACAATAATTACGAATAAGAGGGTAACGGTCCACGCAAACTTCGCCTTCGGTGTCCTAGGTTCGCCGTATCGAGTAAGTTGTGTGTCTCAATGAATAAGGAAAGACATCTGGTACCGTTCATCAAAAGGAAAGAGGCAGTGGAGTGGACATTAATTAATTCTCAAACTATTTTCATCTTCGTACTTAAGCGACTTGCACCAGTTCCAAAATTCACACATACATAATACATGGATGCGTTGGTAAGACACTTCATGACTTTTCTAAAAAGAAAGAGCTTTATTTATAAAGTACAATTTAAAACTTTACTTTCATGGCAATATATATTTATCTCTCGAAAAATAAATTAAGCTAACTCGTGCATTCTTCGTAATTTCCTTGTCGAATTAGTGTTATTCCCCACGCCAATCTTCTGTCAATCAATTACGTTTTCCCTGATTTATTTACAAATATCATTTTGTTGATTCCACGGGGTGGAAACACATGAAAACGTTTCATTTGTTCTGACCCATAAAACGATTTAGAGCACAAAAAACCTGAACAGTAGACCTTACTCTTCCGCATATTCCCCATGCTTTAAACGACTTCAACATAACGTATCGTATTTAGACTAGTTCTTGAAAGTCCCACCAGATGGCATATCGGTTAATTTTAATAGCAAATAGCTGTGCATAAACCGGACTTTAAAATCAAATCAAAGTCGACGTCCATTCTTGGTTGATTCATCACCATTAGCAAGCTCTCATCTTCCAATGGAAGCAGAGGTGTTGAGATGTAACCTTCAACACAGACAAGATGTAGTTGTCGAAGGGGAGGAACAGCAGTTTAGTGACGTGACAGAGCTTGTTCTAGAAGATAACAAGAAATTGTGGGCGAGAGTATCCATTTCCACAGTCCGCAATGGAAGAATCCGCCAGCTTCCGAAGAAAATGCATCATAAACTGAGAGAATTTTGGGGAAGTTAAACTACGAGAATTGAGGCTCCAGAGGATGAAACAGTTTCTGAAGAAAGTGGAGTCATTTTAAACGTATACAGAGAGGAAGTTTTTTTTTTTTTACACTTCATCATGCAAATGTGAGAACTATACTAAGTGTCGTGAAATTTCTGAAAATAGAGTGTGACTTCTTACAAGATCAGAGATCCAAGAGACTGCTGCACATGATAGAAACAAATGCTAAGAGCATCCAGAAGAACTTGATGGCACTGCAAGGCATCGTGAGTCCGTAGCCAGAATTGATCTCCAGGGAGGGGGGGTTGACGGTTTATGAGGGAGGGCTTTGTAAATCAAGTCCACTTTTCAAAAGTTTAACTGTGTTAAATGAAGGTAAATTATGTGTGGGGGGGAGGGGGTCATTATGTTACATAAAGTTTAGAAATATCACACAAATACTACATTTTTCTATACTATGATTTAAAATATCACTCGAAGTGTTAATTGGCTGCTACTGAAATCATCCCTTACTACACATTCCATACTACGTTCGATGATACAGATATTTATATTACACAAGACAAGATGGACAATATTCAATCATAGGGCCTACCGTACATTCCACTCCCTGGCCGAAACAATAAAACTCCCCTTCGTTCCCAAACCTTGGGAGCTGTTAATCTTTGACGCAGATGCGGAGGGAATTTTCATAATGACGTCAAAGTCACAGATTTCTGTATAAATGGGAGGTCGCAACAGGGGCAACGAAGGTACAGATAAAGAAGCTCCCCCCTGAAGAAACTTTCTTAAGTCTAGAGAAGAGAATCTCCTAAATACAATACTTGTCGCTACTTAAGACTTCTTCTTATAAATAAGATGAACGAATGTACATAATAGCTGCTGTTCATGCTCCCTGAATATAACCTTCATCAAAGTTGTGACGAACATAATATTTGCTGTCTACATTTTCACTTTTCACTGAAAACAAATTACACAAAATAGTTTTGCCTAATATCAAGGGGGCTGACCTCAATGACAGAGGGGGCTGACGGTAGTTCCAGGGGGGCTCAGCCCCCCCCCCCTCTGGCCACTGCCTGGCTACGGGCCTGGAGTGAGAAACAAAGGACTTAAAAATACGTGTGAGCAGGGTACTCGTTTTTATCAACGGCAAGTACAGTGTCTCTCAAAAGTTTTAGGACAACGACATTTTAAATTAGACAACCAAATTTGCACAAGGCGTTGGGGGGTTGCGTGTAGAGTTAGGCTCAATTTCAGGGTTGCCACATGCACAATAGATATTTGTGAAATACGCGAAAGAAATGAAAAGAAGTATTTTTGTATAAAATGATTAAAAATATCAATATTATATCGCAAATGACGAATTTCTTTCTAAAAGAAAGAAACTAGATTTTCTTGTATTTCATCGCTGATGAGCCTAAGGAAAGGATAAGGGGTTAGAGGAAACGAAAGACGACAAAGGAGAGGAGAAAGAGAAAGCGAAAGGAGAAGAGGAAAAGTAGAGGAGAGAAGAAAGAGAGGATAGACGAGGAGAGGAGAAGTAGTGAGAAGAAAGGAAAATCGAGGAGGATGAGCTAAATGGAACAAAGAAGAGAGGATGAAACCAAGAGGAGAGGAGAGGAGGAGACGAGAAGAGGGGAGTGGAGAGCAGAGTAAAAGAGAGTGAATGGGAAGAATGAAAAGAAGAGGAGAAGAGTGCAGTGGAGTCGGAAATCTAAGACAGGAAAGGAGATAAGAGGAGTGGGATGGAGAAAAGATGCGAGAAAAATAGAGACCGTGATATGAGATAAAAGCAGAGGAGAAGGAGGGGAGAGAAGAATAAGAAAGAGAAGAGAAAATGAAAGAGAATGGAAACGAAAGGAGAGAAGAGGTAGTTGGAGAAAATATCGTCTCGGCGTCAAGAATTGATGCATTGATCAAATTATAGACATGAAACAAAACACTCAATAACGTTTTGAAACATATTGGAGAATGTATTAGATCGGTGCCATATGCCTATTGGCTGAGTTCAGAGCAAGATGAAATCTTTCACGTAAGATCATTGATTTTACCTGCGATTATAAAATTAATATATCCTGAATTGCCACAAATATAAAGAGTTATTTCATTAATATTTGTCAATGTCTTTAAACGAGTACAGAATTATCGTTAGAGTATCATAATTCATGATCTTATACATGAAAATATCCAATTGAACGTGTGTCAATTCATTTATTTGTTTTTTTTTTTATATATACATTCCAGATGCAGAACAATGTAGCCACTTTACACTGCTATTACAAATAATTTTACCATGCTCTTGTTTAATAGAAGGGGAAATATGTTTTCTAGTGTGGAGGATCGAACCTTTGACCGCAATCAATGCTTTCAAGGACTCGAACCAATACACTACGCCCTTCGTTTCCCTTGAAGCAACAATTCTTAATCATTCTCTCGCCTCAATATTGTAAACGTTATCTTGCAAAAGAAAAGTTCAATACTCTGATATACATAGCTCTGTACTTCTAGAATTACTTTATACACATGCATTTTACTCTGAATTTCTTTCTGCGTATTAGTATATCTAAGCTTGTGAATAATTTATTTTTAATTTCATAACGGTTACATGAACATTTACGAAATAGTTCCATACAACTTGGAATCTAGTAAATAGATACTTTCAAGTCTTCAAATTAGTTTTAGACTACTAGATTTTTGCAAGGGAATTGTATATGTGATCCGTATCCAGTCATTCATTGCTGAAGCAAACGTTTTAAAACTCTGTGGAATTTTCATTCTGAGATAAGTTTCTTTACTTGTTACATATATGCGAACTACACTCTGTCCCACTTATCTCTGGAGCAGGTGAACGAAAACAAGTCTCTGAGCAGCGATGAACACGTGAGAGGAACGGGATTGCGTGGAGGGAGAAAAGCCACTGCAGTTACCAGCCTTCCCAGCAGAGTGCACTGTTTCGCTCTGTCCAGTCGATCCCCCCCTTCTCCCCTTTCGTTTCTGCTATGCGCGGCTTTGCTCCAGAGATGCTGGGATAGGACACAATTAATTGTTTTCGCAAAAAGTATCTCTGTGTGCCACACATTTCATTCTTACTCACATGAAAAAATGTCAATTTGCATTCAGGGCTAGTTTCCCAGTTACAAACTCTTTTGTCCTCGATGAGAAGTTTAGTATAAATAGGCATTTTGTTTATAACTTTGAAATTGAGGTCTAAGGCTAAAATCCTCAAATTTTGGGCTTAAACTCGTAATCTAAGAGGTTTGAAGATCCGTCCTCTTCTTTGTGCGTGACCTTTTTTATTTCTTTCTCTATTCATTATTCATCCTCATCGTCGCGATTAGCCAAAAGTAAAATAAGAAATGTCCCCCTCCTTGACTGTGCGGTCTAAAGCGATGTGCTTTGGACTCCGAATGCGGGACGTTATGGGTTCGAGTCCGCCTGTGTTCAGTCTTTGGGTTCTCGGCCTGGGTATAAGACCGGTAGCAACCCACCATCGTGAGGAAATTGGGGAGCTACGAGTGAGTAGCGTAATCGGGTCTGGGAAATCTCCTACGTATAACGGCTGGGGTTCGACGTGCTGATCCCACGTCACCCCATTACCGGTTGAAGAACTCCACACCTCTAGGTAGGACTGTGGGAGGGAGACTGGCAGTCGGGAGATAGGTCAAGGCCCTTCGAGGATTGTCGAGCCATGGATTATTATTATTATTATTAAAATAAGAAAATACAAAGGAATGAAGGAAAATATATTTTTATCTATAATAAAGCAACCATTCAGTTTTATTTTGTTCTTCATGGATCTATTGCCACCACTACGCTGTAATCCCGATAAGTATCTTACATGTTACAGGTTAAAGCACGTGTTACTATTCGAATACTTATTTAATAAGCTTTATGTTTGTCAGGAATTATGACTTAAACTTATGCATGTTGAGCTAGTGCCCACCTAGCAGCCTCTGATGAAATCTAACATTCTTCAGGTTCTTTGTAAAATTCGACTCTGGTCACTTGTAACTTGTTGAGTGCAGACGTTGTGCATCGACGCACAGTGTTTTGCGATAAGAAGCGGCCTTGAATATAGCGTGAGTCACTTTGAACGCGAGCTATGCTACCAAGCTTGCCTGCCTTTGAAACCAAAGCCATTTTTTTCACCGTTTCCGAACGCGATTCCTATTGTAGAAGTATATATTGTCTCAAAAGAGCAAGAAAGGAAATTCGACCAATGTTGCACCGTCGTTTTCTAAACATAGAACTATAATGAATTTTCAATGGCGCTCGGACAATTTGAACTGTTTTGTAATCTCTCTCCCTCTCTCTCTCTCTCTCTCTCTCTCTCTTGTGTGTATGTGTGTGTATATATATATATATATATATATATATATATATATATATATATATATACATTATATCTAATTTTGTGTCTGGCCCCTTCCTCAAAGAAATCCTGGATACGTGCCTGGTCTACGTCAATGACAGAAATGCAAGCAATATTTTTATTTATTTTTAACCCAATTAAAGGAATGTGTTAGAATTTAAAAGAAATTAGAAAGAGTGGAACTACTGTTTCTCTATCTTAAAAATTGTTGTTCTTCGATGAAGAAAAATAAGAAGCATTTAGTCCAGCACCTTAACATAGTGTCCCACGAGTATGTCTTGACAAACACTGTCAAATGTGATGTGATTTCATGAATAAAATTTTTCCCCTGTCTACGTGTAACATTTCTCACATTTGGCAGTTCGCAAAAATTTTTGCAAACGGTGTAATTATTTCGTGTTACCTTGCGTAACAGCAAATGCATTTCATAAGACTGTTCTGGACACGAGACTTGCGTCAGTAAACAAGGATTTCGTCTGTTACAGTATCACAGGAAGAGAGCATCGTTCTGCAATGTTCAAGGATCTAGGTATTTTCCATTCCCATTCATAATATCTAATCACAATAATAAGTTAGAAGAAATAACTCGTATTTTCACAACTACTAATATTCTAGTTTTTAATCATCACATCAAATTATTTCTCGAAGATAGCTGCTATTGATTGATTGATTTACTGTTTTAAGTCCACTTTATGCACAGTAAGGCTAATCGGGACTGGACCTACAGTTTAAAGTGGGATCCGAACCACTATGTGACTCCACCGGGAATCGAACCCTTGACCCCTTGATTACAAGGCAACGCGGAAAGAATTTACAATACCGGACCCTTCTGTAATTTCTATGCTACGTCTTATACTCACGAAATAATTAGCCGTGATGATTTATCTCAGGTCAACATGTTTGGGTGAGGTGAAGAAATTGTTCATTAACGTGTAGAAGTTGTAAAATAAGCTTTTCAATTCTCGCAATGACTCTCCGTATACAAGTATGGGAGCCATATTTGGAGATATGAACAATTGACGTTCGCAATTAGTTACGCTGTCTACAGCGTTGCCACACTGTTGATTTCATACTTGGAGAGCATGGAAATGCGTCGAGGATGACGAAGACGACAGTGACAGTGACAATCACGATGTAGAAGAACATGTGGAATGTGGACTGATTAGATTACAGGTAAGTTTGGCAACACTGCATCGATCTTAAAATTGCAGGATACGAAAATGGCGTCTTCGATGATGAACGTTTGCCGTTAAAGTGCTACGAAAATAAGATTTTTTATCGGTTCGTTTTCACAATTAGCGCACAATCTTTCATGGATAGCTCCACTAACCATTCTCGGTAAGGTTAGGTTAGGTTAGGTTAGGCAAACATAGTTAAAATTTGGGGTCGTAAAACCATGCACGGGTAGACCCACACACCATTGACGGATAGCCCCATGAACCATTCACGGTGGTTAGATTAGGTTGAGTTAGGCAAGGCAAGCATAATTAAAATCAGGAATGTGTATTTATTTTTTTTAAGTATTGGAAACACAAAATTTTCCTGTAAATAATGAGCAATCGTGCCTATCGCGGACCACTCAATTTCGCCTATTTTGCAATTTCTACACGTGACCCCCAAATTTTAATTTCAAATTCGTGATTAGGAGGCCTCAAGTAGTGAGTATGCGAAATATTACAAAAATCGGGGATTGGTCCGGTATTGTAAATTCTGCGCCATCGGGGAGGCTGATAGCTGCTATACTATAAGAAAGCAAGTCAAAAATTAAAGTAAAAGTTTAACTAAATGTATACCAAACGACATTTACAATATTGGAAGGACAGAATACTTAATAATTGATGCTTCAACGAAAGGTATAAACGTGGTGTAGTGGCTAGTATTCTCGATTGGGTTGCTAGCGGTCCTAGGATCGATCCTCCTTACGAAGTGTTCTCTTTTGTTTCGATTCTCATTTTATTAAACAACATCATAGTGGCATTATTTGTAATAGCAGTGTATAGTGGCTACATTGTTCTGCATCTGGAATGTATATATAAAAAAAACAAATAATTGAATTGACACACGTTCAAAGGGATATTTTCATGTATAAGATCATGCATTATGACACTCTAACGATAATTCTGTACTCGTTTAATGACATTGACAAATATTAACTCTTTATATTTGTGGCAATTCAGAATATACTAATTTTATTGTTTGCACATTACATGTAGGAGGAGAGATGCATTTACATTTCACGTTCGTCAGCTCCTTCTACCTGGTTAAAGGAGCGACAGCTTGTAGGGTAATGGTTAAGGATTGTCAACCTGCTGGTCGTAGGTTCAAACCCCTCCGGTGGCAGAAAATTGTCGTAAGTTTTAGACATATCCCATTGTGTTCATTGACCACGCTGTGTGAAACTGAATGATTCAGTTTGGAATTAACGATGGGGGAGGGGAAATATTAAATTACAACATCTTCATTTCAACGAAGCGAGAAGTGGAGAAAAATTGGATAATTCTTATAAATGTTAAAATTACATTCATGTTTTTAGTGGTATAATCGCAGGTAAAATCAATGATCTTACGTGAAAGATTTCATCTTAGTAGTGTAAAATACTATAGGATAAGGACAACAAATGAAGAGCCCATTTGATTAACAGACCCGATTTGGCTACACTTAAAACTATGTCAAGATGCCCATATGGGTCAATTGCCCCAAGTGTGCTATGCTGTCAATCACAAGAATCCTGAATCCTAGTGTACAAATGAAGAACCCTCAATAGATTAATTTGGCTACACTTAAAATTATGTCAAGTTGTCCATATGATCTTATTGCTTACAGTGTGCTATGCTGTCAAAATTCCAAGAATCCCGAATTCTAGTGTACAAATGAAGAAGCCTCAACAGATTGATTTGGCCATGTGTGCAAAAGCTGAATCTGTGAGATTGTTGTCCATAAGCTTGTCAAAAATATGCCCCTCTTGATATTGTTTTGGCCACACTTAAAACTAAGCCAAAAATGCTCATGTAGGTGCCTCTAACAACTTACAGATCTAATACAATACAGGATTACCTTGGACAAAGGCAGGCTGCAAATTGAACTGTTAGCTGCTTCCTTCCTAATCTTTGATCGGTTTTATGCCCGGGGCAGTAATTACTTAGCTCAGAAATACTTCAGTCTGTCAGACAGTTTCGATCGGGGGGATCGATGCATTGCTTGGCCTGGAAATAAATTATGTAGGCTTGGGACTTTCATTCCATTTTGCTGGCACGCATGGGAGATAATCTACACAGAAAAATAAGCTGAAAGGGGGCATTATTGATATTTCTGTGTAATAGGGAAAATTCTTACTAAAAGGACATTACCCCGTTGCATGATAGCATGCAGGCCTGACACATGCTACTGACTCCAATTCACTGGAAGAACAAGAAACTTTAATTGATATTTCTGTGTAATAGGGAAAATTCTTACTAAAAGGACATTACCCCGTTGCATGAGAGCATGCAGACCTGACTCCAATTCCACAAGTCTATGCTCTGAAATAATATATACACACGTGAGACTTTGAGAATATTCACTGCAAATCCAAAGTTGGATTTTGACTGTATTAGCTGATATCCAGCTCATAGCTCCCGGGTCTGATACCTGGTAGAGTGTGGGCCTAGCCCCATGGCTTATATGCCTTGTAATCAAGAGCTCCCGGGTCTGATACCTAATAGAGTGTGTGGGCCTCCCTGATGGCAAAGTGTTGGTATTATTGCCTTGTAATCAAGAGGCTCCCGGTTTTGAGGCCTGGTAGAGTGTGTGAGATTGAAATACATGTGGCAGAATAATATCCCCACACGTGAGACTTTGAGAATATTCACTGCAGATTTGAAAGTCCAACTTTGACTGTATTTAGCTGATATCCAGCTGATAGCTCCCGGGGTTTGATACCTGGTAGAGTGTGTTATACAACAGCATAATAGAGCAAAACTACTCTATATTGGGGATCACCAGAGCCTAGTTATTGCTGTTGTCTGGGTATAAAAGCACCAGCTCAGCCACTAACTGCTGTTATAATTGTTTTGGCATACTATCCATAGTTCTGTTTTTTTTGGACCAAGAAATTTTATATAAATAAACAATAAAAATGCCAAACTTGAAATATTGCAATCAGTGTAATAAAATATATCTAGTTCTAATTGGGCTAGGCACCGGCATAATTGTGATCCTAAGAAATGCAGAACACCCACAAAAATATGCCCAAGATGCCATAAAATATTAAGCAAAGCATATTACAATAGGCATAAGTGTACTTGTTATGTACAGTCATCAACATTGCCCTCACAGCAATCTACATCTGGTCTGAAAAGGAAGCTTGAAACACCTGTTAATGCTAGAGCAGCAAAGCAGCGGCGCTGTCCCCCTGTTCATAGCAGTTTTGCTGGCCAACTAAGGGATCACTGTTTTGTATCAGAGCCAAGATGTGATATTAAGAATTTTTTGAACAGTATAAATTCTGATGTGCAGGCTATTCTAAATGCACAAAATGGCTCTTATAAGCTGTCCCTCAAATTGTTTACACAATATAAGAAACCAAATGGCACAAAATTTACACAGCCCCACATAACAGAAACTGTAGCTATATATTCAAATACAAATTCAGACAAAATAATAAGCAGTTTGATAGATCAATTGAATATTAAACACTCTGAATTTGCTGCAAAAGAATCGGGTTGGAGCCTATGTGGATCTTCACACAAGTTATATATTAATATTTCTAAATTCAGCCCACTACAAGGTTCTACATATCTGCCATTACCTGCCAATATCAAAAACAAAAAAGCCGTGGTTAACATAGAAAATAATGATGAGAAATGTTTTCTGTGGTGTATTTTAGCTGCTTTGTTTCCAGTTTTAAGGCATCCTGAGAGAATAACTTATTATAAACAACATGAACACGATTTTGATGATGCTATGGAGGGCTTAGAATATCCAATGTCTGTTCAGAATATTGATAAATTTGGAAAAAAAAGGCCAGAGATAACAATGGTAGGCAATTATCTATTAATATATTTATTTGTTCTACTGGCCGTGGCAATTGCTTGATAGATCCTCTCAGAATCAATACACTTGATGATGATTCTGCTGTTCCGATTGATCTGCTCTTAATTGAAGAGGATGGCATATATCATTACACTCTGATACATAGTCTTGAAGCTTTAGTCAGAAAACAACTAGACAAATCTAAGACAATATTCAAGTTGTGTAGAAGATGTTTGACTGTATTTGATGGTCAAAAAATAATAAATGGGGTGCTAGAAACAAGTTAATTGAACATTTAAAATACTGTGGCAACCATAAACCTGTTCATATGGTTATGCCTAAGCCAAATGAAAATGCCAAATTCAAAAAATTTGAAGCATTGTTGGAACATCCAGCATATATAGTCTGTGATTGTGAATCAAACCTCAAACCCCTTGCATTATGCAGCCCAGATCCTGATGAATCTTCAATTACATCATACCAGTTACATGAGCCTTCTAGTTTTTATTATGTTGTTGTACAGTATGGTGTTGTTAGTGTAGAATATTTATACATGGGACCAGATGCCATCAAAGAATTTGCACACAGAATAGAAAATGAATGCCATGACATAGCATCTAATGTCTTATTAAAATCAAAACCTATGTTGCCTTTAACAGAGGATCAGATTGAAGATTTCAACAATGCAGAAAAATGCCCGGTATGTGATTCTGAATTTTCAGATACAAATATCAAGGTGCATCACCATTCTCATACAGATGGTAAATTCTTAATGGCCCTGTGTAATAGCTGTAATATTAAGATCCAGAGACCAAAATTTGTCCCCATATTTTGCCATGGTGCATCTAATTATGATTTTCATCATCTGATCAGGTACGAGGGGTTTGACAAGCAGAATTTAAATATTTTAGCAGAAAATGATGAGAAATATATAGCTATTAGCAAGATAATTAAAGTTAATGGTGTTCCCATTCACTTAAGATTTCTTGATTCCTACAGAATTCTGTCCGCTAGCTTGGCTACACTGGCCAATCAATAATCTGATGATCAATTCAAAATCACATGTGCTTTGTTTCCAAATCAGGACCTGAAATTAATTAGGCGGAAGGGTGTATACCCATATGACTATGTTACAGATTTTTCTAAATTTGATAAGTGTGCTCTGCCACCACAACAAGCGTTCTACAGTAAACTCAGGGCATCTGGAATTACTGATGAAGATTATCACCATGCCCAGTTGATGTGGAACAATTTAAAATGCCAGACATTTGGTGATTATCATAAGGCATATTTAAAACTTGATGTGACTCTCTTAGCTGATATACTTCAGGCATTTAGAAAATCTTCCATAGAAAATTATAAACTGGATCCAATGTATTTCTACAGTGCTCCAGGCCTAGCATGGTCTGCAATGTTTTTAAACACTAAAATGCAGTTGGATCTGATCCAAGATCAAGATATGTATCTGTTTATGGAGCAATGTATAAGAGGAGGTATGGTGCAATGTTCTCAGAGATCTGCCAGAGCAAATAACAAGTATATTCCCAATTATGATCCAGCACTGCCATCAAATTATATACTGTATGTAGATGCCAACAGCCTGTATGGTTATGCTATGATGGATAAATTGCCATATGCAGGGCTTGAGTGGGTTGAAGATTTCAATATTGAAGATCTTCAGGATATTGATGACAGTGACTATGGCCTGTTCTTAGAAGTTGATCTGACAATTCCTGATGATTTACACAACAAATTTTCTGATCTGCCCCCAATTCCTGAGGTTAAGTGTTCACCTGGCTCTAAACAGAAGAAGCTAATGATGACTCTAGAGCCAAAACAGGGTTATGTCATATATTACAAAAACCTTCAGTTCCTATTGCATCATGGTGTTCAAGTGACCAAGGTTGGCAAAGTCTTCAAAGGTTCAGGCACTCAAGATGGTTGAAGCCATACATTGATACAAACACCGAGCTTCGAACATCTGCGGTAAGCAAATTTGATAAGACCTTGTTTAAATTGATGGTCAATTCAGTGTATGGCAAAACCATAGAAAATGTCAAAAAACATACTGATGTTAAATTAATTACTGACCCCAGCCTGAGCAAAAAATTGATAGCAAAGCCTAATTTCAACTACAGAAGAATTTATGATGGCAATATGGCACTCTTCAACATGAAAAAAACAAAGATTAAGTTTGATAAGCCTATTTATGTAGGGGCTGTGATATTAGAATGGCCAAATTACACATGCTAAAGCTCTATTATGATGTGCTGAAGCCTTTTTATGGTGATTGTGTAAAACTGATGTACAGTGTCTCTCAAAAGTTTTAGGACAACGACATTATAAAGTAGGCAACCCAATTTACACAAGCCGTTGGTGGGTTGCGTGCAGAGTTAGGCTCAATTTCAGGGTTGCCACATGCACAATAGATATTTATAAAATACGCGAAAGAAATATAAACAAGTATTATTGTATAAAATTATTAAAAATATCACTATTATATCGCAAATGACAAAATTCTTTCTGAAAGAAAAAAATAGGTTTTCTAGTATTTCATCGCTGATGAGTCTACAGTAAGGAAAAGAGGTGAGAGGAAACGAAAGGTTACAAAAGAGAGGAGAAAGAGAAAGCGAAAGGAGAAGAGGAAAAGTAGAGGAGAGAAGAAAGATAGGACAGACGAGGAGAGGAGATGTAGTGAGGAGAATGGAAAAAGATTCGAGGAGAGATGAGGAAAAAAGAACAAAGAAGAGAAAAGAGGAGGAAAACGAGAGGAGAGGAAAGGAGGAGACGAGAAGACGGAAGTGGAGAGTAGAGTAAAGGAGAGAAAAAAAAAGAACGAAAAAAGAGAGAATAGTGCAGTGGAGTCGGAAATGTAAGACAGGAAAGGAGATAAGAGGTGTGGAGAAGAGTGGGATGGAGATAAGATGCGAGAAAAGTAGGGAAGGCGATATGAGATAAAAGCAGAACGGAAAGAGGGGAGAGAAGAAGGAGAAGGAACTGGAGAGAAGAGGTAGTTGCAGAAAATATCGTCTGAGCGTCAAGAATAGATGCATTGGTCAAATTATCGACATGAAACATTCAATAACATTTTGAAATGTACTGGAGAATATATTAGATCGGTGCGAAATGCCTTTTGGCTGAGTTCAGAGCAAATTAAAATCTTCCATGTAAGATCTTTGATTTTACCTGCGATTACACCACTAAAAAAATGAATGTAATTTTTAACATTTATAAGAAATATTCAATTTTTCTCCACTTCTCGGTCTGTTGAAATGGAGATTTTGTAATTCAATATTTCCCCTCCCCCCATCGTTAATTCCAAACTGAATCATTCCGTTTCACACGGCGTGAACAATGAACACAATGGGATATGTCTAAAACTTACGAAAATTTTCTGCCACCGGAAGGGTTTGAACCTACGACCATCAGATTGACAATCCTGAACGGTAGCCACTACCCTACAAGCTTTAGCTCCTTAAACCAGGTAGAAGAACCACTACACCACGCCTTTACCTTCGAATGAAACAACAATTTTTTTTAAGTATTCTGTCCCTCCAATATTGTAAATGTCGTTTGGTATACGTGTAGTTGAACTTTTACTTTACTTTTGATTTGCTTTCTTGTAGTATAACCGATATATTCGAGAAATAATTTTCGAAGTGATTAAAAACAAGAATATTGCTAGTTGTGAAAATGCGAGTTATTTCTTCTAACTTATTATTTTGATTAGACATTACTAATGGAAAATAACTAGAGGCTTGAACATTACAGGACGATGTTCTTTTCCTGTGATACTGTAACAGACAAAATGCTTGTTTACTGATGCAAGTCTTGTGTCCAGAACAGTCTTATGAAATGTATTTGCTGTTGCGTAAGATAACACGAAATAATTACACCGTGTGCGAACTACCAAATCTGTGCAACGTTATATGTAAACAGGCGGAAAATTTTATTCATAAAATCACTTCACATTTGACAGTGTTAGTTAAGAGAGACTCGTGGGACACTGTGTTAAGGTGCTGGACTAAATCCTTCTAATTTTTCTTCCTCGAAGAACAACAATTACTAAGGAAGAGCAACAGTGATGATCTTTCTTATTTCTTTTAAATGCTTAGACTTTCCATTAATTGGGTTAAAAATAAATAAGAATATTGCTTGCATTTCTGTCATTGACGTAGATCAGAGAGAGACAGACAGACAGACATGACAAAATAGTTCATATAGTGCGAGCGCCATTAAAAAGTCATGATAATTCTATGTTGCGTACTTAGAATTATTCATACAATAAAGAACATGTCTAATTGTGAGTTAACAAAAAAACAATAATAAAGATACATTTTCGCATCACGATTGCAGTTCGAAAAAGTCGGGACAGGGATTGAAAGTAACGCACTGTCCTGACTAAATCGGTGAATCGGACGTCTGGTAGCCTTGCATCAATGATTATAAAACTAATACCACCCAATATTGCAGCTTGAAGACTTTTGCGCAAGAAACAGATTCATTTATGCAAGAGCAAAATTGAAATTTTTATTCATTTAAAAAATCGACGATGTTATTTTCGTATTTCTTTATTTATATGTTCACATTTAAATATTTTAGGGTTCGAGGGGGAAGCATGGCCCACATGGCCCCTCCCCTGGGTACTGACCTTACGTAGACAGTGGAAGAGAAATTTTGGAGAACCTTTCTATTAAATTTAGTATTTACATTCACCTTATGCTCAGATAGGTTAAACCGTTTATTGACAATCGTGAACTTTTCGTTTAATAGATAATATTTGGTTTTAAACTACGGGAGAACATTGGTCGAATTTCCTTTCTTGCTCTTTTGAGAGAATATATACTTCTACAATAGCAATCGCGTTCGGAAACCGTGAAAAAAATGACTTGGTTTTCAAAGGCAGACAAGCTTGGTAGTCTAGCTTGCTCGCGATCAAAGTGACTCACTCACGCTATTCAAGGCCGCTTCTTATCGCAAAACACTGTGCTTGGATGCACAGTGTCTGCACCCAGCACGTTACAAGTGACCCGAGTCGAATTTTAAAGAGAATCTGAAGAATGGTAGATTTCATCAGAGGCGGCTAGGTAGGCACCAGCTCAACATGCAATATCTTAAGTAATAATTCCTGACAAAGAAAAAACCTTATTGAATAATTATTGGGATAATAATACTTGTATCCGCTCCTTTTTAACAATGTAACCTCGAAGACAATCTGTATTCCATTTATTTATATTGGCAACTTGGTCAACCGGAGGTTATTTTATCGCCTTCGATAATCGAATTGTCTGATCGATTATTTTCTGTTTACCCAGGAACATGCCCCTTAGGAGATTTCCGAGACCGGGTTACGCTACTCACTCGTAGCTCCCCAATTTTTTCACGATGGTGGGTTGTCACCGGTCCCGTACACAGGCCGAGAACCTAGAGAGTGAGCATAGGCGGACTCGAATCCATGCCGTCCTGTAGTCGGAGGCCACGGAGGAGGACTTTTCTTATTTTGGATAATCGCGACGATGAGGATGAATAATGAATATAAAAATAAAGAAGGTCACGCACAAAGTAGAGGACGATCTTCAACCTCTTAAGTGACGAGTTCAAGCACCAAATATGAGGATTTCAACCTTACACGACCTCAATTTCAAAATTATAAACAAAATGCCTACTTACACTAAACTTCTCATTAAGGCCAAAATAGTTTGTAACTGTGAAACTACCCCTGAATACAAATTGACATTTTTTTTCCATGGGAGTAAGAATTAAATGTGTGGTATACAGAGATAGATGATACCTTTTGTGAAACAATTAACTGTACCCTGTCCCAGCATCTCTGGAGCAAAGCCGCGCATAGCGGAAGAGAAGTGGAGAGAGGGGAGAGGGGATCGAGTGGACAGAGCGAATCAGTGCACGCTGCTGGGAAGGCTGGTAACTGCAGTGGCTTTCCTCCCTCCACGCAATCCCATTCCTCTCACGTGTTCATCGCTGCTCAGAGACTTGTTTTCGTTCACCTGCTCCAGAGATAAGTGGGACAGAGTGTAGTTCGCATACATGTAGCAAGTAAAGAAACTTATCCCAGAATGAAAATTCCACATAGTTTTAAAACGTTTGTTTAAGCAATGAATAACTGGAAACGGATCACACATAATTTCCTTGTCAAAATCTAGTGGTCGAAAATTAATTTCAAGACATTTCATATCTATTCATCATATTCCAAGTTATAAGGAACTATTTCGTAGATGTTCATGAAACCGTTATAAAATTACAAATAAAATATATTCACAAGCTTAGATATACTAATACGAAGAAAGTAATCCAGAGTTAAATTTCAAATGCATGTGTATAAAGTAATTCTAGAAGTACAGAGCTATATCTGAGTATTTAACTTCTTTTTTGCAGACAACGTTTACAATAGTGAGGCGAAAGAATAATTAGGAACAGTAGCTCCAAGAAAACAAAGGGCGTAGTGTATTGGTTAGAGTTCTTGAAAGCATTGCGGTCCCACGTTCGATCCTCCATACTAGATCCCTTCTATTAAACAAGAGCATGGTAACATTATTTGTAATAGCAGTATATAGTGGCTACATTGTTCTGCATATGGAATTTATAAAAAAAAGTAAACAAATAAATGAATTGACACGCGTTCAAGGGGATATTTTTATATGTAACATCATGGATTATGATACTCTAACGATAATTGTGTACTGCTTCAAAGACATTGACAAATATTAATGAAATAACTACTTATATGTGTGGCAATTCAGGACATGCTAATTTTACCCCTTTTCCCACTTGAGTTCAATGGAAGGATGTGTAAAAATTTCAATTTTGCTCTTATATAAATCAATCTGTTTCTTGCGCAAAAGTCTTCAAGCTGCAATATTGGGTGGTTTTAGTTTTATAATCATTGATGCAAGGCTACCAGACGTCCGATTCACCGATTTAGTCAGGACAGTGCGTTACTTTCAATCCCTGTCCCGACTTTTTCGAACTGCAATCGTGATGCGAAAATGTATCTTTATTATTGTTTTTTTGTTAACTCACAATTAGACATGTTCTTTATTGTATGAATAATTCTAAGTACGCAACATAGAATTATCATGACTTTTTAATGGCGCTCGCACTATATGAACTATTTTGTCATGTCTGTCTGTCTGTCTCTCTCTGATCTACGTCAATGACAGAAATGCAAGCAATATTCTTATTTATTTTTAACCCAATTAATGGAAAGTCTAAGCATTTAAAAGAAATAAGAAAGATCATCACTGTTGCTCTTCCTTAGTAATTGTTGTTCTTCGAGGAAGAAAAATTAGAAGGATTTAGTCCAGCACCTTAACACAGTGTCCCACGAGTCTCTCTTAACTAACACTGTCAAATGTGAAGTGATTTTATGAATAAAATTTTCCGCCTGTTTACGTATATCGTTGCACAGATTTGGTAGTTCGCACACGGTGTAATTATTTCGTGTTATCTTACGCAACAGCAAATACATTTCATAAGACTGTTTTGGACACAAGACTTGCATCAGTAAACAAGCATTTTGTCTGTTACAGTATCACAGGAAAAGAACATCGTCCTGTAATGTTCAAGCCTCTAGTTATTTTCCATTAGTAATGTCTAATCAAAATAATAAGTTAGAAGAAATAACTCGCATTTTCACAACTAGCAATATTCTTGTTTTTAATCACTTCGAAAATTATTTCTCGAATATATCGGTTATACTACAAGAAAGCAAATCAAAAGTAAAGTAAAAGTTCAACTACACGTATACCAAACGACATTTACAATATTGGAGGGACAGAATACTTAAAAAAAATTGTTGTTTCATTCGAAGGTAAAGGCGTGGTGTAGTGGTTCTTCTACCTGGTTTAAGGAGCTAAAGCTTGTAGGGTAGTGGCTACCGTTCAGGATTGTCAATCTGATGGTCGTAGGTTCAAACCCTTCCGGTGGCAGAAAATTTTCGTAAGTTTTAGACATATCCCATTGTGTTCATTGTTCACGCCGTGTGAAACGGAATGATTCAGTTTGGAATTAACGATGGGGGGAGGGGAAATATTGAATTACAAAATCTCCATTTCAACGGACCGAGAAGTGGAGAAAAATTGAATAATTCTTATAAATATTAAAAATTACATTCATTTTTTTAGTGGTGTAATCGCAGGTGAAATCAAAGATCTTACATGGAAGATTTTAATTTGCTCTGAACTCAGCCAAAAGGCATTTCGCACCGATCTAATATATTCTCCAGTACATTTCAAAATGTTATTGAATGTTTCATGTCGATAATTTGACCAATGCATCCATTCTTGACGCTCAGACGATATTTTCTGCAACTACCTCTTCTCTCCAGTTCCTTCTCCTTCTTCTCTCCCCTCTTTCCGTTCTGCTTTTATCTCATATCGCCTTACCTACTTTTCTCGCATCTTATCTCCATCCCACTCTTCTCCACACCTCTTATCTCCTTTCCTGTCTTACATTTCCGACTCCACTGCACTATTCTCTCTTTTTCGTTCTTCTCTTTTTCTCTCCTTTACTCTACTCTCCCCTTCCGTCTTCTCGTCTCCTCCTTTCCTCTCCTCTCGTTTTCCTCCTCTTTTCTCTTCTTTGTTCTTTTTTCCTCATCTCTCCTCGAATCTTTTTCCATTCTCCTCACTACATCTCCTCTCCTCGTCTGTCCTATCTTTCTTCTCTCCTCTACTTTTCCTCTTCTCCTTTCGCTTTCTCTTTCTCCTCTCTTTTGTAACCTTTCGTTTCCTCTCACCTCTTTTCCTTACTGTAGACTCATCAGCGATGAAATACTAGAAAACCTATTTTTTTCTTTCAGAAAGAATTTTGTCATTTGCGATATAATAGTGATATTTTTAATAATTTTATACAATAATACTTGTTTATATTTCTTTCGCGTATTTTATAAATATATATTGTGCATGTGGCAACCCTGAAATTGAGCCTAACTCTGCACGCAACCCACCAACGGCTTGTGTAAATTGGGTTGCCTACTTTAAAATGTCGTTGAGACACTGTACATGGACACAGATAGTTTTATTCTTGATATTCAGACAGAAGATGTTTATCAAGATATGTCACAGCCTGCATTGCTTGAATATTTTGATACCAGTGAACGTACAAAGATTCAACCCCACAACAAAAAGGTGCCTGGCAAGTTAAAAGATGAGACACTTGGTGATGTTATTGTGGCATTTGCTGGGTTAAGGGCCAAGATGTACAGTTTTGAAACATGTAGTGGTGCTGTTGCCAAAAAAGCCAAGGGCATTGGCAGAGTAACTGTGGACAAAGAGCTCCAATTTAAAGATTATGAAGATTGTCTCAAATCACAGAGTTTAATCAGAACATCAGAATGCAGAATTCAGAGTGTCGATCACTTGTTGACTACCAATATTGTAAGAAAAGTGGCTCTGGACCCACATGATGATAAGAGATGTATTTTGTCATGTGGCATACATACTCTACCATGGGGGGCATTGTGACTTGAGAAGTGGTAATCAATGCCCAATTACAGAGCATGATTTGAAATAAATAAACATGCCAATGAACTTATTTGGGTTCAAAAAACAGGCTATTATGGACCTGCCAACACCAGCACCCTCTTCTGATATACAATCTATGATATCTAAACTAAGTGGTTTGTTAATTATTCATCTGAACAGCATACTTACAGATGTTGATGATAAAACAGGTAAAACATTATACATATTTAATAATAATTTAAATCATTACCAATTACCTGTAGGTGGTCAATTACAATTTATTACAACTCCCGAGGGCAATGTCAAAGATTCAGTAGGGAGAAATATTTATAGAATTAAGCACTCAAACATGATTTCTGGCACTGTATATACTGTTTCTGCTGGTGATTGTTTATATAATGAGGTCCCAGGATCCTATGACAAGCTTACACCTTTTTTTATAGAATTAAGAATTAGATATTTTATAAAAAATAACCACTAAAACAAAAATGCCTAATGATATATTTGGCCA
This sequence comes from Lepisma saccharinum, assembly GCF_977018435.1. Classification (NCBI taxonomy): domain Eukaryota; kingdom Metazoa; phylum Arthropoda; class Insecta; order Zygentoma; family Lepismatidae; genus Lepisma; species Lepisma saccharinum. Next base: position 186,916,248 of record NC_139230.1, on the reverse strand, counting down.
TACAAGGCATGAAGATCACAGTGATGAGATTCTGATGCTTGATGTCAGAGTCAAAAAATTAAGAAGTGATTTACAAGCTTTACAAACCACACTGAATGCCAGTCTTCAACTAGAGATTACAAATTTACAATCACAATGCATGGACCCTCTTCTTAAAATTGATTCAGAACTCAAATTGCTGCTTCAAAAATATACTGACTTGGCTACATTAGATAATTTTCAAAATTTAGAGGAGGCTGTAGCAGCTCTTCAAGCCAAATTTAAGACTCAGGCTACCAACTCTGAGCAATTGAAACAACAATTAGAAGAACAGATTAATAATGTCCAGACACAGCTCCAAACAATTGTCAAAAGCATAAAGTCACAAGAAGATTTTGATCTAGTAATTTCCACTCTAAAGGAACAGATTCAATCACTACAGATACCTAATCTGGACCCCTTGAACAATGCCATAGCCGAGGTTAAAGAAAAAATTGAGACACTTGAAAATTTTATGAACAACCTACCTATGAGTGCTATAACTCGTAGTGTTGCCAACATCAAGCTGCAACTTGAAACATATGAAGATTTTGGAAAAATTCAGAGTACCATAACCCACCTTGAGGGTACCATAGCAGCAGTGCAAAGTGATTTGACAAATGTACAAGAAACTCTAGAATCTCGCCTGCCTGGTATTGTAGACACCCTTGTCAGTGTTCAGCAACAGATCATCAAACTTGAAAACCTCAACACTGAATCTGAGCTATCTCATTTTCATCACTTGATCGATGATATCCAAACAAAGCTTGAAATTTTACAACAATCCACACCTACTCAGGCAGACATAACCCTGCTTCAAGATGCTATGCGTAGTGTGGCTGATGCTTCTGAATTAAATGATGTGAAATTGGCACTTGAATCTTTGCAGAATACTGTAGCAAATCTGCCTACATCACAGGAACTTAAAAATATTAAGAGAGCTGTCAATCGCATATTGAAATCAGAAGATATCAAGAATATCCAGACAGAGATCAAACAACTTACTCAGACAGTGGCCACTCTACCAACTAATCAACATATTAATGAACTTTATGCTTTGTTTGAGGATATCAGAAGACAAGTCCATGATCTTACTGCTCAAAATTCAAAATTGGCAGTTGTTGAAAATCTACAGCAAATTGTAGCCAACATCAAGCAACAGCTAGGGACCATGGAATCCAACCAAGCAAATGCTCTGTCGGTTTTTGCCACCCAGCTTCAAGAAATTGTGCAACAATACAAGAAATTTGCAGTGGACATAAGAATTAAAGCAGGGCACGATGAGATTGTTAGGACTATCAATGAGCATCTTGAATCTGTAACAAATAGATTGCTTACAGCAGAAAAAGAAATAACTGGCCTAATCGAGAATCCTAAATATACAGTAATCCTTGAATTGTACAGTATCCCCAACAAAGAATATGATTCACCATTTACACCAGGTGGCAAAATATATACGCTGTCCCCTGCACAATTTTATTACCAGTTTTTTTTGTTGGGGGCACACTTAGACCAATCAAGATCAAATATTGGCTACAACCACAGGCACACCACTACCCTACCTTATCAATAACTAATGCTGACAACAAACCAAAGGTCACCAGTGTAGAGTTAGAGGATTTTACAGACCCCAATACATTAGAAACATCTTATGCTGAAGATGATGGTTCTCTGGAATTTAATATACAAATAGGAGACAAATTATATTTAGAAAATCCTGTAGTATCAGCTGCTGAACACCCCATAGTTGCAATATTCTTGTTTACATACTATGTCTAGACAAATTATTGTTGATGAATTACACAGAGAAGCCAGACATAATTTTAAGAGACTGCCAGTAGTCACAAAAGGCATAGATGATTTATGGCAGTGTGACTTGGTTGAGATGGCAAGTGGACAGCTGAAAAACTTAGACAAGATCAGCAAGGGCTACAAGTATCTACTCACTGTCATAGACACATTTTCAAAATATGCCTGGGCTGTGTCACTCAAATCTAAGACTGGAGCATGTGTTACAGAAGCCTTCAGGACAATCATCAATCAGAGTGGAAGATCACCGCGCTATCTACAAACAGATAATGGCAAAGAATTCTATAATTTGGTGTTCCAACAATTTATTAAAAGCCAGTCAATACAACATTACTCGAGTTACAGTGATCTCAAGGCCTCAATTGTAGAAAGATTCAACAAAACCCTAAAAAATCATATGTATAAACAATTTACCCTTCAAGGTAATTATAAATGGCTTACAATCCTACCAGAACTTTTAGATAGATATAACAACTCGGTCCATTCCACAATCAACATGAAACCCTCTGAGGTAACTTAATCTGATGTGCAAAAATTGATCAGTACTGTTTATTATCCTAGATACCAGCCAACAACAAGAAAAGCCAAATACAAGGTAGGTGATCAGGTAAGAATCAGCAAATATAAGCACATATTCAAAAGAGGCTTTACCAGAAACTGGAGCACTGAATTATTTACAGTGGATCAAGTTAAACCTGGGACCCGTAACACATATATAATAAAAGACCATCGAGGAGAAATTCTCAAAGGCAGGTTCTATGAAGAAGAACTCAACAAAACTAAACAGCCTGACACATATCTTATAGAAAAAATCATCCGCAGAAAAGGAAAAAAGATATTGGTGAAATGGCTAGGTCTCCCAGAACACAGCTGGATCGAGGCAGACAAAGTGATACTATGAACACCTGGGATGTTATAAAGAGACTACCAGAGCCTGAACAGCAGAATAAGAGAAATGGAAAGCTGCTGCCTGATAATATTAGATGTCTCATTGTTGGGCCATCGGCTTGTGGTAAAACTACACTAATGATTGATAATTTTTTATTGGCACCCAACTGGTTAGACTGGAAAAACAGGCACTTGTATGTTTTCTCTAAGAGCTTGGAACAATTAAAATATCAGCAGCTGATGAAGCTATATGATGGACTGGATATAGCCACTTTTGAATCAGATATTAAGCCACTCCATGATTGTCTTGATAACTCTGTTGTTGTGTTTGATGACATTATACTGGATAATCAAAACAAGGTTAGAAATTTTTTTACACAGGGCCGACACAAAAATATAGATTGCTTCTACCTGGCACAGACTTTTTCTAAAATACCGAAGCAGCTGATCCGAGACAACAGCAATTTTATATGTGTGTTTCATCAAGATCATACCAACCTCAAACACATACATGATGAATATGTAGGTGGGGACTTGAGCTACAATGATTTTTCCAAGTTTTGCAGTAGGTGCTGGAACCAGGACAGCTATGGGTTTGTCACAATTGATATGACAAGGAAACCCAATAGTGGTAAATACAGAAATAAAATCAACAATTTTCTAGACATTGAGGCATATATAAATAACCATGAAAAGGCCAATCATTGATGATCTTAAATTAAGAGATTATCTTGTGAAAAGATTTAAGGGATTGAAATCAGAGAACCGAGGAATCTATGAACAACACAAGCAAACAGAACAGCCTATTATTGATGCTATTAGTGAATTAGGTAAAAATATCAAAACTGTTACAGAGCAAAATCAAAATTTGATCACAGAGCTTGTACCTGTAGCTGCTAGGAACATATTAGATTATCCAATCACCCCACATTCTAGTATTCATACTCCTAGTCCTGTTGCTCCTCGAAGAATTGAAGCTACTCAGGATCCTATTGAATTGGGTCTTCTTGCTCAAAAATATTTAAGCACACCTAAAGACAACAAAGATGAGGTGTTTGGTTTATATGCTGACACAGAGCATGATGGTAGCATCATACATAGAATTGGTAATTTTAGAGTAACATTTATGGGAGATGATCTAATTGTATATTCAGAATCTCATCTTGGAGAAAGAGGTGCTTTTGTTAAGTATCCTGGCACACCTGGATTGTGGGAACTGATGACTCGGAAGAGACCTGGCAGCTATACAGATCAAGATTATGAGCATTACAAAGAAATATTAATAAAATCAGATGCTCTATTCGAGAACAATGATCCCACACAAAAAAGAGTCAAGTCTAGCAGTGGAGCAAAATACAACAACTTAATCAAGCCCATATGGTCACAGATCAAGACTGGTAGTGGAATCAAACATTACAACACCCTGCCTAAAGAATTTGTGTGGGTTGATGATGTCAGGAAACTTGTAGATAGGTTGCTGGTCATAGCTGGGGAAGAAAATGCTGGCAACCACAATTTTTACAATGAAAAAGTTGGAATTATGGACATGATAAGCACAAAATTGTCTAATTTTATAGTGAATGACACTAAGGGCATTGGATATCTTATAAAAATTATTAATACTCTACCCCCCAAATTTTGGAATATTTCTGAGGGTCGAGGGCTGGTTAATGACATCATAAACAAGCTGCCATTTGAACTACACATACCAGGCTATCAGCATTGTGGTCCCGGTACAAAATTGGACCATAGATTAAACAGAGGTGACCCTGGTGTTAATCCTCTAGATGCTGCTTGTAGAGACCATGACATAGCATACAACACACATACCGATCTTGAGAAGAGACATGTGGCAGACAAAAAATTAGAAGAGGCTGCATTTGGTAGATTTGTAAGCAAAGATGCTTCTTTGGGTGAGAGAATAGCAGCATTGGGGACCACCATAGCTATGAACACCAAACAAAAACTGGGGTGGGGGTTGTGATAAATTAAATAAATTTAAGCCACTTAATTAAGCTATGTAAACCCAGAATATGTATATAATAAACCTAGGATGAAGGCCAAGGGTGTTATGTATCAGATACCTTATGCAGGTCTTAAATCTCTTAAAACTATTGATAGTCTTGTAACCAGAAAGCAGCGCAAGAAAAAAAATTCTTGTCTTGCCAAGGGCCATGGTATGAAATTATTACTTAGTACCCCTCAATTAAAAAAATTACAGCATTCCAGGAAAAAATTGCATACAGGGGGCTTCATATTTAGTATCCCAGCTATTTTAGCAGCACTTGGTGCTGTTGGGAGCTTGGCTGGGGGATCAGCTGCTATAGCAAAAACAGTAATAGATGCCAAAAAAAATAAGGCAGAATTAGATGAATTGAAGCGCCACAATCTGGCCATGGAGAAACAAGGCAAAGGTCTTAAGAGAGCCATGAATAAGTTTTAAAAAAACAAGAGCCTCTTACAAACCAAGATATTGAAGCTTTAATCAAGCCACTGGGCATCAAACATTTTAGAGGTGTGTACATGTCTGATTCTTTACCAGACCAACCACTCAACAAAGAGTGTGGCATAGTTCATTTGGATAAGTACAAAAATCAGGGCACTCTCTGGATCTACTATCTTAAATATTTAAACAATGAGGCATTTGTGTTTGATTCATTTGGAGGTATTCCACCTGAAAATTTAGTAAAATATCTAAAATAAACTAATCTTTATTACAATAATGCCCGTGTTCAAAATTTCAAAGATGTTAATTGTGGACATCTGTGTTTATCTGTTCTTAGATATCTGTCTCAAATAAATAAACCATCAATTGAAAATTTTCAAAAAGCCTTGTGGTATCTGAAACATCATGGGAGTATTCCATCTCACCAGCCAAAATTCAATATTGAAACTCAGATTACATGATGACATAGTATATCCCAAAACAATAGCTCTCAGAGCATTTTATGTCATGTACTTAATCCCCAATATTACACACCATAACAACAAGATTGCAGTTGGGGATCAAAAAATTGTCATCACTCCAGGGCAGTATAATCTGTCTACTTTAAATGCTCAGTTACCCAGAGGTATAGTATTAACTCAAAATTCTGACACTCACAGAGTAGAGATTGTGTCTGCTACAGAGACAGTGGATCTGGGTACTATAGGAGAATAGTTAGGATTTGAGAACAACACAAAACTTGTACCAGCCATTAAACACACTGCTATTAATATACCTAAATTCTTAGCTATAGAAACTCTAAATATTCACTGTAATGTGGCCGAGGGCATGATCACCAAATCAGATGGCATAGGCACTCACAAACAAACTGGGATCATTGCAACATTCAAACCTAACTCTGAATTTATGGAACCGATCATCTACACTCCATCACCAACATTATATTTTCCTGTGTGCCATAATAGAATAGATTATATTGAGTTGATGGTCACTAATGAAAAAGAAGAATTAGTTGATTTTGCTGGAACCACAACAACTGCTATCATAGAAATTAATATTTAAATAAAAATACATACAAAAAAATGGAAAATATTGAGAGTTATGAGCTAGAATCATTCCCCCCAAACAGGAGGACCTTTGCAAATTTAAATCAACCCAACACAGAGATTGAGGTTGACCTTGATGTAGGGGATGGCTTTATACACTCTCACAGAGCAGATCTATACATCAAATTTGATGTTGTAAAGCTCGATGGTACAGATTATCCTGCTAACTCAAATATAAGATTGGTAGACAATTTTGTGCCACATCTGTTCTCTGAAATTGAGATCAGAAAACATGGTGTTGTTATAAACAGAGTAGATTACCCTGGTATTACTTCTACAGCTTTGGCCACACTAAAATTATCCAAGACCGAGGCTTCTTACTACAAAATAGGTGGATTTGAGGCTGGTGATAAAATAATATCTAAGAGCCACACTGTGCTGTTTCCTATGCGCCTGTTGCCAGGATTCTTCTCAGATTACAAAGATATTATGTGGCTGGGTGGTTTAAGAATTACATTTAGAAGAGCTGCCAATGATAATAATGCTTTGATGAGGTACAGTACATTAAACTCTACTGGGGCAGCTCTGCCTAATACCCTACCTGATGAAGACAAATGCCTTATTCAGACTATGGAGCTAAGAATCCCGGTTGTTGAATATGAGGCCAGCTATGCTCTTAAATACAAAGCAGATATCCTAAAAAATCCACAGGTGCCTTTACAATTTTATACATATCAATGTGTGCAGAAGCCTGCCACTGGAAGCTATTATGAATTTGATGCTACAAACTCATTCTCTAGTATACAATATGACATGCCAGATTTTGTGGTGGTACTGTTTCAAACTGGAAGACACAATAATCCGGAAAAAAATTCAAGTAAATTTGATAACTGCAACATCAAAAACATATATCTTAAAAATGGCAGAAATGAGGTGTTCCCCAGAGAAAATTATAATTTAAACATGTCCAAGGATGATTTCCTCAAATTATACGAGGCATTTACAGCATACAAAAGGGTTACAACCGGGAATACAGACATGTATTACTCACCAGATGAATTCAAAACACAGAGACCCATGTTTGTCATCAACACCTCAAAAAGAAAACAATTTGTGGTTAATGACAGGACAAACATTAAAATTATCTGTGAATTCCATGATACACTTCCTGCCGACACCATATGTAGTGTTATTCTTATAGGTGAAAAATCATATGTTTGTGATGTAAGAAATGAGAGAGTCACAGAGCAATTCTAGAAAGCCTCTGCATATTAATTCTCTGAACTTAAACCGGAAGTGGACCGGAAGTGGACCGGAAGTAAATATGTGTGGGTGTGGGTGTATGTGGGTGGCTCTTTGGCTTAGTTTTAAGTGTGGCCAAAACAATATCAAGAGGGGCATATTTTTGACAAGCTTATGGACAACAATCTCACAGATTCAGCTTTTGCACACATGGCCAAATCAATCTGTTGAGGCTTCTTCATTTGTACACTAGAATTCGGGATTCTTGGGATTTTGACAGCATAGCACACTGTAAGCAATAAGATCATATGGACAACTTGACATAATTTTAAGTGTAGCCAAATTAATCTATTGAGGGTTCTTCATTTGTACACTAGGATTCAGGATTCTTGTGACTGACAGCATAGCACTTGGGGCAATTGACCCATATGGGCATCTTGACATAGTTTTAAGTGTAGTCAAATCGGGTCTGTTAATCAAATGGACTCTTCATTTGTTGTCCTTATCCTATAGTATTTTACACTACTCATCTTGCTCTGAACTCAGCCAAAAGGCATATGGCACCGATCTAATACATTCTCCAATATTTTTCAAAACGTTATTGAATGTTTTGTTTCATGTCGATAATTTGATCAATGCATCAATTGTTGACGCCGAGACGATATTTTCTCCAACTACCTCTTCTCTCCTTTCGTTTCCATTCTCTTCTATTTTCTCTTCTCCTTCTTATTCTTCTCTCCCCTCCTTCTCCTCTGCTTTTATCTCATATCACGATCTCTATTTTTCTCGCATCTTGTCTCCATCCCACTCTTCTCCACTCCTCTTATCTCCTTTCCTGTCTTAGATTTCCGACTGCACTGCACTCTTCTCCTCTTCTTTTCATTCTTCCCATTTACTCTCTTTTACTCTGCTCTCCACTCCCCTCTTCTCGTCTCCTCCTCTCCTCTCCTCTCGGTTTCATCCTCTCTTCTTTGCTCCATTTTCCTCATCCTCCTCGATTTTTCCTTTCTTCTCACTACTTCTCCTCTCCTCGTCTATCCTCTCTTTCTTCTCTCCTCTACTTTTCCTCTTCTCCTTTCGCTTTCTCTTTCTCCTCTCCTTTGTCGTCTTTCGTTTCCTCTAACCCCTTATCCTTTCCTTAGGCTCATCAGCGATGAAATACAAGAAAATCTAGTTTCTTTCTTTTAGAAAGAAATTCGTCATTTGCGATATAATATTGATATTTTTAATCATTTTATACAAAAATACTTCTTTTCATTTCTTTCGCGTATTTCACAAATATCTATTGTGCATGTGGCAACCCTGAAATTGAGCCTAACTCTTCACGCAACCCACCAACGTCTTGTGTAAATTGGGTTGCCAGTTTAAAATGTCGTTGTCCTAAAACTTTTGAGAGACACTGTACCTTACTTCCAGGAAGTCACTGTCATTTCGGGAGATGAAGGTGTAGATGATCCAGACTACGTTCCCTCTACGCGGAGAAGACAAAATAAAAACCAAAATTGTTGCGGCGGCGAGGGAGGTTCCATGTACACTCGCCTCAATTAGTAGGACTACTCCGGCAGTTTGTTTCTTTATACAGTATATTTGCAGAAGATACAGTTCAAAATACAAGTGTATGAATATACGTTGTATAAAACACAACTTATTACTAATTTCGCTGACCCTGTACTACATCAGCAACATAGCCACAGCAGCCGTTGTGACAGAAGCCCTACAGGACCACCGGACAGTGACGTAGAGGACACCTCGAAGGTCAGAGAAGCAAGATGTTGGGACAAGGAAAGATAACGTAAACATCAGAGGTTAACGTCCCCAGTTGTCCAGAGTATCTCCTAAAATGGGACTAAAGATTGGATATGGATATCGACGCCCTCCATGCATGTCACTGGCCCTTTTTGTCTGCGTGCCAAAGGCGTCTGGAAGAGAAGCAGCGTGATGACGGAAGATAGCAACCCGTAACACACGAATCATTCCATTTTAATTATTTTTTTCTGCTGGTTTTGGTCCACTCCACTGCCTCCTTCCTTTTGATGAACGGTACCAGATGTATTTCCTTATTCATTGAAACACACAACTTACTCGATACGGCGAACCTAGGACACCGAAGGCGAAGTTTGCGTGGACCGTTACCCTCTTATTCGTCATTATTGTTGATATTTCCGGTTTGCTAAAACAGAAGATATTGCCTGAGCACAAATATATTTTAGTGGCGATCTACCTTGATTAGAAGGGAAAAATTAAGATCCCTTTTCGTTTCGAAATTTTATCCTCTGTTCATATCACTATGCCCTAATGAACAACCTCTATTTCAGATTACATTAGCCACAATTACAGATTTTGTAGTTGTGTGCTTGTGCGTATGTGTGCGTGTATGTTTCTGCACACACACACAGTTCTTACTTTGCCACTAATTTTGCGTCATCATTCTCAATTTACCGAGAACAGTACGGTGTTGCGATAACGTAAATCCCCCCTTAAGGACGAAGCATGTGGCAACAAGGCAATGCCAGTTCTCATTGAGGCTCGTACCAGCGAACTGCCTCAACGGTGCATGCTACGTTGAAAATTCAAGTCCATTATATTGAAAACCTCATATTTCCAACAACTTTCCCCTCATTCCATTTTTCGCGATCTGCACTAATAACGCAGTTGTCCTATGGTGTCAAGATTTTTTAAACACCCTGTACATATACAGATTGTCAAAAATTGAACTATTTTTATTTCATGGGTTTATTCGGACACTATTTTCGATGCTACCGTTGAGTTCTGGCACATCCAAAAGATAAGGTTTGATCCAAAACATGATGAAATAGCTGGAATTGTTATTTTTATACTTTTCGCGGCCAATATGGCCGCCATATCTAATATTATTTGATAAAATGGGTTTTTTTAATTTCTTATTATCATAATACAGTCATAAACTGCAAATTAGGTGAAAATAAGATGTCATGAATGATAAATAACTGCAATAAACTAACAGGTTTCAGGTTTAGAATCTTCGTCATGACCGCCATTTTGAAGACGCCATTACAGACAAACGAGGGCTTAAAAACTTGGGATCTCGGGCGTTTTTGGTCCGGGAATTAATCTAGTATCCGCCCTCGAAAAGGCACATTCTCCGCCGGAAGTGAAATATTCTTCTATTTTTTCCTGCTTTCCCACCGCACTAAATTCTGTTCAGGAACCTTTTATCCGGATCAGTTTAAATAGGGTCCAAGTTCTGTATTGAAATGAAACATCTGTGGGCCGACTTTCCTGAGGAGAGGATACAATGGCCCTACGACTCCATTCCAAACCAAATCGGCGCATGTGTCAAGGCCGAAGGGGGTGCGACATCCTACTCACATGGGGTCAGCAGTATGCCCGTAGTGCACATCAGTGGCGTACGAAAGAGGGGGGTTACGGGTTTTAACCCTCTCCCCCCTTGAGCTTGTGAAATATTATGAAAAATGCTGTGGAAAAAATTTAAATGGCTAATTTATCACAGTCAAAGATCTGAGAAAATACTATTACTACTTCTACTACTACTAATAATAATAATTTGAATTATTATTTCCATGCAGCATGGAGAAAAGCACAGCATTCCAAACACACGCGTCTTTCAGAGTGATGCCTTGAAAATAAACAAGAGTACTTGAAAATAAAATATGAGTGTAACTATGATTTAAAAGAGAAAAAAAAATTTTGTATCTCAGTTGCAACAATGTTCAATACACTGGCATACGCAGGATTTTTTTTTTTTTTCGGGAGGGGCTGGAATAGTAAATGTGGATAGCACATGGCTTCTTTTTGGAGGGCAGGATGCATAATAAAATACTTCGTATTTTTGGAGCTTTTCGGTCTATTAAAATTGTATTCAAAGACAAAAATGGTAATCGGGACTCACTTGAATAAAGGTTTCGCATTTACACATTTTGATTTTTTAAGGTTCTTAACGGATTTTTATTTGAAAATTCTGATTTTCTCAAAATTTCAGAAGGGGCTGGAACACCCCTCTACGTACGCCAGTGTTCAAGGTACATGTATTTTTTTGTGTGTGTGAACAATGAGAATTAACTAAATAAAGTTCTTGGTTCGTTGTAAGAGACTAATGTATAGACAAAGGCTAGGCGGACAAGAATACAGTCATCAGTTCGCCTTCCCATTGTATTGTTTACCGCAGCACGTTTGAATGTCTCTCTTTAAAATGTCTCACCTTGTTGACTAGACAATTATTAAAACGACAATAAGCTTAACTATTGTAAAATGTTTTGTTGGTAAGAACAGCGAGACAATCCAGATGTGAATTATCGGGGACATTTATGCGGGGAAGAAGCCGGAAAAATTCCAACCAATTTCGTGAATCGAATCCGGATCTCCCGCGTGATTGTCTCCTTGGATGAATTCCATACTTTGATTATTTCAATTTATTTTAATATATTTTCTTGATTTTATGGATTTTCTTCACCCTTAAAATGTCTCACCTCGTTGACCAGACAATTATTTCGTAACAAAGAAACAAAAAAATGCTCCCAGAATTTGATAAAAATCGAATGACTAGAAACTAATTTCGTTCCATTGTTTTCATAAATACTACTTCATAGTAGTATTGTTAGTAGTAATTCAGCTAATTAATTAATTATAATTATTATTAATTAATTGTAATTATTATTATTTAATTAAAGTATAATAAAACAATGGTAATGTGAATTTGGAGAAAGTTTTAGAAATAACCCCCCTTGATGAAATCCTGCGTATGTTACTGGTGCACATATGTTGTCCGTTTGATCTGATTTTGTAATCATTGCAATACAGTCACATAACCTGTCAGCAGGTGGAGTTTCATTTTATTTCCACCACTCCTTCTAGGTGCTTCATTAATTTTTATTTTTTGTCGTCGTCATCGTCAATGAGTGTATGATCAGGTAGAGCACATGATTTGATTGTACTTGGTTCCCTTTACTACTTTACCACAATTCAGGAGACAATCGAGCAATAGAACCAAGGATACCTCTCTCTGATGTAGGATCATACATCTTCCTTGGCATCTAGAATGAAAAGAAAAACAGGAAAGAGGTGATCAAATATCGAATATCTGATATATGGCACCCTTGTGTATCTGATATTAGGGCACTGCCTCTTCACACACATATGTGGCACTATGTCACACAAAGGAAACTTCGTAGAACTCTTAAACCAAGAAAAACCTAAATTGGCATCTCACACTTAACATTGTGCATTTCAAATACTAAACTCTTGCTACCCTTTTCAGTCAGAAATCAGGCAAAAATGAGACTTCAAAAACTCCCAACTAGGAAATTCAACATCTTTCACAAAAGAACACTACAATAGCACCCAGTCGTCTCACACAAAAACTGACACTATGGTAACATAAGTCCTATTCTTTACATTTACTGCCACTCAAGTGCAACACTTGTTTGAAAAGAAACGGTGGTATCCAATACTCGAGCTCTACCCAATAATGAAGCTCTTTTCCTTACTCTAATCAATTGTGATGTGTGGTGATATTTTTAGTGTGTGTGTGTCTCTTTGTAGAAATTCATTACAACAACAACATAGAGTACAAGCACGTAGCCAGGGGAAGGACTAAGGGGGGTGAAGCCCCCAAAATCTTACAAATATCAAATTTAAATAGGGTCCTTCGACCCCCCCCCCCCTTCCTGGATATTGACATCGTTCAAGTTTTAAAAGGCAGAAGTTCGTTAATTTTATTAATAACAGAAATAAGGTTATAACCAAAGTAAAAAGTGCATTGGATCCAAAAAATTTAGTAAATAATAGAAGAACGAGGTTATATTTTTATATTCTACCATTTAATCTAAAGAATAAATGGATCCACAGCTTCCAAAATTTATATTTTCCTTTGCGAGTAAAATTTACCCCTAAATTTTAAAGCATTTTTTTTAACGGAACGTGTAAAAGTTAATAACAAACTACAATAACAGTGAATTTCAGTACACTAACTGTACAAAAAGTAAGAAAATATTGGACGACAGTTTTGTTGGATATTCGTGGTGGATCGAGTATCAAAGTATCTCCATTTATATAATAATAAAAAATTTGAATTAAAATTGGTTTATTTTTAATAACTTATAATAGTTATTATTGTAAAATAACAATTATAACCGTTGTAATAATTATTGTCATTATTATTTCTTAGTAGAAAGTATCGTTTTATCAGTAGCCTGCACCCTCTACAAATATTTCTGGCGAAGCCCATGCTAATAAGAGATGATCCCCCCCCAAAAAAAAATTCTGGCTATGGATCTGATGGGAGTATTAACTAGAAATTCATCAGCCTCTGTGGTCGAGTCGTTAATCTGTCATCCTATGACACCTGGTGTCCAAGGTTCAATCCTTGGCAAGAAACAGATTCATGTGTGTCCTATTCTTTATTTCATAATTCTCTTCATTATATTTGTATTTTTCTTATCTAATTTTGTTTTCTGCCACTTTCGGCTAATCATGATGAGGTTGGATGGATGACGATTAGACGAGACTGAAGGTACAATCATGAATAACACCCTTGCCCAGTGTGGGTGTAAGGTACTAAACAGTTTTCTTATTCACTTATACCAGTCTTTTATGAATACCCTGTATACAGATTGGATCCAAACTGACACTTTAGGTTTCACAGATCCAGATAGAGATGCAAACATTAGGACATGAAGTGTATTCAGCCAGGCTTTATCATGCTGTAACAAAGAACTGAACAGGTTTAAAGTTGCTCTGAAACAGATTATAATATGATTTACTGTTGATCCCATGGACATGTAATATTCCAGGATCAGAACTTTTGATTCATGCAGGTGCGTGAGCATAAATTTCTTAGTTCATTTAGGTGAGGAAGATTATCACCACTTTTGGTTGCCTCACAGTCTATTGCTGCAAACAGTGAACCCAGCATTCATCAGTAGCTATCGGTACTACCCTGTGTAGAAAGCCACCTCTTGAGCTTCATAGCATTGTTTTTTTCACAACTTCTATATTATTTTGGTACCCACTTTGGTATCAACTTTGTGGTGCTGGAGCATGTAGTGAATAAATTAGCACATGGAGATATGATTTGCCCTGCCAAATTGTCAATTGTTCCCCACCTATTTTACTATCGGTCACTGCACTGCAGCAATAGCTTCAGGTGTAGTCACAGTGCGAGGCTGGCTGGTAACACATATCATGATGAAGCAAAATACATGCATCACCATACTCCTTCTTCATGCTCTAATGAATATCTGCTGGTTCTTCACCATTACTACCCAAAAATCAGGTAAATAAAATATCTCCTCTCTCATGCATGCTTCCAATGTGGCAGCCTTTTGGCATTGATTTTGCTAACATCATATTTCACCCCAGACTGGCTGGCCTGTGTATACTGGTAATAAGTGTAGGGTGTAAAGTATGTATTGATGAAGGAATTGGGAGAATAAAATTCAAGATCTCCATTTATTAAAATGTCATCCTGAAGCTAGCCAGTTGAATGCTCATTCACCCCAACTTCCAGAGCCAAGTGATAAGAAATTTCCACTCGGTTCTGCACAGTCGGCTAGGCAATGGCCCTTGCCGGTGGTGAGTACACCTCCACTGTAACTTTCCACCTCCACCGAGAGATATCCCAGGTGAACAGCTGGAGGTGCAAAGTCCACCACATCGGGAGGATTATCTGAACGACAAAAAACCCCTGGAGATGGAAAATCGAGGCAGAACACCTCCAAAAACTTTCAGAGAACATTGACGCAGCTTGACAAGAACACACCAAGAGATCGTGACTCTGCAAGGCAGCATCCAGACTACGCTTCCACTACAGCGGTACCAGTCTTACAAGAGAGCAATAAGCCAAGGATCCAGCCCGAGTCTGGAGAATAACGCATAGTGCAATAGACTGCCAAATCACCTGCTGCCTCCTGTCGCAATCTACATCCAGGAAAGCAATCTCTCTGGTGCCTCCCACCATCTCCAGGATGGCAGCTTCCTGCTGATCATCGCCGACAACAGCAGCTCAGGGCCGAGAACACTGAGTAAGGGTGAGTAGCCTTCAGCAGACTATAGCTCCCAATCTCCTTCATCCATACCTCTCAGGGTAGAGGTGGTTCACCGAGTCCTAAATTTGAAATCTGTACCTCATTTCACTGAGCCACGTCCCAGTGTGACTCAATCCTGTGCCTAAGCCCGAAGTCACACTGCAATATAGACAAACATTCTACTACAAGAATTTGGATTTCTATTACAAAATTAAGGATACCATTTTACTCGCCTTCAAACTTTTAGTCGATAATTTGCTTTTGTACTTATTTTGACAAATTGATATCAAACATTTTGCCTCATACAAGCAAGAATACCCATATAATATTGGATGACAAGAAAAGCACATTCTGTTAGGCACAATGCAGTGAAAACTGTAGGTCCAGTTCTGATTAGTCTATCTGAGCACAAACATGGGAGGAAGGATTTAATTTTATCAAATAAGAATGCACCACACTTCTAGTCCTGAGTGTTTTATTATAAAACTACTATACGAAAACACTTTGAAACATATTAGCAACAAACAATGTTTATAAAAACTTTAGAAACTTTTCTGAATTAACATAACATTTTCTGCAGAACACACTAAAACGTTTTAAAACTACTCAGGTACAAATAAATGCATATAACATTTGAAGGAACAAATGCATATAATATTTGAAGGAACAAATGCATATAACATTTGAAGGAACTCTAGTTAAAAAAATATGTAACTTTGGTTATGTATCACAACATTGTAGAAAATATCACACAAGATAAATGCAAGTCTTCCTACCTTCTATATTATTTTGTTCAATTTTTAACTATAACCACATTATGAGATAAAAATACTAATAAAAAACCGGTGACGATTACTTTTCATTCAATACTTCTGAGCAAATAATTTATTTACATTGTCCATGAAAATATTTGAATTTGAGTGAGGAATTAAAAAAAAATGGAATGACTAATCCTTCATACCGGCATTAATGAACACACTTAGCTGCTTCTAGAAGGATCATTTAGAGTACATTTATCAGTGTGTTTATCAGCTCCACTAACGTAGAATTAAATGTTATGAAAGGAAATTGGAAACATGTATGCATCCATGTTAGAATGTAATGGAAAAGGAAATACAATTTATAAAATAATATGTTCTCGAAAGTGCAAATTATTACAAATATATTAATAGAAATTTAAATTTCTAAACTTTCTCGTAATAAAAGGAAAAAATGGATGCATGCAGAACACATGCCAGTTATCTTGAATTAGATGTTACAAATTTGCTCATCATTATGCAACAACAATTGTGCAGACTGGGCATTAGTACTAGAATACCATCACACTGAATACAAATAATCACAGGTACTTTTGAGAATCTTATCACATTCTAACTGGTTCAATCAAACAATTACACAGAGCATATATACACAGAGCAATAGCATTTTCTAAAGTAATTTAAATATATTCAACACTCTTAATACTATGAAGTAAACTCGTCAATTTGACACTGGTATGGCTCTAAATTCCAGAGATAGAATTGTAGCATCATTTAATCATTCTTTTAGGAAAAGATTATATCCTAAAATCATGCAAATTTACAATTTTGCACAGCCACTTTACGGAATAAACATACCAATAAAAAACATCTGGTATCAATTACTTTTCATTCAATACTCCTGAACTAATAATTTCCTCTACATTTTATATGAAAATATTTGGAAATATCGTTAACTACCGATTAAAAAATGAAATGACAAATTCTTCATATTAACATTAATCAGACACTTAGCTGCTTTTAGAGGCATCACACACAGTACACTTAAAATTCCTATTTGATTACTGGTTATCCATTAACATAGAATTAAATGTTATGAAAGGAAATTGGAAACATGTACGCATCCATGTTACAATGCAATAGAGAAGTAATACAATTTATCAAATAATCAGTTTTGAAAGTGCAAATTATTACAAATATATTAATAGAAATAGAAATTTCTGAACTTTCTTGCACAAAGGAATAAAAATGAATGCATTCAGAACAAGTGCCATTTATCTTCAGTTAGATGTTAAAAATTTGCTCATCATTATGCACCAACAATTTTACAGACTAGACATCAGTGTGTGTATATATATATATATACACACACACACACACACACACATTGCACTTAATACAAGTATATCACAGGTACTTTTGAGAATCATATCACATTCTAACGGGTCCAATCAAACAATTACAGAGATATTATACCACTTGCAGAGCAATAACATTGTTTTTACTGGAAGTCTGGATAGTTATGTTAACTCACTTGTTCTTATGTGCACTTTGTTCATATCCTTTCCAATATCTACAGAATTATAAAGTGGAATCACTCTACTGTTGCCATGCAAGGCATCTGACCAAACAAACAAGGCAATACTTTCACTGTCAATATTTCTACTTAGCTTGTTGATGAAAACAACAGACCATTAACATATCATTAGATGTTATGAAAAGAGATTGGAAACATGTGCCCTTCCATGTTACAATGTGATGGACAAAAAAATACAATTAATCAAATAATAAGATTTTGAAAATGCAGATTATTACAAAAATATTAATAGAAATATACATTTCTGAACTTTCTTGTAAAAAAGGAAAAAAACTGACACACACAGATCACAAAGTTTCATAAGTATGCCAGTTATCTTTAGTTACAAGTTAAAAATTTTGCTCATCATTATGCACCAACAATTTTGCAGACTGGATGTCAATACTAACATAACATCACACTTAATACAAGAAATCACAGGTACTTTTGGGAATCATATCACATTCTAACTGACCCAATCAAACAATTACACAGAGCTTATATCGTATGTAAAGCAACAGTTTTTTTTTTCTTTAAAGTAAGTAATTCAATGATATCTGACACACACATACTATGAAGTAAATTCGTCCATTTGACATGGGCATGCCTCTAAATTCTAGAGACACAATTGTTGCATCATTTAATCATTCTTTTAAGGAAAAAATCTATCATAAAATCATGCAATTTTAAATGTTACACACAACCATTTTATGAAATAAACATAGCCTACTAATAAGAAACATCTGGTGACAATTATTTTTCATTCAATACTAATGAACTAATAATTTCATATAGGCTACATTTTATGTGAAAATATTTAGATACATCTACTGAGTTAGTAATTAAAAAATGGATGACTAGTTCTTCATATCAACATTAATCAGACGCTTAGCTGATTTTAGAGGCATCACACACAGTACACTTAACAATTATACTTTTATCACTAGTTATCCATTAACATAGAATTAAATATTATGAAAGGAAATTAGAACATGTGCCCATGCATGTTACAATTCAATGGAAAACTAATACAATTTATCAAATAATCAGTTTTTAAAAATTCAAATTATTACAAAAATATTAATAGAAATATACATTTCTGAACTTCCTTGTAAAAAAGAAAAAATTAATGCATGCAGAACATGTGTCAGTTATCTTGAGTTAGATGTTAAAAATTTGCTCATCAATATGCACCAAAAAATTTGCAGGCTGGACATCAGTACTAGAATACCATCACACTTAATGCAAGAAATCACAGGTACTTCTGGGAATCATATCACATTCTAACTGGTCCAATCAAACAATTACAGAGAGCTTATACTGTTTACAGAGCAATAAAGTTTTTACTGGAAGTCCAGAAAGTAATAGTAACTCACTTGTTTTTACATGCACAAATGTTCAATCCCTTCCTATATATAAATAATTATAAAGTGGAATCACTATACTGTTCCCATATACAAGACACCTGACCATAGAAACAAAACAAAATTTTAACTCAATATTTGTTTTTAGCTTGTTGATGAAAACAACAGACCAATTATCACAAAAACTCTTCTGGTTCCATGCCACAATGCACTCAGTGTTAATCAGATTTCCTTGGCTGCCACTTCCACTTCCTTACGTTCAGACTCCATTAGTTGCTTTGGCATCCGATGCACTGCTCCGTTCTCAGGAGCCAAATCATCTTTGATGACATCGACATCTTCAAATAATTGGTTTTCTGCTGCATTTCCCTTGACATCATCATCTTTCTAAGCCTGTACTGCTGGTTTTGGCAATGGCTTTGATAGATAAATGGAATCAATTACATCAAAATCAGTCCCAGAAGAGCTCCAATCATTATAGTTGAAAATGTCAATGACATAGGAATCCCACGTTGGCAAACCATAATCCTCAATTAGTTTTGTGTGCACAGACCAGAGAACAATAGTTAATTTTTAAAAGTAACTGACAACCAACATTTGAACAGACAAAGGTGACTTCCACCCTGAAATGGATTCAATAGTTTTTCCATTTATGATCCTCTAAAATTAAATTAAAATTAAATCATCTTTGTCACGTGATCCTGTGAGGATGACGTGTCTTGTGTTAATTCGTGCATGTCTGCAGTTAGGAACTAATCCTTGCAAATTAGAATGGTCTTTCATTGAGTCTTCACGACAATATTCGTTAACCCATTTGTCCACTTGTACGCCACAAGAATGTAAACAACACATACTGAACTTAATCCACACATCTAACAGTACAAGCACACCATCAACGTCAGAAAGCCAAACTTTTCGAATTTGAAATTAAGTGCAAATGATAGCAGAAATCTAAGTGTCATGAGTAACACTTTGCATGTAAAAAATATAGCAATAATATGCAGCCACACAGGCCACTCATGTTGCACAGGTGAAGGAGTCACTGATGGTACTAATGTTAGTAGAGGGGGCTTCATAATATTAGATCCCAGTTTTAGTGATGTGGTTTCCTCTTACCACCACCAAACCGAAAACAAGGATCTGGATATCTTAAGCGAGAACACTGAAAGAGAAATAATGAATTATTACAATTCGCATGGTCTCAAACAATAGCCTGTCTTAAAAAGCACTAAGTAATTGCAATTCAATTACATGTTTTAATTTTCTTAATACAGGATGTCATTAAAATTGTGACTGTGCAGACCACAGAAATGTATAGAGGACATCAAAATAAACATCC
The DNA here is from genome assembly GCF_977018435.1 of Lepisma saccharinum. Taxonomy (NCBI): domain Eukaryota; kingdom Metazoa; phylum Arthropoda; class Insecta; order Zygentoma; family Lepismatidae; genus Lepisma; species Lepisma saccharinum. The sequence goes on along the minus strand of NC_139230.1, from coordinate 186,895,741 downwards.
AGTCTTGGTACTCTATTCCAAAGGAATTATGGCAGGTAGAAAAGAAAGGATACTTGTTTTTCCACGATTTTTCAAATCATTGGGTTACTGGATGAGTTCCTTACTAAATATTACAACACATAATGTGGTCAGTAGTACATAACTTTTCACAGATTATGTGTTCCTTTCAACACTGGAAGCAATGTCACAGATGAGATTAAATGTTGTGTTGGGTTATAAGCATACAGGAAATAAAATAGCCTATTTGGAATATTTGAAGTGCTGAAGTGGCAACAATGGTACTAAAACCTATTGTTTGTTTTAATGTCCTGTGTGTTTCTGTGGTCTGTGAGTGCCAATTAAATGACACCCTGTATAAACAAGGTGTCACTCAACCCACAATTTCAATTTTCCAATGTTACATGTATTTCATCACAGAACTATAATGGGAATTTCACAATGAAGCAACAAGTAACATGTGTTGCACTGTCAGGAATGATCAACCAATCAAATGCAGGTTAATGCACCACGTCAAGTTGCGGCAGTATGAACCATTGGTATTCATTGATTCAGTCTCAAGTGACAGGTGTTGTGTGTAGCTTGTCACTTTGGTGTGAAATCTCCCCAAGGATAGCACCATGGAAGTGTAAAACTACACCTATTAACTATTCATTTTGAGTTTTTGCAATTTTAACCACTGTGTTAAACCTTTAATTACCTACATTTCCGAGGCTGATTCTGCCTCCATCTTCAGGGTAGCACGTTATTTAATAAATGGTAGTTCAGTGCCTGGACACATGATGTGTTTGGGAACAGTGTCTATTATGGAGAATAAAAAATAATAAATTTATCTTTATTTTTATAGTATTATTTAACTATTTACTATTATTTTAAATAAAAAATAATAAATTATTTATAATTTATTTTTTATTATGATTTAATTATTTACTTTTATTTTTTATTATTTATTTTATTTTCCATAATAGACACTGTTTCCAAACACATCATGTGTCCAGGGACTGAACTATGATTTATTAGATAACATGCTACCCTGAAGATGGAGGCAGAATCAGCCTCCGAACCATAGTTAATTAAAGATTTAACACAGTGGTTAAAGTCCAAAAACTCAAAATGAATGAATCACCACTGATCAGCTACAAAGAAGAACCTATTAACTAGTATCATAAAATGTCATGATTTGGTGTTATGTTCATTTTGGATTCCATAATATTATCCCATCAAAACTTACACACTCACACTCCCAATACTATAGTCCAGACAATGGGTCAATTTTCAATACCAAACCCAGGATAATCTACCACTGACTGCAAATCTTATGGACATCTCAGGAAGTTTTCAGATAGAAGTGACATGTGACAAGCTACAAATGACAAGCGAAAAGTGACATGGGGTTTCACACTGTAGTGAAAAGTGATGCAACTCCCTCAGTTTGTAAAAAAAAAAAGACTTCAATGCACATGCAACCAATAGATTCAGGCAACATGAGCCTATTGAGAAACTAACCCAGTCTAAGTGACACACAAGTGAAAAGTGACACATGGAGGCTTGTGTTATTTTGGTACAAAAGGATGCACTGATTTCTGTAGGTTCACTTTCAAATGACAAGTGTCACTTGTCAGTTTGGTCTCAAAGCTCCCATAGTCCATATCAACCCAAAATAAAATCACATTCTTACAACAGCAACAGAAGCAGGTGAAAAAAACGTATGCCATACCACCCCAGTATGGGCTGTGGTGATCTAGTCGGTAGGATATCTGACTGCCATGTGGGAGACCCGGGTTTGATTTTTTCTCAGGATTTTACATTTTCACAAATTTTAAGTTTCTTTCAGCCACAGGTCCCTGATAAATGTACAAAATTACTTCCACTGGAACCGCAAAATCATATCCCTGCTTCTACATTCTCTAATGTTCAATTAGTCTGCTATTATCACTACCCTCAGATCTAAATAACAAAAACAAGAAACAATGTAAAATTATGCATCTTGTTAAAAATGAAGAATGCCATTTGTTACACTTCTTGTACATACCTTACTCTGTGCACGGGCATGGCATGCTGTCAGCATCAACTTTGTCATGGCTTCTATTCTGGTATCAAACTTCGGGTGCTCAGAGGTCCATTCAATTGGGCTTTTTATGTAACGATCTTCCTTGCTCATGTGACGTGCTCTTTTCAACAGCAGCAGGGCTTGATGACCATCGAAGCAGGCCTAGAAATGAGAAAGAAATTACTTAAACTTCATCCGTTTTATTTTCTCACACAAAAAAGTTCCTACAATTTATAGAAAAACTAAACAAAGCATAAATTTACACTTCGAATGCAGCTTTACTAATGCAGAATGAAACTGAAATTAACCTGAGATTACATTCTAAGATTATGTTTATCCTTATTTAACAGGATTCTTGTCTTGGATTATTAAAATTGTTCATTAAAAGAGACCCACATCAAAATAAAAAGTTCTTCATTTGATTTGTATCTTAATCATTCTCAGTATTGAAACTGATTGTCCCAAACAACTGTGTTCTGGATTGTTCACAGCTGAGTACAAAGATGCCAGTACAATGACCAGATAATCCTACTAAAATCACTATATTTTGATATCGACACTTGAATATTACAATATAATTAAGCCTTGTTTAATTCAATATAATTAAGACCCTGATACGGGGTTGAAACGTTACGTGTTAAGTTTTTATCTTAATAAACTGCCTTGGTCAGCAACTTATTGTTTTTGAATATTACAGTACAAAAAAAATTAAATTATTCTGAATGAATTATGTAAGTATCTGAACAAAAGTATGAAACTGTGTGCATGTCTATGATATTCCACATTTTGTATTTAAAAAGATGTACATAAAACTTTTATTTTTAAACAGAATCATTTTGGCAATCGACTTTTACACGAAACTAATCAAATTTTTCATATCTCACCTAAAATCCAAATATGTGCTAGAAAAAGAGAAGAGAAATATGAGTGTTCATATTTTAAAAAATATATTAGTGTTGTTAGTTGACATTATTATTATTAATATCATTGTTGGCACTTGTGTTGGTAAATTTGAAAATACAAAATTGCAGTTCCCACACAAGCCAAAAAAATTATTGATTTTCTAACATTTACAACATACAGCAATACAAAGGAATGCACATGTTTATTTCAACCATACCTTCATGACAGTGTAGATAAGCCCTTTGTTTGAAAGAATTTGTGATCTTTCATGAATTTGAGGAGAAAGTCATGAGCTTCAACCTGATATATTTATGACAATGGGATGACAAAAAAGTCTTCCTGTCTCTAAAAGAAAAGTGTGCTGTTTATCTCATGTTTCAAAACTCAAGGGCATAGGCGCAGACTCCATGGGGTATGGGGGGGCTCAAGCTCCCCCCCACAATGTTAACAATGTGGGGGCAGAGCCCTCAAATCATTTTGCTTAACTCTTTCGTTGCGGAATTCTCTGGCACACAATTTCCCTTGGCCGCGTAATTAAATTTGAAAATATATTTTTTTAACAAAAAATTAGTTTTCACAATTACATTGCATTATATATGAGAGAGAACTTACAAAAGTCATTCCTTGCACTGGAAAACCATTCTGTAGTCCCTTGTGGTATGATATTTTGAAAAAGTTTGAAATTTTGAAAAAAAAAAAACATTTTTTTAGAAACAATAAGTTTACAAACATTTTTTTAGAAACAATAATTTTACAAACATTTTTTAGAAACAATAATTTTACAAAATTACATTGCAAAATATGTTATAGAGAACTTACAAAAGTCATTCCTTGCACTGGCAAACCATTCTGTAGTCCCTGGTGGTATGATATTTTGAAAAATTTTGAAATTCCCGCACATAGATCAATGCTGTTTTGCACTCTGCTCCATGACGGCGGTACAAATTCTTCATCAGACACTACACAATCACTGTCACCACTTGAAGTCTCATAAAAACAGTCGCTATTATTGTCACAACTTAATTCACCTTCTGATTCTGAGTAACAAATAACAGTTGAGTAACATCATTATCAGACAAGTGTTGACGACTTGACGAAGCCATGTTGTTTACAATCGAACATGCATTTGAAACTGACATGTCAGAGCACTCAACGCTCGTATGTCAAAGAATTCTGAACAGAGGCGTAATTAGCGACATCATATGGATAAAAACAAAACTACAAGTTCAAATAGTTCCAAATACTATCAACAGATGTCAGAAAGCTACTAAAAGCGACGTACTGCGGAAATGCGACACCCGCAGCGAGTGGAAGTATGAACTCGCAATAATGCGACTTCCACGGAACAAGGCACCTGGCATGCTGTGCATAAAAGCGACGACCGCAGTGAAAGAGTTAAGAGGATCTAATGTATTATTTTGCTTCTCCTTTAAAGTTTACTCTGAATTGTGCTACATGAACTTAACTTTAAATACACATTTGAAATGTTCTAGACCATCAACTTTGGAGGGCTATGACCAGAGACAGCAAAACACATGACATATTACTATATACTAAGTATATAATTATGAGTATTGTTAAAATTTTTACTAAAAAGAGTTTCAAAAGGCGATGTGCATGAACTAGGGGAGTGGATGGGACATTCGGGCTACAAATGGCTCTCACATGAAATTCAGAACGAGATCATTGATATATTAGGGAGATTGTTTTGCACTCCGTGGTAGCAGATATTAAAAGTCGGGAATATTTTTCTGATGAAACTTGTGACATATCCATCCATGAATAATTGATATTCTGCATTCGAATTGTGAATGAAAATGTTGATATTTTTGAGGAATTCATGGGCTTTTACGAGATTCCGAACACTGAGGCCAAAACTCTTTTTGACGTTGTAAAATAGATTCTGGTGTGTCTGGACTTGACCATACAGAATCTGAGGGAACAGTGTTACGATGATGCCTCTTGTATGAGGGGAAGATTTAAAGGGCTGCAAAAGTTAGTTACAGATGTGCAGCCACAGTCTATTTATGTACACTGTGCAGTGCAGCTCTTAGCTTGAACTTGGCAGTTGAGGACAGCTTGCGTCATCTGTCCTGTATCAGAGACATAATGAATTTAGCCAACGACTTGTTAAAGACTGTTAGGGAATCCCCTAAAGGAATGCAAATATTTAGAAATAATATTGATGTGAACGAGAAGACTCGCCATACTGGACTGCAACCACTTTGCCCTCATCGGTGGATGTTAAGAGCCTCCAGAATCCAACAGATCTTAAAGAACTTTGAAAACCTTCTCAATTTTTATGAGAAATTTCTGAAGAAGATTCTACTAATGCAGCATCAAAATGTGCTGGATACCTGGAGACAATGCTTCACTTCAAGACATTTTTCTTTCTCTTCCTCTACTGCAATGTAATGGGTCCAATAAAAAAGGTAAACTGTGAGATTCAGTCTCCACACATTGGTGCTACAGAGGTGGAATCAAAACTAAAATACTTGACTGACATCTTTCAAGAAAAGCAAATGGGTTTTGAGCAGTTCTGGCAGAAATGCACAGAGAGCAAACCCAGCCTCGTTGATGAGCCAGAACTGACCCGGCAACATCACGTCCCTAAGAGACTTGTAAATCCTGATGCTGCCAAACCTCACAAGTTCTACACTCCAAGAGAGTATTATAAATCAATATACACTGACGTGTGTGACACAGTAAAATCATGTGTTAAACAAAGACATGAATCTACAGGACTACAAAAAGTAACAGCCATAGAAAAAAGAATGCATCTCAGCTTGAACAGTTGCACAACAAACTTTGAGCAAACGCGAGAATTCTTTCGCCAAGATTTGGATGCCGATAGGCTCTCCTTACACCTGTCCATGCTTGATGATATCGCCAAACAGAAGAAAGTGGTTCTAACTACCATGCGTGACATAAGGAAGTTTCTTTTGGAAGACAGCATCCTCCAGGAGTTTCTGCCAGCAGTTACCAAATTCATGATGCTCCTCCGCACTGTGCCAGTGACGACAGTCAAAAAAGTCATTCAGTGCTCTTCGCCGACTGAAGACATATTTGAGATCTACAATGGGGCAGAAGAGACTAAGCAGCTTAGCGTATTCCACATACATCAAACTGTGCTTGATAATTTGGACCTGAGACCGCTCGTTAATGAGTTCATAAGGAATAACTGAAGCAACATGAGTCGCAAGTACATTAGATCTGAAAACTTTATTTCATTATTTGAGGCCACAAGCAACACGCGCTCCTTCAGTTTGAAGCAAAAATATTAAACGTGCATGCGCCACCAACGCCTAGGCGGTATTAAGAAAATGACCCAGCCCGAGCAACACGTGCAGCTTGGCGTGTCGCTTCGGTTTGGAATGTCTCATTTATTTCTGATGGTTGGTTTCCTAGCGACACATCTTTTTTCATGTCTGAAGTCTCTCTTTGTTCGTTCAATGAATTTACATTCCACAAAGTTCTCAACACATATAAACATTTGCAATAGTTACCTTTATGAAACGTGTGAACAATTTTCGCTAATCCGATATGTCACAATTTTGAATTCAAAATTGTATACATACCATTAATAATAACACCACTAATAAAATCACAACAGAAATGCATGTATAATAAACGTAAATATGTTGTATGTATGTTTATTTGGGGACCTCTCAATTACTTCTTTTTTTAAAAAAATTTCTTGCCACTTTTATTGTTGCATCCGAAAGGTGCACTATAAACGAACATTCCACGCTCAAATCCCTACTTCCACCACTGTATCAGCTGTAACTGTGGCACATCCCAAGATGGCGGTTTTACCTCACGCCCTTCCCCTCTCGGCTTCATTCCCCTCACCCAGAAAACAAGCTTGCACTCTCTCTATTCCCTTCTATACTCTAAGTTGCAACCTCAATAACCACTTCTGCCATTTTCAAACATCTAAGTTAAATCAATCTTATCTTTTCATTAGAGTTATTTTTAAAGCACTTTGAGCTCATATTTAATATCAAATTGTACCTTTGCTGCAAGCTTTATCCCAATTTCATCTGCTTCCAATTCGACTTCTCTGCTATTAGGTAGCAGAAAAAGAACAGCTGTCATGTAGGAAGACAGAAGGTAAAACAGTAGGGCAGAAACACGTGGAAAAATTGACCAGAGAACAACATCAGGGTGAAGCAGGATCATCTCGTAAAGACTAAGCTTGCTTAGTTGATCAGCCTAAAAGAAAAAAAAAGACAGTCTCACACATAATTTACAAATTTTACATCTATTCATCTGTTTTACTCACTGTGACAAAATATGCTGGAACTCAGATTTTACAATTTATGAACCATAGGAACAGGTCACTAAAATTTATAGTAGGGATGGCTCATGGTAAAAAGATGGCAACTTTGAAAAATAATTTCTTCAAATAGTAAATTTTATAATTGGTTTAGAAAATTCATCATAGTCGGAAAAACAAAAGTTGGGAGAATGTACAAATAAAATTCTAATTGGTGTTGGTCTTGTGTCATCAAGTGTAACACTAAATCAAAGTTGTGGTTAAGACCTCTTTCAAATGACATACTGCATCATAATGAATATAGTTCTGTATATATCACACACACATGCACACAGTCGATTATGTGTTATCAGAAATCACCACAGCACTCACATCACATTTTTCATTCTTATTGGCATGCCAAAGTCCTTAAATCATAAATAATACAGCTAACTAGCAGTGACAATTTCAAATTACAATGAAATATGAGTCAAATAGGCACACACAAACTTATATAAGGAAAATCAGAAAAAATAGATATACTATACCCTGTCTGAGCTGTGGAGCAGGGCCATGCATTGCGGCAGAGAAGGAGGAGAGAAGTTGAGTGGTGAAAGCGCAACATTGCCAACCCTACGGTCATTACTGTACATGTACGGAAATTTCATGGCATGTATGAATGTACGGTCCAGACCTTGGTCTGTATGCTAAATGTATGGCTCGTCAAAATTTGCACTTTGTTTTATCCCAACTTCAAATGGTGACTGAACGTATTTTCAGTAAAAACAAATCTGATAAAATTGAAGAACAGGAACCTCTTTTCTACATCAACCATTAATTGGTGTATGTTGTTTTTCAGTGCATCAACAGTAATGTACATGCGTGAACTTTGTTTGATTTGTTGTTTTAAGTTCCCTTTATGCACAGAACGAATAATCAGGACTGGACCTACAGTTTCAAGTGGGATCCGAACCAATGTGCCACGTACCTCCACAGTGTATTGAAACCGGGACACCTTGATTACAAGGCAATGACGTTACCTCTACAAATCTGGGAGGCATACATGAACTATAAAAACCAACAGGAAAAATGAAACTGTCTGTGTCAAGAGACGTCATTATATGATACTAAACCTGGGCCCAATTCTTCCGATGCAATATTCCAAGATGATCAAGAGTTGCATCAGCTTTGATTGCTAATGTTTGGTAAGTCAATCTTTTCCATTTACAGAGGCAGTAGTAGCTATGTTTGGTGCCAAAAGTGGGGGCACAAGGATGGTACAGTTTAACCTTGATTTTAAGTATTTCAGGGGACCAAGCTGGAAAAAAACTTAAAATGTGGGAAAATGTAAAATCGAGGAAAATCTTATAACATTTTGCTGTGTTGGGACCATCAAAATTGAATGTATAATGCAAAAAATGTAAGATCTGGGAACATAAAATCAGGGTTCCACTGTATACTTTTCCTTGGCAGACAAGCCACCATACAGATATATATTTACCATTTCACTCCGAGTGCTAATTTCTTGTAATTTTTTTTATTTTGTTCAGATACAATTCTTTGCAGATGTCCCTGATTCATTATACTATACAGACAGTATATGGCAAATTAGAAATTTTAAGTCAATTTATTACAACCACAAATTACAAGATTCGAGGACATCAACTTCGATTCTTCCCATCTAAAATATACCACTTGTCTGTTACGTTATTAGGATGGAGTTTGTCAACATTTTTTGACTATATATCATGTTTCCTTCGAGATTAACTACCATATAATGCTATACAAGTTATTAATTTAATGCTAAAAATATATATATAATCAACCTTGATAAACAGATGCACGTGTGCGGTGTGCACGTAAAGGTGGTGGGGGGAGTAAATATTTCCCTAAGAAATTCTTAAACCAAGCGTATGGACCAGGAGACAAAAATACAGCCCGTTTGCCAAGTGAGTATGGTATTATCATTTTCAAAAGTTGACAATGCTGCCAGAGCAAACCACGAAAAGCTGGTAACTCGTCACCCATTATGCAATCCCATTCCTCTCACTGTTCATTGCTGGAGCAGTCTCGCGTCACTACTTGTGCAGAGACTTGTTCTTCTTTTGCCTGGTCTACAGTTAGCTGGTGCAGGGTATAGATCTAATACCACTTTGAACTGATACTGATGTCACAGATTCACTGGTGCCTGGAATTTACATTTCCAAATTTTTCATTTTATTGCATTATGAATGCAATCTTTAGGGCCACAATAGAAAAATATAATAAATTTTCCTGAAATTTAAAGTTTCCCACCTTGGGCTTCACAGATCTGCCAAAATGAAAAACCCTGGGAAACTTACAAAAGTAGACAGTCATCTGTTTTCTCCTTTTGCTTGCCCTCCATTCATGCCTGTGTGCTCTGAGTTGCCACAGGTTGGCTACTTGATAAAATTCAATTCCCGGTTCTCAAGGTGAACTTTCCAAAAATTCAACGGTAAAAGCAGATGTTTGATCTATTTTAGCTTTATGTATTACCTCCTCTCACCACCCACATACACACACACACACACACACAAATACATTAACAATATAAAGGGTCTGTGAGATTCCAATTTATCCTAGAATTATAATTTAAATCAATTGAACGGCATATATATATTTAAAATATTTAATTTAAGGTATGGAGTTGACATTTGCCATTTCACATACTCAGACTTGAAATACATCTACAAACACAAGTCACAAATTTTACGGGATATATTAACCTATAAAAAAAATTGTTAATTGTATGAAAATTTCAATCTCAAATTTACCTATCAACTTCAAGAAATCTTGCAATAATCTTCCGTCTGTCCAATATGCAGATTGTTCTGCAAAGGACACTAACAAAGCAAATGAACTGAGAGAATTCTGTTTTATTTTCCATGCAGCTTTCTTTTCTTTTCCTTCCTTGATAAAAAAAAAAACCTAAACTGTGCATTAATAAATATGTTAAATTCAATAGGATTTGTATTAATAAAAGTTGCAATTTTTCATGTCTAACGTAGAATTCATGCATAATTTCTGGAGCCAATAATTCATGCATAATTCCCAGAATTCAAGTAATTCCTGGTTAAGTAGCCAACTTGTGATTTTACTTTGACTTTGCTTTCTTAGTTTTGTTTTAAAAACTGCACAATTACACAAAATAAGCATATCCCTTCTAATAGCACATTTATGTCGTTACCAGAATATTAAGTTTATTCCTGTATAAAGGGGTCCATTTTTGCTTCTCAAATATTTACAGCAGAATTAATAAAATTTCTATGAATTGCATAACTCACAGGATAATTCAGAAAGTGTCCCGTTGGTAAATAAACACTAAATTTCGTGTTTAAGAGTCTATTTCGCATTATTTCGTGACAAAACATGGTAGGAAAATGCACCTCACACTTTCAGAAACATGAAAAATTAACATTACAATGTGTTATTTCACATTTTGTGTTTTCATCAAAAACTAAATATGCATGCCTCTACTTAACATATATTCCAGAGATAGACTGAACAAGAGTGGTGCCAATCCATCTCCTTGTTTGAAACCTTGTTTCACTGGAAAGCTTTCTCCCATATGTGCTTGTATCTTCACACATGCTGTTGGTGTTCTGCATAGTCATTTCTACCAATCAAATTAATTTTGCGGGTATTCTGAATGTTCTCAATATGTTTCCAATTTTAGTTCTATTAATGGAGTCATGCTTGTTTAAAATCGACAAAGACTTGTGTTATTTCTATGTTCCCTTCCCAACACTTCTCCAGTATCTGTCTGACTGTATGTGTTTGATCTGTTGTAGACCTGCCTTTTTCTGAAGCCGGCTTGGTACTCTCCCAATGCTTCTACTGCATATGGTTGTTGTCTTTCCCTAAGTATGCTTGTCAATATCTTATATGATATACCCTGTCCCAGCTAACTGTAGAGCAGGGCTGCCCATATCGGCAGAGGAGGAGGAGGAAAATAGTGTGGTGAAAGTGCAGCGTTGCCAACTGTATGGTCCTGACCGTACATGTACGGACGTATGGTGCAGACCTTAGTCTGTACGCTAGATGCACGGCTTGTCAAAATTTGCTCTTGCAGTTTTGTCCCTAATATTTCCCTAAGAAATTCAAAAACCAATTGTACGGACCTTGAGACAAAAATACGGTCAGTTTGCCATGTGGGTTCAGTATTATCCTTTTCAAAAGTTTGCAACGCTGCATAGCAAAGGAGGAAATCAAGACTACTTGCACAGAGACTCGTTCTCGTTTGCATGGTCTACAGTTAGTTGGTACGGAGTTTACACACAGCAAGGATATTCCCTTGTAATTTTTGCACATTTGTTTATCTCCTTTCTTGAATATAGGGCAAATTATACTCTCTTTCCAGTCATCTGGCATATGTTCTAAGCTCCAGACTTTGCATAGGAGTAAGTGTAGGGATTCTAAGAACTTCTTCTCACCGTAATTCCATATGTCTGCTGGTATCCCGTCTTTCCTGGTGTTTTGTTGTTTTTTAGATTCTGAATAGCTTTATGAATTTCTGTTAATGTGGGTGGCTCTTCTGGTTCTTCTTCCCTATTTGGTCTCATTTCTCAGTCCTCATTTTGTAGGTCTGTGTTGTTCAGTAACTGTTCAAAATATTCAGTCCATCTATTTAGTATTTGTTTTTCATTTCCCAGTAATTTTCCATCTCTATCTTTGCAGATGTTTTTTCTTGGTTTAAATCCTTCCCTTATATTCTTTATTTCCTTGCTTGCCATATATGTATTTCTTTGTTTAAAGTCTTGTAATTTTATTTATTTTCTGTTACATGTTTTCTTTTCTTCCTACGGCATATATTATACACTTTTTCCTAGCTCCTCCAGCTTTTGTTTCTTTGCTCTTGTTGGTCTATCTAGATATGACTGATATACTGTATCTGTTTCTTGGTTGGCCCTTTTAAATTCTTCATCAAACCATTCCTTCTTGTACTGCATTGGTCCTAGCACCATCTTTGCTGTTTCCTCAATATTTGATTTCATTTTCTTCCACTTCTGCTTCTGTTGTTTGCATAGTGGTTGTGCCTACTTGTTCTAGATTATGCACCAATTCCTTCTTAAACCTCTCACTATCTTTATTTTCTGTCAGTTTCTTAATATTGTACTTCTGATTCGGTTGTTTTGTTTCTTGGGTGATTTTGTTATTCATCCTCTGAATACTATTTTGACTAGGTAATGGTCTGTTCCACAACTGGCCCCTCTCTATGATCATAAATTTAGAATGCCTGTTGCCCTCCTTCGATCTATCAAAACATGGTCTATTTGGTTGTTGGTTTTCCATCAGGTGATCTACATGTATATTGGGAAACATTGTGGATGCTGTTATCATATTTTACTACTTGCCAGGTCAATGAATCTATGACCATTATCGTTGGAATTTCCATGTAAGCTGTGCCTTCCAATTATTTCTTTATAAATTTCTTTTTTGCCTATCTGTGCGTTCAGTTCCCCCATTATTATATTCACATCACTGGATGGTACACTCTCTATTGTCTTTTCTGGTTTATCATAGAATTCATCTTTTATTAGTTGTTCTTTTTCTTCTGTAGATGCATACAAACTCTCTTTCTTATTTTACATATTCTCTCATCTATAGGTTTAAAATCAATTATATTCTCTTTCATTCTTCTCTCTACTATGAAGGCCACCCCTGCTTCTTTATTTCCTTTCATTTTGCCACTACTGCATATAACATGTGTCTTTGTTTCCCATATGTTATTTGTCCATCAGCTATCTGTATGTTATATTTATTCAGTTGGTCTGTGACTACACTGATGAACAAATTCAAACTTTTTTTTGCTCCTTTGAACAAAAATAGGTGATTATTTATAATTCGACCCCGCTGAATCCAAATCTGAAAGTAGAAATGCTGTATCACCTATCGTTTTCCTTGGATTTTCATTTTTTTTTTAATAAAAATTTAATTCCCTTTGTAATAATACATCGAAATTTGAAATTATTTTTGTTTGCTTGCTCATGAAATAAGATTTAAATATTAAAGTGAATAACTATGAAATATAAAAAAATAAATATATATATATAGGACCGATTTTGACTGTTCAATGAAGAAATTTCATGCAAGAAAAAGGAAAAACATACATTTTTACTCGCATTTTCAAAATTTCTTTATTGAACTCTGCCGTTTGTAACTGCCACCAGAAACCTGTTCTTTGAGGTTCCAACAGTAGTCTGCTCACATGTTCTGTCCCGATTTTCCTGCATATCATTTCTCCATGACAGAAATATCCTGGTGAAATCTCTCGCCGCATTCGTCACTAACTGTGCCCAAGTTAAGGGGGAAAAAGTCCAAATGTGAACGTAAAAAGTGAATTTTCAAGTACATATGCACTGATAACAACACTTCAACAAGTTCTTAACAAGTTCCTTGTAGTTGTCATCTTTCACATTTCCAAGAAAATTACATCATACTTGTCTGAAAGCTAACCAGGCGCATTTTCTCTTTTTTGTTAGCAATTCCACAAAGTTGTCATCATGAATGATCTCACGGATTTGCAGCCCAATAAATATGCCTTCTTTTAACTTACTATCACTGAGTTTATGAAATATTTTTCTCAAGTACCCAAAACCCTCACCGTGTTTATCCAAAGCCTTAACAAAATTTTTCATCAGCCCTAACTTTATATGCAACGGTGGTAACAAAATCTTGTCTTTCTTAAGTAGAGGGTGATTCCTAACACTCTTTTCTCCAGGACTTAAGTTTTTTCGTATGGGCCAATCCACAATGTTGTAATGTTTATCTTCTGCCCAGTTGTCCCATTCGCAAAGAAAGCAACAAAATTTTGTAAACCCAGATTGCATGCTTAACAGTATACCAATCATTTTGAGGTCTCCGCATATCTGCCAACCATATTTTTCATAATTTATCACTCTTAATATTGTATCCATATTTTCATACGTTTCCTTCATGGTGGAAGAATAGGTAAGGGGTACTGATGGGTATATATTCCCATTATGCAACAATACTACTTTTAAACTATTCTTAGATGAATCTAAATATAGTCTCCACTCATTTGGGTTGTGACTCCTACCAAGTTCTTGCGGAAGGCCTTCTTCATCATTGCAGTAAGTTAACTCATTACTAACAGAAAAAAATGTGTCCGTGATTGTTGGTGTTTCTGATATGACACCTTAACACCATCTTGTAATGAATTCCACCCTCGGAGACGAGAACCTAATAATTCCACTTGAACTTTAGAAAGGTTGAGGTCTCTGACTAGATCATTTAGTTCGGATTGGGAAATAAACTGAGGCATATTTGGATCGGTGTTTGAATATGAGGGGCCAGGTTTGTCATCTGGAGAAGCACTGCTTGGTTCTGTTTCATCCACTGTCCATTCTTTAGGAAGCTTAGGAATTGGTATAAAATCATAACTCGTAGGTTTCGTGGCTGAAGGAACAATCAGGATAAAATATAGAATGTTTTGATTTAGAACTATATCCCACTATGTTTGTTAAACAGAAGTAACAATCCGTAGTATGATCTTTCTGTTCTGTCCATATTACAGGGTTTCCGAGGGGCATTGATTTGTGAGTGTCATTAAGCCAACCACGTAAAGTTCGCGAACAATTACAACAAATTTTACCTGGTGCTCAGCTTTTTCCCTTCTCTACTTTACTTCCAAAATACAACTCATATGCTTTTTTCACTATAGGAGTGATAGTATTTCTCTCTGACTTCGGAGTAAATACCCTGCAAACATAACTAAACAAGTTCGGGTTATTCACACATTTGCATGACATGGCGAACTCATTAATTGACTTATAATATATTTCTTTAAAAAACAATTATGAATGCTCTTATCGTTTTGTTAAAATACAACTTACACTTCACTTCACTATACACAATATTACATTCACAATTTCACGAACATACACAAACATAAGATACGGCTACTCGCGAAGCTATCGGAAAGGAAGTTAAGACTCGACTAACCCACAAAAGAACAAATTTTAACAGAGAAACAGGAAATTTCTCTACTGCCAGATGTTTCCTCCACTAAATATTAAGTGCCAGTCATAAACACACAAGGTCGCTGAAAAGTTCTTATCCATTTGCTAGGAACCAAACGTTAAGCCGGATTCGGAGTAGGGTGCGGAGACCTGAAACCATAAAACTATAAAATGTGGGTGTTCTGCAAAAAATTTCGGTGATACAGGAAAACGGATGCGATATTCGTTATCAGCACATCTGAATACATAAAGATCACTTAGTTTTATTTAAAGGAGTATTTCATTGTTTATCAGTGCTATTTTCAGAGTCTCTGGTTAGAGAAGTGTTCTGATGTTCCATGTACCCATCACAATGTCCATATCCTTTCGCCTTGGTCATCTTAGTTTATGTCCATCAGTGGCGAAGAGTGACATTTTTACGAAGTCATTGCAAGATTTGCCAAATGTCAGGGTTGATCTTTTAATGCAATTTAAACTCATCAGGCCCCCACATTGGCAATGTAGGGTGTAATGGTTCAAACTGTACCTGCATATTGCCTCATGTGTGTTTCATTCTTGTTGCAAGAATTGTGCACTTGCTGCTGATACTTGTGGAGAAAAAAACAAATTTTCATGAAAAAGAAGTGATTGGGGGGGGGGGGAATTGCCCCCTCCCCAAATTTATCCAGAATCAAATGGAACTTCACTAATTAGTAAAAGGATTCCTCATGACTCGTGTAGCACTCAAAACATGTATCTCCAAGCATTACCAGAGCCACTGTATGTTCCACAAGTACAAAAAACCAAATGTCACATCCTGGCATTTAAGAGTTAAAAGAAGTGGCTTAGAGTGGTGCCTTGGCTGGCCAAGGATTTCTATAATTCCCAACTTGAATCTGGTGCTCCTTAGTCTACCAAAAAACTTCGCTGATAAATTCCATGGGACAGAATGATGTTATCCACCTCTGCAACAAAAATGGTGCTGCTGCTTCTGCAATTGTTGCTTTCCAGCTGTCCACATTCCCACAGTTCTCCACAACCAATCATCTGGCATGTTTAAATTTTCCTGTACAGAAGAAGGCCCTTGGAGTTTCGGGTCAAAAGATAAACTTACACAAACACACAAAGAAAAGAGCCAGATGAGTGGATAAATAAAAATGGAAGGAAACAGCAAACACCACTAAATTTATAATTACAGCAGAACCTCGATTTTAAGTAAAATGTAAAATCTAGGAAAATGTTACACTTTGCTATGTTGGAACCATCAAAAGTGAATGTACAAATGTGCGGAAATGTAAAATCCGAGAACATAAAATTGGGCTACGCAGTATCTTGTGGTGCAAAAAGGTAATGACCTAACAGGCCATTATGTTTAAATGCTTCATAAAACAAACAATAAAAATGCAAACAACACAACCTCCAAAAAATTTTACCTCCTTCATCACTAAATGCCAGCACACTCAACAAGAGAGTATCCTAAAACTACTTCAAGAAAATTAAATACAATATTTTTTTTTTTCAACTTACTGTGTGACCCTTAATGATGTGGGCAAGTTCATGAGCCAATACAAATGCCAACTGGTGATCATTGCGAATCAATTTAAAGAGGCCCGTGAATACAAAAAAACTTCCATCCTTCAAGAAACAAACAGAAACAAAACATCAGTGAAATGAACATTGAATATTCAAAAGTTCAAACTATATTCAACACTAGGTACATATAAACAAACACATGTGTTTCCTTATTATCAGGTACACAGGCTCATACCCTTTTCAGGGGATAAGTACAATATGCTATGGTACAGCCAGCAACAAAGACGCATGGTGTTATGTGTGTTGCCTAACTCTACGGCGATGTAAGAAAGTCTCTACAAGCGTTCTTTTTACACTCAAGTGAGAAACCTAATATGCAGTGTTTCAAATGTCACGCAATTCTAACTTTGATTGCCTCTAAATCGAAAGATGTGAAACATATTGACACCAGGTATTCTACGTTTTTCTAATACTTTTAATTGCAAATTTGTGCCATAGAGAAACCTCTTGATATTAATTAATGGAAAATTTAGAATATTTTTTTTGTGATACTAATGTCAGGAGAAAGTGAAACTACCACAGAGTTAGGAAATAGCTAATTTCATAATAAAGTGGCCACCTTATGATACCTTGCAACTAATATTGACCTTTTATTTAGATTCAGACACCCAAATTGTCATTTTCTACAACGGTGCAGACTAAGATTGGCCCAATTGTTACTAACATGTGTTTTGCAGAATTTATCTCAAATATTGGGCGTTCAACCTCCTCCTTTCCAGTCGCCGTTCTGAGACACTTTTCCGTACATGTTCAGTTTCATATTTCGGTTTCTGTTCATTATGACAACATTCACCTAGAGCTACCAGCCTCAGTCAATATTTCCTTTCTTTTTTAATAACCATGTTTCAGTTTCCAGAAGGAGATACGAAGGATTGGGCGATGTTTATGTAAACACACAAAAATTATATGAACCATAACTGTTCGTATTTTCTCATTACAAGCAAAATTCAATATATATAAATACAAATGATGAAGGAGACAGTAAACACGGAAGCAGTTATTGAAGGTGGTGTTATGGTTGTTGGTGTGGATGGCAACTGTGAAATCAGAGTTTTGGGTGGAGGAACGGTGATTATTGATCCTTAGGTTCAAGGGGGTGGAGGTTTCGCCTAAGTAGAAGTTGTCTAAGATTTGGCAGATGAGGATTATGGGGCAGGTCTTGCATCTGGGTTTGTTGCACCTGTGAGCTGGGGGAGTGGTGTGGAAGGGGTGGGAGTGTTTCGGACCAAGATGTTTTGGAGGTTGGGGGAGGGGGGCGACAGAAGACGACCCTTGGTTTATCCCAAAAGATGTCCCTGGTGTCAGGATCACTGTGCAGGATGGGGAGGAGGGAGTGGAGGGTATGTCTGATTTTCGTAACGTGGGGGTGGTATTGGGTGATCAGAGTTGGAGGGTTGGTTTTGGGTTGTTTGGTGCGGTTGTGGGAGTTGGCTCTAGTGATTTGTTTGTTGATGAGGGTGGAGGGGTAGCCAAGGTTGGTTAGGGCTTGGTGCAGGCATAGGTTGTACTTTTGGCAGGATGAGGGGGATGAGTTGAGGCGCTGGCCTCAGAGCAAGGGAAAATGGGATGGCTTTTTTGGAGTGGTAGGGGTGTGAGCTGGAGTAGTGGAGATACTGGAGGTGGTTGGTCAGTTTGATGTGTATGGAAGTTTCCAAGTGGTCTCCCACAAGCAATGTGGATGTCCATATCTAGGAAGGTCACTTGGTCTTTGGAGTGGAACCAGGTGAATTTGAGGGTAGTGAAGTCGTTCAGTTGGTTTAGGAATGTAATGAGGGAGGGTTCGCCATGTGTCCAGAGGAGGAAAATGTAATCTATGAATCTTAGCCAGAGGAGAGGTTTCAGTTGTTCGGAGTCAAGGAATTCCTGTTCCAGCCTGCCCATTAACAGGTTGGCATAAGAGGGGGCCATGCAGGTACCCATAGCACAGCTATAATTATTCTAAATTTCCATATTTATTAATTTGGAGGGGGTTATAGCACAAATTGGCAATTACAAGTATTACAAATACGTATAAACATAAAAATCCAGGTGTATGTATGTTTTACAGATTTTGAAATTGAAGCGATCAAAGTTAGAATTGCGTGATGTTTGAAACACTGCATATTAGGTTTCTCACTTGAGTGTAAAAAGAACGTTTCGTAACAACCTTCTCATAACACCGTAGAGTTAGGCAATACACATAATGCCATGCAGGCTAGCGAGCATTTCAGGATCTATGTGTCCCATTATTTTTGCCGGTGGCTGTACATTACACAATCATACAATTAGCTCAAGTTACTTGAAAGAGAGGATCCTAATAATGAAGATTTTTAGCTTAACACTGAAAAGAAATGTTTATCTGTTGCAACGTAGGGTGACTGATCTTTATGAAGTATTATTTGACCAAAGAAGGATTTGGGAGTTTCTGTAAGCAGAAGTATTACTAACAGGGATATGGATTAATGTACTTTCTTGGAAATCTCAATAGAGTGGTGTATAGCAAGTGTGAAAACATTCAAAATGCTATTTACACAGCAACAGATTTGAAACAGCATGACAGAAAATTGACCTTGTGTGAATATAAAACACACAAATGAAATTTGCTGCTGTAACTAGTTCCTCTAATGGGAAAATATACAGAGTATTAAACATTGCAGTATTAACATTGAAATAGCACAATTATTACTAATACCCATGTTATATGGTTCCTGCTGCAGTTACATGTCTTGATAAGAACTTAAGAAAATACATGAATGCCCCTCATTTTCTTCAACTAAGAATATACATTACCTTTCACGGCCAAGGTGGCCACCGAGTGTTGACTAGCATGCCTGGAAGTAAGAGTGCATCTGCCGGCATTTAGACCCACAGCTGCATGCTAACCTTCGCACTGAACATGTCAGCTTCAGTATACAGGTATGTCCAGTTTGCACATGTTTGTGAAGTGCTAAGGTGTTAACAAGTGTTTTAAATTGTTTAGTTTGAATATACATATTACTGGTGCTTTCCAGCAGTCTAATATTGCCACGCAATCCATACAATTTTTAAAAAAAACATATTCGTGTGTGACTCTTATGTCATTACGAATGTGTTTTGCAGCAGAATACCCAGTGTTCCTGTTCCACAAAGAGACAGTGTTCAAAAATTTGTGAACAAATTACGGAAACAGGGTCTATTCTTGGTAAGAAGTGAATGGTAAAATGGCATGTACTTATTGAAGAGAAACTAGACAATGTTGGAGCACGAAATACTCCTCAAAAATCTCTCCGGCATCTTGCACAAGAAAAAAAAATAATAAATAAATAAAAGACATTTTCATAACATCTGATTGGCAACTTACCAAGCTTTTAAATCTAAAGCCATACATTAGAAGAATTGAAAGAAAATATCAGAAGAGAAATTGAAGCAATTTTGGAAGACAAACTGATATGTATTAGTGAAAATTCCCTATAAATATGCCATAAATGTGTGGATGCAGGAGGACATCATTTCTAACACCTCTTGTAACAAGGTACGTGCTCATTTTAATTGTAACTGTGAATGTAATTGTATGAGATTTTTTCATTATACGGATGTTGCATCCAGCAGATGCGATCTTACTTCCCGGTGCTAGATGCCAATCCACATCTTCCTCGGCAATGAAAAGCACTGTAGCATATCTATTCATTGCCTGTGTGTCTTAATTATTTCATGTAGATATAAAAAGCACAAATTCAATATTAGCAGCACAACAGCTTTTTATTAAGTAACAGCTCACTGGCTGTACTATAATTAAGTTAACACTTAACTTTTAGTGGACTGCTGAGAATAGGTATTCCCACAAGGTGGCAACAGCTAAAGAACAGTTTAATGAAAACTACACATGATATTTCAGTTCGGTCTTTCTTGTTCAATTTGTAAGCATGTGAAGGTATGACATACTTGAATCATAAAACAATATATTCAATATTAATATTATTAACAAACAAGAGTTCGAAAATGTCTGTTTTTTCCCTTGCAGTATTATGGAATGGATCTCGTAAATCAGGGGGCAATTCCTCAACCACAGCTTTTCTCTGATGTATTTCACTTTTACATGTAATAATGAGAATAAGAGAGCATGTTTACAATGGGAGACAATTAGGGGGCCAGCAGGCAAAAACCAAAATTTCAAAATTTTCAGAAAATTACAACTTCTGTATATGTTGCATAATTTAGTTTCATTTTTTTAAAAATTGGAGGGCATTAAATGTCTGCAAAGAGGAGTCTTCTCTCATGCTTCCCTGCAAATTTGATCCATCCTGTATCCATATGGCCGATGCTAAAACTAATATTCTGGATTTTTTCCATAAGTTCGCAATACTGCCCCAAGAAGTATCAGCCCATTTTTAACCATTTGGCAGGGATTTCCCCAGTTTAGGCCTTAATGCCAGGAGCATTTTCATGCAGAAAATTTAAAATTCACCAAGATCTTAATAATATTTTTTATCATTGAAATTACGAATGCTAGGGTTACAAATGATACCTCGTTTTGTTCAGTAAAGATTAGGCTATAAGCTTGTAGTCTGACAACCCTAATTTTCCTTTACCAAATAAAAGAAGAAAGTAAAAAATCTCATTTTTTAAATACATTTTAATTTCATCCCCCCCTTCCCTTAAGTAACACCAGAACATGTTGGCTGAAAACTATACCAGTGTATTACCTGATATGTGTTCCATTCTTGTGGCAAGAATTTCACACTTCAAATTACACTTTCAGAGGTGAAAAATATTTTCATATATAATAGCTTTGTATTTTTTCGAAGCGAACTTTAAAATTCTCAACTTTTTCAATGAAAAATATATTTAGGTAACTTCAAATGGTAGAGTTACATATTATAGCTTATTTTCTTCAATATATATAGAGACTACAAGTCTATGTCAAAAACAACTTATTTTCATTTGGCAAATAGAAGAAATTTTGAAAATTTTATTTTCTTTTTATGAAAATTGAACTGTCGAACCTCCATGTAGGCAAAACCAGAACGTGAGATATGTAAAAGATGTGCATTTTTCGCAAGACATTCAAAATTCAGATTAATTTTAATACATTGGATACTATGTTGAAAAATTAGGATTCTTTGACCATAGACCTATAGCCTACTTTGTAGGTCTATGGTCAAAGAATCCTAATTTTTCATTTATCAAGTAGAAGAAAACTATTTTTTTTACTCAATTTAAACCACGTTGGTCCCTACATAGGCAATGCCGGAACATGATTGTTCAAAACGGTACGTATTGCCTGATATGTGTTCCTCTCTCATGGCAAGAATTGCACACTTGCTGCTGATACTTTCAGAGAAAGAAAAATATTCTAATGTAAAATCTGTGTGTTTTCAGCAGGAGATTTAATATTACATCAAGGTTTTAAAATATTTGAGTTACAAATTATATCTTGCTTTCTTCAGAACAATTCTACTCAATTTAAACCACGTTAGTCCCTAAATAGGCAATGCCGGAACATGATTGTTCAAAACGGTACGTATTGCCTGATATGTGTTCCTCTCTCATGGCAAGAATTGCACACTTGCTGCTGATACTTTCAGAGAAAAAGAAATATCCTAATGTAAAATCTGTGTGTTTTCAGCAGGAGATTTAAAATTACATCAAGGTTTTAAAATATTTGAGTTACAAATTATATCTTGTTTTCTTCAGAACAGACTATGTTGTAAGCTTGTGTAAGCACAGGTTCTTCCCAAAATGTGACAACACTCCTTGGAACATCGGTGTCCCAGCTGGTGTTTAAAGTTTAATGAAAATGTGCATGGTTCTAGGAATTGTAAGAATTACTACACACTGCATTTTTTTACATTCGCTTTGATCTATTGTGTCAGCCACAGGGCTGTGCCAAAAAGTTGATTTTTTTTTTATTTCAAAATTCTTGTCCCTTTAGCTTTTGTTATTTGGAGGTTTAACATAAACATTTCAGCTCTGCTAAAAACCCTGTCATTAAAAAAAAATTAAAAAAAGATTTCATCTCTCTACAACAATTAGTTCTCGAGTTATGATTCATTTGTACAGCATGGCAAGTTTGATTGATTGAATTTGGTTATTTTACATCGCTTTTCTGTAACTTTTTGCTAATCACGAACATGGTAAAGAAACAATGTTTTGCAATATTACACAACACAATACAATTTTTGTACCAGAAGATGTAAAAATAATTTGGGCACATCACTTCCAAAGCAAAATGATTCATGTTCCATGGACAATCCATGGAGAGATGGTGTTTTAAGTCCACTTCATGCACAGTAAGGCTAATCGGGACTGGATCTAGAGTTAAAGTGGGATCCAAACAACTATGTGCATCCACCGGGTATCAAACCCAGAACGCCTTGATCACAAGGTGATGATGCAATTACTGCGCCATCGGGGAGGCTCACAATCCATGGAGGCACATGCTACAGAACAACCTCTTTCCTAGACCTCAACATTTTCTCTGCTTATTGTGGTCAGAAATAAAACCTTAACTAATCAAAACACACAGCAGCACACATTTGTTTATGTATAAAATAATGTACTTACTGGCAAAATAAAAGCGTTCCTTGAGTTGGACTCTATAACATAAAATCTCCAGCGACGTGTTCCGGTCATATCCTGATTAATATCTAATAGCTTGTAAGCAACACGGACAACCCTGTTGCGGAGAGCATGTCCACGAGGCAGCACCTTCCCTTGATATTTATGAACAAGCTGTAACAGAAAGATAAATGTTAACATAATAACTAGGGCTAGGATTTTGATGACCTAAAAATTCGTAAAAAATGCCCTTAAAAAGATGCATTTATGACCTAAAAATTGCCAAAAAATGACTAAAAATGACCTAAAAACCGTTAAAAATTCCAAAGTAAAATTTTATTTGCACTTCAAATTACAGCAACTCTAGTATGCAACTTTTGACAAATTATGAGAGGTTACTGTTCAGTTTTGAGTTGCAGTGTGTAACGAATATTTTCTGTAAATTTTCAAAAAGTAATGAATGACGATTGTCAGCTAGCACACTTTTATACATAGAAAAGCTTCTTTCAACATCAACAGAGGTAATAGGGGCATATTTAAAACATACAATGTCACTTGGTTCTAATTCGGTTTCAGAGTCTGGCAATGAAAACGTTTTCCCACACAATACGTCATGAATAGAACATATTATTGTGTATCCTGCATTTTTCCCTAGCACTTTCTGCATCTTTTCTCTCACTTGTATTCCAACAGTACCTGGAACTGCTTCCAAATTATCCTTAAGGACATTAACTTGATCAACCAATGTAGCTCCAATGTCTCGAGTGAAGTTATGGCAGAAGGTAGGAAGCCGAAGTTGGACTTTATATAGCATAATTTTCCCTCCATTTCGGGATCAGCCAAGAGTTCCTGTGCGTGTCTTATACACAATGCTTCACTGCTGTCGAACGAGGTTACAACTTCTTTCACAACTTTATAATTTTCACAATAGTAACCACAAGCCTCTAACCATGTACCCCATCTAGTAAGAATAGGAGCTGGTGGCAAAGGCACATCAGGTGCATGAGACCTAAAAGCTAACACTCATGATGGGGACTTGAGGAAAATCTTCTTAATGTTTGCAATCAGTTGGTCTACATCAGGAAAGTGACTTCGCAGTTCTTCAGCAATACGGTGACATGCATGTGCAAGACATGTTACATGTACCATTTTCGAGTACAGACGTTTCAGATAATTCCCTGCTTTAACCATGTACAGTGCCGCATCTGTTACGAAAAGCAACACCTTGTCATATCGAATGCCGTCGGGCCACAATAACTGCATCGCATTATTGAAAACTTTGCTGATCGTTGAATAATTCACTTTTTCTAGACATTCACAATTTATTAGAAACACTTGAGTAGACTCAGATTCCTGCATCGTACCAATCACTACATTTGCATGTACCGTCCGAGTGAGTCGGTACTTTTGTCAATTAAGTCAATTAACACCCATATTTTTTTACCATGAATTTTCTGCCGAATTTGATCCATTGTTTGGTTGTAGCATTTCTTGACATAATTTTTCCTTAGCGTGGAAGAATCTGGTATCGATTTCCCAGTATGTTTTTCCAAAAATGCTCGAAGTTTAGGATTATTTAGTTTACTTAGAGGAATGTCAGCAGAAATAAAAGCGCCGCACAGTTCTTCAGAAATAACAGAGGATTTGGAGGAACACTCACCCATTAACAATTGCACTGTCCTCTTCTGATCTCGAATTTGCTTCAGAGCTGCCTTGTGTTTCTCGCGGTTGACATGTTGCTCCACCGTGAATTTCTTTTCCACAGCAACTTTTACACCACAAAGCTGACAGAATAATACTGATCCGTCCGTACTGAACGTATTTTCACCATACTGGGACAGAAACTGTTTTAATTTGTACTGTGTACTTTGCTTGGTTTTTGGCATCTTGTCCAATGCTTCGAAAACCTGCTCTACTGAACACTCCACCAAAGTAAATTCTCGCAATAAACAGGAACTTCGACAATGGCCAGATCACACGTTCCATCCATTCACTTTCAAGGAACACAACAATTGGTCTGAGCAGATTAGAAGATAAGATTAGGCAGGGCAACGACTTTCTTCTCCTGGGGCAAAATTGCGAGCTGTTTTGAACTTCTAAACAATTGAATTTCATTGTAAGGAAATCGTTATATTCGTGTTGTTTATTTTCTTCTGAGACGGATGGAAGGTAGCTGCGGTTTCATATATTTTAAATTGTCTAGGGAAGATATGAAAAAAATAGGATATTTATTCATCTTAATCCTTTCACGTTAATGCTGCCCATGTACTCGCAACATACAAGTGCTCTGGAAAACTAAGAAAATAAAAAAAATGACCAAAAAATGACTTAAAATGCCAAAAAATGACTTATACAACCATAATGGCAAAAAATGCAAAAAAAATGCCCCAACAAATAGTGCTTAAAAGTTTCAGCACGACATGAAACATATAAATATTAAAAGATTTGGGTTTCTTATTCACCAGAAAAAAATATGCAATTTCATCAAAATACTAGCCCTAATAATAACATATTCACAACAGCATCAGTTACAACATGATGTGGAGATTTATCTGGAGATATGTTGGGTAATTTTTACATAGTAGAATTGTATAAATAGGGAGGTTAGGGTAGAATACAGTAAGTGCCTCACTTCCAACACAGTACATAACACAAACAATAATGTTAATTCACAAAATCTAACATTATAAAATACATCTTAGCAAAAATTATTACACTCTAAGGTACCAGTGGTGTATTCTGAAAATTTGACATGTTTACTGCTACAATTCTTATTTATTGTATATATTTATTATTCATTCCCTCTTGATTTATTAGATATAACAGAAATAAAACACCAATGCAACAGAAGTCAACAACTTCAAACTTTCCAGCATTTTGATATTTTCATTTCTATTGTCAGAAGGGTGGGATGGAGAATGATCAGTGGCAAAATCAAACCAGTCCTAATTTACTTAAATTCTGGTTTAGAAGTTTGTTTTAATAGTCTGCATAATATATGTATAATGAGCAATTACACATATATTAAAGGTAAATGTGTAGTAATATATAGGCATTTAGGGGTGTGGGGGTTAGGGCCCAACACTTCCTTGATGTCGGCCGAGCTGAGGTTGGTGTGATCAGCACCACGCCCATGGCTATCTTTACTCCCCAGAGTTTCCTCCAGGTACTCACTTTATATGATGCTGGATGGGCACTGGAGCTGCTTGAACAGGTTGAAAAAAGTCCCGGTTCTCTCCCACCGGGTATCAAACCCGGGTGTCTTGCATAGTAGTCAGATGCCCTAACGACTGAGCTACTGCAGCTTCTTAATGTGTAGCAGTATATTTTAAAAAGTTGGCTTACCAGCAGTAAACATGGTAACATGGGGAATATGCCACCGCAGAGCACACAGGTTGCATACATATGAAATTTACAATGTGATATTTAAATGATGATATGTGAATTTCTGCCTGTAAAAACCAGAATAAAAGCCACTGCAAAAATATAACAATAAAATTCTTAGGTTTCACATCCACTTTTCACGAAGGAAATGGAGGGTAACTAAAACCATGAGAGGTTTTCTCACCAGCTGCAGTAAACCAGAAATCATGTGAACAAGGTAGGTGACTCGCACAAATATTTTTATCTCCCTAGTTCCTTCACTATGTGCATGTATGTAAGTATGTACGTGGGTTAAGTCATAAGTCATGGCAACTATTCTTTTTCTCATGAACAGGGGACAACACGAGATAATCTAAGATATATGTTTAAAAGTGTATGGAATGTACTTTCGAAAGAAGATACTAGATGTTGTATGTGAACAAAGGTGGGGTAGTAAGCACGCACCCAAGTTCAGTCGGTGAGTGACAACGTTCGAAAATGGAGGTCATGAAGCAGCCGTAATGTTCGTAAGTTAAAATAGCAGTTCTCCATGGCAGAAATGCATGGGAAGCACTGGGTGTGCATGCCATAATAAAACAAAAGTGAATAACCTGGGTGAATACTTTGAAGGTTGTTGAACAGTGTAGTCTTGTCTACTTGTTGTTCATGCCATAATGAAACACTGTTGTCTAATGTCCTGTGTTCTTTCTATTGTGACTGTCATCTTTTTATAACATTCACAATTAAGTTGTATTAATGATAAAAATCTTTGATAAGAAGAAAGACATTTCATTATCACTGTTACTGTTCTAATTATGTATTATGGGATATAGTGTAATATATACCAATTCGTAAGTACATTTCTGTATTTTTCTTTCATAAAACAAATAATATATTGGTACTAGTTGCTGATACAAAACTAACAGCAACAATTATGGCGACCTTCAGCCAGGATTTGTGAATATATAGTATGGAAGTTATCTTTTGATTACTTTAAATAATGGATCGGAAACAACATTCTTACAACTTAAGAACGGCAGTTTTCTTAAGATCCGATGTCGTCGATAGTTTCAGGGAAAATGAAACTATTGAAGAAAATGCTGACCCAATGAAGAATATTATTTGTTGCAGTAACATTGAAGCAGATTCTCGTCTTGTGAAGTGCAATAGCTGCAATAAATGGGAACATTTGGAGTGCAGAGGTTTCACTGTAATGCACTGGGTAATATTTAGTTCTTCTAATGAAAGCTATTTTTGTAAATCTTGTAAACCAGATTTCGAACCTTTTTTGTTAAAATCTTTTACAAGTACAGTGAATCCAAACTTGGACAAGATTATTGCTGCATTTCAAGTAACGGTTACCCAAAGTTTGCAGCAAAATAATGAAAATCTTCAAGAAAAGTTGCAACAGAACATTAGCTGTGAATTGCAACAAAATAATGAAATGTTGCAAAAGGAGTTGCAAAAGGATATGCAACAAAATAATGAAATGTTACAAAAGGAGCTGCAAGAGGATATGCAACAAAATAATGAAATGTTGCAAAAGGAGTTGCAAAAGGATATGCAACAAAATAATGAAATGTTGAACAAGGAGTTGCTAAGGGATATGCAACAAAATAATGAAATGTTACAAAGGGAATTGCAACAAAATAATGAAAATCTGGAAGAGAAGTTTCAAGCCATTCGAAATGAATTACAGCAGCATAATGTTAGGTTTAACGGCTGGCTTGATCATATTGAACATTCGTTACAAGATGTTGCCCACACTTGTCAAAATCTTAGCAGTGAGTTGAGGTGTAAATTGGATGAAGGTATTAGTACAATGCATGTCGAAGTTTCAGTTATTCAAGAACAAATGAAGAGTCATGATGGAAAGTTGGCAAGGTTGGAAGTCTGCAATGAGGAAATTATGGAGAAATTTACCAACATGAGGTTAGGTTTGAAACATTAAATGCGGAATTAGATAGAATGAAGAATTAGATAGAATGAAGGTAGTTCAGACTGCTACATGTAGCTCTGAAACCTTGGTAAATGACCTTAGAGATAGGGTTATTTCTTTGGAGCAAGGCAATGCCATCAGCAACAGTGTTGCTAACGAAACTTTCAATGGAAGACGAGAACTGAGCGAAGAGGATGGAAATAGTAAACAAACTGAGCATGTGGCTTGTCAAACAAATAATGCAAATTCAAATCGAAGATCACGAAATGTTAAATTTCGGGCTAGTGACAAACGTGGTGTTGGTTCTTCGGGTTATGATTCATCTGATATTGATGTACCTGTAATTACTGAACGTAAATCAGGTCAGAACGCTACTTCTTTTGGAACTGATTTTACCTATAGGCTTTCCAATACATCTTATTTGTGGGATCCTCCATCACGTAACGAATCACCTGCTCATTTCACTACACATCCGTTGGCCAATAGGGACTTCGCACTTTCGGAGAATGCATATAGAGTGCATTACAATGAACCTTGTTCTACTAACCATTATGGTTATGAAGTCCTCTGAATGCCAGTTTTCATAATGAAACTCAGTGTTGTACAACGAAAGCTTATTCAAATAATCCAATTTCACAAATGTATTTTCAGCATACACCTTCATGTGAGAAGCCATTATATACTGTAGCTGGTAATACAAATACTACAACTTCAATGAGTCCGATGTTTTGTAATCAAAATTACATTCCCAGAAATGACATTTTGAATGATCCAATTAACATTGCTTCTAAGAATTCTGAGTCTCCAAATTTTTAATCAAACCAGTTTTGTAAACCTGCACGTGCAGAATGTAATACAAATATTTCTGCAAGAAACCCATTTGGAGAATGCCCGGGTAAAGTTATTCATGTAAATGAGCTAAGCCAGTTACCACGTTTTGGAGGTGACGTCTCAAAACAATCAGCTAGGGAGTTTATAGACCAGCTAACAACAATGTTAAATTTGATTGGTGTATATTCTCAATATCGCCTGCAAGTTATTCACAAATGTTTCTACAATACTGCAGCTTATTGGTTCAATAGTGAAAGACGGAATTTCTCATCATATGATGATTTTGTGTGCAAGTTTCTTGAACAATTTGCTTCGAATGATTTGTTAGAAAGCCAACTGGCAGTTTTGCATTCTCGTAAATACAACACATCTTCTGGTTTATCATTAGAAGCGTACGCATTGAAGGTATATTCATCTTATTGCAACCTTGTAGAAAAGCCTAAACAAGCTGAGATAATAAGAGTAATTCTGAAGCAATTGCCGGAAACAGTTTCTAAGAATGTGGGTTGTCACGAAATTTCCAACCTTAAACAATTAACACAAAAACTCAAGACAATAGACTTATATTCTAGTGATAAAACCAAATCTTTGTCACTACCTGGTGATTATATAAGTGGGGAGTACAACTCGAATAGGTTCGAAAAATCTAGGCATTTTGTAAGGCAAGTGTCTATGGAAAATAAGTCATGCAGTGATTCATCTACCCAAACAGTAGCTTCAGAGAGACTTATGGGCCAACCAGCTGCTAGGAATCCCAGAAACAACTATAGGCAATCTGGAGCTAACCAAGAGAGCTATTGGCGACAAGGTAACGATCGAAGTTTGTACTTTCATAATAACAATCAAAGAACAAACACTCAAAGGAACGCTAGTAATGGCAATAATACAGATGCACCTAGATACAACAGGAATAGAAGATTTCAAAGTCCGACCAATACAGAATTCCGAGGTGACTCCATTATCACTAACTCAGATATTTAAGCAAGGAACAATGGAAATTTCCGAAATGGAATGAATTGCAATGACATTAGTTTAAATCAAGAATGTTCCTCAGTAACTAATGTTACTAGTGGGAGCCCTCCGAGAACATTAAACAACTAAGGCGGGGAAATGCCCTCCAATTCACCATGCCAAAGGATGACCGCATGGAGCTTACTTGTAATTATGATCCTTACCTTTTGCATGTAAAGTCTTGTCTTGGTGACTTTAATAGAGTTAAATATTTAGGCATTGATAAAGAAGATGTTTTACCTGTTGCATTTTTGCTGGAGTGGTTTGATTCAGAGCCTGAGTGGACTGTTACAGATAAAGGAACTCCTACACCTTTACTTGAAGCACCAGAAATACAGGGAAGAATTTGTGACTTGTTTCTTAATTGTTTAATTGACACTGGTAGTCAATGTAATTTGTTAGATTACAAGGTTTGGATCACTCTAAGTTCTTTATTGCCAAGTATAAAGCTGGAACCAATAGAAGGAATTCAGTTGGCTTGTTTCGCTGGTGAGCAACGTATAAAAGTTGTAGGTTTTAAATATGTCATTATGCAGTTGGAAGATGAAGTTTTCCACGTGGGTTTATATGTAGTTAAACAATTACATGCCGATTTGATCTTGGGAGCACCATTTTTGTGGCAGTACACGGCTATAATTAATTATCGTATGTCTACTGTTGAACTAATTCATTCAAGTGGTAAGGAAGTATCAGCTCCTTTTGTTCCGAATTCCACAAATAATACTTGCTCGCAAAATTCCATAATTGAATCTTGTAAAATTTGAACATTTGAATCTTCTCATGTTAATGATTCTGCTTATCTATCTTCCGAAGAAGACAGCCATAAGGAAGTTTATGGCAACGAATATTGTGAAGCTGAAGTTAATCATTTAATTTATTGCTCAAATACCAAATGTATCATTTAATATTTGGGTTACTTACAAATGTTGCTTTAAAGGAAGTAAAGAACAATTTTGTGACCTTGGTGTCTTTAGATGGACAACAGAAAGTTTAGACACAATTTACAAAATATCAAACCCTTCCACTGTTCATTGGAGAAGAAACACGAGTTGTTGTTGAATGTTAACAAATAGGTACGCGCAATGGTAACAACGTAGTTTCGAATTGATTGTCATTCTTTGAAAGATTTGTTATAGTATTAAATGTTGTTTTGAATGTTGAATATTTTAAAGTTATGTAACTGTTCGATGTGCATATTTAAGATCTTGTATCTTTTTAAGCCACCAAAGTATGATGTCTATATTTTCTTCACCCCAGGAGGGGAGGTTATTGTGACTCATCTTTTTATAACATTCACAATTAAGTTGTATTAATGATAAAAATCTTTGATAAGAAGAAAGACATATCATTATCACTGTTACTGTTCTAATTATGTATTATGGGATATACTGTAATATATATACCAATTCGTAAGTAGATTTCTGTATTTTTCTTTCATAAAACAAATAATATATTGGTACTAGTTGCTGATACAAAACTAACAGCAACACTCTTCCGTACAAGAGTCTCCTGCATCCAGACTTCATCTAGTGGCTTCATTCGAAGGTACATTCAATGCACTTCAAACATATATCTGAGATTTTTCGAGTTGCCCCTGTTCGCAAGGAAAAAAAAATAGTTGCCATAACGTATGACTTACGTATGCATTTGTGTGTGTGTGCATATAGGGGAGACCGGGGTAGCGTGAACCCCTTGAAATGTGTACTGAACGGTGGTGCTTTCTGATGGCAAAAATGTCAGCTGCACATCAGTTAAGACATCATGTACCACAGACGTGGTTTCCATTTCGATTTGTGTTGTTACTATTATCCTATTATCCGTACCAGCTAACTTAGATTATCTCGAAAACGACTCGTTTCCAGACCCATGTTTACTGAGATTTTCTTGCTTCTATTATCATGTACTTTCACCTGTTTCCGTTTGTGCTATTACTTATGAGACATATATATTTATACAGGGAAGTTATTTAAATCTTTTACCGCGAGAGCGTTGGCTGCCCGGTGGCACCGGCAAATTGCGTTACAGGAAGTCCGTAACAGACACCGCTTGTATTGTAATGTTTCCACTTTTCACAATTACAGTTACAATTAATTGAAATAAGCACATACCTTATCGCAAGGATGCTGGAAAAGGTGTCCTCCCAAATACAAATATTTCTGGCACCTTATTTCTGACATCTAATCTTAGATTAGACATCGCTACTTTATCCTCAGGTGTCGCAAGAGTGCCGGCAGCTAATCGGAGGAGTTGTCAGCCACGAGAGGGTGCTTCATACTGCACGAATGCAACACCTGTAGGCAGTGATGCCAACTGCAGGGACATGTCTCTACAGTATAAGGACTCTTCACTATATTTCGCCTGCATAGGGACGTAGGGACAGATTTTGCCAAATGAGGGAAAACGTAGCGACTTTTATCAATCTTGGAAAATAACATTTTATTGTGCAAAGGTGCAAAAGCTTACTCGCCAGTCAGTTGCACTTTCTTCGTGCTCGTTTTGGAATGAATGGATTAGTTTATCTGGATACTTTAGAGAGGAGGAGAAAAAAAAAACTAACTAGCAAATCTCAATCAGAATTTTGGAACATGTTATTGGTTACCAAGAACTTTCAAGGCAAGTTCCTTTTTTTAAACATTTCCACTCTCGCAAAAATAGTACTAACATTGCAACATTCTAATGCGGAAACGGAAAGAATATTTTCAATTTTAAGTGATACAAAAACAAAAAAGAGAAATAAAATGGGACCAGAATTGTTCAAGGCTGCAGGAAATACAGCACATCACCAACCAACATCTATCTCTTCACAGCAGCAGCATGTATGACTTCAAATAACATAATCAACAGTAAATGACTCAACGTTATTCATAAAGGCAAGAATTTACAATACCGGATCCTTCTGTAATTTCCATGCTACGTCTTATACTCACGAAATAATTAGTTGTGATGATTTATCTCAAGTTAACATGTTGGGATGAGGTGAAAAAATTGTTCATTAACGTGTAGAAGTTGTAAAATAAGCTTTTCAATTCTCGCAATGATTCTCCGTATACAAGTATGATAGCCATATTTGTTGATATGAACAATTGACGTTCGCAATTAGTTATGCTGTCTACAGCATTGCCACACTGTTGATTTTATACTTGGAGAGCATGGATCATGTAAGAATGGTGGAAGAGAACAGTAAAAAAAGTTGTTTATGTTATACAGATTGTTAAGTGGAGTGTGCAGGAGGATGGCCATGGGATAATTAATAAACTTATGGATTTCGGTCTTTTGCTCAAAGAAGGTGCTTACATGTGACAGTGACAATCACGATGTAAAAGAA
This sequence comes from Lepisma saccharinum, assembly GCF_977018435.1. Lineage (NCBI taxonomy): Eukaryota > Metazoa > Arthropoda > Insecta > Zygentoma > Lepismatidae > Lepisma > Lepisma saccharinum. The sequence continues at coordinate 186,861,973 of NC_139230.1, read as the reverse complement.
CATGTGGAATGTGTACTGATTTGATTACAGGTAAGTTTGGCAACAGTGCATTGATCGTAAAATTGCAGGATACGAAAATGGCGTCTTCGATGATCAACGATTGCCGTTAAAGTGATACAGAAATAAGATTTTTTATTAGTTCGTAATCACAATTAGCGCAAAAACATTCATGGATAGCCCCACTGACCATTCTTGGTAAGGTTAGTTAGGTTAAGCATGGCAAACAGTTAAAATTTGGGGTCGAAAACCATGCACAGGTAGCCTCACAAACCATTGACAGATAGCCCCATGAACCATTCACGGTAAGGTTAGGTTAGGTTAGGCAAACAGTTAAAATTTTGGGGTCGTAGTAATATCAGGAATGTATATTTCGTTTTTTAAGTATTGGAAGCACAAAATCTTCTGGTAAATAATGAGCATTCGTGGACCACTCAATTTCGCATATTTTGCAATTTGTACATGTGACCCCCAAATTTTAACTTGAAATTCGTGATTAGGAGGCCTCAATTAGTGAGTATGCAGAATATTACAAAAATTGTAATATTGTAAATTCGCTCCTTCATTAATTGTGGAAGCACCGAGCAGAAAGATTTGGTATGTAAATGTGTATATTTTATCTTCTGTTTTGCATGCTCATTAGGTGTTGTTTTTTTTAGTCGCTTTACTTGGCATAGGGACATTTTGACTACGTCTGTAGCAGTGGCGTGGCGTGGATTTTTAAAAGTGTTACCGGTTATCAGTAGGACATTTAAGGGAGACTTGGGCGCCTCCCCACCTCATGCCCCCCCCCCCCCCCAAGTCTTCCAAGTAGTTCATATAATATTAATCTGGTACGTATGAAATTCAATACTAGATTTTGGTAAAGTTATTAATCAGGAAAAAAAATGTTGACATAAGGACTAAAGTGAAATCGCAAACATTGGTTGTTGACACAATAATACGTAATTTGATACTTACAGAAACATTGAAGGCTACTTATAGAGCAGATCAATCCGACTTTGAAAATAGTTATATGATGCTGGGATCCCAGGTTCGAAACCTAGCTTGGGCATGGGCGTTTGTGATGTCTATTCATCAATTTAATCATATCATCACTCATCCCCATCTTCGCAAATTAGCCAAAAGCGGCACAAGTGAAGCAAAATCAATCAAATCAAATCAAAAAAACTTCTATGATGCTGTCATAAAGAGAAGTTTTTCATTTGAATTTGAATTTTTGGGTGCGTCATGGTCATGGTCCATGTTATCCACATCTGAATTCGACACTTTTTTTTTTACCCGAAAATAGAGTACATGGCCAAGAAAAGAGTTTCGACAACTGCACACATCCACATAACCACAGATAGTCATTATACCACGAAACACTGAAATGTCGGTCATATCCAGCAGACGACTTGGTTCTTAAATCGTTCAAAATAGGCTTTGGCCTCCCTTTCGCCACAATTTCGATTTTTTCTGCAAAATAACGAACCGAAAGATTGCTTCAAAATATCTTCTATCGCACGATTACACACACTGTCCAGATAGGATGAACCCGCCACTTCGGAACTCGGTGCAAGATTCATTAATTAATTGACAATGCCCGAAAACAACATAAGACGAAAGACACCAGTCACAAAACTCCCACTGCACAGTCCCTCCCACAAACCGTTGTTTACTTTTGTAACACGTGAAGCAAACTCCTTGCCCCCTCCCCTCTCAGCATCGACCCTTCCCCAATATTTCCTTCGGAACCTGCAAGAAGTCCAGTTCTACTAATGTTGCCATCTTAGTTCTTTTGAAACCAGATTTGCCCAAATCGCGAAACTTTTCGTTTCAAATAAGATGTACGTAGAGTAGATGTAGTCTTCATCTGTTTCCTAACTACTCCCACTCCCATGTTTCGCTAAATCCACTGAAATCTCATTTCTGACACCACTACATTTCGTATATTTTACGTCCTTTGCTACCTTTAAGGCTTTCGCTTTATAGGATAATCGTGACGATGAGGATGAATGGTGAATTATTGAAATAAAATTATTATTTCTTTGTGTATGTAATTATTATTTTTTATAATTACGTAAGTAAAATAATAACAACGACCAATGAAATAACCATTTCTTGCTGAGGATTCGAACCTGCGACACCTGACACTTCAGAGCGTGCTAAGATAACAATCGGGAAATTATGCTTGTAAGTATTGTTTTCACACAAAACAGTTCTACCACCTCAGAAACATTGCTTCAATCCGAAATTATTGCATTCCTGCGACAACGTATGTCAATCTCAATCAGTATTATCAACAATTATCACAAATTCCTGTAACCGAAATAATATTATATGTGTGAAATATAGAATTTTAGGTTGACATTTTTAGAAGGACAGCTCACCTCTTGACCATACCCATCCCTCTCCTCTCCTTCTCGCCCATGATGTCGAAGAAGGTCAAAGAGGACTTTCATAATCGCTGATATTTAGTGTAAATACAAAATATCACTTGGTAGTTTGCTTTTGCCACAGTGTGATTTGATTTTTTTAAATTTTGATTTGGCGATTTAAGTCCACTTCATGAACAGTAATGCTAATCGGGACAGTTTAAAGTTGGATCCGAACCACTTGTGCCTCCACCAGGTATCGAACCCAGAATCCCTTGATTATAAGGTGGCGACGCTACCACTGCGCCATCGTTCCCCAGTGAGACTGGACACCTTCAGAATAAGATAGACCCGATTAGGCGACTTAGCTCTTTTCTGTCAATTGGATATGGCAACACTGGTATGTTTCCGGTAAGTATCACCGGCAACTGCGGCGGCTAAACAGTCATGCCATTAACCTGCCTCCTCCTCCCGCCGAAACAGTCTTTGCTGCGACGGAAAGTCTTCCTTGGGTGGGCTCAGGGCCCTTTCCTCATGTTGCCTGTGGAGGGTACCGGATCAGTCCTCCTCTTCGCTTTTGCCGGTGTCAGAAAAAATGTCAGTCTGCAATGTTTACTTTACGACAATATTACCAGTTTATGTACGTAATAATATTTTAAGACGGGTTCTTCAATTCTTTACATTTTGGTGTTACCTGCGGTAACAGTGGCTACATACACGCCACGCCTCTGGTCTGTAGGGACATTGCCGAAAAAAGGTTGGCAACACTGTCGGCTACCAGACGTAGTGAATGCACGCTTTTGTTCACTTCTGTTTGCGTTTATCAGTACGCGTGTTATTTATACTGTGTTATTGAGTTTGTGTGCTATTCAGTGCTAGTGCTTTATTGCATGTTAATTGTTATTCATTCATGAGTTATGCCACTAAACAAATATAGTCTTGAACAAAGAGTTCTTATGTATGATAATTACATGAAAACAAACTCTTGCAGAAAAGTGGTCAGGCCATTACGAGAGACAGGATCATTTGAACCTAAGAAACGTGTTGTATTGCTGTTGAAGGAGGTCATTTTCAACACCTCTGATAACACAGGATATTAGTGAACATCATTACTTTTAAATATCTTTTTACACTTCCGGTTTGCTTTATGTGCCGGGATGCTGTCTTCACTTTCTGTCAACTGAGGATAAAGTAGCGACGTCTAATCTAAGATTAGATGTCAGAAATAAGGTGCCAGAAATATTTGTATTTGGGAGGACTACTTTTCCAGCATCCTTGCGACAAGGTACGTGCTTATTTCAATTGTAATTGTAACTGTAATTGTGAAAAGTGAAAACATTACAAAACAATTGGTTTCTGTTACGGACTTCCTGTAACGCAATTTGCCGATACCTATTGCACGACGGGACCACCAAGCGGCCAACGCTCTCGCAGTAAAATACTTAAATAACCTCCCCGTATATATATCACACATATATGGATAAAAGGATGGAGGGCCACAAGGGCTAAATATAAAGGAAAAAGGAAACACTTGCCAGACAGTGGAAAAAAATCAAATTTTTGCAGCCGCAAGCTGCATCATAGGTGGTAGAAGAAAAGACAGTCCATTATGGTACACATACAAGGTGCATTCAATAAATAACTGGAAAAGTAGTATAAGAAATCTAAAATACGACTGTTGGGCTGAGAAGTTCAAACAGGGCATAACCAGTGTTGAAGATTCTCCACGTCTCTGTCACTGCAGTTACGGAAAGCAATATTGCTCAAGTGGGAGACTTGATATGGGAGAACCAGTGTATTACTGTCAGTGAAATTGCTTCCCAGATGGAAGCATAATGTAAACAGTACCACCTACTTCAACCTTTTGTGTGAAAAAGTGACACCAGCCATTCTGCAGAGATGATGTGGTTTGGTGTCCACTGGTGTGCTTTTGCTCCATGACAATGCGAGACCACACACTGCCAGTGTCACATTGTCTACCATCGAGGACCTAAAGTGAGAATGCTTACCTCATCCTCCATATTTGCCGGATCTCCCACCTTCCGACTTCCACACCTTTGGCCCACTGAAAGATGGACTAAGTGGATCGAGGTTCCAGAATGACGACAAGTCCAGTCAGTGGTGCATGAGTGTCATGCGCGTGTCCAAAAGAATTTCTTCCCTATGGAATCAGTGCCATTATCAAGCACTGGTGTAGGTGCATTAAAACCTAGTACTGCAGTTCTTTTGGTGCTTGTAATAAATATCTGTTACAACATATTTCTGGTTATATATTGAATGAGCCTTGTACATATAAAAATTACAAACAAATTTTATATCAGTGGAGGCAAGTCATAAAATCTAGACTTCCAATCTTTATTTAAGATTCAAAACAAACAACAAAAAAAAACCTGAAACCACAAAAACGTTTTTAAAGAAAATAATGGGAATTTTTTCACTCTCATTCAAAGATTGTAAAGAAGGAAACAAGAAAAAGATTTTGTAAAACATCTTGTGTGGTTTTGAATGTGAAGAGCTAAAGGTTGGAAGGGAGAGGTAGAAAGAGAGAGAGAGTGTGCATGCAGACATGAGGAATATACCAATGTAACTGACTTTGCAAACACCAAATATCAACATGCTTTGCAAAGTTACTACTTACCCTATCAGCCAGTGAACGAGAATAGTCACCCATCCGCACATCGCTCAGAAGCATAAGTCGCAAGCGATTACGCATATGACTCTCCGCAAGTGCTGATAAATAGGACAGGAGCGACACAATGCCAAAACCAACAATAGTCCCTGCAAAAATAAATAAATAAATAAATGTACACAAACACACACATATTTTATATATATACATGTGTATATGCAGCGTGTCCCAAAATGATTATCTGGGTTTCATAGTCATTTCATTTTCATTATATGTGAGGTACAAGGACAAAACTTATGTGGGAGTAAAGAACAACTCAAGAAAAATACCTAGTGTACATTGTAATAATTGAATGTGAACACCTTTCGTAACAGGGCACACATCCATCTGGTAGCCCAATTCTTCCCAAACATGGGTAAGCATACAGATTGAACAGTTGCAACAATCCTGTTCGAAACTTATTAAACCATTGACAAATGTTAATATCGGATGGAGGATCACTTCCAAATAGCTGTCAAAATGCTCACTTAACTGAAACAGCAGAAACACAACTTGCAAATTCAATGACACAAAAGGACATCTGCACAGGAGTTGGCATCTTGTAATTCAACTATACCACTGTGATTGATGGGAAAGTTAGGATATTTTTATGTACAGTAAAACCTCGTTAATCCAGACTAATGGGGGGGGATAAATTGACTGGTTTAACGAAAGTCCGGATTAACTGAAATAACCTAAAAGAACAGTAGGAAGTTCATTAAAACTCCGTTTATAGCAACAAAACACATTTATTATGGTGTATTTAAAGGGTATAGGACTAAATACACTATACAGTACAGTAGGGATATGCTGAAGCCGATTACAGATGTATGAAAATCGGCAGAAATTGACATATCGGCATCGGCAAAAATCCGATATTTAAACCGGTACAGATTATATTAGAGTTTTACCTTCTAATAAGTTTTATATTTTAGCTTTGTAAGATTTATTGACAATTAGGTTATGATTCATCATTATTGTAGAGTTTTGTAATAAAATTATTGCGAACTCTCATTCAGAAGATCAACCTAACTCAAAATCGGAAATAAAACAGTACATTGCTGAACCAGGATCTGCGGTTGTATTGGAAATTCAAAAAAGTATTCAAACCTGAAGCAAGTGCTAAGAAAATACTTGGGCATACTTGCTGCATCAGTATTCAGTGATTGAGTGTTCAGTGTTGCTGAACAGATTTGTGATAAGAGAAGAAGTAGGTTACTTCCTGAAGTGCTTCAAAAACTCTTGTTTCTTCCAACATTAAGAACAGGAATTCATTTTGCATTTCAAAGGACTGCTTGTGTACTAATGTTAAATCTCTTGAGAATCCATGTTCTTAAAAGGTTCGCATAACCACCAGTTGTAGATGCAAATGTACATTTGCATCTCTTGATATTTTTTATGTATGTACATATAATATGCAATAGAAATGTACATAGCAAATTTATTTTTGTCATGCTTTAAATAACATCCCATTTCTGTTTAATAATCTTATGTATCGGAATCGGTTAAATATCGGCATCGGTATCGGTTCCAAAAATTATCGGTGAGTACATCGGCATCGGTAAATTTTCAGCTTCGTCACATCCCTGCAGTACAGTACAAAGTTTGCGGGAAACAGAATTCCATCACATATCTTCTAGCCACATTTAAAACCTTGTTGTTGTTTTTTTCCTGTCGGGATTTAGCAAATCTGGCTTATCGGGTTCCGGGTTAACGAAGTTTTACCGTATTTGTATTTTTCAAGAACACAGTGAAAGCTGCAACAGACAATCAACCAAACATACCACAGTGATCGACAATTTGAATGTGGTTAACTTGTTGGTCAGGCTTGCTATAAGATATGCATAGTTAAATTTAGCAAGCACATCAATAATTTAATACTAAACACAAGAACAAAATAAAATGATCAAATTTTGTAAAATATGAACACTTTTAAAACATACCTACTAGTGTTAGCCACCTTTGTCTCATTTTCTTCAGATATTTTCTTCGAATGGTCACTTCCTGTGTGGGCCATGTTTTTGTAATCTTTGCAAGCACAAAGCCAAAAAATATCACAATGGGCCTGTAGAGGTAAAAAATAAATGAACTCTGCTGAACTGAAGCTGCCACTAGTCTCTTGTTATGATGTATCAGTTTAGATGCTTGTTTCACTACGAAGACACCAAACATACAAATTATTTGGCCATAACTGTAACAGGAAGAATTGAAATGATGCAACAGATGTTTGTCTTTAATGATTCGAGCTGGTATCCATTGGCGCACTGCAGTTTTTAACATAGGCACTTCATTCAATAGATCAATCAACTTACTGATCCTCTGGTCATGATAACTATAACGAGAGGACTTGAAATGAGGAAACAGCTGTTTGTCTTTACTGATTCGAGGTGGTATCCATTGGCGCACTGCAGTTTTCAACATAGGCACTTCTTTCACTACAAGATCATTGAACTTAGAGATCCATTGACCATGATAACTATAAGGAGAAGACCTGAAATGAGGCCATGACTGTTTGTCTGTGTTAGACTGTGCCTGATTGCAATTAGGCATCACTCTTGGCACATTAGAATGGGCTTTTATTGAAAAATACTCATGAGCCCATTTTCTCACTTGTATACCATAAGAACGTACACGAAACATTCTGGGCTTTAAAAGTTCACCTTTAAAAGTTCAAGCACACCAGCAATGCAAGGAAGTGCATTTTGTCATGCTTGAAGTAAAGTACAAATGCAAGTAGCAATTTGAGTGCAGTAAGTAACATTTTGCGTGTAAAGAAAATAGCTATTAAATGCAACCACACAGGCCTCTCACGTCGCTGAGTCACTGATTGTACAGATGTCACTGTGGGAAGATTAGAGCTACTCTGATAGGCCACGGTCCTAATGAGTGAGATTCCTTTTGTAAATCCCGAAATGAAAGATCCACTCAGCCACATCGTTACATCTCAACCTAGAAAGTAAAGAAAACTGTCTTTAGCATTAATACGTTATTGCTGAAGGCAAACATTACATTTTTCCTGAAAAAATACTAAAGGATACAACACTCCTGCAGTCAACTTGATGGCCAAGTGCATTAAGTGGATGACTTTTGATCTTGCCATCAGGCCCGTAGCTAGAGGGGGGGCAAAGGCCCCCCTGAGTGTCTGCTCTGCCCCCCCCCCTGTGAAAAATACAGAAGACAATCCTTCCTGGAATTCTCACTACTCTTTACAATTATATCCTGTATTACTCTAGCAACATAACAAAGACATTTATTGATTTTGTGATTTATGAAGGTGTGGGGGATTCCGTGTAATGTATCAGTATCGGGGGAAAAAATTATCTTCCAGATTCAGATTTTGGGAAATGATCTCGCAATTTTAAGTATCTACAACAGTTGTGACATTTTGAATGTGAATGTGTTTGGATGCTTTTCTTGGATGTGTTGCTATCAAGTTTGAACTGCATAATTTTTTATTTCCCCTGTCTACCTTTTAGTAATAGTGATTCATGTGATAGAGAGACAGAAGCGGATATTTTTTTTTTTTACTTAACTTTGCTTTTCTACCACATCTAGCTAATTGTGACAATGAGTGATGACGGGAAATTGATGAAGACACACACTCAAACAGTGCTACAACCACAGGGGGGGGAGCAGGGGCATTGCACCCCCAAACCAGGGGGGGGGGGGGGCAAACAATGAAGTAAAGAAACATGACTAGCAGAATCTAAGGATAGCAGGACAAATGGACACTCAAGATGAAATTAGTTTTAAAGTGTGTCTTGCATTTTTCATCCAGACAGTTAAAGGGCACTTGCAGGAGGCACAGAGGGGCAATTGCCCCTTCGATATCAAATTTTAAACAAATAAAAGTACATTTCGTAAAATTTTCTTGCTCACTTTGCTCACAAAAGTGGTGCGTGCACATTTGAGAGACAATTTGGCGGATGAATTGATCATGTAATGTATTAAAATAATATATATATATATATATATTAAAGAAACTTTGAATATGTACACAATTTAGTGTCAACATGTTGCACATGTATTTTCTTATTTTACGTTGCTCCATGTTGCATATGTATAAAATATATGTTGCACATGAAAGTTATACATGTCATATGTACAAAAAGAATAATGTTCGTCATGCATATTCTGTCTTTCAAAAATACAGTTTGTGTGCTTGTTTTCCATTATTAGCTAATATGAAATTGAACGTGTTGGAAAAATTATTTCAAATCATTTGTTTAACCCTAGAACACTACCGTACGTAAAATTTACGTATGCTTCACGCTCAATTCCCTCCCCTACCTCCCACATCCCACCCACCTACCCCTCCACCTATGGTATTCCTCGGGCATTCTGTCAGGCACGTGGCAGCACTGTGGTAAGGAGGGCGGAAGCAGTGAACGTCTTTAGTTTGTGCATTATGTGGGACTCTGTACGTCAATAATACGTAGCGATAGTAACAGAAGAAAAATCTTGCACGTAATTTTGATGTGCATGTAGTAATAATGCCATTTGTATTCACGTAAGATTTGCGTGAATTTTTCTATAATATCTCATTTTTCTATAATATGATCAACATCGCAGCGATCAATGGATACATTAATCACACTCACAACTTCTACAACAATCAGGGCAACTCAAAAAAGAGACCATTCTCACAACTTCAGTTCATGCTTCACCTCCATGAGAACTTGACCAAAATCTGGCAGGAGCAAAGGCTAATAAATCCAGGACTGTCACAGGAATTAAGAAAGTCAATTTTGAAGGTACTGGGGAAGGAAGAGACAAGTACAGTAGCAGCCACGTCACAAGGGAACAGAAAGTATTGCAGTTTCTGCAACTACAAGAAAAGGAGGATGACAACTACGTACTGCTCCTGTGGGAAGCCAATTTGTGGAACACTACCGTACGTAAAATTTACGTATGCTTTGCGCTCAAATCACTCCCCTACCTCCCACCTCGCACCCACTCACCCCTCTGCCTAGCAGTGCCTCAAGTTGTCTGTCGGACATAAGGCAGCACTGTGATAAGGAGGGTGCAAGCGCTGATCGTCTTGATTTCGTTTGTTATGTTGTGCACTGTACGTCAATTTTACGTATCTGTGTAAAACCAGAAATATCTTCCACGTAATTTTGACATTTGTAAATTCGATTTGGATACTTAGATTTTGAAAACAAAAGTTTAGAAGCATGCACTATTTTCTTGCAAGACTTTAAAATTACATTTGTTCCTTATTTACAGCGTTGTGAATATTACTATTGTTTGATTTTCATTGTTCGAACTTTTCGCCTTCATTCTTAATGTACGAACAGGCTTGTCAAGCAAGACCGTCTCTTAAAATATTCTATGTTTAATAAAACCATGCTTATACATTTTAAAATGAAGAATAAAATTCCAATATAAGGAAAAATAAACAAAATAATGTTCACAATTAATAGAAATTTGTTTTCATGATGTAGAGGTTGTTTTAAAAATAGATTTCTTCATGTACGTAAAATTTACGTAGCGGTAGTTATACTGTAATATTGGAACACGGTAGTGTTCTAGGGTTAAACACAAATGCTTTAGCACAGACTTCTACCCTCTTTTGCATGATTTACGACGATAATAACATCGTTTAATGCTACTATTATTACTACCACCACTATATTACTATTATTGGCATGTTTGTCCTGGTACTTGACCCCTTCTCCAGATAAAAAATTGTGGTTTCGCCTCTGCTCACAAAGAACACTCATGCCCAGGCTCGAACCTGGAAGCCCTGGCTTTGTAGTGTGTTATATAACCATCCCACCATGGAGGTCAGCTAGTGAAAGATGTAGGACAGCTTACTGGCTCAAATTATTATCAAACACGATGAAAATGTGATAGTGTTTCACATTTATTATTTCAGCTAGAAAGCAATAAAATGTGTAGTTTGATATGGGTTAAACTAAGCATCTTGTGGAGTGTATATACCAATTTCAAATCTTATGAGCCGGCCCCTGTGGTGGAGTGGTTAGCCCATCATGCTACGATGCCAGGGGTCCCGGGTTCGAATCCCAGCCTGAGCATGGATGTTTTTATGAGTGCCCATTCATAAATTTCATCATATCACCACTCATCCTCATCTTTGCAAATTTGCCAAAAGTGGCACAAAAGGCGATGTAAAATAAAGCAAGTCAATCAATCAAATCTTATGGATCATTTCTCTATGCAAACACATCAAATATGATAAGCAACACAGGTGTGTGTTATGATATCCATTTTATAAAGGAAAAGTTAAGTTTTAACAATGACTGTTCGCATGATATCGTTTCCATAGCATGTTATATATTGCTCTAAGAATTTTAAATGGCAGTAAAAATAGATGACATTTGCAACTCCGAAGCTATCAATGGGATTGCATACATTAAGGACAAAAGATGTGCCATATTTCGATTGCTTGTAACATCAAAAGAAGAATTAAGATGAGCAAATAATGACTGAGAAAAGTTGCTTGGCTTTTGCAAATTTGCCAAAAGTGGCACAAAAGGCGATGTAAAATAAAGCAAGTCAATCAATCAAATCTTATGGATCATTTCTCTATGCAAACACATCAAATATGATAAGCAACATAGGTGTGTGTTATGATATCCATTTTATAAAGGAAAAGTTAAGTTTTAACCCTGACTGTTCGCATGATATATTTTCCATAGCATGTTATATATTGCTCTAAGAATTTTAAATGGCAGTAAAAATAGATGACATTTGCAACTCCGAAGCTATCAACGGGATTGCATACATTAAGGACAAAAGATGCCATATTTCAATTGCTTGTAACAACAAAAGAAGAATTAGATGAGCAAATAGTGACTGAGAAAAGTTGCTTGGCTTGATGTCTTGTACACAATGTGAAAGTTATCAGTGTTCATCAGGCGGCACCCTATGAAAATAGGTTCAAGAAAATGACAAAAAGAAAAAAGCTGCAGTCAAATAAATACGATTGAAAATCTCTTAAATTATATTCTATTTATTTTCTTATATTTATAATATTACATTGTGTGTGTAGCAGACATTGTCTGTGAAAGTCCCTCAGGCACAATCTAATTTTTTGACAAATGACAAAAAGAAAAAAAGCTGCAGTCAAATAAATACGATTGAAAATCTCTTAAATTATATTCTATTTATTTTCTTATAGTTATAATATTACATTGTGTCTGTAGCAGACATTGTCTGTTAAAGTCCCTCAGACACAATCTAATTTTTTGACAAACTCTTCTGCTATGAGTGGATTCTCCTAATTTTATTCATATATCTTAAGTCATTCTGTGACTGGAAGAAATCATTATCAGCATAAAAATACTCTGATATTTGGGGTTTGTATGCTTCTGCTCAAAAAGTGATGGTGATAAGTGGCCCCGAGACCTTGTGCCGCAGAAATGGGGTAAGGCGAAGGAGGCCTCTTATATCATTCGGTTTCGTACCACAGTCATTAAGGAAGGTATATTTCATAATGTAAAGAGGATACAACATTTCCCTCTATAAAACGTGATATGAAATATTAATGACGACACTAATCCAAAAAGTCATTGATCAATCAATCAATTTGGTCTCAAACACAGTATTGCAAGAACACAATATTTTGCAAAATGGTTAACATAACCAATAGGCAAAAATTGTCTGTAATGATGCTAAAGTATTTCATTTGAAGCAAATAGAATTCGTGGTGGACTACATGGGTTCTATTTGCTTCAAATGAAAGACTTTAGCTAAATGTCCTGGGTTCGATCCCAGGCCGGTTCAAATCCAGGAACTTTTCTAACGTTGGAAGGGGCCCTGGCACCCACCCAGTGTAGAATGCCATGCGTACCTGGGAGAAACCCTGGGGAGTAAAGGTGGTCAGGGGCATGATGCTGATCACATCACCCCCAACCTCAACCAGACCAAGAAAGTGTGGGGCATTACCCCCACACCCCCTATATGCCTTCATGGCATGGTGCTAAGCACAGGGGAACACTTTACCTTTACCAAGAAGGCCTACAAAAAATGTATTACAAATTTGTACACAATTCATCAAAGTGTAGATAATATGTAACCATTATTACATAATTTATTCGATTTTTCTTGCATAACACAGCACAATGGTGTTGTTGGATTCTCGTTACATTCCTTTGTGCGTAAAAATCTTGCATACTGGAAACTAGAGGGAAACATTATGAAGCACGATTTATAAAGGACTTCCTTAATCAGCTCTGCAGAGAAGCCCCAAGCTGTTGGTAAATATTAATTGTCTATTAACATTATTGACCTTTAAATATAAAGTAGATACCACCCTGATTAGTCTATTTATGTTAAACTTCATTCTTATACTCTTTGTTAGTCCGATAGGAGATTATCGAAATATTGTTATTTGATGTTGCTCAAACCTTTTTTGTTCATTGGAGTTTCAAGATATCACTCCTTTCCTGTTAGTTATCACTGTTGGAGGAGGGGGCAAGTGCCCCTCTGTACCTTGCTATATCTGCCAATGCAACACAATATATTACAAATTTGCCCCCTCTAGGATTGACTTGCCCCCCCCCCCCCACCAACCTACTAAGAATTTCTGGCTACGGGCCTGCTTGCCATCAAAATTCTCAGGTTCGATCCCAGCCTGGGCACAGGCATTCTTTGTGGGAGGGTCCTATCATCAATTTCATATCATCACTGTAATTTTGTAATTAGCCAAAAGTGGTAGATAGAGTATGTTACCAAAGAAACATACAAAATGTAATTGTGGAGTAGCTTCAATGAAGGATATCCTTTTGACTATTCCATAAAAATGGAAAATTTAATACAAAATGTTTATTTTTTCTTCCTTTGGTTTTTCAAACAATTGCTCATATTTATTCATTAATATATATTAGTGTTAGATCTTTATGAAAGAAAAAAGACGAAGCATGTGTAAGTTTTATTTTTTTGCATGGTATAACTTTCATAAGATGTTCACATTATCTCGTATTTTAGTGGCCTGTAACTTTGATTTGATTTTTGTTATGTCATGTCATTTTTGGCTAATCGTTACCATGAGGTCGAGATTGGTATGATGAAAGGACACTCACAAAGAACATCCATGCCCAGACTGGGATTCAAATCCAGGACTGTTGAAGTCGTAGTGCACTGTGCTAACTACTCCACTATGGAGGTTGACCTGTAACTTTGCTATCTAGAGCTACGTGAAAAAATACTTCAGAACCCACTGTATGTATGAAAACATTATTCTCGCATCTAAAATTTATGGGTAAAAAAACATCTGCAGTCTACTTTGTGATCTGTAATTATGTCAAAATTACTTCTGTCTGTGAATTAAAATGCACATGTATGTAATATGAAAGGAAAACTGATTTTAAATCTGCAAACCGTGACTAACGCAGCAGTAGTTGATTTCATTGGCATTTGATGGCAAATTGTCACTAGCTGGAGCAGTACAATCTTTCTACAAGAAAAACTTAGCAGGGATGGGACAAATTAAATGGTACTCTATCGGTATCAGCCGATATAATCATACTGGTAACATTGCCGAAACTTTTACCGATCTGATACATCTATAAATATTTAGTGCAAAATGTGCAAAATTCTGCCATTTTGTTATAATTTTAATGGCTAATCTCCATTCCCTACCTTTAAAAAAGTAAATGTCTAAATATGCAACTTCTTTTTCACTGCAGTCAGATGGAATCAAACATTTATTAAGGAAGTCAATGAATTATTCAGGTTCTTTAAGAACCATTTGGAATTTTAGATGGGTATTGTCCGATATTTTACATTGGCCCATCCCTAAAATCTTGTAAGTATTTAGCAAGCATTATTGTAGTACTTGCATAAGTCATGTAGCTGCACATATGATGTAGAATCATGTCAAGAAACATGAAGAGATGATTAGCAACCAGATATTGACAGTTTAATCCATGGCTAAATTTACATTCTAAAGAGCCATGCAAAATGCTACATTTCCTGCAAAATTATTCTATTTTTGTCCTGTATGTTTATATACAGTGGTACATCGCATAATGAATGTCCCACATAACTAACACATGCACAGGCTGGAAAATGTACCTCATAACAATCCCAGTTCCACATTACAAATTGAACACTAATATCGTCACACATGATTAATCTCTCAGCAGGCGGGTTGCTGCTCCAATTCATATGAAAACAATTGCTGTAAATGCAGTACAGGAAACACCTATCAGTGCATTGAAGCCCAAAATAACAATCAACAGGAGACTGCATGCACTGCAGTGTACCTAATATCTATAACTTATAAATTTGAACATTCCTATAATTTCCAACATTAGTGGTGTTTTTCATTTTCCATGCAATTTTCTTAAGATGCTTCACAATTTTGGCCCAGGATATGGAACTGATTAATATTATTACTGTAGTAAACTATGGAAAACAGCAGTCTGCATAACCAACGACTTGCAAAATGAATGCCATATTGGTATGGATTGAATTTGTCATGCAAGGCACCACTGTACTTAGCAGACATTTGCTAAGTATGTGCTAATTATGCCATTCTTTAAGCAAGTTCCATAAATTTCTCAGAAAGAAACTAAATAATTTGCGAGAGTATAAACTTATCCTTTGCAGAATTAAATTCAATTTTCAGTATGTATTTCAGTTTTCTTGAGTGAAAATGTCACTCCTGTTTCAAATTGCTTACCTAAGTACACTGGGCAGATTTGTCTTAATACTGCTACAGTTCCTTCTACACTTCTATCTTGTTCTATACATTTAACAACTTTTTGAATAAATAAAATATTGTTTAGCAATCCAAACTTTCTTATGCTTGTAAATCTTTCAGTACATCAATTTTTTAAATGTTCAATGATGTACAATTCCATCTCTGGATTGGAATACATGGAAGACATGAACCTGTCAGTATTAAATCATGGGAAGCAGTCCTTTGTTAAAATCTTGGACTAACCAACAATTGCAGGAGTTGTAGCACTCATTACTAGATGTGCATTTTTAGTATTAAAGAAATACTATGCATAGAAAAAAGAAGGAACTTCAGAATATATCTCAACTTAAATATTTACAAATAGGCTATGTAGTCGGTAACAGCTTACTATCCTTCGGACACCTATAACTTCTTAGTTTCATTAATTTTTGACATTCGTACTTACCTATCTGCTTCGCGGAACATTCTGTGAATGGTTTTTGGGGCTATCCATCCCAGAATCGGTGGGAAATTTAAACTAAAAAATTATTTTTGTTTGAAATTTCGGAGTCCAAATTTCCCACCGATTCTGGGCTCCGCCCCTGGGGTAATTGACCTACCGCCCCTAACCACTAACGTGGCCCCCAGCTTTCTCTATAGACTCCCTGTTAAAGGCATGTTAGATTTTGGTCGGAGTCCCCTGCCCCAAAACTTTTAAATTTGAAGTAATCAGTTTCCAGGATATGGAAAACTTACCTGAATTTCACACAAACACCTTCCCGATGTTAGGCAATACTACAGGAACTTATTACAGTAAGTAGTTTCTTCTGTAGAAATGAATAAATCTGTCCGAAGGATAGTAAACTAGTGCCCAGATGAGTGTACCACAGCGGAATAAGTTGATACAAACAGTGATGTTCACAACAGAAACCGACATCTAGTAAGGTGTGTGGTCTCCTTGAACTGCTAACACTGCTGCATGTCCGTTTGGTATGGAATCATTAAGATTAAAGATAAGTTCTTGGGGGCCCTTCGCCACTCTTTTAGGACAGCAATTTCCAGCTGTTGAAGAGTCAGTAGGTCCTGGCCTTCTGATATGCATCTTCCCAGACATACTTTATTGGATTAAGATCTGCAGAACACGTACGTCAAAACAACCTGTCAATGCCCTCATCCTGAAGCATGTCATTCACCATCCACCCTTGGTGGAGGTAGGCATTATCATCCATAAAAATGAACGGTTCACCAATTTCTGCAGCCAGAGGCAGAACATGAGGCCTCAGAATCTCGTGATGATACTGCTGGGCTGTCAAGATACCATTCCAGATGACATGGAGGTCAGTATGTTTGCCATTGGTGATTCCTTTCCACACCATAATCCCACCACCACCATACATACTTCACACACATTAACTGGGAAATGATGGGTTCCACATTCCCTCCTTGATACCTTGCATGGTGTGGCCATTAGAAGCTCACATTTCTGGTCAGTCGCAGTTTTGCCTATTCTGATGAGCCATTAACAGTACATACCGGTCGTCGCCCATCGACGGCCTTGTGCTGGCCTCCACCACACATTTCCCATCTCCTGTAACCATGTACACAGGCAAGAAATGACACTTCGAGATATGTCAAGGGCTTCTGCTACCTGCCTTTGCATCTGTCCTGTCACCATCCTTCCAGTGGCTCTACATGCGATAGATTCTTATAAATCATGCTCTACAGGCATTGTTCATATTGAATACTCCACTACACAAGCCCACACACTCTCTCTCACAGTCAGAATCACACTACTGGGGTGTCCGTGTAGCTGGTACATTTCACCTCTTATCATTTTTTGAGTCCTGCCTCGTGACATCACTCCTGAAGCTGCTGCTGCCACACTCACGTGGATTGTTACAGAAAGGGTCATTGAGTCCAAATAAATCATAGTTGCACAGTTTTTCTGGTTGTGCATGCAATTTCTGACTTAATCCCCTAAGTGTTTGACCATTGTATTTCTCAAGAGACAAAAATACAATGAAATCTAATACAATAGATAACAATATCGTAACAGCCCTGGTTCTCATTGTATAACTCTCACTAATCATTAAACTCATGCATTTTCACACATCATTTGATTTCAATTAATGTACATAAACACACAATGAACAGTCACACTCATTACTTTCTGTAAGCTTCATGGAGAATGATTTCTCCCTTCCATACACTCCAATTAAAAATCTGTTAAGGGCATGTCATCAGCAGTTTTGTCAAAATATTTGAAGATTTAGGAGAAATATGGAACAGATATCAACTGTATTAAGCTTGAAGAAACTGCTGTTACTGCACTCCCTCAAGAATTATGTTGACTTTTTTCAATCGACAGATATCAATGTTTTACATAATGGAACATTGGTTTCAGCACATGATTTTGATTGATTTAGGTTATTTTACTTCGTGTTTTGTGCCTCTTGGCTAATTTGCGAAGATGGCGATGAGTGATGAAACTGATGAATGGACATTCACAAACAACCAAGCCCGACCGGGATTCAAACCCGGGACCCTTGGCGTCGCAGCGCGATGTACTAACCACTCGGCCACAGGGTCGGGCTTTTTAGCACATGAAAAATGCAAATATTGGAGATGTTTGATCCCAAAGTATGGCTCGGGCAAGTAAAAAAAAAAAAACTGCCATCTTGGAATCTTTCACCACTTTTGACTAGTAAAAACTGTTCATATGCACACCAAAATAGCATAAGAACATGGAAATTGCTATCAGCTCAAAACCTAATGATATAAAACTATAGCTGCTGTTGTGGAATGTCATGTTGGGTACTATATTAACTTATGTAAAGCCTTCGTGCAGTCCTGCTTCATGTTAAGGTAACAGATCAACTTTGCTACACAACACCACATTTCCATGAACTAAAAACAACTGAAAATGTTCTTAAGCAATGTAACCTTCATAAACCATGCAAAATAGTTCACTTTACAGAGGGTCAAGGTTACCGAAACTGTCTGGTAGTGGTGTGTGAATAATAGATTCACATCCTACATGGGTTGGGCAGGTCAGGTTTGGTACAAACATACCTAATACCTAAATGTAAATAAGTTAGGCAGATCAAGTTTGCAACTTTCAACTGCACTCTCTCCCAAAGCTTTAAACTTACTTCTACAATCATTTCAAACATTCCAAAAGACTTCATAATGCTCCAACAAAACTTATGAAAATCATTACACAATCAGAACCATTACCAAAAACTCATTCTGCATATTGAAGTCAAATCTAGGCATGTATCCAAACTGTATAATGTACAATAGTTACAACAACCAAGCTGATAAGTCCTATATTACTCATATAATGATCTAAGGGATAAAAAAAAAAAGATTAGTATCCAGCCATTGGAAGTTGGGTTTGTGCTCTTGGCAGTGTCGTCAATACGTATGATGTAGATGGGGCACAAATATAATGTAAAAGATACAAATCAGCGATTGGAAGTTGTAACTGCAGTTGAAGTAGATAATAAACCAAGTATTTTCACACAATTAGTACACACAAACACAAGATGTGACCTTGTAAAACATTTTCCCTGCAAGCACAAAAATTCAGACTCTCCATTTGTGATCACAGCTGCTTAACAAATACATGGTACTACTTTACTATACCGGAGACACCTATCAATGATTTATTTCGCAATTTTGTCATTGCTAACGTACCATTCTGCATTGCGGAACATTTCATTAGGTGAAATAATGAATTTCTAACGAAAATAATGCATATTTCTTATATTAACGAGTACTTACTGTTGTTCCTTATTTCCAACAAACCATCCACGGGTAGCCCCAAAAACCATTGACGTTAGCCCAAAAATTCACGATAACCCCACGAACCATCACGGGGACGAGGTATGAGTACTAGGTTAGGTTAGGCCTATTAGGTTAGGTTCCATTAGCACTCCTTTCGTTCAATTTAGCATATACGGACAATACAAGAGCGTATCGTGCTCTCCTGCAGAAAGCAAATGGCGGCAGCAGCAATAGCGCGTCGGAAATAGATTTTCGTAGAAAACCATATGCATTCCCATTAAAATGGATCAAAAGTACATTCCCGAACACCAACAACGCTACAGAAAATGATTTGCTTAAGTACTTTCTCCTGTAAATTTGAAGAAATCCGTCTCCGGTATAGTAAAGTGTTACTAAATACATTAAAGTGAACGCTAATCTAGGCCTTATGTAAGACTGCAGAATATGGGCTGCTTAGGAGGAACGCGGTTCATAATTTTTTGGTAACGTTCTGTAGTTAATAATCGGGAAAAGTAAGTTTTAAGGTGTGGAAAAAATTTTTCCTTTAAAAAAAAAACAGAAAAACGTGTCCAGGTTGGGTGGTATTGAAATCGTAGCAATGAAGAAAAAGGCATATTCCTGCACAAATCTAGTGAAAGCAAAAAATGCCTATGTTGTTAGTTAGCTAGGTTTAGTTCACTTAGCGTAAGTAATAATTAGTCATTGTATTTATGCTAATGAAACCTAACCTAACCTTGTAGGCATTCCTCGAAGAAATAATGAAAGAAACTGTGTGTAAACAATACGGACACGAACGAATGGAGAAATGCATTGCTTTTAGTAGCAGGAAAAACATTTTTCATTGTATTAATGCTATTGGAACCCAACGTATACTACCGTTACTACAAAGGTAACTGATGATAGTAATTAAAAAAATAATCTTATACCAAAAAAGTCGATGATAAACTTACATGAATATTCAGAGGTGACAACTACATTTGATAATATGTAGCAGACGAAATTTAAAGAGACAGGAAGATCGAAAAATTCGTTGTCTCAATTGCATTACCAACTTCACGAACTTACAATTACGCATGAAAGGAACTGTAAGTAGCGTTTTGTGGTAATACATTATTATATTACAAACCTTAATAAATAATCAAACCTTATTTGAAAACCACAACTTATCACTACAATAAATTCATACCTCCTTCGCCATCCTTCACCAGTGACTCGTTTCAGTGTTGCCTGAGACATGCGCACAGAATCCACTGGAGCTGGTTATGAAAATAAACACATATTCCACAATGCACTTGGGGTGTGCGGGATTCCGAAATACGAGACCGGGATCGGGAAAAAAAAATTCCCGTCCCGATCCCTACTTCGGAAAATGACTTCCCGACTTTTCGGGATTGCGAGCACTCGGGAAATACCGATTGGTCATTTTAAAAAGTTGTTAATGGGGCTGTTCATTGCCAAAATTTTGAGCGAGTTGACAATATAGAGAAAGTCTCCAATTTTGTTAATTTTCGGTATACTAACTAATTTTGGCCTCCTAATCACGAATCTGTTGTAAGAAACCGGGGGTCACGTCTGGAAATTTGAAAAAAAGCTAATTTATATATATATATATATATATATATATATATATATATATATATATATATATATATATATATATATATATATAAGTGTATATGTAACGAAAATGTAATATCCTGTCATTGTTTCCAACTACGCCTTTGTTTTACAAGAAAATGATTTATGACGTTCAATTGTATTACGAACCCTATTTTTTCGATGAATTTAGGGGTGAAATGAGTTCTAATGGAACCTAACATAACAGGCCTTACCTAACCTCGTGTGAATGGTTCGTGGGGCTACCCGTGGATGTTTTTAGGGGCTAACGTCAATGGTTTGTAAGGCTACCCGTGGATGTTTTTTGTGGTTAACGTCAATGGTTTGTGGGGCTACCCGTGCATGGTTTTTGGGGCTAACGTCAATGGTTTGTGGGGCTACCCGGGGATGTTTTTTGAGGCTACCGAACAATATTTCATCTAAATGTACAATGGACATTTCCACTTTGACATGAAAAACATTTTAAATCCATTCATTTTACAGATAATGACACAAACATGAGATGTGCAAAATATCTCGGCGATATTTGTTTTGGTTTTCGAGAAACACGCCTTCAAACACCGCTGAAATTCACCTCCTACGTCACAGATTTCAAAACGTTCTCTCCACAGACACGAGGTCCTCTGACGTCATCACTTCGTGCAGGCAGAGCTTCTGCTCGTCTCGTCAACTTAGCATGAGCCGCGGAAGCAACAACAAAGTCACTTGTAAAGCCCCTATCGCACGGAACTGGATTTCTAGTAGGAATGCCCTAGTTGGTGCAGAACTAAAGCCCCTATCACACGGAACTGGATTTCTAGTTGGAATGCCCTAGTTGGCGATGAACTGACTTTCTGGGTAGTAATCATGGCCGCCTGGCTGACTGCTTGACTGGTTTTGTGGAATAGGACATGTTCTAATTACTACTAACTTCTTCGACTAGATTCTGTGGAACAGCCAATCAGAGCAAAGTTTGGCCATGCGAAGATAATCTGTGAGTTTGTAAAGTAGCCTTATTTTGTCTGTGGCTTTTGAGTGCATACAACACGAAAGGCATGTCTACAATTGAAAAAGCTAAAATATTCTTCCATACGTGTATAGTAAACATTGTAATGTATGTATTTTATCAGCGCCGTTCTTCTCTACCTAAAACCATTTAATGCGATGCGATATTTTTCTCGGTTGGATAGTTATCGTATTTTAAAAGTGTGAAGTGATACGTTGTTTACATCTCGCGCGGCCGCCATTATGGGAACGAAAGACTATCGACAAGTACGGTATAACAAGTTCCGTGTGAGGCGAAAACTAGCAAATGGGTAGCCAGTCCAGCGTCAACTAGAGCATTCCAACTAGAAATCCAGTTCCGTGTGATAGGGGCTTAACTTTCTACGTAGCAATAATGGCCGCCTGGCTGACTGCTTGACTGGTTTGGAGGAATAGGACATGTTTTAAATGCTACTTGCTTTCCTCGACTGGATTCTGTGGAACAGCCAATCAGAGCAAAGTTTCACCATGTGAAGATAATCTGTCAGTGTCCAAAGGAGCGCTTTTGTCTGTGGTTTCCGAGTGTTGTTCCAGCAATGTATAACGTATACAGCATGAAAGGCGCGTTGAGTTACACCATCTATGCTGACTGCACGGAGTTTACATTTAAAACATCTAAAATATTCTTCCATACGTGTACAGTAAACGTTGTTTCCTCGTATGGGAACAAAAGTCTATCGATAAGTACGCTGATAAGTATCGTGTGAGGCGAAAACTAGCAAATTGGTAGCCAGTCCAGCGCCAACTAGAGCATACCTACTGGAAATCCAGTTCCGTGTGATGCGGGCTTTACTGTGTTAAACAAGTATCTTGCAACTTCCAGTGCAAAAATCTGTGCTCCATTTCTTGGAGATGAATTATGCCCTAGCAGCATTTACTATAATTCAGCCACTCGGTAGAGGGTTTTCCCATTAGTGTGACAAAGCAAACCTTGTAACAGTCAATGGCTGAACACGTGAACAGCCTTGTTCATTGTGAATACATAGGTTGGTTCTGACTGGCAAGAACTTAATGTTACAGGCATGCCTTTTCTGGAATTACAATTATTTTCGTCATAATATTTTTTTCGCAAATTTTAAGATAATACTTTTAGAACACTGGTTTACACGCAAATTTCTGCAATATAAGTGGTGATACGGTATAAAAAGGTACGGTGAGTTTTTAAATTTCCTGCAGTAAATGACAGTTTTCTTCAGTTAAATATATATTGCAAATTTTTGTATTTAGCCTACTTTTACGTCGCTTTTCCGTTCACTTTGTTTAACCGCAACGATGAGAACGCATGTTTAATTTATTATGTATCATCTCTAACATCACATTTCTTCCCACTTTTGGCTAATCGCTACAATGAAGATGAATGACTACAAGCAGTATTCGAAGTCGGGGTGCAGGAGTACACCCCCCCTCCCCACACACACACACTACCACCAACTGCACAATCTAAGTATCACCCAACCTGCCACGATACGAGACGAACTTTTTCTTCTGTCCCATCATTGTCTCATCTCCTTTTATGAGACGAGACGGAAAATGTCTCGTCTCATGAGCAACACTAACATTAACAATAGAAGCGTCCCCCTAGCTGTCCCCAAAGTCTCGAGCAAACATCCTCCCATGTAACAATTTCCAGTTCAATGAAATGTCACTCACAAGGAGACAGTCATGCCCAGGTCGAGAGTCAAACCTGGAACATGTGACTTCCTCAGATAAATCATGAATTTTGTGTATAATAATTACAACGCCAGTTCATTCCTGGTAATTCTGAATCTGCAGTTTGGTTTGCATATATAAGCAGGATAATATTCAGTTTTCGAGTGTTGGACCG
The DNA here is from genome assembly GCF_977018435.1 of Lepisma saccharinum. Classification (NCBI taxonomy): domain Eukaryota; kingdom Metazoa; phylum Arthropoda; class Insecta; order Zygentoma; family Lepismatidae; genus Lepisma; species Lepisma saccharinum. Next base: position 186,838,043 of record NC_139230.1, on the reverse strand, counting down.
TCGAAACGAGGAGTCAAAAAATAAAATATTAAGAAAGGTTGTTTTTTTTTGTATTTAGAATGATAAGTCTTTGCATACGTTCTTAATTCTATATTTTTCGAGACTTGAGACGAGAATTTCCCTCCCAAACCGAGACGAATGTTTATAAACTGAGATGAGACTGTCAATGAGACATTTACAAATAAACACGAGACAGACATTTACAACTCTCAACGAGAACGAGACCAAGGCTGCCATGTCTCGTCTCGATAGGATCCTTGGTGGTGAAGTTGTGAACCAACCAATTAATGCGTTCGGGGTAACGAGATGAGGCGGTATTTTTCGCAGTACAAAATTCAAAATATATCGTACCATTTCAGTATGGGATATTGTTATACACATGGGCGTATACTCTATGTGATCAGAAGTATCCGGACACCCACCTGAATATAAAGTGCAAGTTTGGGCAACCCTCCATCGGGAACACTGGCAGTCAATACAGTGTTGGCCCACCCTTAGTCTTGATGACAGCGTTCACTCTCAATCAGGTGCCGAAAGGTTTCCTGAGGAATGGCAGCCCATTCCTCGCAGAGCTCCAAAATGAGAAGATGTATTGATGTGGATCGGTGTGGTCTAGTACGAAGTCGGCATTCCAAAACATCCCACAGATGTTCTATGGGTTTCAAATCAGGACTCCGCGCAGGCCAGTCCATTAGCGGGATGTTGTTGTCGTCAAACCACTCCCCCACAAGCCCTGCAGTACGGACGGGTGCTCCGTCGCGTTGAAAGACACAATGGTCATCCCCGAACTGGTCTTCGACGGTAGGTAGCATGAAAGCTGTTAAAATGTCAACGTAAGCTTGTGCCGTGACATTGCCATGTAAAGGAACAAGGGGGCTTTCTCCCCCTCCAGGAGAAACATGACCACACTGTATCCCCAACACCTCCGAATTTCACTGTCAGCACTATACAGGCTGGTAGATGTCGTTCACCAGGCATTCGCCACATCCACACTATACCATCGGATCGCCACATTGTGTACTGTGATTCATCACTCCACACAACGGTTTTCCACTGTTCTATGGTCCAGTTTCGACGCTCCTTGCACCACACGAGGCGGCGTTTGGCATTTGTCTGTGTGATGTTTGACTTATGGGCAGCTGCTCGGCCATGGAAACCAAGTTGCTGCACCTTGCGCCAAACAGTAATGGTGCTCTAAGTAGATCCTGATCCAGTTCGGAATTCCTGTGTGATGGTGGCGATGGATGATTGACGATAATGCTGTACGACCCTCTTCAACACTCGATGATCTCTGGAGGTCAACATGGGAGGTTGGCCTGCACGCGTTTGGGTTTTACACATCCCTTCACTATAACATTGGAAATAGTGGACAGAGGGATGTTTAGGAGGGTGGAATTCTCACATACAGACTTCCTACACAAGTGGCACCCAACCAACTGACCACGTTGAAAGTCTGCGAGTTCCTCAGACCATCCCATACTGCTGTCTCACACTGTCTGCAGACTACTGAGTTCGCTGACTATATGTTCCACGCGGAAGATTGCAGTACTGTGTCGCCCTCTATGATAAACACACTTTTCGCGGTGTGTCCGGATACTTTTGATCACATAGAGTATATAGCTTACGTGTGGGGGGGGGGGGGATGGATCAACTTTTGGTATGATTAGGGTTGCTTTATTTCGTAAGTGAAAATCCAGGACACTGCTGGCCCGAAGCTTGTTGGGGAGCAGAGGGTGCTGGACCCGACAAAGTTGTGTGTATGTATAGTATTGATACTTTTTTGTTCATCTTGTGTCACTGCGTTTTTAAAAACCAAAAATCTTTAAGATGACTCGGGGGGGGGGGAATTACTGATTTTACAGTCTCAATGCAGTTTCTTATCGCAGAAATTCCGAAACTATCAGGAAAATGTAGACATTGGTCTGCAGTCCCATTTGATGTGTGGAATTACTAAATTTCCTTCTAATCCGTATTCCGTCCTATTCGTCTCTAATTTAAGAGAATTAAATAAGTCCGAAGAAATTTTTATGAACAAACTGATAGAACAGGTAACTCTGGTAATTTTACTGAACCAAAAAAAGAGGGGAATGGACCCGTTGTATCCCCCTTAAATACTCCCATGGTTATATTGTACATATTATTTTATTGTAATAATTATGCATAAACTAAGTATAGATATGTACTGTGCAACTAATGTAATCTTCTCAGTGTATTTTCTCTTATCTGCATAAAAATATTTGATCATAATTTGCGCAACAGAAATGGAACAAAAACTGAAATTGCTTTACGGAAAATAAAGATAAATAGGCTTTATAAATAAAGTGAAGAATGTGAAAATTCTTATTTTGCACTACATAGGTTACGGTAAATTTTGATAAATATAAGTTTAAAAAATATTTTTGAATGTCTGGTCAGCAACCAATTTTATAAGCAATATTTTTCGCATGGCCTGAGAACACACACGCAGCTGAACCCTTTCATTTATCTTGCACGTGAGCAGCACGGATATTTCATAGAAGAATGATCATTACAAAGCATAGCTTTCCTTTCTCCTATCGCTCCTTCTTCCATTATTTAAATCGGTACAGATTTGTAAAACTGCTGCACGTGTTCGCTCACCCTGGGCTACCCATCCGGAACTGGACGCTCGAAGCAGACGACAAACGAGCTCTCCCTAAGTAGTGACGTAGAAACATGGCGGCTCGCTCTCGTTTCTGCCTTAAACTTAAACTGGACGCAGAGAAACGCGAGAACTTGCATAGGTTATTTTTCCAGGGTGTAGTTTTTAAAATTGTTGTAAAAAAAATGAGTGGAAATGTCCATTTACAGACGTGACCCCAGGTTTTTTACAACAGATTTGTGATTAGGAGACCAAAATTAGTTAGTATACCGAAAATTAAAAATATTACAGACTTTCTCTATATTGTCAATTCTTACCCAAACTTTTCCGGTGGCGGCGCCACCCCTGTTGTGTCCCTAAAGAATTTCGTTCGTCATTTGGTTGCCCTAAGCTTTACATTGGAGCGCGATTGGGTGGCTATTCAAACGTTATTTTTAATGATGGTAAGAATTTCTCGTGTAAATTGATAATAAAAATGGGTTTAGCAAAATTTTAAGATTACGTAGCCAGTCATAAGTTTCCGAAAATTACATTCTCCTGAACCTAAGAATTAATATATTAAAGCGCAACGGGGGCTAAATATAGTGTGTTTATGCACAAAGAGCAGAGCACTAAACCTGACGTCATTTAGGTCTTCCCCAGCTGCCATGCGTTGATAATACAAAATTTAAATTTTTACACTACACTTTGTTTTTTCTTCTGGTTGAGGGTATGTGTAATTCAACGGCAGGAGTAGGAGTCGGAGAAACTCCCAAAATTGTAAAGAATGTATTAATTGCGTATGCGCATGAAATTTATTAATATAAATATATTTATATTTATTAATATACATATCCGATAACAAAATATTAACGTATGTTTTTATTGTATTAAGCAGATATTTTCCCCTGGAATTTCGCCCTTTGTTTTTTTGGCAACAACAATTTTAAAATTATCATTCCTGTAAATAAGAATACCCAGTAGTTGCCAGACATGAAGCAGAAGATAAAATATTATATGTAATAACTATTATTCTTGATAAATATGTGTATATAAAACAAATAACCATATTTACTAGCCATGTGGAAAAGTATGATAACACGTGAAAAAAAAGAGTCAGTTATTAATAACAACTATAAAAATTAAAGTACATTCGCGTGGAATTATTATGTATTATTCCTGAGCGGATTCACAAGAAAATAGCAATTAAATTGTGAAAATTGCAAGTGACACAAACAAGAGTGTGCAATTTTTAGGCTTTTTTGAGTTCCGATATCTTTTCTGTTGTTGATGATTGTCTTTTCAAAAACCTTCTTTTTACAGCACTGATTATTCAACTACCATGTTTCGACACAATTTCTGAGGTTAAGATGAAATTAAACTTGAAATTTAATGTAATAACAGCACCTTCAGCATCAAATTCCCCATGTCTTTAAATGGGAGAAGATATGGAGTCCAATAGTGTGACGTCACAGCAGACGACGCTCTGGAACTGAGTCTTCGCAAGGAGAGAACTTGTTTTCTTCCTATCCATTTCAATGCTATTTTCCTTTGGAAGGGGTAGCTTTAATTATTGTGACAGCAATTAAGAAACAAAATTGAGATGTGCATCGTACATCAATGTAAAGATGAGATTTCGGAGAATACGTCTATATCTAACATATACCTTACAGATGGGAATGTAAATAATAAATAGAGTAGGAAATCGATTAAAGCGAATGGTCCAAAAGAAATCTCAGCCAATGGGTGTCGTCGGTTCAATCGCTTCAGGCAGCTGGTTTCCATTGTTTCCCATCATCCATAAGGCAGCGTGGCCAACTTTAGATCGGATGAGCTTCGGCTCGACTTCGGCTGTGCTCAGAACTGATATGTTTTGAAAATGCATGATTTTCATTATTCTTTACCTTATCCTCTGTACGATATGTGCGATATATATCTTTTCATTGATGTACGATGCGCACCATAATTTTGTTTCATAACTGCTGTCACAATAATTAAAGTTACCCCTTCCGAAGGAAAATAGCATTGAAATGGATAGGAAGAAAACAAGTTTTCTCGTTGGGAAGACTCAGTCCCAGAGCGTCGTCTGCTGTGACGTCACCACTAATGGACTCCATTGCACATCAAAAGCATGGGTACACAACAGAGGTGCCGCCACCTACAATAATTTGCTCTGACCAGGCATATCCTTGACGTTCTCAGCATTGCAAGTGTCTGGAAGTTATCGGAAATTGTTAGTTTTTATTCCAGAAATGCAAAAACAATCACTTAAGGTGAAAATTACGTGTAGAATTCGAGATGTCCAGAAATTTCAAACATTCACCGCGCTTTCCAAAATCCACCGGTGGACGCGCTGGTGCACCGTTGATGCATGCTTTGGCTTTCCATATTTCACCGGGACGCACCACAGCTTTCACCAGGTTAAACCATGACGTCATCAATTTACACCAGCCTCAAGAGCTGGTGCGGCTGCCGGGTGGAGAATCAAAATGGCGTCGTCTGTACTCAAGTTTATTCTGATTCGTGATATGCGTTCTGTAGGCATATTGTACGGAATGTCAAGTCGATTTTGTTGCACGGAGGACGAATAAACTGGATGCAGACATAAACTGTCAACATTTTAAATACTACTACTCCTTCACTTCCACGCAAAGTGAAATATAGTATGCCGATGCATCAAAACATGCGTCCATCTTCTGCTGCAACATGCAGGAAAGCATCCATTTGCAAAATTCGATATCATTACAAAAGAATACCACTTAAATTCGTACTGCACATGCTAAATAAGATGTTGTTAAGTGAAAATGTATAATATTTATGAAATATTTTCTGTGATTTAGTTACAATCAGTAATATTTTCCCTAATAAACATGAATATGCGCGCGCATTATGAATCTACCATTCACTTGCTGAAGCATGAAGCTTTCCGTATTTCACAGAAATTGACATAATTTTTGGAGCACTAGTCTGATGCACGCTGGTGAAATCTGGAAAGCGCGGACTGATCCAACCCATAAGAAGAGTCTTACTGCTTCCTCTACCCACCATCGAACACAGCGCCACTTCGGTATGCACCCGTGTGCACTTCCCAATTTTGTTCATGCACATTTGACGCGCGTTACACAGGTAAAAAGGCTGGCGTAAGGCAGTAAATGTAAAGTGATGCGGCCCGGAAACATTTAATGTTTTGAAGAAATGGCCTTCAATGAATGAATATAATATAAATTGATTACATTGCACATTTATTTGGGTGTGCACGTGCGAGTGCGCGAATAGGCAGCAGCCGCTACTGCTGGGGATGCTTTATGACAATTTTCTTTACTGGGGGAAAGCATCACGACCTCACTTTTCTCCCAGTTTAAGCACAGTTGCTTCCCTGAGAATAATCCTGCGGGTGGCTTGCTACCACAGATAAACAGTACGTTTTTCTGTGTGAAATTAAGATCTAGAAGGCAAGAATGTGTTCACTTTTACATGCGTGGAAGGTTTCGACGTTCTGAGGTTGGCAACTCTGGAAAGTTGCAGATAAAAAAAAGGTAAAGTGCTAACCTGTGCATAGCACCACGCCATGAAGGCGTATAGGGGGTGTGGGTGGTAACGCCCCACACTTTCTTGATCCGGACGTGATTGGGGTGATGTGATCAGCATCACGCCCCTGATCGCCTTTACCCCCCAGGGTTTCCCCCAGGTATCCATGTTATTCGACACTGGGTGGGCGCCGGGGCCGCTTCCAACGTTAGAAAAGTTCCCGGATTTGAACCGGCCTGGGGATCGAACCCGGGACCTTTAGCATGGTAGTCACACGCGTTACCGACTGAGCCACCAAGGTGGAAAGTTGCAGGCAAGTTGCAACCACCCGGCGCCCATACACTGGTATAGAGAAAAATATAGGTATACGAGTAGCGCATGAAACGCGTGTAAAATAATACGGAGGCCTCCAGTGCCTTCTTGAAGTGGCAGATGCTGAGTACACCACCTCACGGAAAGACGGAGGTTTGCATCCCATGCCTAGGCACACAAGAACAGAAAATGCTCTGGAAGAAATTTCTCTCATGATTACTTTATATAACTGTTATTCTATACAAAATAAGTGTAATAATTATCTATGTAAGTCCAGGAATATGTGATGGTTGCGCAATTTTGAAACTTTAAGCAGCAGCCGCCTTTGGTAACTAGTTATTTCCAAACACTGTCTCAGGTTCTTCTCGGTACTAACCCTACTTACAACCAAATGTTCCAGATCTGACTCTCGACCGACCTGAGCATGACTGTCCCTCTGTGAATGTCTTTTCATTGAAGTGGAAATTTTTAAGTGGGGGATGTTTGTTCGGGTCTTTGGGAACAGCTGCTGGGGGTTGGGGAGAGGGGTTAATGATTAATTGAATTTGAAATTTTGTGCCCGTCAGCACTTAGGCTATTTTGCATCCGTCACATTGTACGGGGTCCAGTCCCTTACCATAACTAAAATATACATAGTAGTAATAGCGGCTCTTTGGTTCACTACATCCGGTGTCATGTTACATCCGGTGGCCTTGACGTTATCCATGGTTGAGAGCAGGGATCAATGACGCAGCATAAATTTGATCCCCTGTTGACCTTGAAGACATCCGTCTCAGAGCCCGGTGTCGATGTGGAAGTGGGAGGGGGTAAATGACCCCCTGACGTTGTTTCTGAGTGTTTACTAAACTAACATGTGTGTGTGTGTATGTGTGTGTGTGTGTGTGTGTGTGTGTGTGGTCGAGAACAGCCCAGGATTTTTCACGAAGTTGCTAGAGTCAAGGCGAAATCGTCGACTAAGTCTCTCCAAGAACCGGCAGCATCCCAGAACCAGAAAGAGGTTGCGACTTGAGCCTACGTCTGCATAATTGGTAATACGCATAACAAGGATTACGCTCAAAATGCCAAAAAAAAAGACCTTTTCCCTGATATGCTATAGCAAAGATGTCAAGAGTTCCTGCAGTCGTTATCACGCACAGAACAGGAACGCCAAGGGCTCGAAAGGAGCACTGTAATGCAGAGGAACTGCAGGCTTTGGAAGCAAGAGAGGCGTAAGTTACAGCATCCCATTTCGGGGTAGTGTGCAAGAGAAAGCCCTACACTGGCTGCGAGAAACTAGTCAAAACCCTACTCTACCGTGACTGGGACTGTGAAGCAATGCGGTACGGTAGGGAAAAAGAACTCGCTGCCATTGAACATGTGGAAAAGGAGGTTAACGTGACGGTAACACCGTGCGGCCTGTTTGTTGACCCCACCGTTCCATATTTAGGAGCGTCCCCAGACGGCCTGGTAGGCGAGGATGGCATTATCGAAATTAAGTGTCCCTTTTCTGTCAAACATGTAACACCTGCACATGCCATCAAGACGAAGAAAGTAACTTTCTGGAAATTTGACGAAGAGCTTAACGTCAATATCGTGAACACCAAACATAACACATAATTACTATTACCAAGTGTAGGTAATAGTAATTATTACACGGAGAAGGTACTGTATCTTTGGTCTGTGGACAGAGAAAGGTGTTAAAATAGAATACATCCAGAGAGATGATCAATTCTGGAAGAATAATATGGAAACGCACCTACAACAATTCTATGTTGAGTGTCTACTACCAGAACTTGTCTATCCACGGCACACACGCTCAATGCAGATCCGAAATCCCACGAGAATAATCCCAGCCCAAAACAGAAGGAAGGCGAAGTTGGAAGTCGTTATTTCTGGGAGGCCTACAAATAACGTACAGCAACAGGTTTCATTTTGTAAGTATTTAGAGGCTAATTTCTTCATGAATTTGATCTTATTTATGTATTGCAGTGCACAGGAGGCGTTTTGTATAGCAACAGAGAATATGTTTACCTTTGAGACTGATTTTGTCATATAAATTGTTCGCAAAGTATTATTAGCTTATGTAACCTAATGTACAGAAACACAGGGTGCTTTCCAATTATTGTGAGAGTTTCGTTCTTATGTATTAGTTCTTATTATATTACATAGTGTATCTACGTGCACTGCTGTTCATGAATTTTTAAGAATCTCATTGCTTGTGTCCGTGTATGATTTTTTGTAGCCCAGTAATTTTTTACCTGTTTGGCAGAATTTTTTTCTTTTCTTGTTATTTGTACTTCAAATAAGCAAAAATTGGAATAGTATACAGGGTGGGCCAGACTCAATTGGGCAGTTTTCGAACATTAGCAACCAATAAATCCAACAGCACAAGGAAAAATTGGAAAGTACATTTTGTTGTCGATAGATGGCTGCATCATACGGTATGCTGTGAACGAGCTTGATCGCTGGATTGGCCGTCGAGGGCCTGTGGAGTGGCCAGCCCGATCACCCGACATCAACCCACCAGACTTTTTTCCTTTGGGTTACCTCACACACAAGGTGTACGCTAATCCCATTGACAGTGAGCAACATATGCGTGAGGTGATTGTTAAGGAGTAAGGCCTGTGAAAATGTTGCCTTGCGTCTACAAGCCTGTGTTGACTTAGATGGTGACCAGGTCGACCACTATCTTGAAAATCAATGACTTATGTTTGTGTGTGATTCCATTTTTGTAACAATTTTGTAGCAATTGGAATTGTTAACATTTGTCAATAAAAATAAAATAAATAAAAAATAAAAATAACATCTATTCAAAAACTGCATTACTGAGTCTGACCCACCTGGTATATACAGGGTGACTGGTAATTAGATATATTCCCTGAAAGGGGTTGAAGTAGAGACAATTTGCAATAAATTTGACCATATGATACCCCGTCCGAAAATTAGTAGTTTTCGAGATAATCGAATTTCTATTGTTTTTTTTTTTTAAGTGACAATTTTCCCCATAAAAAGATGAATTGAGAAAAAACTGCTCATTGTATGGCACATATTTCAGCGTTTTCTGATAGCTAACAAATAAGTGGTTCGTTGAAAAAAAGGTTTTCCCAAATAACAATCACATGTAAGAAACGGGTGGGTCTAAACTTACAAGTGATGATAAAAAAAATGCACTCTTAGTTTACTTGGCAACGTATTAATAACAAAAATGTATGACACGAAACGTACAAATTACTTGAATTACTTCCTTTGGTCATCTGCTATCCAACAAGGTACAAATGTTGCTAACATTCACATTTGTGTACAAGCAGTGACGTGCACTGAGGAGTAGCTAGTCTAGCAGAGATAGATCAATCAATCTCACATCTCGAATTATATTCAAATCACAATATTTATTGTCTTGTTAAAGCCACCACAGCTCATATGCAACACCATTTTTTCTACGCTCTTCTCGCCCATCGGTGTTCTCCGCGGGCAAAGCTGGCTGGATACCCTAGCTCGCTCTTCTTCCGCCTGACCAGTTTCCAGGTAGAAACGGTCGATCGAAAAAAAGGGAAGATTTCTACCTCTACCTCCCTTGCCCCCTGCCCCCGCTTCAATGGTTGAAAACCCGTGCTTTCAGGTCGCCCAGTCTATCTGCTATAGGACAGATAGGGGATTGGTTTCTCATAGATTTTTTTGTAAATCCTCTAAAGAACTCAGGGTAAAATTTTCTGCAGTTCTCTGTATTTACACATTTTACACGTTGTACAATATGTATGTATAATATGGGATGTAGTTTTATTATTTATGAAATGGGAATGTGTTATGTGCAGACAATAATGTTATGCTTTCTTTCTTTTTTTTCAAGTATGGAATATATAATGATTAAATTACAAATATGTGCTCGGGCTCTCTCTCACTCTCGTTTTAGTAGTTTTTATTTAAATATACTACTCTTGGCCTCTAACAGTCATAAATTATGGATGTATTTATTTGTGCAGGAGAACGCGCGTTCATATTGTTGTTGGATTGGTTTATTTTACTTCGCTTTTCTGCCACATTTGGTTGTCGCGAAAATGAGGATGAGTGATGATATGATTAAATTGATGAAGAGACCTCATATGAACAATCCAGGCCAGGATTCGAACCCGTGATGAGTGCGCATTCTTGTCCTATGTGTTGTACTCTGCAGTGAATAATGAAATAATTTGGAATGAAAAATGTATCTCAGAACTCAAAAAGTCAAATGAATATTATTGAAGAAACTACAAAAAAGTGTGATTTGTTTCCTGTTTTGTTTGTGTGCATAAAGTGGACTTAAAACACCAAATCAACCAACTGTGCGGGAGTGGTTATCACAGCGCGCTACGACACCATGAGTTCCGGGTTCGAACCCCGTCCTGGACATGGGTGTTCTTTGTGTTTGTACCTTCATTAATTTTATCGTATCATCTTCGCAATTAACTAAATGTGACAAAAAAGCGACGCTAAGTAAAAAAATGAAATGAAATCATTGATTGATTGCTCGATTTGGTTTATTTTACTTCGTTTTTCCGCCACTTTTGGCTAATCGCGATTGTCTTCGAGCTTACATTGTTAAAAGGAGCGGATACACGTATTATTATCCCAATACTTATTCAATAAGATTTCTTGTTTGTCAGAAATTATGACTTAAACTATTGCATGTTGAGCTAGTGCCCACCTAGCCGCCTCTGATGAAATCTATCATTCTTCAGATTCTCTTTAAAATTCGACTCTGGTCTAGGGTGACCAGACGTCCTCTTTTATCCGGACATGTCCTCCTTTTTAGATGTCTGTCCGGCGTCCGGGCGGATTTTTCAGAATTCTGTAAATGTCCTCCTTTTCTGGAAAGAGCAAACCATCGACCATAGCAAATGTGCTGCATAGAGAATGCTTCCACACATAACGATCATCATTTAAGGCATATTACGTAGGGTGAGTTAAGTGTTCGAGCAATGCTCAAATAACATCTGTGAACTGAACACGATCACTTTCCTAACTGAATCATTAGTAGGGTGCGGATTTATAGGCACTAAAAACCTCTGAAATAGGCACCAAACTGATGAAAATAGGCACTTAAAAAGACACTATAAATTAGGAACGGTACGAAAATAGGCACCCTGAAATTTAAAAAAGACATTAAAACAGACAATGAATGTGAACTTATTTCAATTTTCTATTTACAATGCACAATTATACTGTATTGGCACTTCAGTTCATTATAAAAATGGGATAACGATTAACAAACTATGATCGAAATTCACATTTGCGGGGAATCGTCAATTAAAGTAATTCTCACAAAAAGAGCTTGTGCTAACGACTGTGCGAATTTAAACAATTGATGAAAAAACAATTTGCACCATTGTAAGAAAAAAAATATTTTAAACAATGTTCCAATTGAGACCCTCAAGTCTATCGAATACCAGATTTCAGTCAGTACAACATAAACAAAGCCTTCCATCCTTCAATGTAGGGAAAGCCAAAGGAACGTAAAAAAAGCTGAAGTATGCAAATATTGCAGAAGGGCCATTTTTTGGCACAATAGAGCAAAATAGGAATTTATAGGCACTATTAAAATGCCTTTTCGGACTAGAAACACCATGAAACGAACTTTAGATATTAAAACCTATGTTTTACTACAAAGGAATATAAAAGGCAAATAGGCAAAATTCCTCAGCCTAGTCGTTAGTATTATTCTAACTCGTTGCTTCGCCTTCTGAAACGGCTGGAACGCACGTATTCTGTGCAGTTCCTTTTCGATTGATTGATTTGTTTTATTTTACTTCGCTTTTCTGCCACTTTTAGCTAATCGCGAAGATAAGGATGAACAATGATATGATGATTTTGATGAAGGGGCACTCACAAAGAACACCCATGCCCAGGCCGGGATTCGAATCCGGGACCGTTGGCGTTGTGTGGCACGGTGTGCTAACCACTCCGTCACGGGGGTCGGTCAGTTCCTTTTCGAGTTATGCATACGCGATACAGAAACGCGTAGGGAGAATTTTGATTATTAAGTAATATTTTCTCTCATGAAATTACGAAGCGGAAGTGTAAATTCAACAATGATCGTGCCAGAAAATATCCAGCTTTTAAAGGATGGAAGAAACGAATATGAGATAAAGTGTACGGTGGCTCTCACTTTCCCCTGCTGTTGAAAGAGAGCTAGAAATGTTCGTGGCATTAAAATCATATTTCTCTACCCAATCTAAACTACCCAAAATTTTAATTCGGTTTTTGGAAATAAGTTAGAGCGAATCTTACTTGTTACATTTGCATTCACTTGTTGGTATATTACGTTCTAATATCCAAGAATTATAAAAAGGAGTAAAATTCTGTGCTTCAAATTCTAGATATTCTTTGTCATTTGTTAAATAACATATTACAAGATTCTTTCTTTGCTTAAAGGTAAGAGAAAGTTATTGAAAGAGATCACCTGAAAAGTATCTGTGAGCAAAATGTTAGAAGATTTATTTATATTGATTAAGTTATGAATAATGGCAAATGTTTTGCCATTTTTTGCGGTGTCCTCCTTTTTATGGCTTTGTCCTCCTTTTTCGCCTGCTCTGTCCTCTTTTTTGAATGCGTGTGTCTGGTCACCCTACTCTGGTCACTTGTAACTTGCTGGGTGCAGATACTGTGCAGCGACGCACAGTGTTTTGCGATAAGAAGCAGCCTTGAATAGCGTGAGTGAGTCACTTTGAACGCGAGCAAGCTGCGCTACCAAGCTTGTCTGCCTTTGAAAACCAAGTCCATTTTTTTCACCGTTTCCGAACGCGATTGCTATTGTAGAAGTATATATTCTCTGAAAAGAGCACGAAAGGAAAGTTGACCAATATTCTCCTGTCGTTTAAAACCAAATATTATCTACTAAAAGAAAAAGTTCACGATTGTCAATAAACCTATCTGAGCATAAGGTGGATGTAAATAATACATTTAATAGAAAGATTCTCCAAAATTTCTCTCCCACTGTTTACGTCTTGCCAGTGCCCACGGGGGGGGGGGGGTGGCATGGGGGCCATACCCCTCTCGAACCCTGAAAAAATATTTAAATGTGAACTTATCAATAACTACGAAAATAACATCGTCGATTTTAGAAATGTGTAAAAATTTCAACTTTGTTCTTACATAAATGAATCTGTTTCTTGCGCAAAAGTCTTCACGCTGCAATACTGGGTAGTTTTAGTTTTATAATCATTGATGCAAGGCTACCAGACGTCCGATTCAGCGATTTTGTCAGGACAGTGCGTTACTTTCAATCCCTGTCCCGACTTTTTCGAACTGCAATCGTGATGCGAGAATGTCTCTTTATTATTGCTTTTTCTTAACTCACAATTAGACATGTTCTTTATTGTAATAATAATTCCTAGTACGCAATATTTAATTTATAAATATATTATTTTCTAAACATAGAATTATCATGACTTTTCAATGGCGCTCGCACTATTTGAACTATTTTATAATATCTCTCTCTCTCTCTCTCTCTCTCTCTCTCTCTCATATATATATATATATATATATATATATATATATATATATATATATATAAATTTGGGTCTGGCCCATTCCTCAAAGAAATCCTGCGTATGGGCCTGGTCTACGTCAATGACAGAAATGCAAGCAATCTTTTTATTTATTTTTAACCCAATTAAAGGAATGTGGAAGAATTTAAAAGAAATAAGAAAAAGCAGAACGACTGTTACTCTACTTTAAAAAATGTTGTTCTTCGAGGAAGGAAAATAAGAAGTATTTACTTCAGCACCTTAACACAGTGTCCCACAAGTCTCTCTTGACTAATACTGTCAAATGTGATACTGTTTTTGTCTCACCTCCTTTCCTTTCTGTAGACTCATCAGCGATGAAATATTAGAAAACCTATTTTTTTTCTTTCAGAAAGAATGTTGTCACTTGCTATATAATAGTGATATTTTTAATAATATTATACAATATTACTTGTTTTTATTTCTTTCCCGTATTTTATAAATATCTATTGTGCATGTGGCAACCCTGAAATTGAGCCTAACTCTACACGCAACCAGTGGCGGAGCGTGACCTTTCCAACAGTGTAAGCCTAGCATGACGAAGGCTATTTCCCGTTGTGCTTATTTTTGGTCTGACATGGTTAGTGATTTATCAACACACATCGACCCCCCCCCCCCCATTTTTTCCAGAACACTTCCCTGGAATTTTTCACCAAATTAAAAATTCTGGATATCTGATAATTAAGTCAGTATTATTCCTATCACAATGAGTAACGTATCGATAAAAAATATGCAAAGTTAGATAAAATGAATAATAATAATAATAAACAAACGAAAACAGAAGGAAACAGAAAAGTGCTGAATACTTTTTACAACCGCATAACCAAGTATCATCTCCGTATCATGAATCGCAAAATCGGCGAACTTTATTTTTCGTTTCTGTTACTATGTCTGCTAGAGAATGAAGGGGTGGGCCTACCTATATCCGCAAGTTTCTTCTTGGCAGCAAAATCCTTGCTGGACAACGGCGTCTTCAACAAGTTCTCCACCCCGCCACACAATCACACTCATTTTATTCCATAATGCACTTCACTACAGTATCACACCACAGCACAGGAACGACAGTCCGCTTTTCAATAGATGGAATTCGCAAAAGCAATACCTCGAGACTTTACCAAACACACAGCAAGAAGGGGGAAACAAAAAGAAACCAGATCCAAAATCGGTCACTGCTCAAAGCAGTGATCTTTCGGACTGTGAGGGGAATATCCCTTTCGGATATAAATAAATTCCCTCTCTTGCCTTAAAATTCCCTATATTTAGTAAAAAAAAAATACAATATAAAATATAAAATAAATGCTCACAAATTGTAGGGATATATCCAGAAATTTCTATCAAAGGACATGTAAGTGCTTTCTTAGGATAGTGTAAAAGCAAATCTAGCACCTAAAAGATCATAAACAGGCTTCTCGTACGTTGTTCGAAGAGTGTTTGAATCACGGACTATGTAATTAATAATATTTGGTTCACATTTGATATGAAATTTGTAAAATTGTAATTTTTTTGTAATTTGTAATCTTCAGTTTTGATTAACATTTATTTACTTATTTATTTCCCTTTTTAGCTCAATTATTAGTAAGTTCATACATAAACAGAAAACAGAGTTTTAATATGTCTAATGTTTACGCTCTCCTACAAGCGAAAAACAGAAACAACAAGAATTTAGCACATCAATGTGTATCTAGTTTTCCCGTATCCCGCTCATTTCTAGGTTTCTCCTTTTTTTCCCTTCCTGTTAGTTTTTTTGCTTCAGAATTCCCTGTTCCTGGGGAAAAAAACCTCCTTGAAGCACCACCGGCTCAAATTTCCTTTGCAGTCAACCATTCATACCCGACAACGCTGGAGCCCCTCCTCTTGCAGGACCTGTGTCTCGCTGGCGCGTATTCAGTGAAGCCAGCCAACCCAAGCATAATGGTGCTAAATCTCGCACAAGTTTAAAAAGTCGTTTGTAAGTTGGAGATATAAATAAAATAACAGGGCCGCTTTTCGTTGTGGTTGAATTTTCTCAAACTTTTCACATAACGTGGAACCCATGCCGTTGGTTGAACCATTCGAATTTATATTTGTTTTTGTTATAAATTAATATTTATAATATGAAAATCCCAGAACAATTTAGTAGTATGAAGCATAATTTCGGAGTTTAAACGACACCATGGATGTCCAGAAGGGGCAAGGGGAGGAGACACTTCCTGAAAAATGAATGTCAACCATTTTCACACATATAATTTCATTTCAGTCACATCAAATTGTTAATTATTGTAAGGGCGTTGCAGAATAATGTTAACATCAAATTGAAGTAGTATATTTTGAGAAGGGAAATATACCTAGTTTACCCCAACTCCTGAAAAAAATACTTTGCTTAATCCTCCCTGGTGGAAAGAAATACTGCGGACGTCCATGAACACCACTTTTTCTAAACATGAGGTTTGCAACGCTGCTGTAAGCCTCTGCCCGTAGGTTTACACACCTAGGGTTTCGACGCGCTCTTCTCCCTATATTCCTTGCTCTTCTCCTTCCAGATACGGTGGGCGACCTTCGCGGTCAGAAATTTGTAAGGCAACATTCAGACGGCTTACAACTTTCCCCAAGCAAAAGGCGGGAGTTCTCATGTGCCATCTGGTGCTGAAGTGTTGCAATCTAACAAACAGGATCTCGAAGACTGGTATCGGGCCGAGATGAACTTTGAAGTTTTTACGAATTTTGCCATATAATTACATACATTTTACTAGAACTAATAAAGTGTAAGCCCGGCTTACACGGCTTACATGGACGCTCCGCGCCTGCACGCAACCCACCAACACCTTGTGTAAATTGGGTTGCCTGGTTTAAAATGTCGTTGTCCTAAAACTTTTGAGAGACACTGTACAAGAAATAATACTTCATTCATCTTCATGTGAATGGAATCAATGAACAATACAATTAAAGAACATTACACGTCTTGCTCAAAGTGGGCACCTCCGTTACGAATGCAGGCACGCAGGTTTTACGGACATTTGGTCTCTTAACTCGTGATGTGATTATGTCCTTGATGTGTTGACCAGATGTTAAGATCCTCTCCCTGAGCTCTTCTTGCGAGTTTACAGGTGTCTTGTCATGTGGCTCCTAACAAGCAGCCTCACATTGCCTCATTAACTGCTCCTATTGGCTGCGGTTCCTGGATCGGATGCCGGAGCAACACGTGACGGGTTTGTTTGAACTCAATGAGACGCCACACTAATATAGTCCATTGCGTTATGTACAATAACTCTTCGACAAGGGAGTTTTTGAACATGGCCCACGAGAGAACATCAGCGTTTTGATTTATTCCCTGCGCTACGTTTTCTACTACCGCAGTGTGACATTCCAATGTAAAACGTACTTGCTTGCATTTTTAGAAGGCAACTTTTAATCGATCAACCCTGGTCCAGGAATTGAAAATAAATTCAATCCCGGACTGGGAGAGAAAATCAGCAAATGTAAATGAGTTCTAGACAATGTATAACTTTTTCATATTTAAATCATTTCAATTCAGTCCAGGAACCATTTTTCCGGATCGATTTAAATACGACTCAGGAACCTTTTTTCTGGATGAATTTAAATCAGGTCCAGGAACCTTTTTACAGGAACTTTTTTACTTGACAAAATTATTGGGGGGGGGGGGGGGGGCTCTGATCACTGAAATAAATGAATGAATGACTCACTCACTCCCTTTTTTAAAAAATAAAAATTACGTCCTCATATAGCAATGTTTAAGTAGCTATTATATTCCTCAAGCAAATGAAATTTAACAGGAAAAACGTTTAGAAAATGTTTCAAAGTTTCTTTACGTCTTTTGTGTCTGCTCATTTGTTTTTTAGATAACAATTAACATTTTTATTGAAAAGTATGTATTTACATTAAGAGACCAACCTAACAGTTTTATGCTGGCCTCGGTAGCCGAGCGTGTTGGGTGGTCGACTCAACTCGCTTTGATCCAGAGGTCTCAGGTTCGAGTCCCGTCGAGGGCATGGGTGTGTTTTAATGTCCGGAACAGACATGTGATGGATTGCAAATAACGAATATTTAACAGTTTTATTTAATTATTTACATAAATGCTAACACAAATCGCAGGAAAATAGTTTTACATGTTTTTTCTTGCTACAATATTTTACTTTTTAAATTTAATTTTGCAATAATAAAAAAAATAGCATGTACACTAAGATATAAAGTGACATACACAACAAAACATCTGAACATGATTTAAAAATAAAGCAAAAGTTGCTCTACGCAGTGGGTTATTTTTATGAACTTATCAACGAGCGGTCTCAGGTCCAAATTATCAAGCACAGTTTGATGTATGTGGAGTACCGCTAAGCTGCTTAGTCTCTTCTGCCCCATTGTAGATCTCAAATATGTCTTTAGTCGGCTAATAGCACTGAATGACCTTTCGGCTGTGGCTGTCGTCACTGGCACAGTGCGGAGGACCATCATGAATTTGACTTCTGGAGGGTGGTGTCTTCCAAAAGAAACTTCCTTATGTCACGCATGGTAGTTAGAACCACTTTCTTCTGTATGGCGATATCACGAAGCATGGACATGTGTAAGGAGAGCCTATCGGCATCCAAATCTTGCCGAAAGAATTCTCGCGTTTGCTGAAAGTTTGTTGTGCAACTGTTCACAGCTGAGATGCATTCTTTCTCTACGGCTGTTACTTTTTGTAGTCCTGTAGATTCATGTCCTTGTTTAACACATGATTTTGCTGTGTCACACACGTCAGTGTATATTGATTTATAATACTATTTTGGAGTGTAGAACTTGTGATGTTTGGCAGCATCAGGATTTTCAAGTCTTAGGGACGTGACGTTGCTGGTTCAATTCTGGCTCATCAACGAGGCTTGATTTGCCCTCTGTGCATTTCAGCCAGAACTGCTCAAAACTCATTCGCTTTTCTTGAAAGATGTCAGTCAAGTATTTTAGTTTTGATTCCACTTCTGTAGAACCAATGCGTGGAGACTGAATCATACAGTTTACCTCTTCTATTGGACCCATCACATGGCAGTAGAGGGAGAGAAAGAAACATGTCTTGAAGTGAAGCATTGTCTCCAGGTATCCAGCACATTTTAATGCTGCGTCAGTAGAATCTTCTTCAGAAAATTTCTCAAGAAATTTGAGAAGGTTTTCATAGTTCCTTAAGATCTGTTGCATACTAGAGGCTCTCAACATCCACCGACGAGGGCAAAGTGGACGCAGTCCAGTATGGCCAGCCTTCTCATTCACATCAATAATATTCCTAAATATTTGCATTCTTTTAGGGGATTCCCAAACAGTCTTTAACAGGTCGTTGGCTAAATTCATTACGTGTCTGATTAATATATGTAAAATAGTAAATAATAATTATATACTTAGTATATAGTAATAAGTCATGTGTTTTGCTGTTTCCGGTCATAGCCCCCCCAAAGTTGATGGTTTAACGGTCTCAGCCCCCCCCAAAGTTGATGGTCTAGAACATTTCAAATGTGTATTTAAAGTTAAGTTCATGTGGCACAATTCGGAGTAAACTTTACAAGATAAGAAAAATAATACATTAGATCCTCTTAAGCAAAATTAATTAGGGGGCTAAGCCCACACATCATTAACATTGGGGGGGAACTCGAGCCCCCCTAAGCCCCATGGAGTCGGCGACTATGGGAACAATTAAAATACGGTCCAGGAATATTTTTTCAATGTGACAATACGCAACTTGCACCGAATTTAAATTGTGCGAGAAAAAAGGTTCCGGTACTGCAGCGGAACCCAACAGTGGAAATTCATGGGTTCCTGAACCTTTAACAACCTTGGTGTAAACTGAAAAAATCCTGGGGGGGGGGGAGGTTGAACCACCTCATCCCACCTTGGATACCCGCTATAACAATAGCAGGGTTATAGAACATTCTCCGTCTTTTCTCGATAATATTTTCTCTCAAATTATCAGCACATTATTCAAGAAGCCAAAAACCTAATTTTATCTAGTGTAAACTGAAAATTTTCCTGGAGGGGGGAGGTAGGTACCCGACTTTGGATACATGCAGTAGAGAGGCGTTCCTACGCGTCAGCAAAAATTCGATGCGACTGGTGTTATGTTACATCCGGTGTAGCGGGGTACGAGCTGTTTTATTGTTGAGTCAGCAGAACGTGTCTGATCACGTTGAAGACATCGGAAGCGGTGGGGGGAGGGGGTCAATGGATTTGTCACGTTGTTTCTTGATGTATGCTAACCTAACACGTGCATATGTTTGTGTGTGTGTGTGTGTGTGGAGGAAATGCGCGCGCAACCATTGCGTATGATTCAAAGACATGAAGAAATGATTTAAAGATGGCGCCGAAGGTGCTTTACCCCGAAAGCTTAGCGGCTAAGGTTATTGCTCTGTAAAACAAGAGGCGTCGAGGGTTCGATTCCTGGTAGAGTCAATATTGATTGATTGATAGATTGAGTTAGTTTTTTTAAGTCCTTTTATGCACGGCAAAACTAATCAGGATTGGAGCTACAGTTGAAAAGTGGTGATTCGGACCACTATGTGCCTCCACCGAGTATCGAACCTGGGACCCCTTGATTACAAGGCGACGATGTCAATATTGAATGGTCTCGATTAGCCTGTGTGTAAATAAAGGCAACAAAATGGTTGAGTTCGAAAATCGATTTGGGTTAGTGGTTAATGTTGTCACCTGGCAATGAAGAGGTCGCGGGTTCGATTCTCTAGGTAGTTAAATTAGGCCAATTGTTTAGTCCCGCCATTATAGGTCCCCGATTAGTCCATCTGTGCATAAATAGTGTTTGAATAAAATCAATATGGCGGCCTTTTGTTAGTGGTTATTGTTGTCGCCTGGTAATGAAGAGGTCGCGGATTCGATTTTCTAGGTAGTTAAATGAGGCCAATTGTTTTGTCCCGCCATTATAGGTCCCGATTAGTCCATCTGTGCATACATAGTATTTCAATAAAATCAAAATGGCGGCCGCGTTTTGTGTTTAGCGGCGGCGGCGGCGGCGACCGGGGCGCGGCGCGGCGCGGGGCGGGGCGGCGCGGCGCGGGGGATATTTTTTATTCCGCGAGATGTTTTAACCAAGTGGTTGAGGGTTCGATTCCCAATGTTGGTGAAAATTGGATATTCAATTGTATTTGTTTAAAAGTTCCGATTAGCTTTTTGTGCCCAAAGAGAAAATGAACTAATTGGAAATAGGATGTTTATGCTGTAATGAAAAGGTCCCCGGGTTCGATTCACAATGTCAAATTGGCTGATAATGATGTTGTTTTTAAAAGAAAAAAAAAAGAAAAGAAGTGTGAATAAATTAGAATCTGTTGTTTTGCCGTGTGGGGCCCCAGTAACGATTATCTTAAATGCATAAAGAGTAGGTAAAATAAGCAATATGGCCGTCACTATTGTTTTGTGATCAAAGAGGAGTCACAGGTTCGATTCAATCAAAGGAGGCAACATTCTATGTTTCAATTCCATGTAAAAGTCTAAAGTTATGTTTCGATTAACCTCAATGCATAAAGAGGAATTAAACAAAAACAAGCAAAATGGCGACAGATGTGATAAAAGAAAAATTGAATTAGTTTTTATATAGTGACAAGAAAAAATAGCGAATCACTGTTAGAAATAGAATGAAAAGAAAGATACTTGCCTTTGCGTGTCCAGCGCTGTGCAGAAAAGCTCTCATGCTTTATCTCCGACAAGTCCACAATACACATTTTTTTTTATTGTATAGTTAATTATTAATGTTGTTATTAACACAGATTCTTACCAGTGTGAAGAAAAGCTCTCATGCTTTATCTCCGACAAGTCCACAATACACACTTTTTCATTATATAGTTAATTATTAATGTTGTTATTAACACCGATTTTTACCAGTGTGAAGAAAAGCTCTCATGCTTTATCTTCGACAAGTCCACAATACACATTTTTTTCATTATATAGTTAATTATTAATGTTGTTATTAACGATTGTTACCAGTAAAAATATAAACCATGAGGATTTTTAAAGGGGTGATAAATGAAAAAAAAGCCAAGACATATATTCTATCCCTGTTTATTACCAATATTTACAAAATTCAAAAGAGCCGCACACACACACATACATATGTAAAATGTTTATATTGTGTCACCAGTTTATCAGCATGTTATTTAACAAGTTTTTATTCTTCAAGTTTGTTCACTCACCCACATAAGGAATTGTGTCACTATCATATCCATTTTCTGCTGCAACCACTGAATTAAAATGTTTCACTATTTTTTCCACAAGCATGTTCTCGCAAAAAAGAAACACTTCTTTGGAAAGTCTTTTTCCGTCGATGTTCTGTATAGACAAAGGCTCAGGTTTTGTACATCCATGTAGATGGGAAAGCACAAACTTCTCCTTATTACATGCATGGACAGGGGAAATATCTGTGCAACCGAAACATTGTTCGCGAAGGTCGAGAATGCAAGATTCCACACAGTTTCCAAAATATGATTTCAGATACGGCGACACTGTTTCACACATAACTTTCGCATGCTCGATGCACACAAATATCTTCATAAAGTTCCGCCACGAACTTTCTGCGATGAACACTATCTCCAGGGAACCGTAAGCTGGTTTTTTTCTTATAATGATCTGACAACGATTGTACAGTGTGGTTATCAGCAATTCATGTTGCTCACTTAGTGGGTAGGAAACACGAGGCTGCTCACCTGGAATAGCGATGTAATTGTCGATTACTGGAAACAATTCCTGAAGAGCGTGCCACTCCTGCAACTGTAGTTCAACACCGGCCGCCCCGCTTCTGTGTAGCCTGACCACAGGTTGGAAATCCAGATGAGAGGGAAGTCCGATTGAGATAACCTTTGTTTTCGAAGCATTCAAATAGTAGACGTGATCAAATAATATCGACTGGCGTATAAGACTAGTTACTTGTTTTTGTTCTTCAGGTAAATGCTGATCGCTCTCTTTCTGAAGAACCCCCTTGAAATTAGTGTACGGTTGAATTTTTTTTTTCAGCGGCATCGAAATAGAGGATTCCATGACTAAGAACTGCGAGATACTGCATGTCGCAGCGTGCAGATATACATTTGAAGAAATGCGTGGGTGTGTTTTTGAGACGCATGCGCGCGTAGCAAACCAAGCATGTGCTGGACAAAAAAGGTGGAGGGGGCGGGGCGTTACAAAGATCAATGGTGAGAGAAAAATCAGCAGAATATCATAAACGTCATATTGAGGAAATATTGGATAACAAATATTAATTAATTTAATTAAAGCATCAACCGCATTGTCGATCTGAAATTAGGTTTATAGACAGGGGGCAAAATAGAAAATATCGACGATGTTCTAGTATTGGATTGTTTCTGTATTTACATCGGTATAATCCTCCACCACATTTGAAGCATACTGTTTTATCCTCTTTTTGAATGTAAAATAATCCTGGTTCGGACAGAGCTTCTACAAACGGGAATTCTTTTGATTGCCAGTTTCTGAAAGAGGACAATCTAGCATTGAAAGATCCCATCTCTGGATATTGCGTCATTGTTCTGTAAAGACACAAAACAAGATAAAGATTATAAGTAAGCTGTTGTAAACTGTAACGCTACAAAATTATTAATATACTATTAGGACTATATGTAACTTGTATAAAATTTCAAACAGTATTTACTGTCAATATTTTCTAGTATACGTACCGAGTATTATAAATTTAATTTACGAGTCAGCAAATAAGTTGTTATAATATTGTCGTTTTTTATCGGTACTGGGAATAAAATTTGAAATTTATGCATGGGTTTACCAGAGGCTCTATGGAATAAATACAGAAAACAGTAATGCCCACAGTACACAGACCCGTAACTTTGTATCTGATGAGTGTTGTACGTATAGAATTTAGAGTTACTTTCCAAAAATCGCAAATGGTTATGCACATGTGGAGGTTTTCCGTAACTATCAAAAAATTCCCCCCGGGAGTTACTGTCTATGTAAATTGCTACCCAGTGCTTCCCGGGGCTATCTTTGGGGTCTGTATTTACAATCAACGCTGCTGGTAGTTCCACATGTACAGGTAATTCATTAGCTGCGAAAACCCCAACATGGTGATTGTCAAAGGCTCTATTTGATATTAACCCGTGAAGCAAATTTAAAGTCGACAGCATTGCTGGACACTAAATAGTAATATTGTGCAACTCACCTTGTTATACAATTAATCCAGATGAATATCTCTTTGATTATTAATTTCCATGAGAGCGTCAAATTCAGAGTAGATAACACAAGTCACAGTAGATTCCAAAGCCGATTTGAAGTGGACTTCCAAGCTAACAGCCCCTTGCCGTTGAAGACTCAGTGGGATATGGCACTTGCAGCTGCGTCTGGTGTTATATCAAAAACAAGTAATGCGTATCCCTGGGGGTATTCCTCACGCGATATATTGTTTCCTTCATCCATATAGTGTATCCCTGTTCCAGAGAATAATGTGTGATATGCTGTTATGTACTTGTTGTTTTCAAAGTCTGGTTGAAGTGGTTTGCCGGGAATTTGGACTCCATCAACATATAAAGTAAAGAAGTTGTAATTGAAATGTTGAAAATTGAATGGGTTTGTAGACAGAGTGCCGTTGAATGCATCGTTGGTAACAAACCCCACAACTAATCGTTTCGGAAGACGTCCAAGTATCACATTGTCAATTGTTTTTGAAACAATATCTTTTGGAATAGTTACAGCTTTAAGTTGTACTCTTGTTAGAGGGTATTTTGCTGTATGTTTTTGCAGTATGCGATTGTGACTAAGTTTGATGGATGAACTGACCGATACTTTTCTCACATATAGTGTAGCATCCAGAATTTCCACTTTGCCTTCACTGTCATCTACTCCCATCAAGCAGAAAGTGTTTTTCGAAGGAATCAGTTTTATTCGCATTTCCACTCCATTGATCAAAAATTTCTCTTGATTGAAAATATCAGAATGCAAGTAACCTAACATATCAAATGTTTTACTCTGTTTTGTTAGTTGGTTACGTTTTGTAAAGCCTTTGTTGTCTTCCGAAACGTTATCAAAAGCGCCTGCTGTATCCTTGTACCACAATGCACTTTGGAGATGTGATGATTTTGCAGATATGTCATAGTTCAGTGCTTTTTCAAAATAAGACCTGTATGGGTGCATGTGAGATGGAAACGAGATGAGTTTGTTATTTAAGTAGATTTGTACTTCGCTGAACATTGCATTGAGAAAATCATTGACAGGCCCAATTGTTTTATCTGTGGGTAGCAATAACTGACCATTCGCTTTTACAATTCTGGCATCTATATTCAACATTGTGTGTGCTAAATCCATATAATCATCACCATGTCCAGGTATTACAAACTCGGTGGGAGCATTATCTGCCAGAGAACTAACAGGTTTGTATCCGATGGTGTGGTGTTCTAAGATGCTTGCTTTACCGAGAAAATATCCAATTCAGTTTTAAAACACTCACATGATTTCTTCCTAATTAGCGCCATATCTAATCAAAAATATCTGATGTTATTTGAATTTTTTTACGGTTGCGTTTCGTTGTTTTCTTGGTGTTTGTATTGGCACTGGATCTCTTCTTTCTCTGAGCGGTCCTTCCAGTTCGCTGTCCCGAAGCAGAGTGATTCCTTTTGAAATGTTTATGCCCCTGATAACCTGAACCAATCATTTCCTTTAGCTTTGTTTCAGCTTTTCTTTTAAGATTTGATCTGGCATCCGAAATTCTGGATTGTAGTGACTGTTTTAGGGGTGTTTTGTCTACAACATCACCTAACACATTTACCCCTGTTTTTAACATTTCTTTCCCTACAGCTTTCGCTCCTTTCTTGATAAGAGGTAAAGCTGACCGAAAAAGTCCTCCAAGAAAACTTCCAATGCCATGTCCTTTTTGATAGGCAGCACCGTAATATATGTTACCCACACCAGATCCAGCTTGTTGATGGTAGTATTGAAAATATGGATCATTCATAATTACAGCTTTTCACCACAACATCTAAAATGAAGTTTCAAACACACTAGTCCGAAGGAGAATGGGATGTGTGCACCAGTGCTGTCCCTTAAGTCAATTTCTATTTGTTCGAAATTATGTTTCTGCACTGGGATGTAATGTGGTGAATCGAAAATTTGCACACCATCACTTCCAAAAGTATGTTCCATAGGATTAATGTTTATAATACGTAATAGAGGGGCGATAGCATCCCCCACCATATGTGATTCCACAATATCTGTGTAAATATACATCTGGGAAGGAATCTCTCTCACAACATTTGGAGGCGAGCGTCCAATTTTTACTTCTGATAGATCATCGGTCGGTTTAAAACCTAATATCCGTGCCAGTTGAGGTGACAATTGTACATTTATATTTCTCTGCTTGGTAGATATATCAACAGTCACATGTTTGTACGCAGGATGATTTCGGAGACTAAAATTTAATGTTTCAGAATATTTATTGATTTCTGCAACAATGCTGTTTATAGATGCGTAATAGCCTTCGGATATTCGAAGTTCGTTCCATTTGACATCATCCATAGATTTATATTGAATATAGTTGTTAAATCTTGTAATGTTTAGTATTGAATAAGGATAACGCACTTCTACCAATGCCATCTCCCATTTGTTGGTGTCCAACTCCACACGGTTCTGAAGCTTTGTGGTGTAATTAGTTAGAGTATTACTTGGGAAATATTTCATGGAACTGTTACTAGGCAAAGTAATGTAGAAAGCGTTTGCTTTTCTCATGATGTGTTATAAAGGTTATTTGTACCACTGATGAGAATATCTACAAAAATTTATGCCTCTCTCTCTCTTTTTTTGACTCCAAAAACGATGCGCTAATC
Organism: Lepisma saccharinum; assembly: GCF_977018435.1. Classification (NCBI taxonomy): domain Eukaryota; kingdom Metazoa; phylum Arthropoda; class Insecta; order Zygentoma; family Lepismatidae; genus Lepisma; species Lepisma saccharinum. The sequence goes on along the minus strand of NC_139230.1, from coordinate 186,811,290 downwards.
CAACTGTCAAATAATCTGGAGTAACCTTTCCAATGAACTAACAACTTTTTACTGGCTCCTTTACCTTTGGTCGCAAGGATTTTATCAATTTCATGCATATCCGGTAAGCGGACCAGTTGCAACTCTTCCGTATAAAATGTTCCATCGATTTTATGTCCTTGTAGATCTTTTAATTCATACACTTAAGGATTTCTTTTCAAAATACGTTCCACCACAAATATTTCTCTTGTCCAATTTTCCATGTAACCTTTGTCAAAGCGTTTTTTGGTTTTTGTTATTCTCACTGTATCTCCTATTTTGAATGGCATCTTCAATGACAATAGTGGAGATGAATCAGATTTGAGTTTTTTGTCATACATATTGTGCCATACTTTCAAAACCTTCTCAGGAGTAACATCTGCTGGTGCCATTTTAATACTCGAGTGAATTTTATGATTATAAGCTTTCAAAAGCTTTGGGAGTACATTAACATAGCAGCTGGTTCTTTGCTTAGTAAAATACTTGCACATGCGTTCCTTTAAAGTTCTGTTGAATCTTTCAACAATACTAGCTTTAATATCAGGATTCTTTGTTGTAAAATAAATTACATTTTGTTTTTAGAGATATTCCTGCACAATACTGTTGGTAAACTCGCGCCCTTTGTCAGTTTGTAATTTCAAAGGTTTTCTTTTGCTTTGTTTGAAAATTTGCTGGAAAGCCTTTTTTATACATACACCAGTTTTATTTTTTACAGGGACAGCCCAAGCATGCCTGCTAAAAATATCGATAACTGTGAGTATATATCTGTACCCTTTGTTGTGATTCCGCAAACTCTGCATGTAATTCAAGTCAGCCTGCCATTGGTCATCAATATTATGCACAAAATAAAAGTTTCTCGGAAATCGACGCTTTACAGGTCTATGCAAAGTGTATGCAGTTTGCTTTGTCAACCAATGTTTGATTGTTGACAATGGTATGGATTTTTTTACAGCTTTCCATAGTGTTGAAGCTGTAGAATAGGATGCTGGATGAGATGGATTGTACCAGATATTCTCTAATATTTTTTCGCTCATGGTTTGTATCTTGACCAAACTGGAACAGTACGTTTACGTTTGTACCCTGGAAATGATGATACAAAAGAAATTGGTTCTTTTTCTTCTTCTTCTTCTGCTTCTGTTAATTCTTGTGCCTCTTCTTGGTTAGCTCCTGACAGCGGAATATGGCGTCCAGGGTTGCCAAACACAATCTGTCTCCGGGGGTTTCCAATATATTCTTGAGGAATATTAGATAACGCCGGAGCTCTATTGAACAGTTGCCAACCAACAGGATTGCTTGTTTTTCGTGGTCGAATTATATCCGATACTAGATCGACAATATTTGAGCCATCAATTTTATTATTGTTAATAAAAACTTCCCCATATTTATCCCAATCAATATTACTATTATGTAAAAGACGTTCATACAACAGTTCGGCTTTTCTACGATACATGCTAGGTGTAGCAGCTAGAATTTCTTCTTTCATATCAGTCAACTTCTCAGTAGATTCTGTAATCGGTAGCGACACAGGTTCTCTTTGTTTTCGAGTAATAGATAGAAATTTTTGGAGCACAATGCTGTAACGATTCCATTTTTCATCATCCGAAAGACCTTTGAGATTCAAAATTACTTGCATATCCTGATCCAATTGCGATAAGGATGTAGACGGTGCAGACATAACAGGATGTCTTATGTTATCCATAAATTCTTGAGGTATTATAACCATTTTTTTGGCATGCTCCATGTTCAGATTTTTTTTTCACTTAAATAAACTTGATAACACACCTCCTATTAAAGGGGCTAATAACGCAGGTAGAAATCCTCCGTGTTGCACTAGTATCTGTTTCTTCTGCTTTGTAGAGTGTCCTTTGGCAGAGAGATTACGTATCACCTTCTTGTACCGGCTCAATCTTTTTTTCTGAGGTGTTGAAAGAGGAACATTCCCTTTTAGAACATTGTAACAACACTCACAGATTGAATTAACCCATTAGTGCATAGTGTGCAATATATTGTACATTCATTAATATTCTTCTATTCTTCTATCAAATTCTTAAAATGATTCTGTATTTGTATAAGACGGTTTTCGGAACATCAAGAATCACATTTTTAATAACGTCCTGGTAATTGTGATTGTTGAAGCTGAAGAAGAAGAAGAAGTTTTAAAAATGGCTCAAAGAGATTTTCAAGTAACATGCACTGGGTAAGCAAATTTCAAATTATAAATTTTATTTTACATTTCATGTAACTATTTTTTGTTTACCAGGAAGCTGTGTATTGTATGTTTGTGTACAGTCAATATTTGCACAAAGAATCGGTTTACATAGATATTTGAAAACAATAAAAGTTAGGTGTACAATATATTGTACGCTATGCATATCAACCTCTTTGAAATCCATTGTTTCATGATTGTGGCTTGCATTCTGCTTGAAATGTTGCACTAGCTTTTCCTTCATGATTTCTTTATGTAATTGTTGAGCCTTGTTATAGAACAATGTATGTAGCTTGTTATTGTTTTTTGTTGGAAAATAATGAAATTTATTCATAAAGAGGGCATATACTGTTCTCGTTTTTCACTTCAAAAACTAATTTATCAATATGTGCATATGTTCTTTTTTCTCAATATTTTTTTTTCCTTTTTTCAGGTTGAATGTGCACGAAATTCTACCGAGTGATCAAAAAGTCACGCAACCCATGTAACATTTGTTTGAATCTGTGTTACCTGGGCGCATCATTACGAAGCCACTATGGCCGCCCAGGTCTCCCGATCTCACTCCGCCGGACTATTTCCTCTGGAGATTTCTGAAGTCTGCGGCCTATACATATTGTACGGTGGAACGACAATAGCGTCGTTACCCTAGCTACAAACTTTGAGGAACTCTCAATTGGCCAAGCCAATCGTTGGTCTCAGGCAAAAAGAGCAAAAATTACAGTCACGCAACCGATTCTTATATCTCGCTACAATAAAGGGATGGGAGGAGTGGACCAAATGGACCAAAATGTTGCTGCCTACCGCACACGAATTAGGCAAAAAAAGTGGTGGTGGCCCATATTTGCATATTTTTGGATGTTTCTGTTTCCAACGCTTGGATTTTGGCTAAAAAGGTGAATTCAAGAAACAGTACAGAATCCCTTCTCTCTTTTCGAAGATACATAGCTCTTGCTTTGTTAAAAATGTTTGGAACAGCTACACACCAGGGAAAGCAAGCAGCAACTCCATTAGTCGATGAGCGGTATGACAGGATGAATCACTGGCCAGTGAAAATACCTAAAGTCAGGAGATGTGCAAATGAAAAGTGTTCAGGGAGAGCTAAAAACGTATGTAACAAATGTAACGTGGGACTCCATCCAGAGTGTTTCCTACAATACCAAGTGAAAACTGATAACCAGTTATAATATATGATTATAATTATTGTTATTTTTTAAAAAATGTTAAAGTGTGCAAATGGTTAAAGCTTGTAACAATTTGTAGTATTAAGTAAAGTCATAGGCTTCAGTGAAAAAATGTTCTGAGTTGAAACCAAGTTCTTAATTGTGATGTGAATATCAATACACATGTTAACTATGCATAGCGTGCAATATATTGCACACCCCGTAGTTCCATTGTTACCAACAATAAAACTGAAATTATGGAATTTGTTTCATATTTGCACCCCATGAGTACCAAAATTATGAAAAAATACAAAAAACATTATTAATAAACTTTATGCACTAATGGGTTAACTAAGGAAGAATCAGCAGCTTGTAATATCGCTGTGCGAAGAGCTGGTTTAGCATCCGACAAAACTTGGAGCACTTTAGCGTGTTTCACTCTTGGAGCCATGATGACAGAATAAACGACTAGTGATTATGCTTGCTTTTTTTTTGTAGGAATATATACATAATTGATATCATCGTCGGAAAATATCCGCGACCGAAAACGTACTTCTTCCGGAGTGTTCTGCTTCAGATCAAACAGCAAATATCCATGGGGTTCAGCGGTGGCATTGTAATATGCATCTTTTATAAAATTTGGATTCTCCGGGTATACTTGTCTAGATAAATAATTAATTTGGGCTCTGTCTCTTGGATTTTTGAAGCATACAATATAATGACTATTTAAAGATATATCCCTATTCCCTTTTCCCTGATGGAATAGATTTTGAGTGATAAAGAAAAGACTAATATCACGATGATGACACCCTTTTGTGAATAAATATGTGACTCTTTGATCGCATTCCCTCATCTGATCATCGATAATAATAAGATGAGGTCCAGAATTTGGCACAAATTGGTCAATATTAGGCATTCCTTCCCGAAATTGTACAAAACCAGGGAAATCATTGTATGCAGATTGCCATTCCCCGTAGCACACCAAAATATTGTTGAATTTTACATTTACCATTTGGGGTAAACACTGGAGAAAATGCTTCACAAAATATGTCTTTCCGCATCCTGATGGACCAGCCAATATTGCAGAGAACGGGTGTTTCCACAAGAACTCCATTTCTCAAACTGTGAAGAATGTTTTAAATTACATATAATATAAAAGTCGAATGTTATGAATATTTTTCTAGTTGTTAGATTTTACTGATATGTTGTATCTTCAAATTACGTATATATATATATTATATTGTATTGTATTATATATATATATATATATATATATATATATATATATATATATATATATATATATATATATATATATATATATATACTTCATCAATAAATAAATATGTGTGTGTGTGTTTGTATATATATATATACACACACACACACAAACAATTTTCTTATAGTACAAAGTTCACTTTACAACAGCACAACAAAATGCCAGGTAGCATTACCACTGTACGCATGCGCCTTTGTAAACCCCGCCTACATATTCCGAGCATCAGCGTTGTGTTAGATAGCTCTCCAATGTTTCAACAACGATAAACAGCTTGGTGGTCCAGATCAAATTGGTTCTGGAATCTACTGTGACGTGTACCGTCTACTTTGAAGTATAAAAAGGTGAGTTGCACAATATTACTATTTAGTGTCCAGCAATGCTGTCGACTTTAAATTTGCTTCACGGGTTAATATCAAATAGAGCCTTTGACAATCACCATGTTGGGGTTTTCGCAGCTAATGAATTACCTGTACATGTGGAACTACCAGCAGCGTTGATTGTAAATACAGACCCCAAAGATAGCCCCGGGAAGCACTGGGTAGCAATTTACATAGACAGTAACTCCCGGGGGGAATTTTTTGATAGTTACGGAAAACCTCCACATGTGCATAACCATTTGCGATTTTTGGAAAGTAACTCTAAATTCTATACGTACAACACTCATCAGATACAAAGTTACGGGTCTGTGTACTGTGGGCATTACTGTTTTCTGTATTTATTCCATAGAGCCTCTGGTAAACCCATGCATAAATTTCAAATTTTATTCCCAGTACCGATAAAAAACGACAATATTATAACAACTTATTTGCTGACTCGTAAATTAAATTTATAATACTCGGTACGTATACTAGAAAATATTGACAGTAAATACTGTTTGAAATTTTATACAAGTTACATATAGTCCTAATAGTATATTAATAATTTTGTAGCGTTACAGTTTACAACAGCTTACTTATAATCTTTATCTTGTTTTGTGTCTTTACAGAACAATGACGCAATATCCAGAGATGGGATCTTTCAATGCTAGATTGTCCTCTTTCAGAAACTGGCAATCAAAAGAATTCCCGTTTGTAGAAGCTCTGTCCGAACCAGGATTATTTTACATTCAAAAAGAGGATAAAACAGTATGCTTCAAATGTGGTGGAGGATTATACCGATGTAAATACAGAAACAATCCAATACTAGAACATCGTCGATATTTTCTATTTTGCCCCCTGTCTATAAACCTAATTTCAGATCGACAATGCGGTTGATGCTTTAATTAAATTAATTAATATTTGTTATCCAATATTTCCTCAATATGACGTTTATGATATTCTGCTGATTTTTCTCTCACCATTGATCTTTGTAACGCCCCGCCCCCTCCACCTTTTTTGTCCAGCACATGCTTGGTTTGCTACGCGCGCATGCGTCTCAAAAACACACCCACGCATTTCTTCAAATGTATATCTGCACGCTGCGACATGCAGTATCTCGCAGTTCTTAGTCATGGAATCCTCTATTTCGATGCCGCTGAAAAAAAAATTCAACCGTACACTAATTTCAAGGGGGTTCTTCAGAAAGAGAGCGATCAGCATTTACCTGAAGAACAAAAACAAGTAACTAGTCTTATACGCCAGTCGATATTATTTGATCACGTCTACTATTTGAATGCTTCGAAAACAAAGGTTATCTCAATCGGACTTCCCTCTCATCTGGATTTCCAACCTGTGGTCAGGCTACACAGAAGCGGGGCGGCCGGTGTTGAACTACAGTTGCAGGAGTGGCACGCTCTTCAGGAATTGTTTCCAGTAATCGACAATTACATCGCTATTCCAGGTGAGCAGCCTCGTGTTTCCTACCCACTAAGTGAGCAACATGAATTGCTGATAACCACACTGTACAATCGTTGTCAGATCATTATAAGAAAAAAACCAGCTTACGGTTCCCTGGAGATAGTGTTCATCGCAGAAAGTTCGTGGCGGAACTTTATGAAGATATTTGTGTGCATCGAGCATGCGAAAGTTATGTGTGAAACAGTGTCGCCGTATCTGAATCATATTTTGGAAACTGTGTGGAATCTTGCATTCTCGACCTTCGCGAACAATGTTTCGGTTGCACAGATATTTCCCCTGTCCATGCATGTAATAAGGAGAAGTTTGTGCTTTCCCATCTACATGGATGTACAAAACCTGAGCCTTTGTCTATACAGAACATCGACGGAAAAAGACTTTCCAAAGAAGTGTTTCTTTTTTGCGAGAACATGCTTGTGGAAAAAATAGTGAAACATTTTAATTCAGTGGTTGCAGCAGAAAATGGATATGATAGTGACACAATTCCTTATGTGGGTGAGTGAACAAACTTGAAGAATAAAAACTTGTTAAATAACATGCTGATAAACTGGTGACACAATATAAACATTTTACATATGTATGTGTGTGTGTGCGGCTCTTTTGAATTTTGTAAATATTGGTAATAAACAGGGATAAAATATATGTCTTGGCTTTTTTTTCATTTATCACCCCTTTAAAAATCCTCATGGTTTATATTTTTACTGGTAACAATCGTTAATAACAACATTAATAATTAACTATATAATGAAAAAAATGTGTATTGTGGACTTGTCGAAGATAAAGCATGAGAGCTTTTCTTCACACTGGTAAAAATCGGTGTTAATAACAACATTAATAATTAACTATATAATGAAAAAGTGTGTATTGTGGACTTGTCGGAGATAAAGCATGAGAGCTTTTCTTCACACTGGTAAGAATCTGTGTTAATAACAACATTAATAATTAACTATACAATAAAAAAAAATGTGTATTGTGGACTTGTCGGAGATAAAGCATGAGAGCTTTTCTGCACAGCGCTGGACACGCAAAGGCAAGTATCTTTCTTTTCATTCTATTTCTAACAGTGATTCGCTATTTTTTCTTGTCACTATATAAAAACTAATTCAATTTTTCTTTTATCACATCTGTCGCCATTTTGCTTGTTTTTGTTTAATTCCTCTTTATGCATTGAGGTTAATCGAAACATAACTTTAGACTTTTACATGGAATTGAAACATAGAATGTTGCCTCCTTTGATTGAATCGAACCTGTGACTCCTCTTTGATCACAAAACAATAGTGACGGCCATATTGCTTATTTTACCTACTCTTTATGCATTTAAGATAATCGTTACTGGGGCCCCACACGGCAAAACAACAGATTCTAATTTATTCACACTTCTTTTCTTTTTTTTTTCTTTTAAAAACAACATCATTATCAGCCAATTTGACATTGTGAATCGAACCCGGGGACCTTTTCATTACAGCATAAACATCCTATTTCCAATTAGTTCATTTTCTCTTTGGGCACAAAAAGCTAATCGGAACTTTTAAACAAATACAATTGAATATCCAATTTTCACCAACATTGGGAATCGAACCCTCAACCACTTGGTTAAAACATCTCGCGGAATAAAAAATATCCCCCGCGCCGCGCCGCCCCGCCCCGCGCCGCGCCGCGCCCCGGTCGCCGCCGCCGCCGCCGCTAAACACAAAACGCGGCCGCCATTTTGATTTTATTGAAATACTATGTATGCACAGATGGACTAATCGGGACCTATAATGGCGGGACAAAACAATTGGCCTCATTTAACTACCTAGAAAATCGAATCCGCGACCTCTTCATTACCAGGCGACAACAATAACCACTAACAAAAGGCCGCCATATTGATTTTATTCAAACACTATTTATGCACAGATGGACTAATCGGGGACCTATAATGGCGGGACTAAACAATTGGCCTAATTTAACTACCTAGAGAATCGAACCCGCGACCTCTTCATTGCCAGGTGACAACATTAACCACTAACCCAAATCGATTTTCGAACTCAACCATTTTGTTGCCTTTATTTACACACAGGCTAATCGAGACCATTCAATATTGACATCGTCGCCTTGTAATCAAGGGGTCCCAGGTTCGATACTCGGTGGAGGCACATAGTGGTCCGAATCACCACTTTTCAACTGTAGCTCCAATCCTGATTAGTTTTGCCGTGCATAAAACGGACTTAAAAAAACTAACTCAATCTATCAATCAATCAATATTGACTCTACCAGGAATCGAACCCTCGACGCCTCTTGTTTTACAGAACAATAACCTTAGCCGCTAAGCTTTCGGGGTAAAGCACCTTCGGCGCCATCTTTAAATCATTTCTTTATGTCTTTGAATCATACGCAATGGTTGCGCGCGCATTTCCTCCACACACACACACACACAAACATATGCACGTGTTAGGTTAGCATACATCAAGAAACAACGTGACAAATCCATTGACCCCCTCCCCCCACCGCTTCCGATGTCTTAAACGTGATCAGACACGTTCTGCTGACTCAACAATAAAACAGCTCGTACCCCGCTACACCGGATGTAACATAACACCAGTCGCATCGAATTTTTGCTGACGCGTAGGAACGAAGTGCTGCCTCTCTACTCATGCTATTATCGGGCCTCCCCCATGGCGCAGTGGTAGCGTCGTTGCCTTGTAATCAAGAGGTCCCGGTTCGATACCCGGTGGAGGCACAAGTGGTTCGGATCCCACTTTAAACTGTAGGTCCAGTTCCAATTAGCCATACTGTGCATGAAGTGGACTTAAAACACCAACTCAACAACAACAACATGCTTTATCAATAACAAGGTTACAGAACATTCTCCGTCTTGCCTCGATAATTATTTCTCCTTAAATTATCGTCACATTATTTTATTTCACACCACAAGTAACCAAAACCCTCATTTTATCATGTAAACTGAAAACTTTGGGGGGGGGGGTTGCTCGAGCCCCCTAAGGCCCCTTCCCCCTTGGATATGTGCCTGACATAATTATTTTTTTAATTGTATCAAGAAAAAAATATGAAAGCCGTGCACTACATATTTGGTTTCATGAAGCGTCTCCCTCATCAAGGAAAGATTCCTGACTGCACCACTGCATTGAAGTAAAAGAAAATATTCCCAATTTCTTCTTTCAGTTGTTCATCCGAGATTGAGATCATCTTTATTTAATTTCCAAAAGCTAAGATGCTGATACATAGGTCATTAGGAAAAATGGAAAGGCAGGGCACTTGGCGTAAAAGTTAATTTCTTGTTCAAACTTGGGGTGGGGCAGGGACTCTTGTATGTCCATTCCTCTCTGACCCCATTAATGGTATTGTATATACATTATAGTATAGTAATATTGGGTCCCCAATATTTTACTTGTGGGGGGTAGGTCAGGAAACTACGCTGCACCACTGAGTGTACCCAATGTTTCTTGTATGGTATGGGTAAGCTAGGGATAAAGATGGCTATCAACCATGAGGTGTTTCAAATTGCATAAAACCATGAATGTTAGCCAGAATTAGCCCCACCAAGTGGATGGATAAAACTCCGCCTATGTACATATCAGTGTCAAGTTACCCTCCCAGATCAGGTCATCTTCTGGTGCTGTGCACATTGCCAGGAAAATGAACCCATATACAGCAGCAAAAACTTGGATTTTACCTGCTTTTAAAGAAATACAGTAGCATGCAAATTAATCCGAACAAGATGCGTACTTTTCCAGGTATACAATGATCTTAAAATACGTTGCAGTTTTAATCTTTAGTTTCACTTTCTTTTTAATAACTGCACATTCTCTCTCGATAATTCCCTGTGCTATGAACAACGATCCATTTTTACTCAATAGTTCATTGTTGAAGACCCGAAGTGGAGTCTATTGTTGAAGTATTTTGTTATCGTCGACAGACGAAAAGTCAGTTGTGTTGCAAGTTATGTGCCAAGTGGAAGGTAAGTTTTTTTGTGTGAGTGATTCTCATTTCGGCTGCTACCCAAATGGATACAACGCCACACAAACGATAGAAAATTGTTACATTATCACAGCATACTTCAATGACACAGACAAATTGCTACAGAATGTCGTGTCGGATTGGGTACTGTTAACTCAATTTTGAAACAATACCAAAAGACTGGATCCATCGAGCCTCAAAGAAAGGGAAAATGTGGTCGCAAATGGAAGACTTCGTAGCAGGATGACCAAATTCTTATTAGAAAAAGCAAACAGAACCCCAGACTGACTGCTGTTAACACATGATTTATTGTCAAGTGGAGTGGATGTCCACGTTAGAACAGTGCATCGCAGACTGCTTGCATTGGATGAAAAGCTTGTAGGATATTGAAAAAACAGTTGCTTACAAGAAAAATGTGTAAAAAGCATGTAACGTGGGCAAAACGTCATCGGGACTGGACCGTGAGTGACTGGAAGAAAGTGCTTTTCTCAGACGAATGCCATTTTGAAGTGCATGGTCACAAGGTTTCTTTTGTTCGTAACGAACACATGCAACAAACTCCAAAACACCCCCCGAAAATAATGTTCTGGGGTTGTTTCACATCTGAAGGGCCTGGGCCAATAGTTTCTGTTAAGGGGATGATGAACAGTGATAAATATATTGACATACTGCAACGAAAAGTCATACCTCATCTGAAGAAATCTTTTCTTGATGGTGATGGTGTTTTCCAACAGGACCTAGCAAAATGTCATACATCTCGAAAAGTCAATGAGTTCTTTGATAATAACAATGTACAAGTACTCTCCTGGCCAGGAAACTCACCTGACATAAATCCAATTGAAAATTTATGGTCTATCTGCAAAACAAGGATGTCAAAATTGGATTGTTCAACCATGGGGAAAATGCTTTGTTCCCTTGTTAACGTGTGGTACCTTGATGAAGAAATTAAAAATATTTGTGAAATTTAGTGTCATCCATGCCTAAACATGTAAAAGATGTGATTACAAACAAGGGAGGTCACATAAAGTACTAAGGGTATTTCTAAATACATGTATAGTTATGTATATTGCAGCAATTGCATTAAATGACAAAATGTGTATCTTGTTCGGATTAATTTGCACGCTACTGTAGTAAAATCTGTGTAAGGAGAGGTTACTAAGTGGAAAATATCAAAAGTATCTTTGTCCAATGATACTATTTCTAGCCACATAGTGAACATGTCCTGTGACATTCAGAAACAAGTAGCAGAAATAATACATGATGCTAAAAAATTTGCACTTGAACTTGATGAATCTACAGTCATAAGCTAAAAATGCCTATTACCCATACAACACACAAATATCCAAGAGGCATCTAATGGATATCTTGTGTATATTCATGTCAAAGTTCCAGATATCCAGAGGATACCCGATAAGACACCCAGGGGACATCCATTATGATAAGGCATTCTCAAAAGCAAAGTTGTAAAATATTGATGTCTTGTAATCAGTGTTCCCTCCTACAATTTCCAGTCAGGTTGCATAATGTTTCAGATTCCAATTTAAATGTATTCCCAGTCGCAATTAGCCTATGTGTGCATACAATATTAAAATGTGCTGTTGATCTTAATAATGTAATTTCTATATATTCTTTCAGCTACAGTTACCTCTTTTCTGGAAGTTACGACTCGGCTGGACCTTTGGCTGACACCAGAGCAGCCTTTCTCAAATTTTCTTCTCCTTTCAAAAAACTGCTAATACTCCAAACTTAAAAATTGCATCAGTTTAAAATTCCTTCTACAACATTCATGTAGTTTGCATCGTTTAATAGACTTACACAGCCAAAACAATTGATAATATCTACGCAACGGTGAAAGAAAAACCATGTGAAGATTGCGTAAATGTTCTACAGCCAAACTGGCCAAAAAATGAACTTCAGGAAACCCAAACTTTCTGCCTCCAGTTCAAGGGGATAAAAGCAGTGTTGCTACATGCCTGATTTTTATCCAGTCATACACGACACCTTTTTCTGTCAACATGCACCCTTCGCTCGCATTTCAGGGAGAGGCAGCGAATCGGAGACCCATGCACTTGCTACATGGCAGCAACCCTGCTCGACTTTGTTGAGGGTGACACCTGTTTCGAAAATGACTCCAAACAAAAAAAAAAAAAAAGAAAAGAAAATGGCAATATAGAATATCACAAGAATTTCCCCTCACCTCGGCTACTACACACAGCAGATGGGTTCAGTGGAAAAGATAAAAATAGAATTTTCAAGTTCATTCTATCGCTGAACAGGCTTTAGAAGGAATTCTAAGCAAATGCAATTTTGGAGTATCATAGCAATTTTTTGAAAGGAGAGAAGAATTCGAAAAAGGAGACCCTGGCATTTCATTAATTAAACAAATAAATAATACATCTCAAGATTAATTCATGAAAAACTGTTTCTGTTGTTAGATCCAAACCAATATTTTTCCATAGTAAACGAAATATTACCTCACATAGTGAAAATGCATGAAATGAGTGATATGTATGCAAACAAACTTACGAATAAAATATATCAAAGTTGGTGATCGGCCAGTGACCCTACTTATTACAAACTGGAAGCAGTGGGACAAAATATCTTTTATATATTCTTTGCTGATTCAATTCACATTAGTGAAACAATATTTAACCAATGGTAACAATACATCAACATTTGATAACCCTACAGTAGTTGATCTTCCTCTGAAAAAGACCGAGTGTCACAACTTTCCTCCTCTGAAATAAACATCATTCTGAATGGCAGATTGAGTGTTTTGCAGAGCTGCCAACATAATTTATTTATTTATTTACGACTTTGTTTACATGGCGAAGTTAAGGCATTAATGCCTTCTCTTCCACTTAACCATTAATTACAGGGATTATTTTTTTGCAGTAAATTGTATACAATTAAAAAATTAAAAAAGATAAATGAAAAATAAAATAATAAAAGAAAAATAAAGTAATGAAAGTAAAATGAAAATAAAAATGAAAGCAATACAGTTTGAATACGAGCAGTCAAGCCCTGGATTAACCATTAATTACGTACATTGCTCATTATTTTTACTAACACAATGAAAAAATGTAGTGTAGAAGAAATTAAAATTAAAAGCAATACAGTTTCTACATGCACACATACACACACACACATTCACACACAAGTACTACACAGAAAGTATATTTCGTGGGATAAATGTAAAACGTATTTCTTTCTGGGAATTTAATCTAGGTCCAATTGTTTAGCATGTATAATTTTAATTGTCTTTTGAATGTTACAACTGAGGAGGAGGCTTGGATTTTGGGGGGCAGTCTGTTCCAGTGTCCTGCAGAGGTAACGGTAAACGAATTGGCGTAGAAGTTACATCTGTGGATAGGGATGGATAACAGATTTTTCACGTGATCTGGTGTTGCGGGAGTGGAAGTCCGAAAGATATTGAAACCGCTCGGAAAGGTATTTTGGATCTTTTATTTCTAGGGCTTTGTACAGTAGGACAAGGTTGTGGTAAATCCGATTATCACTTAATTTCAGCCACTCGACCTTCGCATAATACGGTGTCAAATGCTCGGAATATTTTATGTCGAAAACGAAGCGGACACATGCGTTCTGGATTCGCTGAAGGCGTTTAGCTTGCTCACAATTAACGTCTGAGTAAACAGTGTCACAGTAATCAATAATAGGAAAAACAAGAGATTGGACAAGTTTGGTTTTATACGTTCGGGGAGGAGGTTTTTAAGCCGGTAAAGAGTGTGTAGTACAACGAAAGCTCTTTTACACACGGAGTTTACGTGTTCTCTCCAGGTAAGATTATTGTTTAGCGTAATTCCCAGATTTTTAACCGTGGTAGAGAGAGGCAAGTATTTATCGTTGACCGTAAGATTAGGGAGATTTAATTCGTCAAGTCTGTTCAGAATCTTTGGGGAGCCTACGAGCATACACTGGGTTTTGGTCGAGTTGACGTGCAAGCCGTGGTCTACAGACCACTTGTTGATTTTTTTCAGGTCGTTGTTTACACGTTCGGTTGCATTCAATATTTCTTGAGGAGGGAAAGAAAAGTATAATTGAAAGTCATCGGCATAGATGTGATACCTACAATGATTAAGCACTGACGGGAGGTCATTAATATACAGTGTAAACAGGAGGGGGCCCAGTACGGTGCCTTGAGGGACGCCACAGGGGATGCTTTTCCAGGATGATCTTCGATGTGGGTCGACGATACATTGTTGACGTCCAGACAGGTAGGATCGGAACCAGTTAACCGTAGTGTTTGAGAAGCTGAATAGGGATGATAGTTTTGTGAGTAAAATTTCGTGATCAATGGTTTGGAAAGGTTTGGTAAAATCGAGAAGAACAAGGATTGTAAGTTGTCGATTGTCCATAGCTAACCTAATGTCATCGGTTACGTTGACGAGAGTCGTGCATGTGCTGTGGTTGCTACGGAACCCAGATTGAAAACGGTTTATTAGGTTATTTCGTGCTAGAAAGTCACGGGATTGATCACTAATAAGATGTTCTAGAGCCTTAGACAGAGCTGGGAGGATGCTAATTGGTCTAAAATTGTTTAAATTGATTTCGTTGCTTGTTTTAGGTATAGGGCATACCTGGGCGAGTTTCCAAAACGATGGGAATGTGTCAGAAAGCAAGGAGAAATTGAATATGTCCGTGATGGGAATAAGGACATGGTGGAGGATTTTTTGATCATGAGAATGGAAACTTCTACTTCTACGGCCGACGATTTTATCTTAAGTAAAGATTTTCTAACGTGTTCCGGTGAAATACAGGAAAACCAAAATTTTGAAGCATTTGTGGAGTGCGTTGCGATGTTCTGAATAGTTTCACGTTTAACATTATTTTCAATAGTCGGGAGGTCACAAAAATGATTATTCAGTACATCTGATGCAAACTTAGGAATGTAGTCGTCCTTTTTCTGTTTCCCAACACCTAGAATTTTCAACTTTTCCATAGAACGTTCAGTTTATTTTGGTGGTTGAGCAATTCGTATGCGAATCGGCGCTTGGCTTTTCTTACCTCCTAATTGCAGCGGTTCCTCAGGGTTCTATAATTTTCGAAGCTGCATGTGCTAGAGTCACCTTTTTTTACATCATTTCTGTATTTGGTGTAAGCTCTGTCTCTCATGACCATAAGTCGACGTACGTCATCCGTCAGCCAGGGGGCGGGGGGACGTGAGACCCATTTCTTTCTGACGGGAGAATGTTTATTGAACAGTTCAAGAATAAATGTATTTAACATGTGAAGTTGCTCGTCCACTGTTGGTAACGTGCTAATTACGTACCACGGAACGAGTGCAGCGTTTTCGTTCAAGCGGGTTTCGTCAACGTTTTATATGTCCCTGTAAGATACTTGTTTAGGCTTAAATTTTGGAACGCGGATGTTATATGATACGTGAATTAAATCATGATAGGAAATCCCAGGTACCGGAATTTGGCCATGGCTCTTTACGCGATTTTCGTCCGAGACCAGAATGACGTCAAGCCAGGAATCTGAAGTGGCCGTGTGGTGGGTTGGATTTAGGCAGGGTGACCAGACGTCCTCTTTTATCCGGACATGTCCTCCTTTTTAGGTGTCTGTCTGGCATCCGGGCGGATTTTTTAGAAATCGGAAAATGTCCTCCTTTTTGGAAAGAGTATAGCATTGACTATAGCAAATGTGCTGCATACACAATGCTTCATTTGGTGCGCGTTAATTCGAGCAATGCTCACCTAGTATCTGGGAGCTCAATACGATCACTTTCCCGACTGAGTCAATAGTAAGGCGCGTATTTAAGGCACTAAAAACCTCTGAAATAGACACCAAAATGATGAAAATAGGCACTTAAAAAGCACCATAAACTAAGAAAAGGCACGAAAATAGTCACCCTAAAATAAAATAAAAAATACATTAAAATAGGCAATGGATGTGAACTTCTTTAAATTTTCTTCTTACAATGCACAGTTGTACTGTATTAGCACTTCAGTTGATACATAAAGTGCGCTAGCGATTAACATACTATAATACTCTTTTGATCGAAATTCACATTTGCGGGGAATCGTCTATTAAAGTAATTCTCACAAAAAGAGCTTGTGCTAACGACTGCGAATTTGAACAAATTATGAATAAACAATTTGCAACATTGTAACAAAAAATATTTTAAACAATGTTCCAAGTCAGACCATCAAATCTGGCGAATCCCAGATTTCAGTGAGTACAACATCAACAAAGCCTTACATCTTTCAATATAGGGAAAGCCAAATGCATGTAACAAAAAGCTGAAGTATGCAAAAATTGCAGAATATCCATTTTTTGGCACAGAAATAGGCACTAACCATCAAAATGGGAATTTATAGGCAATATAAAAATGTGTTTTCGGAATAGGAACTCCATGAAATGAACTTTAATGTTTATGCATGAAAGCCTATGGTTTACTACAAAGGAATAAAAAAGGCAAATAGGCAAATTTCCGCACCCCAGTCATTAGTATTAAGCGCCGAGACTGCTGGAACGCATGTAGTCTGTGTGTTTCCTTTCCGGTTGATTGATTTGGTTTATTTTACTTCGCTTTTTTGCTACTTTTGGCTAATCGCGAAGATGAGTATGAGCAGTGGTGTCTCGTGGCCTCAAATTTGGCCGGGGCTTATTTTTTAAAGAATTTAAAATATAATGACAATTCACATGAATTACAAAAAAGGTATTTTTTTTTTCTTCTAGACTACAAAACTGGACTTACTTTTTTGAAAGAATTTAAAATATAATGACAATTCACATGATTACAAAAGAAACAGGTATTGTTGTGAAACATACCTTTCTACGAATGTTGATTCCTGTTCTTCTGCTCAGCAAATTTTGTTATTACTTTTTCGTTGAAGCCCTCTATGTTTGAAATGTATTCTATCTCTATTGTAAGCAAGTGCCAAGGCATTTGGTCTGTCTTGTCCCATTGCATTTCTTAAGCAGGTTTTAATATGCTTCAATGTGCTTAAACATCGTTCAGATTCAGCTGTTGCCACTGGAGTTATTATATGTTTGTCATTTTTACTGTTTCTGAAAAGGTACCCTCTAAATAATTTTAAATAAAAAATGAATGCAATCTACTGATAGAGTTTATGTTTTTCAACTCTTCACTACAATAAAGAACACGAAGTTCCCTTTAGTTTTCCTTCTTCTATGAAGGGATAATAAATCTGGGATAGATGCCTCTATTTAAAGAATGTTCTCTTTCATTATGTCCTCGTAGAGCAAGTTCATGTCGACCACAGAATTTTAAGCAATCGATAATTCTATTTAATATATGCCTATTTTTTCGGACAAATTCATTGTGTCTTGTAATTGACAGCCTATGTCCTTCATCAATTTGTGTTAGAACATCAACCCTGCCAAACTCACTCAAACATAGCAAATGAAAGCCACCAAAACACTACAGAACAACACGCAAGATCGAACGCGACGCAACGGAGCTAGCCCCGAATCAGCACTCAAATACATTGCACTCTTCCCTCCTCTCTCTGCTAGCATGTGACCTTCACTGTAGCATAGCCTTCCTTTGCGACGTGCCCCGGAAAACGATAATTGACATCAATGCCGCTAGGAACGCTGTCGTATCCATTGCAACAGACGATGAATTTACGTGGGTAAAAATCGCCTTTCAAAAGACTGTGTTATAGTTATGCGTTATGGTGATTGATAATTACGTGAATACGTCCGTTTTTCTTTAGGGGCTAAGCCCTGGAAGCCCCAAGGGACGAGACGCCACTGAGTATGAGCGATGATATGATGATTTTGATGAAGGACACACATGCCCAGGCCGGGATTCGAAACTGAGGTCTCTGGCGTTGTGGTGCGGTGTGCTAACCACTCCAGCACAGAGGTCGGCCAGTTCCTTTTCAAGTTATACATACGTGATACAGAAATATGTAGTGAGAATTTTGATTATTAAGTAATATTTACTTTCATGAAATAACGAAGCGAAAGAAAATATCCAGTTTTAAAGGATGGAAGAAACCATAGGCGCCGACTCCATGGTGCTTGGGAGGGCTCGAGCCCCCCACAATGTTAACGATGAGGGGGCAGAGCCCCCCAAATAATTTTGCTTAAGAGGATCTAATGTATTATTTTGCTTCTCTTGTAAAGTTTGCTCTGAATTGTGCCACATGAACTTAACTTTCAATACACATTTGAAATGTTCTAGACCATCAACTTTGGGGGCTGAGACCGCTAAAGCATCAACTTTGGGGGGGGGGGGGGGCTATGGCCAGAGACAGCAAAACACCTGACTTATTACTTTATACTTAGCATGTAATTATGAGTATTGTTAAAATGTTTACTAAAAAGAGTTTCAAAAGACGATGTGCATGAACTAGGGTAGTGGATGGGACATTCGGGGCTTCGGGCTACAAATGGCTCTCACATGACATTCAGAACGAGATCATTGATATGTTAGGGAGATCTGTTTTGCGCTCCGTGGTACCAGATATTAAAAGTCGGGAATATTTTGCTATTATGGTTGACGAAACATGTGACATATCCATCCGTGGACAATTAAAATTAATATTCTGCATTCGAACTGTGAATAAAAATTTTCATATTTTTGAGGAATTCATGGGCTTTTACGAGATTCCGAACACTGAGGCCAAAACTTAATAAAGGAAGAGAGTGAGTCATTCATTAATTTAATTTATTTCAGTGATCAGCCCCCCCCCCCCAATTTTTTTGACAGTGCCCCTGGAAGAAACGAATATGGGGTAAAGTGCAAGGTGATTGCCATTTTCCCCTGCTGTTGAAAGAGTGCTAGAAATGTTCGTGGTATTGAAATCATACTTCTCTACCCAATCCAAACTACCTAAATATTTTATTTGGTTTCTCGAAATAAGTTAAGCGAATCTTACTTGTTACATTTGCATTCACTTGTGGAGATATTTCAGTCTAATATCCAAAAATTAGAAAAGGAGTAAAATTCTGTGCTTCAAATTATATATATTCTTTGTAATTTGTTTTAAAAAACAGATTAGGAGATTGCTTTCTTTGCTAAAAAAGGTAAGATGAAGTTCTTGAAAGAGATCCTCTGAAAAGCATCTGTGAGCAAAATGTTGGTAAGATTTTTGTATATTGATTAAATTATGAGTAATGGCAAATGTATAGCCATTTTTTGCGGTGTCCTCTTTTTTATGACTTTGTCCTCCTTTTTCGCCATGCTCTGTCCTCTTTTTTGAATGTATGTGTCTGGTCACCCTAGATTTAGGTGACAGATTGTAAGATTTAAGGCTGAGAACGTATCGCAGAATTGCATAGCCTAATCTTTGGTGGTACACAGGTCGACGTTCATGTCTCCCAAAACAATGACGTGAGAATATTTTGGTAGAAATGTTGTGATATCGTTTTCGAAGTTTTCGAGGTGAGTGGTAGGTGGTCAATAGACTACGGCAAGGAGGAGTTTCTGTTGACCGACGGTAGTTTCCATAATTATATATTCGGAAGATCGGTCGTAGTCGCCGGGTGATTCCGAAAGGATTTTGACAGAAATATCTTCGCGTAGATAAATTGCCACTCCCCCACCCCTCTTCCCGATCCTGTCTCTTCTGAATAGACGAAAACCTGGAAGGTGCACCTGTTCACTCGAAAGGCTCTCCTTTAGCCACGTTTCCGACACGAGCAGAGCATGCACGTGTTTGTTTATTTGGGCAATATTTTGGACTTCAAGGAGATGCGCGAGAATGCTTTGTGCATTGACGTGGATGACGTTGAGACTGCCCAAGGGGAGGTTCAGCTGCGACCCAGAAGGTGGGTCGCCCATTTGTGACACCGGGGTTGGGGAGGGAAGGTCGTTGTCGCTTGCTGGGGAAATGCAGATATTTCTTAATTGACTGAAAAAAGCCGACGTCGGTGTTGCCGGGAGGTTGCCGGCGGGCAAACAGTTTGAGGGGTTGGGAAGCGAGTTTATGGTCTGCTGCTGGGAGGGGGTAGGGGGGAGGTTAATGGCAACTGAAGAGGAGTGGGGCAGGTTTTCAAGTTCTACAGAAGCACCGGGTGGGGGCGTTGCCAGATTTACATCCACCAGAATGTCAGTTTGAGCCATTGGGAATGAGAAGATAATAAATAAAAAAAATTAACATCTGTCGCTAGGTATACCAAACACAATTAATTATTAGAAATTGGAGATTCACTTATCAAGCCAGCAGAAGTGATGTATTTAGAGCCTGCAGGACACCGAAAACTGAATTCTATATACTTACGCACACATACGCACACGCACACATACACGAGCATAACGGTTAACGTAGTAACATAAATACCAATAACTAACATAATGCAGTCACAAACACTAATACACAAAAATAGCTGAGTTTACGCAATAACGTGGCGGAATGTGATGCGCCCTCAGTAGGCAAAATAAACGTTCTGAGTGGCTGCTTATTCCCTGCACGTCCTCTTTTTTCCCCTTGCGTTCACTCCACTTTGTCCAGTTCCTCCAGTGTGGTGACGGAGATCTTCCGATTGTTCTTTAGTATGATGATTCTGCCATCCTGAGTCCACACGTTCCTGGGGCCATGCTGCTCCTTGGCCTTCTGCAGCACTTGCTGCCTGGCTGCAGTCAGGGATTCGGTGATGAGAACTCTCGTTCCCTTCAGCGCCTTCTTGTTCTTCCAGATGGCGTCCCTGGTTCGGTAGCTGCAAAGCATCCAGAGATGCTGCACTTAAACTAAATTTCATGCTACATTTTTTTTTTTAACAGGACTGTATAACATTCTACTATGTGAATTTGGATTTTTATTACAAAATTAAGGATACTTTATGACTCTCCTTCAAACTTTTAGTCAATACTGTATGTGTGAATGAATAAAAAAAATGTTTGGCTACATATGCAGCCACTGGTTTCCCTGTGCACCTGGTCAAATGTTGAAGAGGGGGAAGGGAATTTTTTCTACACAAGTAATATGTAGAGGCACATATTTTTGGTGAATAAAAGAGCAAAATTTCGGTACAAAAACAGTCAATTTTGGGTTCAAAAGCGGTAAACAAAATAAAATTTCGGTGTTATAGCGGTGAATAATCACATCAAAAGTGGTATAACAAATGACATTTTGGTTTTAAAGTTGTGAATATAATCCTAAATTTGATTTAAAAATGCACTTATTACACAAAATAAACTTATCCCTTCTAATAGCACAATTATGTATTTACCAGAGTATTAAGTTTATTCCTGTGTAAAGGGGTCCATTTTTGCTTCTCAAATATATACAGCAAAATTAATCAATTTTCCGTGAGTTGCATAACTCACAGGATACTTCAGACTTCAGAAAGTGTCGCGTCTGTATATAAACGGTAGATTTCATGTTAAAGAGTATATTTCGCACTATTTTGTAACAAAACAGGGTAGAAAAATGCACCTCACACCTTTCAGAAACATGAAAAACTAACATTACTGCATGTTATTTCATATTTCAGGTTTTCGTCAAAAAACGAAATTCCATACCTCTAGTAATATGTTATGGTGCATTGATAGTTATTTTGACATCAATGCCTACAATAATTTTTGATATATGATTTGTGTCTCATACAAGCTAGAATAGCCATGTAATATCGGATAATGAAAGACACATTCTGTTATTCAGTGCTGTAGCTTTCCCAGCAAAGGCACTCTGCAGTGAAGCAAATTCCATTGTAAACTGCATGTCCAGTTCTGATACGCCAATCAGAGAACAAACATGGGCTTAAGGGTTTATTTTTTTCAAACAGAAGGCAGCACAAGTTTAGTCCTGAGTATTTTATTCCAAAACTAATATACAAAAACACCTTCAAACAAGAAAATTCTCATTCAACATGTGAGCAACGTACTTTAATATTTTTGAAAATATAAACTTAGTAATTTAACAATGTCTGACACTGTAGAAATGAAGAAATTAAGTCATCCCTTTAACAATGGAATACCTGTAAGGCAGAATTATAACTCACTAATTTTTTTTTGGATAAATTTCTATTCTAACACCATGTGATAAAATACAATAATGGTTCATTAGAAAATAGTGTATAACATAGTGTACCATTTTCTGCACAACCAACTAAAATGTTTTAAAAACTATTCAGGTACAAATAGATAAAAATGCATGTAGCTTGCATACATTTCTAGGAACTAACAGTAAGCACCTTTGGTTCTGAACCACATTGTAGGAAAATCTCACTCAAGATAAATTTAGTTTTCATGCCTTTTATATTATTTTAAGTGGTTCCATTTTTACAATAATATAGTAATGATGAAGAAAGAAACTGGAAAATAGCATCAAATACAAACACAGCATACTTTTAATCCTAAAATATTTTAAATCTACTCAGGTAAGATAAATCAAATGCATGTAACATGCACACATTCAAGAAATTTCAGTCAAGTAACAGTATGGAATTTTGGTTCTAAATAATGTCAATTTAGAAAAATCTCTTAAAACTAAGTACTCATACCTATGATATTAGTTTACGTGATTCCACTCTGAAGAATTTAACAATAAAATCAGAACAAAAAGGAAAAGGAACATAACATTCCAACTTAAAATGAATGAGCAATGGTGCACATCAAATTTTATGAAATACAAATACAACACACTTTTGGTCCAACACCAATTTACAAAAACACTTTCATCAAGCACCCCACTTCTTATTCATCATATGAGCACAAACATTAATATTTTTAAGTAATTTAATAATGTCTGACATTGCTAATATGAAGAAGTGAAGTCATCCCTTTGACAATGGTATGTCTCTAAGGCAGTTATAGCTCACTAAATTTTTTTTAGGATAAATTTCTATCCTAAAACATATCACAAAATACAATACTGGTTCATTAGAAAATAGTGTATCATTTTCTGAATAATTCACTAAAACATTTAAAACACTACTCAGGTACAATTAAATGCATGTAACTTGCATACATTTCTAGGAACTGTAGCTAAATAACAGTTTGCACCTTTGGTTCTAAATCACATTAGCAGAAATCACAACATGCTACAAATATCTCACTCTAGATAAATTTAGCCTTCATACCTTTCATACTAAATAGTTTGTCTTTTAACAATAAGATAAACAAGGAACATAAAGAAAAGGAACAAAACATAAATAAAGAATGAGTGAGCAAAGGGTGCACACCAAATCGTATCAGATATGAACACAGCACATTTATAATCCTGAAAATTTTAAAACTTCTCAGATATAATAAATAAATCAAATGCATTTAACATGCACAAATTTCAAGGAATCTGAGTTAAGTAACAGTATGCACCTTTGGTTCAAAACAACAACAATTTAGAAAATATCTAACAAGATAAACACACTCCTCATATCTCTTGCTTTATTTTAGGATCTCTTTCTAGGCTTCCTCCTAGCAGAAAGACATGGGTCTGTATAAGCCAACGGTGGACACTGAAAGAGAAATAACGAATTATTAGAATTGATATGGTCTCAATAGCCTGCCTTAAGGAACACTAAGGAATTGAAATTCGATGGCATGTTTTCATTTTACTTATACAGGGTGTCATTAAAATGGTGATCATGCACCACAAAAATGTATAGTGGGAGCTGAAAGAAATGGTGGAAATTGTGGTATAAGGGAATGAAAGGATACTTGTTTTCCCACTATTTCTTATATCATTGGGTAACTGGATGAGTTCCTTGCAAACTCTGGCATGAGGCATTTCTCAACAGGAAGCAACATCACAGATGGGATCAAATGTTATGTTGGGTTAAAAGCATACAGGAGACAAGCCTATTTTGAACATTTGTAGTGCCAAAATGGCAAAAATGGTACACTCCCGTTCAGATAAAGTGGCACATTCTTTAACTGTTCAACCTTATAAAGTGTGCCACTTTATGTGAACAGGAGTTAACCAAGACCTGTTGTTTGATTAAACCCTTCATCATCTGCATCCTCATAGTAGCACTAATGTCCCGCATGCGGCACTCAGTGCCACCCTATCAAAACCAACTTTATTTACATCAATTATTGATGCATATCGATGTTGAATTACACTAGCACTTACTGAAAATCAGGCGAAATATATAAGAATGAAAGCTTATCCATTTTGGACATCTTTATTAGCTATTAAAGGAAATAAACTAAAAAATGAGAGAAAGTATTTCATAGAATTACAAGCTTACTCTTGAATCAAATGCATCAATTTATTATTCTAAAAATAATTAAAACTTTGCCACATAATGAAGGTACTAAAAAATTAACTCACTATTCACAAAATTTTCAACATATTTTTCAAAAGTTTTTAACGAATTTTTCAAAATGCATTGAAATCGTACAACTTATATGGGCTTAGAAGGGAAATATTTGTTTCAAATTTCTGAGTCAAAATTTACTGACTCTCAGAAAAAGCAATCAAATGTGTAAAACACAACTCTAAGAAACTTACAAAATATTTTTAAAATCTTCAAATCTCTAGCCTTTACAAGATATATGTAATAAAAGACACACTGACTGAAATAAAAGGAACCGAATGCTGTCACTTTTCAATATCCTTATTTTGACAAATCTAACATTTCGTATGGGTACTGCAATGGTTTCTGCATACAAATAATTTGAATTCTGAACAACACACTGTCGTTTTATTCTTCTTATTTCCACCAAATTCATGGCTGGCGTGTTATGATATAAGGTAGGAAATGTTCCCGCGTGAGGTACTGAGAGCCACCTAAGGGGGACAGGTCACTTCATAGGCATGTAAGCAACTGAAAGAACACCAGAACAAAGGTGCTAATGCCTCTATGTTTTCATGGGAATAATGTAGATACGTTACCTAGTGCTTTGCCGACCATTATTGCGCAGGTAAAGAAAATAATTCAAAATTTTAAAAAAGGCAGCACTCAGTGCCGCTGCGTGGGTTACAGAAGGTTAATGTCCTCCATACCTTTCTGCAGTCTTTGAGTGGCAATTTAATGACACCTCATAAAACAAGGTGTCATTCAATCCTCCTTTTCAGTTTTCCAATTTTCCATGAACAGATTTTACGTTCCTAGATTTTACATTTTTCCACATTATACATTCAAACTTGATGGTCCCAACATAGCAATATGCTATAAAATTTTCCTCAATTTCACCCACATTTTAAGTTGATGAAATAATGATGGGACAAACAATGATACATCCATGACCAACCAGGGTTCGAAACTGGGGCTTCTGGATTCATAGCATGTTATCTTGACCACTCAGCAAATGATCCCCACCCCCTCGATTTTTCATAAATGAGAAGTGTGTCGCGGTACTCGTGAAAGGACTTGAATAATTCAACACAACTGGGTGTCTGATAATTTAAACTAATGAAGTTAATAAAAAAAACTAAATTATTATTGTATATTTTAGATTTTAACTTTATGTTTACATGCAATCCAAGTTAAGTGTGATTTATTTATTTATTTCTCTCTCTCACTAGAGCTTAAGAAATATGTGGATTTTCAGCAGCACAATTTTCTTGAAAAGTAAATATGACTAAAATGTAGTTGAGAAGATTTAAAACTTATTAAAATGCAAAAAGAACTGCAAAGATTTGAAACTGAAAAATAACCCAGTAACCAAAAGGACATAATATTTCATAATAATAATTATATTATTAATACTACTTCTTAATCATTTTTATATCAATAACAAGTTGTGTCTACAAAAATTTCTACTTCCCACAATGAAAAACTATTTTTGCCCCCCAACCCTCTTAAAAAATTGCTGCACCATCTGAATTGCCTCTTCAACCATCAATCTTCAGGCTGTGGAAGACAACAATGCCATATGCATTCTAATAGGCTGTGGAAGACAACAATGCCATATGCATTCTAATATACTGCAAGTCAGAGGCGGAAGAAACTGGAGGACTGCTCACTCTGCTTGAACAATCATAGTTCACATTTTAACTCAACACGACATAACCTACATTTCTAGAAATGTTCCCATGCAACTGTTATCAAAAATCCTGCTTCCTAACCCTGGCTATGCTATGACGTGGTACTGGATGCAAGCCTATTTATCCCATTCAACTTGCAGCCTTCCAATAGTTCAGAACATATTTGCACAGATTCTGACAATTGAAAATTGTTAAGAATAGTTATATAAAATGTATCAGAGTTTTGCTTTAAATTATGGATAAGATAATCAGACTATTAAAATTACAGTCATCACAAACTTCACATTTGACACAAAATTT
Source organism: Lepisma saccharinum (assembly GCF_977018435.1). Taxonomy (NCBI): domain Eukaryota; kingdom Metazoa; phylum Arthropoda; class Insecta; order Zygentoma; family Lepismatidae; genus Lepisma; species Lepisma saccharinum. The sequence goes on along the minus strand of NC_139230.1, from coordinate 186,784,666 downwards.
TGGTGCATAATTCATGAAAATACTGATCAGATTTTAATCACAACTGCCACTGTACAAATATGTTGGTCAGTTTGTAACATACTTTACCAGGTCTCCAGAACACACTGTCTGAGGTCAGTAATGACATCTGCAGAGATATGAGTTTCTAATACATATACCATTAATTTCAGCCAGTATCAAAACATCTGTGCTAATGTTGACTTGTCTCTACAATCTTCATTTAGATTCATTGTTAAAATGTTTTGTTTCCAAACATTGTCATACTCAAATATGTTCACATTAATTTTTCATAGTGCGATAGTCTGTGAGGGGACTTAATTTTTTGGTTCAATCTTATTGTGTCTGTGTGGCTTCTAAGAAGAGAAATAAAATTTCTTATGTTCAGTTCGGCATATTAATCATTATGCATATGCAGTATCAGGTTTGATAAATGGCTTCAAATTTTTAACAGGTTATGGGCCCAGCCCAGGTGTTCAAAAACTGTGCTGCAATGTACTTTGGAGTTGTTTCATCACAGTGGAAAATTTTGTGATGTATTTATGACTGATCACATGATATGATAATGCATGTAGTGCTTGTGAAGTTTTGAATCAAAATTTGTGCTCTGTAATATTCGATACTACATACACTAAGAAAAATGACTACTCCAATTGTGATTAATAGTGGTGGACAGCCGAACATCGAAAAACTGGAAGGTGTTAAGAATTACGCCAAGTGGAAGTTCTTAATGAAATTAACTCTGATCGATTGTGGTTTATGGGACTGCTTCGAAAGTACTACTCCAGTGGATCCAGTTCGAGACCAGAAAGCGTATGCCAAGATTTGTTTGTACGTACATTCTTCTTGCTACCCACATATTAGAAATGCGCAAAGTGCAAGGCAGCATGGGATAATCTGAAGGCAGCTTACGAAAACCAAGGTATACGTAGGTGCTTAGCAATTAAAATAAGACTGGCAAGAGTGTGTTATTTAGATTTTCCTTCAATGGACTTGTACCTGGGTGAAATCATCTCATTGCAACAAGAGTTAGCGGACGTGGTGATGAAGAAATCACCGAAATTATGTTGATTGGATTGCCTGAAGAGTTTAATCCTTTGGTAATGGGTATTGAAGGAACCCAGACGAAACTTAGAAGCGAGTTTGTGAAGTCACGGCTCATGCAGGGTGATTTTCAACAAAGTGAAAGTGTTTCCAAGGATTAGCTTCAGATAAGAAGAAGGGTCCATTTGTGCCTATTTGACATCATTGCAAGAAGGAAGGCCACATAAAGCCAAGATGTCCTCAACTACAGAAGTCTAAGAAGCGGATGAAGAAACCTACAGTTACGAAGCAAGGACCAAGTTCATCGCAACACAATAGTTCCTTGTTGTTGACTACCCACCGTGCTTATGCCAGTAAAATGTTTAATGATGATGACTGGTTACTAGATTCAGGGTGTAATTCACATATGTGTAAACGTAATGATTGGTTTGTTAATTATTCAAATTTTAAATCATCTGAAATTACCATTGCAAATAATCAAAAGTTGATAAGTAATGGAATTGGTGATGTGAAAGTAAATCTCAAAAATAATGTGCAGAAGTTAATATCTGAAGTGATGTATGTTCCAGATAGTACAGCTACTTTGTTCTCTGTTAACCAAGTTACTGAAAAAGGTTATGTTATTATTAGAGATAATTGATATTATGGTGTCAATTACAATTTTTAATGATAATTTAAGTGCTCATAAAATTGTTGAAAATTCTCAGCACCATAGGCGTACAAAACACAATGATGTACGACATCATTATATTAGGGATGCTGTTCAACAAGGAGATTTTCATTTGGTTTATCAACCAACTAATGATATGATTGCAGATTTATTAACAAAACCTGTATCTAAAATTGTGCATGACAATTATGTATCACAGTTAGGTTTGAAATAATTATGGTCATATGTATGTATGCATATTTGAGTAAGGGGAAGTGTTAAAACGTTTTGTTTCCAAACATTGTCATACTCAAATATGTTCACCTTATTTTTCATAGTGCGAGACAGTCTGTGAAGGGACTTAATTTTTTTGTTCAATCATATTGTGTCTGTGTGGCTTCTAAGAAGAGAAATAAAACTTCTTATATTCAGTTCACCGTATTAATCATTATGCATATGCAGTATCAGGTTTGATTAATGGCTTCAAATTTTTAAGATTCATAAATTAAATTAAATTAGATTTTATCACAGGGTTTTACATTTTCTCAGATTTTAAGTTTAATTTAGCCCCTAATACAAACCAAGAACAATTGTTGTTCCATTAATTAAAGTTGTAATATAGCTATCTTGGGATGCATTTTTTATACATACCCCATTGTTCGTCCTTTCCTGACATGCCTTGAGCATGATCTCTGACAGAGCTTCTAATCTGTCTTCAGATCTTGGGTGGGTGGAGAGCCATTCAATTGGGGCATTTACGTAATTATCAGCCTTTATCATGCCGTGTACTTTCTTCCATAACACCTGGGCTTGATGAACATCAAAACAGGCCTAGAAATAAGAAAAAAACAATCAATTAGCCTTTATCTGTTCACTCTCCCACACAAAAAAGTGTCTTTAAAAAAGAAAGAGACATGCATACATTTGACTAACACAGTTACTAATGAACAATGAAACTGGAATAAAAGTAAGAACACACATTCTAAGATTACTTTTATCCTTAGTTAACAGGATTTTTGTCTCAGTGTGTTTTCTTATGGTATCCCAGGTTCGATACCCTGTGGAGGGACATAGTGGTTCGGATCCCACTTTAAACTGTAGGTCCAGTCCCGATTAGCCTTTCTGTGCAATAGCTGATTGAATCAAACACTATGTCCTGGATTGTGCACATCTGAGTTAACCACACTTGTTCCAACTTGTCGCCCTTCCATGCTCGACAAATCGTGTGCCAATCAGAAACAAGCAAAATGTCATCTGCTGGGCAGACAGGAGCAAATGGAAAGTACAGAAGCACTTATGCACATGATGTTGCCAATTCCTCATTTTTTAAATGTTGTTCAAGAAGGTTATGTTGTACAATTATCATGGTAGAAGTTCGTGTGCTGTACATGCATTTGTGTATTCCTGTGTAGCTTATGTTCAGTCTGCATTTACCCAAAAGTGGGGGGTTGACAGTAACATCGATATCATGTGGTTTCTGCTAGAAAGATCAATGTTCGTCAAGCGCGGGAACAGTGACAGCTTATGAAAAATGCAGTTTAGGCATATGCCTCTGTATAATGACTGGTACTGATAATCTTACTGAATTTACTATATTTTGATTTCAACACTTGAATATTACCAAAAGAATAAATTATTCTGAATCGATTATATAAGTATATTGGAACATAAATATGAAACCTAACTGTGTTAGATTATTTTGCATCTATGAAACAGCATGCATATTTATGATATTCTAGATTTGGTATTTAAACAGATTGATTTTTGCAACCAAATTTTACAAAAAATTAATTCATATTTTTCATCTCTCACCTATAATCCAGAAAGTGCTAGAAAAAGAGAAGAAAAATAAGAGTTTTCATATTTTACAAATAAAATAGTGATATTATATTAACATCAATATTATGTCATTATATATATCATTGTTGATGCTTGAATTGGTAAGTTTGAAAATACAAAATTGCAGTATTCCAACACAGGCCAAAAAATTATTAATTTTCAAAATTTTGCAACATATAGCAATACAAAGCACATGTTCTTTTCCAGCATGGCTGGAAAATAATATTCAAGTAAGTTTATAGTCATTTATATATATATTTATTTATATATATTTATAATATTCAAGATAAAATTCAAGTACAGTTCCTGATTTTATCAGCATTGGTCAGGTTATTTTTTTAATACTCATGGGTACAAGCAAATGTTAGCTCCATTTCAACCTTACTTAACAACTGGAATTCACAGAATTCCTGGTGATTAGCTACTGCTTTCATGAGCCTCAATCTTATGTATTTTATGAGAAAGGGATGATAAAAAATTATTCGTTTTTTATTTATTTATTTAATTAAAGTTTCAGATACAGTACTGAATGACCATTTTATACTGAAACTGTAGCAACAAGAAAAAAATAAAAACAATAATAAAAATATAAATAACAACAACAAAACAAGACAATACAAGATAGCAGATGAAAAAAAGAAATTGTTACACGTACATTCTTAGCGATTGTCGAAAACTGTGTTCTGACAAGAAAATATCGTTATTTATAGGTAGGTTGTTATATAAGTGGGGGAGCCTATAGTAAAGAGACCGCTGAAGGAGAGAGAGCCTTGTAGCGGGAATGTGAAATAGTTTTACGTAGCGGGTTGGCTGTGTGGGTACTCGTAGATGAAATTGGTTGACAAGGAATTCGGTTTTAATTTTGCCATTAATGATTTTGTGCAAAAATTTCATGTCTGCTAGTTCGTGACGAGTGTGTGGTGACTGGATCTTCAAAATAGTCATAATATCTGTTTTATGGAGGTGTCTGAGAGAAGGAATTCTATGGCGAGCAATGGCAAGGAAAAAGCTGAGGACAGAATCAATCCTGGAAAGATTAGTTTTAGAAGCCATAGTCCAGATGGGGGAGCAGTATTCAAGAATGGGAGAGATAAAGGATTTGAAAAATATGCTAATGGCTGATTGGTTTTGGATTTCAGGGAACCTGTACAGAATACCAAGGAGACGCATGGCTCGTTTAGTAGTATATGTAATGTGATCATTGAAGTTTAACTTTTCATCAATGATAACACCAAGATCTTTTTGATAGGAAACATTTTTGATGGGACAGTTTTCGAGAGTATAAAGAGAGTTCAGTTTGTTCCTTTTTAAGGAAATGGTGAGGCAGGAGCATTTCTGAGGATTCAATTCAAGTTTCCACTGGCGACACCACACAAGTAGTTCTGTAAGAGCTTGTTGAAGGATTAGTGAATCGCATTCCGATGAAATTTCTTTGAAGAGTTTACAGTCATCGGCTAAGAGAAGTACATTTATGGGAAGAGAAGACAGTCTGTCTGGCAGATCATCCATGTAAAGAAGGAACAAAAGTGGGCCTAAGACACTCCCCTGGGGGACACCGGACAGGACAGGTAGAAAGCTGGAAGAGGAGCCAGAGAGGATAATACGCTGCTCTCGTGCATGCAGATAGTCTGTTAGCAAAGATAGAAGTTTACCATGGATGTGAAATCTGGATTGTGAAGAAGGAGATTATGGTTAATTTTATCGAAAGTTTTTGAAATGTCCAAATATATAACGTCAAGCTGGGAATTGTTTGAGATAGACTGAGTAGCATGAGAAAGTAATACTGATAGATTGGTCAAGCAAGAGCTGCCTGGAAGAAAACCATGCTGAGCAGTATTTATAAGCGGAGATGTGAACTTCAGCAACCTGTCTTTGATTATTTTCTCACAGATGACAGAGAGAGGTGACAAAAGAGAGATTGGTCGATAAGATTTTACAGAATGTTTGTCTCCAGATTTATAGATCGGTACAACATTTGCACGTTTGAACAGTTCAGGAAACACACCTGCATAAAAACACTTGTTTAGTAAGAGACACAGAGGGTGAGCCAGGGAGTCAACAGCGTTGCGCAGGAAAATTGTTGGAATTTCATTGGGGCCTAAGGACCGGCGCAACGGCAAAGAGAGGAGGAGAGATTTGACTTCTTGAGGGGAGGTTTTGACCGAGGAGAGAGTGTGGGAACTAACAGACTTAACATGAGGAAGAGATTCGGAAACTGTCTCTGAGGAGAAATTTTCATGAAAAAAAGTGTTAAAAAGTTGTGTTCTTTTGTCTCCAACAGCGGTGTCAGAATTATTTACAATTTCCATAGGCAAACGAGGATTCTGTTTTCTCGAATTAAATAATGAGTAGAACTTCTTCGGTTCAGCAACACACTCGTCTGTTATGTTATTTACATATTCAGTATACCTTGTTTTGAGTAAATATTTTGAATGTCTCTGAATATCACTAAACGTTTTGTGGGTATGTTCATTCGGATACTGCTTCCACAAGTTCCAGGCCAGATTTTTGTTTTTCAATGTAAGGATAAGTTCGCTGTCGAACCAAATTGGATATTTTGCAGAACGCACTTTCTTCGTAGGCACAAAGTCTCCATGGTGTCGTTGACCTCTTCCTCTTCCAGCAGAAACCAGAGATAGGCATCGAGTGCTCGCCGGACATCGATCTAGGGGGTTTTTCGGCACAGGTGGCGAGGACTGTTCTGGGGGTGGAAATTTTTGACCTTCTCAGTGGAGGGGAGGCTCACAGCGACATCGAGAGAGGTATGGTCCGAGGGCAGCAAATGCCTCTCAGGTGTTATCTCCAGTTTGCACAGTGTTGCCAGCACATAGTCCAAATTGCTTTCTCCATGCGTTTTGTGCATGTTATGCTGCTTCAACCCCATGCCGTGTATGAAAGTGTCGAGAAACCACTGATCACTTGAACAATTTACGATTCCAGTTGTTGGATTTTCCCACTCAATGGAGAGATTGAAATCACCACACACCACGACATTTCCACATTTCATAGCTGCCAACACTAAATCCCTGCAAGCTTCAAGGATATGGAGGGGAGAGTTTTTGTGCGGGCGATAATATGAACCAAGAATAAGTTTCTCTTCTTTATGAATATTTACCTCCACCCAAATAACTTCGCAAGCCCGACTCAGATCACGACGGTTTTTACAGTTCCATTTCGTGTTTACACAAATCATAACACCATCCCCACATTGATTTAGACGGTCGTTTCTAAAAATGTTAAAGTGCTTGGCGAAGGGAAGTTCAGCATCACTCACAGTATCATTCAGCCAGGTCTCGGTGAAAACTAAACAGTCATATTGTATTAACTCACTTAGGTTTATAGCACAATCAGAGAGCTTGTTCTTTATGCTCTGTATGTTCTGTTTGCATTTTGATTTGAGGGACCGGGGTTAAGGTGGATGTCGCCGCACATGAGCGCGAGGCAAAGCAGGTGAAAGTGCCGGGCGACGGTTTGCTTACCTCGTGGTTCGTCCCCTTGGGTCAGTGACCGTGACATGGCTGCCAAGAGTCCAGGTACACATCCAGCTGCAGGAAATAAAAAGCTCCTATTTCCCAGGCTCCATCCATCAAATGAAGCGTCAAAACTACACGCAAACCCACTAGAAAACTGTTCTTCACATACACGGCGTTGAAGCACACAAATATAACAAAAAAAAAAAACAGTAGAATAATGACACCTTTTGCGGAGAGAAAAAACATGCTTCGACTACGTTTTACCTGGTATTGCTCTGTTTTGAAATTTGTGCACTATATTTATTTCATAAAAAGAATAGTACGTAAGGGATAAATTAATGCTTTCTTTAAGTTCAAGTATATGACCTAAGTTTTCAGTAATTTTTCTTTTGTATGCTTATCAGTGTTTATTCTTCATTGTATGAAGACAGATACTAGTTTCAAATTTTCAGTCAGGTGTCTTTCATACATTTTCCCTTTAAACAGCCTTGCAAGAAAAAGTCTACAAATTTAGCTAAATACATCACCTGTTATTTATTTCAGAAATTGAACGCAACAGGTATATTACCCATTAATGGCGTTCATTATACAATATTTTTGTGATAACATTATTGAAATATTGCACAGATGAATGTAGTATATAGACAAAAAAACATATAACAAACATACAACTCTTAGGTTCTATTGTAATTTATGTAATTTTAGTATATTCCTTCTCAAAATTGCGGTCGGGTGAAATAAGTCAACACTGTTTTCACTTTTGATGGTATCATTAAATGTTTTACACATATTCCAAATTGGGGATATTGTCAGAGCATTGGTTCTATTACGACGGAGGCTGAAGAGTTGCCTTCTTGGTCGTAATTTGATTGAGGGGACGTAGAAGTCGAGTTGTGACAGGGCGAAAGGAGCTTCAATGAGATTATTTAAAATTTTGTGGAGGAAAATGAGCTGATGCATGATGCGTCTGTTGTTGAGAGTTGTTAGGTTAAAATATCTGAGAAGGTTCTCACGGGATTCCATTTGAGGGTATATACCATCTAGTTTGTACTTTAAGTGTCTTAAGAATTGACTTTGAATTTGTTCTATTTTGTTTATATCTTGCTGGGTTTGAGGGTGCCACACTATGCTTGTGTATTCAATTTCACTCTAACGTAAACATTATAAAGCATCATTAAGCTTCCGACATTTTTGAACTCTTTGCATGTACGTATTATAAATCCCAGACGTCTGTAAGCCTCATTTGTTACAAAGTTAACGTGCACATGAAATGTAAGTTTAGAATCAAACAGAACTCCTAGATCTTTGATTGTTTCTACCCATTTTAATTTTTGTTTATTTATGCAATAGTCGTATTTTATTGATGTAGTGTTTCGAGTATATGACATTTGGTAACATCTTTCGCTATTTAAGATTAGTTTGTTGCTTTCACACCATTCCACAAGACTGTTTATGTCTGCTTGTAACTTGGTACAGTCATTGTAACTGCAAATTCTTTTCTATATTTAAATTGTCTGCAAAAAGTAGTTTACCCGATTGATTCAGATGTTCGTGAAGATCATTTATGTACATGAGAAAGAATAAGGGACCAAGGTTAGAGCCTTGGGGAACTCCGGATGTAGCTTCAAATTCATCGGAAGTATTTCCCTGAAACGTGACGTACTGTTTGCAGTTTGTTAAGTAGGATTGACACAATTGTAACATCGGATTCGATAGATTGTATGATTTCAGTTTTTCTATTAAAATTCTATGGTTTATGGTATCAAACGCTTTCGAAAAATCTGTATATATTACATCTACTTGAGCTCCGCTATTCATCGCAGTTGCGATAAAATGGGTGATTTCTGATAGGTTGGTACAGACAGACTTTTTACATAAGAAACCATGTTGATAAGGAGAGATCACTGATCGTATGTGATAAGAAATGTGCTTGTAAAGAATTTGCTCTAAGAGCTTGGCAGGTGCTGCCAGGACTGCTATCGGCCTGTAATTCTCTACATCATTTTGCTTATTTGTTTTTGGTATCAGGGTAATTTTTGCTAATTTCCAAATATCTGGAAATGTTGAGGTGGAAAGTACAAGATTGAACAGCGTGTGTATTTGAGTATCTCACCGCATCCTTTAAGTAAGTAAGGTGGAATTTTATCGGAACCAATAGATTTCTTCGGTTTAAGATTTTTAATGGCATCTTCGATTTCTTTAAGACTAATATCTGATACTATTCATGGTGGTTGCGGTAAACGTGGTTTAAAATTACTTACGTAAAATTTAGAAGATTTCGCACTTCTGCGTTGCACAATTTAATGGTTCAATCCTATTAATTTCGAAATAATGGGAAAAGGCCAATACAGTGACAAAATGCAAGCAAAACTAAACTCTGATGGCTACAAAAAGCTGAAACGTGACCCCACAAGCAGATACAATACAGCCGAGCCATAGATAACTGCTCCCTCCTTCAAGATAGTGAAAAGAAGAAACTAAGGAACACCCACCCCAGCCTTCCCTGTGCATATGGCATACCAAAAACTCACAAACCAGGAACCCCCTTGAGAATCATAGTGGCCGGCTTCAATCAACCAAGTCTCCCCCTGACCAAATGGCTCCTCCAGAAACTGACCGCCCACAATGACAAACTCACCTACTGCCTAAAAAACAGCCTCAAAGCAAAAGAATTTGTCACCTCTTTTGTCAAAGCCGACAACTGCAAACTAGCCAGCATAGACGTAGTGGACATGTACTCCTCCATTCCGATCAGCCTTGCACTTGACTCCACCAGAACATGGCTACTCAGCAATAGTACGCCTCCATTTGTAACTGATGAAATCTGCAACCTTCTACAAGCCTGCCTCACCCACAACTATTTCCAGTTCGAGGACAGTTTCTTCCACCAGACAGGGAGCCTAGCGATGGGCAACCCCCTTTCTGCACCCCTATCCAACATAGTGCTGCATGTGGCCGAGAAGTCAATTCTCACCCAATCAGAGTTTGCTCATATAAGATACAAAAGCTATGCCGATGACACCATAGTCATTTACAAACAGGAAGAGGACCTAACCCATCTCCTAACTGCCCTCAATAACATACATCCCAACATAAACTTCACCGTTGAAAGGGAACAAAGTGGCCACCTCAACTTTCTCGACCTCAGCATCCGACGACTCCAAGACAAGTTCGTCACATCCGTATACAGAAAACCAGGTTCGGGCACCCAGTATATCCATGCAAAATCCAACCACCCACCAAAACAGAAAGCTGGAGTATGGATGAACTTTTACAGAAGAGCCTTCACACACAGCTGCACAGAAGATGACCTGCAAGATGAAATAGCGTGTGTAACGGAAATAGGCCTAAACAACGGTTACACCAAGCGCCAACTATCCATGTGGTGTGCAAAAACAGAAGCCCAGTTCAGACACCCAAGAAACAGAGATAACCCGAACCAAAATCCTAAACCCAAATGGATCGCCTTTCCTTACCACCCCACCACATCTGGAAAATTTGCCAAGGCCCTCAAACCCTTCAACATCCGAGTAGCACACAAACCCATATCCCAAATCGGAAGGGCACTACCCAACTTCAAGAGATACTACCTACCCAAACTTGCATCCCCCGGTGTCTACAAGACCACATGCCAATGCCACAACACCTACATTGGCAGAACCATCCGCACCATCCAAGAACGGATTAACGAACATGTAAAAGATGCCAAAAATGACACACCTAAATCAGGCCTCTCCCAACACCTCCACTCCACTAACCACACCATCTCCTCCATATCCATACTTCACCCAACCGGCTCTGTCATAGAAAACACCATCAAAGAAACCCATGCCATCATCCAGCAGAAACCAGCACTAAACCTGGACAATGGACAATCACACCCAACTTGGCACCCTGTCCTCAGAAAGATCCCCGACCTGAAAAAGAAAAGATGCTATACACATACTCGACCCCCCTCCAGCCACACGGGGAACAGGAACGGCACATTACCGAGCAACACGGCCCAGCCCCCAACTGACAACGCCACCGGACAACAGGAAGCAGACGACGCAAACCAAGATGCGCGCACCAGTGCCGCCGAACGGAAAAAATCGCAACCACCGCCGCCCGGGAACAAACAATGTAGTGACGCGGTACCATCTCCGCTTCAAACGCCGTACCCTTTTGTGAATGAAGACAGTGGATCTTCGAAATTAATAGGATTGAACCATTAAATTGTGCAACGCGGAAGTGCGAAATCTCCTAAATTTCACGTAAGTAATATCTGATAGGTTTAGTTTATCGATTTCACTGTAAGATTGAATATTCAAAGTCTTATTTTTTCCATCATCCTGCCGGTACACCAATTGAAAATATTTAGCAAACGCTGTTGTTACTTCTAGTGTGTCAGAAAGTACTTTACTTTGATATTGAAAAGGTTCTGCTTTTTTTTGTTTTTTCATATTTTTGGCAAAGCTGAAGATAAGATTAGGGGTATGAAGTATGTTATACTCAGTGCTTGAAATATAATGTGTATATGCTTTTTGAATCCCTCGTTTAACAATATTCCAAAGTTCTTTAAATTTCTCATAATGATTTTTTTGCCTATGATATGCTTTTTTCCTGATATTCTTTATAATTTCCCGTGAGAACCAGCGTGGAAATTTCTTCGGTTGAGTTTTCGTTGAAGGTACACATTTGTTAAATATGTCATACACCATTTCATAGAACTTATCAATAGCGGCATTAATATTAGTGTATTTCTTCAGATCATTCCAATTTACAACTCTCATAAGATTATACATTTTTAAAAAATCTGCATTCCTAAAGTTACAGTTATATTCTGCTTGAATTGAATTTTTTGTGATAGATTTAGTCATGGAAATGTCAATATTTAAAGCTGGGTGAGAGAATCGGATTCCCTTGTGACTATTTTTATGTCATTGAAGCTGTTTAGTAGGTGGAGTGACATGAAATGACTCAATTCTACGCAAGCTTAGTTTGAAAAAAAGAGATTGTGATCCTCCCCCTTTATCTGAGGGAAATTAAAATCCCCTGCAACAATAAGGGAAGACCCCTGCTCATAAAGTGATTCTAACGTTTGATAGAAGGAACTGTATACAGATTGATTCATATTTGGGGGGAAATGGGCTGCACAAATATGCATATTTATTTCGCTAATTTTTACTAACTTTTTACGTATTATACAAACTTAACTTTCATGGTTAAACCAAAATGTTACAAAAGTTTTTTAACTTTACATTTTCTACATTATTGAGCTCCCACAGTGAAAATCTCACAAATTTCTTCGTAATGTGTTTAATAAATGTATTATCTGGAAAAATGATAAAAGGGAGTTATTGCAAAATATATCTTCAAATGAAGCATCACTGCCAGAATAATCAATCTCTTCCACTACGAAGATTGGAATTGCCAGTAAAAGTTAAATTTATAATCAGCTGGTATATACAGTGGAAAGGTGGCCGTGGTGGTTCAGTCGGTAACGCGTCTGACTACCATGCTAAAGGTCCCGGGTTCGATCTATGGCCGGTTCAAATCCGGGAACTTTTCTAACGGTGGAAGCGGCCCCGGTGCCCACCCAGCATCGAATAACATGGGTATCTGGGGGAAACCCTGGGGGGTAAAGGCAGTCAGGGGCATGATGCTGATCACATCACCCCCACTCACGACTGGATCAAGAAAGTGTGGGGCGTTACCCCCACACCCCCTATATGCCTTCATGGCGTGGTGCTATGCACAGGGGAACTCTTTACCTTTACCTTTTACCTTTTATATACAGTGGAATTCTGATTTCACATTCACATTATACGAGTACATTCAATCTTGATCATCCCAACATAGCAAAATGTTACACAATTTTCTGTGATTTTACATTTTCCCACATTTTAAGTTATTTCAGCTTGGTCCCTTGAAAAACGTAAAATCAAGGTTCCACAGTATTAAGTATTCAAATTGATACCAAATTCTCTAATACTAAATTGTCAATGTCCAGCTCTATTTTCATATCATGCACATATTTAATACCAAATATTTACCCTTGCAGCAAGTTTTAGTCCGATTTCGTCTGCTTCCATTTCCATTTCTCTACTTTTAGGTAGTACAAAGAGAACAGATGCCACGTAAGAAGACATAATGTGGAAAAACAGAGCAGCAACATCAGGTAAAATTGCCCACAGCAATACTGCAGGGATAAGCAAGAAGAGCTCAGCAATATTGGAATCACTCAACTGCTCAGCCTAAAAGAAAAAATATACATACTCTCATACATGATTTATGAATTTCACATCTGTTCATCTGATTTATTCAGTGAGAATAACAATAATGGATCTCAGATATTACAATTACTGTGTAACAGGAATGTATTTCTCTAAAATGTATAGGAGGAAGGGGTGGCACATGGTGGAGAAAGTGGCCACCCTAAGTTCAAAAAATAATTTCTTCAAATAGTTAATGTTATAAATAGGTTAGAAATTTCACCGTAGTCGAAAAAAAAATGTAGGGAGAACGTACAAATAAAATTCTAGTCAGTGTTTGTCTCATGTCATCAAGTGCAATATTAAATCAAACTTGAATAATATTATTTTAGTGGCCTTCTTACACAACTTTACCATAATCGATGTAAATATTTTTTTCAATTAACACACGGCACCATATTGAATATAGGTCTGTACTATAAGTACTTATTAGGTTATCACAAATCACCACAGCACTTGCATCACATTTGTCATTTGTGACGGTTGATATACATTATATAAATATCATCCCGCCACAGTTATTCTCTTCTCTTGACATACGAGAGTGAAATATGCCATGCGCCAAATAAGTCACTGATGGTTACGTAATGTATCATGTTGAGCAGCTTCTCGATAGAGGGCACTCGCTGCCTCAGCACGTCACTCGCGCATGCGTAAAATATACTTGTCGACCGAGCAGCGTTGGGAACTGGGTGAAAGAGAAACAGACACAGTACAGTTCCGATACTCTCGAGACCAAGGACAGACCAGCATTATACGCCAGCCGGAGCAGAGAGACTATAGGTATATCTAGTAGTGCGCCCAACAGGTGCCCGACCTTTTACCTCCCCTTCGTTGCGTATTTGGCATGGCATTTTAACTGACGTTATACGTTTGAGTTGCCATATCTTCCAAGCCATCTGGATTCTGCCATGTTGCGTAACGGGGAAGGAAGGAGGTCAGGTCAGTATGGGGGTTTTGTCGAATTCATTTTTTGTAACTCGGGTACACGACTTGTTTAGTAACAGAGATTAATAGTTCTAAATTGATGAGCAACTTTTATTGAATTCCTTATTACAAAAAGAAATTAAGTAGTGTTAATTTTTTTTTTTGTCTCTCCACTCCGCAACTGGCTGGATTATTACGTATACTTTTTTTTTTATAAAAATAATTCTATCAGTGACTTGTTTCGGCACCACCTCAAATAGTGTATGAACGATTGTTGGGATGTGTTTCAAATGGGTGTATCTATTTATATTTACTTGTTTTAATATTTGAATGAAGAATTGGGAGGGGGATTGAATGCGTGTATATAGAAACTAAATTTGGGAAGAGTTCATTCCTGTTTATTGTAGGTTGTTTGAATGGGAACTAAAATAAGTAAATGACAAAGTAAGGGATAAGTGAATGTAAAAAAATAGTATTTGAGGTCCGCTTAACTTTAAATTGTGAACATTATTGACTCAGTATTTTTTCATTGAATTGTTATATTCTGGGAAATTAAGATATTGAACCTATTGTACTGATCAAGTCGCTGTTCTTATTTTTTACAAAGTTAAACAGTTCTTGAATAAAACCTTGTTAAAATTGAGTACAAATTTTAATCAATCAAAGAGTAGACTAAGTTGTTACTGTTTTGCAAAATAGCCGTTGACGTAGAATAATCTAGGCTGAAAGTGATAATTTATCTGGGTTGTTTTGGGAGTACGTAATTTTCTTGGGAGGGGGAAATAGACGATTCCCCCACTTCTCAATAAGATTGCGTTAACCCGGATTGGTGCACTCGGTGATTTGAGTTCTTTCATTCCTGGAGCAAGCCAAAAATCGATGCACGTAGTTCAGGGAAGTATATTGGGCTGGGCGAAATAATAATACTAAGGTAGCAGCTTCCAAAACATCATACGCTTCAATATTGTATTTAGAGAATTTTGCTATTGGGTAGCAGTAGTATATGCAAAATTGAAGCGTAACAAATGATATGATAGTATTCGCCACACATTCTAAGTCAAACTTGGGGTTAGAATACAGCTACCAGTGATCACTTCAAATTATAATGAAACATGAGTCAAATTCACACACATGAAGGCATATAAGGAAAAATGACGAAAATATTTATAATACCACAGATTCAGTGGTAATTAGATTTTACATTTTACTGCTTTACACATACAATCTTCATGGTTGCAATAGAAAAAAATGTTATAAAATTTTCCCCCCATTCTTCCATTCTTCATTTTTGTGTCTTGGTCCCCATAGTTCTATCAAGATGAGAAAGACCCTGGAAAACATACAAACTAAAGGTGACAGTCATTTGTTTTATCCTCATGCTTGTCCTCCTCCACTCATGCTCACATGTTCTGTTTTGCTACATTCATTGTGAACTCAAATGTGTCGAGGACTGGGATATCATTCAGTGTCTTGCATGCAAGTTGTTTTCGTATTTCATTATAAAATTTACTTCACTTTTTTGACTAATTACAACGATGAAGATGAGTCACGATTATGGAAAAGGAAATTTAGCTATGAATAATGGCTATATTAGACGCTGTATATGTGGCACAGGTTCCAGTCAACTGAAGGTTCATTTCAGTGGCCACTGCCACCATCCTCATTTGAACACATTGTTGATTGGCATTCTTTGGCAGATGACATAGGCGCAGGTAGGCAGATGACAACAGTGCAGCAAGTTCCAATGATGATAGTGGCAGTGGCCACTGACATTAATAACAAGAAAGCATAGTTTTGTGTAAAAGTGAGTAACATTCTCTGCATACATTTGACTGTTTTTAGTTTTAATTTTCTTGCCCTGAAGAAGACTCTTGGTGCTTTGGGTAAAAATGAAATTTTTTATCAAAATTTATATTAACTGCACACACACCCACACATAATGTATGAAAAGGGGATGGAACCAGAAGAGTGGAAAAACAAAAATGGAAAGAAACAGCAAATATCACTCAATATATAAACCACAATTTCCTTGTGGTTCAAAGAAGAAAATTATATAACATGTTATAATGTTCAAATGTTTTGTGAAAGAAAGAAAAAATGAAAACTACACACATACATACCTGGGATGTTTTACAGCACATGTACTGCTCAGCAAAGATGAGAAAGTCTCTCTGGCGCTGCTGTCCTGTGAGCAACTTGTTTGTTTGAAGGTTGGGTCGAGTGGGAGGTGAGGGGTAGCAAGGACTGCTCGATTTCTGACACCCTTTCAATGATGCCAAACTTACATGGACAAAAGGTCATTGAGTTTGAGTGCATCTGTTGTTAGTACCGAAATGAAGGGCAAAATCGTACATAGTGAGAGCATAGAGGTGATTTCGAATGTTGTTAAATTTTTTGACAACGAAGCGAGAGAAGGATGTTACTTGTTCCGAGCTTTCAAGAGCTAAAGTCACTCTCATCTTAAGGGATTCACTTCAATCCCTGAAGATGAGAGTGACGTTAGCTCTCAAAAGCCTATCCGGAAATCACCTGGCAGATTGCCCGAGAAAACCTCTTCAAATCATTCTTTCTTTTTAAAATGTAAGCTGAGTGTATATTTGACAGGTTATTTATTTACATAAATATTGTTTATGCGAACCTTGCCCCCAAAATTTATCTTAAGTTAGCACATCTGGCCTGGTCCCCCAATCACCGCCACTGTCTCTAAGGATATAATTATAATTAACTTGAAGATAAAATGTTTGTTAAATGGTAATATTTAATATTGCATAGTAAGAATCAAAACCATGACAATAGATTTTATTATTATTAATTATTTAAATCTGGAATCGTCACGAACACTATCCATTCTTCTTCAATCACTGGCCGCTCCACCCTGAACATCGTGTTTTGTGGCAGGTCAACTAGAATTCCATCTGTCCGAGAACAGCTGTGAGGCAACGTGGCAACAGCGTGCCATTTGAGAGCAGAGGAAAATAAGAATTTCCCCCATATTCTCGTCTGCTGCCCTTCACTGGGACAGAAACAAGTGGGGTGGATTTTAGTTCGCATGTTTTCCAAGAGTTTTCTCTTCTTTGCTGAGCAGTACTTTTTCTGAATTAAGCACTTGCAATTATCAATACAGTTACCTCCTGCATCACTAAATGTCAGCACATTCAACAAGAGAATATCCTAAAACTACTTCAAGAAAATTAAATACAATATTTTTTAACTTACGGCATGAGACAATACGACATGTGCCAGCTCATGACCCAAAATAAATCCCAATTGGTCATCATTATCAATAAGCTTGAAAAGGCCTGTGAATATGAACAGACTTCCATCCTTCAAAAAACAAACAGAAATGTGACATTAATGAAATGTTCATTGAATTATCAAAATTGCACACTTTATTCAACACTAGGCACATATAAACATATTGATTCATTAAAATACCCACAAAATATCAGTATCACAAATAAAGAGGAAAATCAGAGCAGCTTGTTGCATATTTTTCACTTGATACAGATATAAATAATTGATACATAAACAGATAATTCCTCTCAAGAAAATGACTACATATTGTGTTACCTGGTTATTAGATACACAGGTTCAGGTTCACAGTAATTTTAAGGCCATGTATGATATACTATGGTAAATTCCACAATATCATGTCATTAGCTGCAGCAGTAATGCCGTTGCCTTGTAATCAAGGGGTCCCAAGTTTGATACCCAGTGGAGGCACAAGTGGTTCGGTTCCCACTTTAAACCATAGGTCCAGTCCAGATTAGCCTTCCTTCACATAAAGTGGACTTAAAACCAAACTCAAGAAACCTCAAAATATCATTAGCTGAACGTATTTGAGAAAACGAATACAATTAGTGCAGATTTCAGCTTAACAATACAAGGAAATTTTCAGAACAGCTGTCACAGCATAAGGTGGCTGATCTCTTTGCAGTATTATTTGATGAAACAAGGATTTGCGAGTTTCTGTAAGCAGTAGTATAGTATTACCAACAGGCATATGGAGCACTGCATTTTCCTGGAAATCCCAACAGAGAAGTGCATTGCAAGTGAGAATTGGAAAGGGGATAAAATCCAAAATAATATCTACACAGCAGCAGATTTCAAATAGAATGCCAAAAAATGCACTATGTGTGAATACACAAGTTATAAATGAAATTTGTTGCTTGTATATCATATAACAGGAATATATTCAGAGTGTTCAACATTGCAGTATAAGTAATACTAATAGCCATAGACAGAGTGAGTCAAAAGACCTTTACACTAGAGTGCTGCATCGAGACTTTTTTGCTAGATTATCTAATAGTTTGCACGGATGACGCTAGATGGCTTTGCAGAATTGGCAACTACTTCACTCGAGCGAATAATGCTCGAGCAGGTATGTACCATCGTAACAAAAGAAATAATTAAAACAATGTTCCAGTTGAAACCCTCAAATCTGGCAAATACCAGATTTCAGTCAGTACAACATCAACAAAGCCTTACATCTTTCAATGTGGGAAAAGCCAAAGACATGTAAAGAAAGCTGAAGTATGCAAAAAAATTGCAGAATATAAATTTTTTGACACCATTAAGCAAAATAGGCACTAACACTCAAAATAGGCATTTATAAGCACTATAAAAATGTGTTTTCAGACTAGAAACACCATGAAACGAACCTTAAACTTTAGGCCCTATGTTTTACTACAGAGGCATAAAAATGGCAAATAGGAAAAATTTTGCACCCGTGTCATTAGTATTATTCAAACTCATTGCTTCGCCCTCGGAGACTGCTGGAACACATGTACTATGTGCAGTTCCTTTTCGATTGATTGATTTGATTCATTTTACTTTACTTTTCTGCCACTTTTGGCTAATCGCGAAGATGAGGATGAACGATATGATGATTTTGATGAAAGGATATTCAGAAAGAACACCCATGACCAGGTCGGGTTTCGAATCCGGGATCGCTGGCGTTGTGGCACGGTGTGCTAACCACTCTGCCATGGAGGTCGGTGAGTTCCTCTTCGAGTTATACATCCGCGATACAGAAAAGTGTAGTGAGAATTTTGATTGTCAAGTAATATTTACTTTCATGAAATAACGAAGCAAAAGTATAAATTCAACAATTATCTTGCAAGAAAATATCCAGCTTTTAAAGGATGGAAGAAACAAATATGAGGTAAAGTGTGGCTGTCACTTTCCCCTGCTGTTGAAAGAGTGCTAGGAATGTTCGTGCCATTAAAATCATATTTCTTTACCCAATCTAAATTAGATGAAAATTTTAATTTGGTTTTTGGAAATAAGTTAAAGTGAATCTTACTTGTTGCATTTGTATTAACCTTTGGGGAGATTTCATTCTAATATCCAAGAATTAGAAAAGGAGTAATATTCTGTGCTTCAAATTGTAGATATTCTTTGAAGTTCGTTAAATAACAGATTAGGAGATTGCTTTCTTCGCTTAAAGGTAAGACAAAATTATTTTACCTGAAAAGTATCTGTGACCATAATGTTGGTAAGATTTTTATATATTGATTAAATTATGAGTAATGGCAAATGTGTTGCCATTTTTTGCGACGTCCTCTTTTCCATGACTTTGTCCTTCTTTTTCGCCATGCTCTGTCCTCTTTTTTGAAGGTATGTGTCTGGTCACCCTACTCATAGTAGTCAGAAATAAACCCTAATTAACTTGAATAAATCAACACACACACATAAGTACACATTTATTAAAGTATTAAATAATGTACTTACCGGCAAAATAAACGCATTCTTCATATCAGAATCTATTACATAAAAACGCCAACGCCTTGGCTTTATCATATCACGATTAGCATCAATAAGCTTGTACGCAACTCTAACTACCCTCATGCGCAGTGCATTTCCAGGTTGCAGTATTTTCCCCTTGAACTTATATGCAATCTGAAACAGAGAGATAAATGTTGACATAAGAACAGAAGGTATTCGGAAGAGCATCAGCCTTATAGTTACTACATCATAGGGAAATGAAGGAAGAATACAGCAAATGCCTAGAGGCATATATTTCGTTTTTGACGATAACACGAAATGTGAAATAACACATTGTAATGTTAATTTTTCATGTTTCTGAAAGGTGTAAAGTGCATTTTCCTACCCTGTTTTGTCACGAAATAATGCAAAATGAACAAAAAGCAAAAAAGAAGCAAAAATGGACCCCTTAGTGCCGGAATAAACTTAATATTCTGGTAATGACATAAATGTTCTATTAGAAGGGATATGTTTATTTTGTGTAGTAAGTGAAGTTTTTAAATCAAATTTGGGATTATATTCACATTTTTTAAAACCAAAATGTCATTTTATATACCGCTTTTTACAGCTATAACAGCAAAATTTTATTTTATTTACCGCTTTTGGACCCAAAACTGACTGTTTTTGTACAGATATTTTGCTTTTTTATTTACCAAAAATATGTGTCTCTACAAATGCCTCACTTTGAACACAGTACTTAACACAAACAATAATGTTAATTCATGTCTATGGTTTTGTTGTCACAAACAAATACACTTACCAACTAATATTATTTTCTAAATTACACAGGTTCAACATAAACAAAATTTACAAATGTGAGATTTAAATGATGATATGTGAATTTCTTCCTGTTAAAAAGCAGAATACAAACCACACCACATAAGAAATCATATTCAAATTCTTAGGTTTCACATCCACTTTTCATGAAAGAAATGGAGGATAACTAAAACCATGGGAGGTGGGTAAAAAGCTAACATCATGAAGAATTGACTGTTTTCTCACCAGCTGCTGTAAACCAGAAGTCATGTGAACTGTGTAGTGGCTTGCACAAAGATTCTTAACTTCCTAGTTCCTTCATTATATTTATAATTATATTTAGGGTTGAGCTACCACTTTCAACCAATGCCAATACTCTCACTGATTCCCACAACTACTGATACTGATGCTTGAAAATTGTTATAATTAAAAGTTGTTCAAAATAATGATTAATGTTTGTGTGTAATTATTCCACTCTAATTACATGTTTCAATTTACCAAGATTTGTGCTTTAAAATAATCAAGAATTACATCAGAATATTAAATTATGTGCTATGCTACCACAAAATTTAGTTTTCACGCAAAACTGATGCACAATTATAATAAACTATGAATTTTGAACAATTTTCAGGATAAGTAGGCTCTGAGAAAGTGTCGTGCAGCCTTTTTATGGAGCCTGTAAGAGACCAAAATGCTGGAAAAGTATCAGCCGGGATCAGTAAATAAATTCCAACCAATACATTGGCATCATTAATGGCTCAGCCCTAATATATACTGTGCATCCATTTCCTTGCAAGGCCAAGAGATCGGGAGAAGTTTGATGGGCGGCACTAGCAGAGATGCTGACATTTTCAACCAGTAACATCCCGCTTAAGTTTACCCTCAAAAGCATTTTGCTTTGCTCAGTATCGTTTGGAGGTTTCGCATGTGCAACACTGCATCAAGATTATGTTGCAGACTAAACCGTTAAAAGTCAATGGTCTTCGTGAGCATTGTTAGCAATCGGAAAGCTCCGAGCTTGGGTTGTTCTTTCCTTCGCGACTACAGGTGCCCTGGACAGAGCTGCGAATGGAGTGAGGAACAGATCTTGAACCAAGAGCATGTTAATTTTGTACTGTGTGAAAGAGTGTGGTTTTTTGTTACTTGCCATGCTACTTCTTTGTGTAATTGCAGTGTGTGTGTGTGTGTGTGTGTGTGTGTGTGTGTGTGTGTGTGTGTGTGTGTGTGTTGTGTGTAAGTGTAAATGCCAGCTGCAAAGTTCACATTAGAACAAAGAAATTTTATGTATGACACTTACATAAAAACAGACTCGTGTCAAGACGTGTGTAGACAATTTGCACAGAAATTCCCTGGAGTTTCACCTCAAGGTAGAGAGACGACTAGACGTCTTGTCCTTAAATTACGAGAAACTGGATCATTAAATTTTTAGAACCCCTAAGCAAAAATGACTGATTCTAACCGAAGAAAAACTCGACGAAAATGGGGCAGCATTAGAACGCTCTTAATACAAACTTCTACGCCATGTTTCACAGGAGGTGGGTGTGTCAAAATCATCAGCACATACAGCCACTAAGCTACTAAAATAAAAACCATACAGTGTCTATAGTGCAAGAATTATGGCCCTCTGACAAAAGTCGTGTAAATTTCTGTAATTGGGTTTTGAAGAATATTGTTCATGGTATTTTTGATCCACAGTTAATAAATTTTTCGGATGAGGCATGGCTTCATTTGCGTGGTCATGTTTGTTCACGGAACAATAGATACTGGAGCACAAACAAACTCGCATGACATGTTACACCTTGATTTCTACTAATATGTGGATAGTTTTTATGAATTTCAGATTGTGTGCAAATATAATTTTCTACTGAATATAGATGTATGAAATACATTCATAACACTAACAAATCTCACAATACATAAGAAAATAAAGACACCATTCTGTTCTAAAGTTACTACTTACAGAATCAGCCTGTGCTCGTGCATAGTCAAGCATCTGCTCATCTTTCACAAGCATGATTCTCTCCCGGTGATGCAAATAATCTTCCTCAAGCAGTGAGTGATACCATATGATTGACACAAGCCCAAAGCCAAGAAACCCACCTTAAAAAAAATATAATAATAATAATAACTATTTTTAAATTTCTTTCAAAGATATCTACTCATCATCACAAAATTTGATGAAATAGAGACTCTAGGAAAAGTTAGCTGGCATATAAACTCTACTCAGTGAAATTTTAAAAAAAGCAATTCCTTCATGAGATGACATGTGCATCCAAGTTCCTATTAAGAAATTGCTGTTGAATATAAAATAAACAAATTGACAGGGTGCCTGAACAGCCTTGCAGTTGCCGACTTCCAGGGTGCATATGAACAGTGGAAAAAGTGCTGGCAGCAGTGTATTGACGCAGGAGGGTGATATTTTGAAGAATACATACACACTGTACATATATCTTCAATAAATTTATTTTTATGACTTTGGTCAAACCCGGTATACTATGTCAGCAATATATAGTCACAATATCTGGCAATATATCATCTCCACAATATATCACTGGTATCATGATATTGAAAAATATCGAAATCATATTATATGTGATGATACTTTCTTCATGATATATCATTATCAAATTTCAGATATCATCCATCCCTACTAAATACAAGTACAAAATACAAAATTTAAATTTTGTAAAATATGAATACTTTTAAAACATACCTATAATGGCATACCAATTCTGTTGCATCTTCTGTACGTACTGCTCTCTAACATCTACTGGTAGTGTGTGCCACCATCTTTTAATAAGCTTGCCAAAAACAAAGCTGCTCAGTCTCACAAGGGGTCTGAAGAACAAAAGAACAAAGTACGAGAGGGAACTCTGTTGAAATGAAGCTTCCACCAGTCTCTTGTCATGATATATTAGAATTTTAGTTGCTTGTTTCAATTTGAAGACACTAAACTTGCAGATTCTTTGGCCATGTAAACTGTAATCAAAAGACTTGAAATGAGACCACAACTGTCCGTCAGTATTGATTCGAGCTGGTACCCACTGGCGGCCTGCAGTCTTCAACCTAGGCCCTTCATTCACTAGAAGATCATTAAACTTACAGATCTGTTGGCCATGAAGATTGTAACGAGAAGACCTGAAATGAGGCCATGATTGCTTCTCCGTGTTCATTTGTGCACGTCCGGAATTAGGTACTACTCTTTGCAAATTAGAATGGGTTTTCATC
Organism: Lepisma saccharinum; assembly: GCF_977018435.1. NCBI lineage: Eukaryota > Metazoa > Arthropoda > Insecta > Zygentoma > Lepismatidae > Lepisma > Lepisma saccharinum. Next base: position 186,760,733 of record NC_139230.1, on the reverse strand, counting down.
GAGTCTTCACGGCAATATCCGCTAACCCATTTTCTCACTTGTATACCATAAGAACGTACACGAAACATTTTGAATTTTAGTTGTACCTTTAAAAGTACATGCACACCATCAATGCCAGGAAGCCCAACTTGTCGTATTTGAAGTATAGTGCAAATGACAGCAGAAATCTTAATGCCGTGAGTAACACTTTGCGTGTAAAGAATATAACTATAAATTGAAGCCACACAGGCCTCTCACGTCGCACTGGTGAAGGAGCAACTGTTGGTACAGATGCCAGAGGGGGCACCACTGTTGGAAGATTGTAGCTAGCCTGACAGGCCACGGTCTTAAAGAACGAGACTCCTTTGGTAAATCCAGAAATGAGAGATCCACTTGGCCACATCGTTACATCTCAACCTGGAAAGTAAAGAAAACTTGTCTTTAATATCAACATAAACATTGGCACATTATATGATATTTAATCTTATACTCTCACTTGACCATCAGAAATTGTTTCCCCACATTGTCCTAACTAAAACATTTTACAAAATAGTGAACAAAGTGGAACAATACATATCATTGCAATTAGCCAAAAGTGGCAGAAAAGTCATGTTAAACAAGAAAAATACAAAATACAATCCTGAGTATTTTCCATGCAAGATATATTTTTGTTATTTCAGGAAAAAAATTGAAAAATGTAAAAATAAATTTATTTTTTGAGTAGTGATGGATCTGTTTCAAAGAAAAATACTAGAATCATCTATCATTTTTAATTTCTGCATACATTTTTTTTTTTTTTTTGGAATTGAATTGACATTATTGCTTTATTTCATAAGCATGATTTCATACGACTTCAAGAAAACATACACTTCTCTCTCACATTTTTGGAAGCCTGTAACTTTGTTATTGTGAGCTACAGAGGAAAAATCAGATTTTAATGCACATGTGAACAAATATTTGAAGTGTAATTTTTTTTTCAAAGATATCTTTGGTGGTCAAGGGGCAGATTCATGACACCCTGAAAGGAAATAGAATGACACTTGCAGATAGTATCAGTCAACATGTGATACTGCATAAAATTAGGCAGTACAAGGACAATTACCACAATATTCAAGGGTGAGATTTTTCAACATGATTGCATCTACCCATGTACAATTGATTGAGGAATATTTCCCAGAGCATTCCAAATGTACATTAAATGACACCAGTTTTCCAATGAGACAGAACCACACATGAACTGTACACCCAAGTATGACTTGCTTAACAAGAAAGAAATTTGTTTGTCAGCACACACTACCATTCAGAATTTGGGTCATGTTCACAGTATATGGAGCAATTGCTTAAAAAAAAGCAAATCAGAAAGTCAAGCTTGGTGCCAACTCTTTCTCAGAGTCAATATCAGGGCTGGTCATGGGCTGGACAGTGAAGAAGAGACAGTTGAGGTTCCGATGACAGTCGAAAGCTTGGACAAATTTTAAAGTGTTTCGTATCATGTTGTTTATGTGTTTTTGAGTTGTTTCCAACAAGAATGTTACCAGCATGTGATGGAAGAAGTTCTTTAATGTCATAATTTATGTTAGCTTGATAGTGTAATCTTGTACTTGATCTTTCATGTTTGCAAAAATGGGAAGCCAAGTCAATTTAGAAGGATCTTATTGAAAACAAATCACTCTAGAGTTAGGCACTGCACAGAACTTACTGTAGTAAAGTGAGCCATTTCAGGTCCTAAGTGTCCCATTGTTATTGATGGTGATTGTACATGTAATGAATTCATTCAATGCATGATCATGGGAGCATGGGTTAGGTGAGTTTGCCACTATTTCTCACTTTCTCCATCTGCTTTAAGGTACAACACAATTTTTTGGTAACACTTCGATCTAGTGAAAACGGATTTCTTCATTTTTACAGAAGAAACTACTTATGGAAATCAGTTTCTATAGCATTATCGAAGTTCGTCAATGTATTTTCTTTCATCGTGTAATTTTTTTTAGTGCGAATTCATGTTTTTTTTCTAGAAAAATGAATTTTAACTGTTTTCCTAAACTAACAGATGCTAACCCAACATTACCATGAATGGATTTTGGGGCTATGCATGTATGGTGTTTTGGGCTATGCGTGAATGGTTTGTGAGGCTATCCGTGAATGGTTTGTGGGGCTATCCGTGAATGGTTTTTGGGGCTATCCACTATTATTTTCATGAGAAAAGCATAATTCCACCCTAAAGAATGTCCCGCAATGCAGAATACGTAAGAAGGAATGTTAAAAAGGACAAAATAAATGAGTTATAGCTGTTTTCACGAGATCGAAGTAGTACCTTTTTTCATCTTACAATACGTTTTATTCCATTGAACCATGGAAACTGCAGGCTATCACTGCATGCAGTGTTGCCACAGTCAACACAGATATTCAATTCGTTGAATAAAAATCTCTATAAAATCGGTTACACAATGTGATTTAACAATCATAATGGGTCTTAAAAACAGCTGCAAAGAGCTTCAAAAAAAGATCAAGATCATATTTGTAGGACTATCCAATACTAAGAAAAAGGCATTTCACAAAATTCATGTGAATGTATCTCTCTTTGGCTGACTTAAAAAATCTGAAAATTAAGAATGGTATTTAAAACATAACTACCTGCACTGTACTTAAATTTCATCATGGTTGGGCAACAAGTTTCTTTTATAGAATTTCAGAGAGAGAAGTCATTTGGAAGACGAAAAAAGCAGTTTTTTGGTTCTCACAACAATGAAAAATCGAAGGGATACTCGAAAAGAAAAAAAATGTTGTCATAGCTCGACGCAGAATTGAATAAGCTAAATTTTGATGTACAGTAAACCCTTGTTAAAACGAATCCCAAGGGACCGAAAGAAATCGTGCTAACCGGGGACTCAAATGTTATTGTTGCAATACATTAACCATTTACAATACGTATTATGTACGTCATCATAGAAAACACTACTGCAGTACTACGGTAATTAAATTTTAAGAAAAGTACTCACAGATCATTTTCTGGTGAAAAATTCCTGTATATTATGCTGTCGCAGGCGGGAACACAAATGCCTGGTAACTTCACGCCCAACTGTACTCACAGCTTAAACTAGCGGTCAATTTGTGACACACACAACTGAATTATTTGGATAAATGCGTATAAGCTCATTGTTGAAAAAAATGATCACAATTGTCGAGCAATTGCACCCAAGTTTTAATCTTGATGTTCTGATACTGGCTTTGTTTTAAAGAATAGAAAAACACATTTGAACACATTGTTGATCTGAATCTGTTGGTTACAATACTGTATAAGTTGATTGTTGACAAGATGATAGAGATTGTTGAGCAATTTCTTACATACCTAGCAGAGGAACGACAGAGGAAAAACTTTGAAAGTTTGTGTTAAATGAGATATACAGACACAAAGGACTAAAAAATAGTTCATAATTCGTGGTAACCGAAATTCGCGTTAACCAATAAAACTTTCTATAAGATATAATATATCCCAGCCGGGAACAACATTTCGTTCATGTTAACCAAGTGTTCGTCTTAAGCGAGTTTGTGTTAACAAGGGTTTACTGTAATTCGTTTTCATGTAAATATATTGGTTAATTTTTAATTGGAGTCCAAACTCTAGTATCCATAATTCTTAATCCGACAGTAGGTTATCTACAGTTCATTCGGCCCTTCCATCTTGTTCTTTACATTTAACCACCTTTTTAAATGCCTTTAGCAATCCAAATTTTTAATGCTTGTGAATCTTTTGGTATGTAAAGTTTTTAAACGTGCAGTAATATACATAAAGTAGGAGGATTCCAATTTCGACATGCTAATTTCATACTTACGCATGTGACTTGCATATGTTTAGGTAATTGTTCCGAATGTTTAATGGTTTCACAGGAGACAGACGAAGTATTGCAGAACTGTAGAAATGATTGTTATACTAAATTTGAACCTTGGTGCAATTTATTGTTTCAAAAAGATTATATAAAACTACTTATGCAAGATTACGTGCTTCCCTCCAACAAGCCATTCTTCATTCATAGGAGAAAGAAAAAGTTGAAATGCGATTGGAAAAGTAAATTTGAACTGCACAGTTTGCAGTTCCGAAAAGTCATATTTATTGGGTTAAAGAAGATGTAAAACATAACTTACGAAAACATCCCTTCTTTCCAAAATGCAATTCTACAGACTAATGCCATACTTACTCACTATTGCATGTTCACACAAGGCTCAAAGGGGTGTCGTGCTTGAGAACAACCCCAACATGATGAACTGTCGAAAATATTCAGGGATATTACTGTAATGCTAAGAGCCCTAAACCTGACAAACCTAACATCACTATGAAAGCATTCTGGGACAATAATTAAATGTTGAATGAGTATTCCTGCATGGTAAATGGACTGATTCAAAAAACCTATGTGACCTAGATGGCAGCACCAGTGGGAGAATTACAGTAGACGAACTTTCACTTGTAAATGCAAATTTCCTTGGGAGATGTCAGGAATGTGTTGCAGCAGAGGAACATCATTTTCAACACCTTCTGTAGTCACGTTTAGTACACAATATGAAAACTAATTTTAATAGCCGACTCTACAGACTGTCGCGGACCTGTTCACCAGGAAAGACAAGCGCAGATGCTGGGCCACTTGCTGCCGAGCCTCATAGTGAATATCAGGGAATGCTCTGTATATACATACATTGCTTGTGTAAAGTAATTCTTAAGTTTTATTTTCAATATAAATAGCTTTTTCAAAATCCAAACAGTGCTCACTACTTTAAGGAAGGTTCAAATTTCGTGTGACAATGATTGCCAAAATTCTACGATGATTAGTCTTCCTAGGAAAATTTGAAAAAAAATCATAAAACAAGTAGAACCGTTACAGCAGTTGTAACAAACTTATTGCATTCCAGAAGCTATCTGGCAGGGTTGGGTGGATAATGGTTTAGTGGTTTTCTACCTGCATTCCATGCTAAATGCTGACTTAGGCAGGTCAGGTTTGGTGGTGTTAGCAGTGCAACAAAAAATCTTCAAACATGTTGATGATGTAATGAAAACACAGAAAGCAGCTGGGTAATGGTTCCGATTGTTTAATTTTTCTTTTAACTCTCCTAGGATGAAGACTAATTAGCACAGAATTGTAGCAATGATTGTCACACTAACTTTGAACCTTCCTGAAAGTAATTATAGTGGAACCACAAGGAAAGAAACCTGCGCAGACCCCATCGCGCTGGCGGGTGGGGGAAAAAGACAGGAGGAAGGAGCCTTCAGAGGGGCCAACGTCAGTGTTGCCAGACCTATTGATTTCTCGGTAGGATTCCATAATAAACTATTGCTATGGCACCTCCGACGGCCTGCTCAAAAACAAGTTTCCTGGTCACCTTACTTGAACATGGAGGGAAGAGTGGAACTCCACTCAGCCATGAAAAGTGCTGCTTGAACTGTGAAATTATGCCAAACGATGTGCTAGGACATTATTATTTTATTACTATTACTACATTACCATGGGCGTCCGGAAGGGGGGGGGGGCGTGGCCCCCCTGGAAAATGAAAGTCAACCAAAAATTATATATTTTTCACATATAATTTCATTTCAGCTGCAATAATGTGTGTTAATTATTGCATGAATATGATACATTGAAATTTAAGCAATGTTTTTTGAGTGAACAACACTATTATTGGAGAAAATGTGCCTTCTTTGTCCCCCTGGAAAAAATACCTTCCTTGCCCCTGCCTGGAAAAAATCCTGCGGACGTCCATGTACATTACTATTTTTAGATGGTTGTATTTTATCCCACCCGAACATCTATTTCTATTTTAGTTATTTTACGTCGCTTTTGTGCCTCTACGGGTAAGTACGACAACAAGGATGAATAAAAAACTGATGAAATGAATGAAGTGACACAGACACAGTGAAACGTCCTTGCCTTACTAAGTAGATATACTGACTTTGTAGCGTGGGCAAATTATTTTATATATGTATGTGAGTGTGTGTGTGTCTATTATATATTAAATGCAGCAACATAGAGGCAGCATAACTGACGAATAAAGCATGTGTTAATAACAAGAAATTTGCTAGAGAACGAAGCGGCATAGTTCAATTACAAAGGAAATAATGCACCCTCTCCCCCGTAGTTGCTTGGAACTTTCATCGGCTTGAAAATACTTAATTTTCTATCCTTAATATACTATTATTTACTTAAATACTTAATTTTCTACAAAATTATAAAGCGGCATGGACGTCCAGAAGGAAGTGCAAGGATGGTCGCCACCCCCTCCCCTTCTGGAAAATGAATGTTGACATAAAAGTACTTATTAATTCAGACGTATGAGTTGATTTCAGTTACAGTAATTTACATCCATTATTATAATAGGGATGTAGGAACGTGATAATTTCAAACTCAAGTGGTGTTTTCTGAGAGGGCAACATTATTACGGGGTAATATGCCTCGTTTACCCGCCTGATAAAAATACATTGTTTCCCCCTCGCTGGAAAAAAATCTGCAGACATCCTCTTGCCCCCCAGTGCGCACGCCTATGCCGCCCCCGAGAAGGTCGTTCATACGCTACTATTAGATCATCGGATTTTGTAGCAGATCTTCTGGTTTCCCAAGGAACAATCTCTCGATTTTTTCAAGTCTGACCTGGCAACACTGTCCCGAGCCCCGATAACGGCATGGAAAATGCGCGAACGCTTTTGAGGGAAGGTTTTTTTCCTTGTGGTCGAGCTATAGTACTGTTTAGATTTCCAACAACAGGTAATTATGGTCGGAAAAAAAAAAACAACTAACAATTATCTCACGCTAGCATCCATGCTTCCCATGGACAAGGCATTCTCCATTCATAGAATAAATGGAAGCTTCCTGAAAGTAATTAGCATGGTTTTCCATTCGAAAATGTCCTATTTATAGGCAAACAGATGATGTAAGAGGTACCTTGCCCAAACATCCCTGTTTTGCACTGATTAGGCATTCCGCAGACTACTACTGTTATTCTCTTGTTCCTGGGGGCTCCATATCGCACATAAGTCCAACATTTTCTTGGTCAAGCACTGAAATCATCAGGTTAAATGCTTTTGTCATTTGGCTAAATGTAGTATATTTATTCTAAGAGATTTAAAGCTAACAAGCCTAACCTAATCACATAAACATTCCGTGCTTGCATCAAAATATGAAATACAGTGCTTGACCAAGAAGGTGTTTGACTTGTGTGTGATGAGTCATACCTGTAACTAAGATGACAGTAAATGAATGGCTGGTGGCAAGTACAGAAATATGAAAGGAGTATATGGAAGCAAAATAACATTCTCAAGGAAACCTGCAGTCAGTAATTACTAAAACTCGACAGCATGTTAACAAGACATAAACAATGCAAAAAAATGTGTGCATAGCATGATGATATCACAATTAAACAAAAGAAACTTGGGCCAACAACTGTTCATGCAATAACAGGTTTCAAGCAAGAAAAAAAATGGTAACAGTTATAGTGAAAACAGATTTCTTCAAATTTACAGGAGAAATAACTGGAAAGTACTTTTAGAATTGAGTTCCTGTGGACTTTTGGAAGCTGCGAATAGCATTTATTCCATTCGTGCAACTTATTCGGCCGGTAAATAATGTCATTTTCGACATTAATGTATCTTCGTTGCACGATAGCTCGTGCCACCATCACCGTCGACCACGTGAATTAAATTTTCCGTGTGTTCAAATATGTAACCCCCCTGTCAGTGTTACAACCACGTGGTAGTTTTACAAGATGACGTGCGAGTGTTTTTTTCCCACAATTTAATTTGCTATGTTTGCCTAACCTAACCGAACCTAACCTAATCTTCCGTGAATGGTTTGTGAATCAATTTTCGCTTAAAAACATTTTGTGAATAGTTTGTGCGGCATTTTTCAGTTCAGAAGTTTGGAAACACTGCATATCAGCTGACGATAGACAACGTGAGTCAAGATTTGCCTGCCATATTGTGTGTAACGAAAGCGAATTAGCAACGACCAATAAATACTTGTAATGTGAAAAATTAAGTTTTTTTCAGTGAAATGAACATAGTCCCAAGTCGAAAAATGTTCCGCTATGCATATAAGGTAAGTACAAATGTAAATAATTCAGAAATAAACGAGTTAAATGTGTTTTCACTAGTATATCTAACTGGTACCAAAAAAATTTACAAATCACACTTGAAATGCTCAATAGATTGCACCAGTAGTCATGCAAGAAAACGGTAAACAAATTACCCTCTCAAAGCTTCAAACTTACTTGCAGAATCAATTCAAGCATTCCAAAAGACTTCTTGATAACGATTAGATAAGCCGGAGACACATTTCTTGAAATTTACAGGAGAAAAGATGAGAAAGTACTTACGGAATTGAGTTCTTGTGCACTTTCTGAAGCTGCGGAAATTGTTTTTTTCGAATCGTGCAATTTATTTGGCCTGTAAGTAAGGTATTTTTTGTCATTCATGCATCTCCGTTGCACGATAGCTCGTGCCACCATTACCGTCGACTACGTGAATCAAATGTTCCATGCGTTTGATTACGTAACCTCCTGTCAGTGCAGCAACCACACGGTAGTTTTACAAGATGACGTGAGAGCGGGATTTTTTTTTTCCAATTTAATTTTCTATGTTTGCCTAACCAAACTGAACCTAACCTAACCTTCCGTGAATGGTTTGTGGATTAATAACAATCATTTTTCGGTTAATAAGTGTTAGTATAACAACCATGCCGTAGTTTTACATGATGACATGTGAGCATTTTTTTTTTTCCAATTCAATTTTCTATGTTTGCCTAACCTAACTTAACCTTCCGTTAATGGTTTGTGGATCAATTTTCGCTTAAAAACCTTTTGTGAATAGTTTGTGCAGCATTTATAGGTTCATAAGTTTGGAAACACTGCACATCAGCTGGCGATAGACAACGTCAGTCAAGATTTGCCTGCCGAATTAGCAACGACCAATAAATAATTATAATGTTAAAAATAACGCATTTTTCATGGGAAAAAAAAGTGATCCGAAGTTGAAAAATGTTCCGATATACATATGAGGTAAGTAGAAATGAATTTTATTTGAAAATAAACCAGTTAAATGTATCTCCGGCTTATCTAACTGGTACAGACTTCTTAATGCTCCCACAAAATTTATGAAAATCATTACATAATCAGAACCATTACCAAAAAATCTACACAATGATAAAATAAAGGTAACACTTTACTATACCAGAGATGAATATCTTCAAATTTACAGCAGAAAGTACTTAAGCAAATCATTTTCTGTAGCATTGTTGATGTTCAGGAATGTAATTTTTGATCCATTTTAATGCGAATGCCTGTGGTTTTCTACAAAAATCTATTTCCGACGCGCTATTGCTACTGCCGCCATTTGCTTTCTGCACGAGAGCACAATACGCTCTCGTATATATGCTAAATTGAACAAAAGGAGTTGTAATGGAACCTAACCTAACAGGCCTAACCTAACCTAGTAGGCATACCTCGTCCCCATGATGGTTCGTGGAGCTATCGTGAATTTTTGGGCTAATGTCAATGGTTTTTGGGGCTACCGGTGGATGGTTTGTGGGAAATAAGGAACAACAGTAAGTACTCGTTAATGTAAGAAATAGACATTATTTTAGTTAGAAATTCATTATTTCACCTAAAGAAATGTTTCGGAATGCAGAATAGTACGTTAGCAATGTAAAAAATTGCAAAATAAATCATTGATAGGTGTCTCCGGTATAGTAAAGTAGTACCGTCCAAAATAAATAAATAAGATTAGCAGCCAGGTGTTGGAAGTTTGGTCCGTGCTCTTACCAGTGTAGTCAATGATGTAGATGAAGATGAAGCAGTACTAGTTTACTATCCTTCAAACAGATTTCTACAGAAGAAACTACTTACCGTAATAAGTTCCTGTAGTATTCTCTAACATCTGGAAGGTGTTTTGTGTGATGTGGGAATGTTTCATAGTGGAAATTCATGTTGTTCGTTTGAAAATTAATTATCCACGAACCATTGGCACATGGATAGGTTAGTTCTGTTAGGTTAGGAAACATAGTTAAAATTTGGTGTCGTGTTAGTATCAGGATCTAGAAATTGGAAATAATTGCGAACCATTGGCACTAGCCCCACGACCATTGGCGCGTGGTTAGGTTAGTTCGTCTCAGGCAAGTGAAAAGGCCTATCAGAAAGACGTACTGGTAATGTGAAAAATTGCAATTAATACGTTGATACACCTTCAGGAATGTTCCGCGAAGCAGATACGTAAGTACGAATGTCAAAAATTGACGAAACGAAAAAATTAGAGGTGTCCGAAGGATAGTAAATATTTACCCTCTCGAATAATCCACGTATTTGCACATAATTAGTGCACAAACACAAGATGTTACCTTATGGAACATGCTACGAGTACAAATATTCCGGACTCCGTAAATCTGGGATCACAGCTGTTCAAATAATTTGGAAGGTAAAAGAGAATAACAAGTGAAAGGAATAAGTCCATGGCACACACAAACTCGGACAAATAGATTGAAGTGAACACTATGGCAAACCTTACATATATTTATGATATTATTGTCTACAGCAGTCTCCCTTTAAAAGATGAAAAAAGCATTCTAAAACACTATACTTCTTTCACGTGATCCAGTAATCCACAGCAAAAATAACATACATGAAATGTTCTTCGACTTCTAATGTCTGATATCACTTCGTATCAATTCAGTAAAACATATATTTTACAGTTACAAATGTAACTGATGATAGTACTAATTGAAAAATTAACTTACACCAAAAAAAGTAAATGATAAACTTACACAAATATAAAATAACGAGTTGACAAATGCAGCTCTTCATAGCAAGAAGCAGACGAAATTTAAAGGTATACAATTAGTTATCCCAAATACATTGGCATCTACAAGAACTTACATTTACACATTAAAGGAACAGCAAATAACGTTTCCTAGTAATAAATGAATAAATTACAAATCTATAATAGTCAAAACTTACTTGAAAATCTCAACAACTAGCCGAATACCAATTCGTAACTAGGCTCGTTGTTTGCTACTGTCTTTTGTCAGTTCTATGATGAATTCACTTATCAAACCACGTATTCTACTAAAAAAATATGAAAGCACTAGAATTCTGATTTCTATACTAAAGAAGGAAAAAACTACTTACAAATATTCTTTATATCATAAAATAACTTGTTTTAGTATTGCGCTCAGATTCTAAGCCCAAAACCGATTTGTAATCTTGAAGTTTTCTTTCCGAATTTCTCATACACGCTTGTTTCTTGCCGCATGTATCCAAGTCGGGGTCTCACTTATCGGACAATGTATTGAACACCGTTGTCTACTGACGTCACAATAAATATTGTCCGTGTTAGGTGTAGAGCTGTTAGCATAAATAATGTATTTTTGTCAACCCACGAAAAACCGCAGTGTATTTATGCTAACAGAACTAAACATAACAAGCCTAACCTAAGAACGTAGGCAGTGGCGCAGGAACGTTTTTCATTTGGGGGGGTACAAAATTCAGCCTTCCCCCCCCCCCCCCACACACACATATATATATGTCCAATCAAGTGTAGCAATAATAATAATTAGGATAATTATATTTAATTAAATTAATATATTAATTAATTAAATATGTACATTAATTAATATTGTATTGTTATTATTACATGAATAGGTAAAAGATAGTAAAAGAATAGAAATATAACAGCAAGTATTCATTATCTAGCGTACGTGTAGTTAAGATCGCCAAGATTTGCACAAAATCAACTGCCCTGGCTAGGAATTTAATGTCAGATAGAAAAAGAATTGAATATGTATTGAATAACAAAAAAAGGAGTTAGATTCAATTAACGAAAAGTAAAGTTCCTGATTAATATTTTATGGATATTATCATTAGTAGTGTGCATAAATCTTTGGAATCCTTCAAAGCCGTATGCGGCAAATTCCTTGCCTTCCAATAAGTTCAGCGGAGAAAACCATCGAGTATACAGGGTGCAGCAGATTTCATTCGTGAATAACAAAGCAACGATCGATGTTATGCAAAATTTTATTTCACAGTTGGAAAGAACAAGGATTACCATTTTGTTTCCCATATGTGCCGAGACAACTACATGAGGAAGACGGCACGCAGTTAATGTAACGTCTGACCGTTATGTATGGATGTTACGCAACTTCCTGCAGCCGCAATCGAACGAACGTGGCAAATTGGCTGTGTGGTTCCAACAGGATGGGGCCACAGCACGCGTATCGATGAACGTGCTACGTAAAATGTTTCCAGGGCGTCTAATCTCACTACGAAGTCACCTTCCATGGCCAACTCGTTCCCCCGAGCTCGCACCCTGCGACTTCTTTCTGTGGGAGTACTTGAAGGCTAAAGTTTACCAAGGAAGGTCGAGGACAGCCAATGATCTGTAAAAATGGTATCAGACAGGAAAGAGCGGCAATACCGACCAGACATGACTAGGAGGGTAATGCAGAACTTCAGGGCGAGACTTCAGAAATGCGTACACTGTGCAGATCGGCATTTGGACGATATCATTTTAAAAAGTCAACTATGTCACACAAAATGGTGACTTGTGGCAATTTTGACAAAAAATAATTGGAACATTTTGTTCTTTGCAAATGTGCAATAAAATGGTAAACTCTGTTCTTTCCAACTGTGCAATAAAGTTTTGCATAACATCTATCGTAGCTTTGTTATTCACAAATGAAATCCGGGAGATATTTCTGCCGCACCCTAACTTTTAATTGTTACGCTGTTCAAGCATGGTATTGGCATTGATGGAAATTGAGTATAACAAATGCTAAACAATTATATTTTGATAAATTACTTTCACTACTTGGTAAGTATTTCGGGGGGAAGGGGTCCGGACCCCCTGGATCCCACAAAAACGTCCTTGATACCTAGGTATAATATGAAGCCATGAGAAATATTCTCTTTTAGAACAACACACACGAATGTCCTGTTATTTAATGCAAAATATGCATAAATATTTTTCATTGTTTTTGTTAGAATCCGATAACAATTCTGAAACATATAAGGCTAAGCTCTGGACCTCATTCTGGGCTTATTTGGATTTCACGGAACGGAAAATCAGGAGTGAGGGGGATCTTGAGCCACCCCAACCAGCAATAATCATCTCCCACCCACTGGATATAGAAACTACATTATATAGAGTTCCACTTCAGTTCCGTTCATTCTAATTTTCAAAGTCCCATAAAATGTATTTAAACAATTTATGGCAGATGTGTACCACATCCAATGCCTTTTAGAAGCCATGTATTTGGTATTTTCTCAGACATCTATAGGCTGTTGTATTAAAAAAGAAAAAAATGAGTTCAGATGGTTCCCAATCAATTCGTATGAAGTCTAACTTTGAAATATTTGTGAACAATTTGACAAATCATTTATTTGTAATATAATTAGCTGTACCTAATGACGCTCTTCAAGTACTGAAAGTAATATCATTCGGTACATTTACAAAACCGAAATCCTTCAGCTCTCAGAAGTAGCAAGGAAAGCCGTACGCTCAAAAGTTTATTCTTTCTTTTCAATTTTTGGTGGACAATGTGAAGAGCCGGCCAAGGTTTATTTTCGTATGTAGTGGTATTAAATGCAGATACATGCGTGTGTTTTAGGAAGACATGTCAATTTATCTTTTATGTGAAAAGGTAAACTTTAATGTAAGCAGAAGCATGTGCACGTCACAGTTAAAGATTTTCGCATCTACAAAGAAAATCCAAAACACATTCCCACCTCGCCGGACTCCGTGGCGGAGGGGTTAGCATAGCGCGCTATGACGCCTGAGGTCCCAGGTTCGAATCCTGGCCTGACCATGGGTGTTATTTGTGAGTGTCCATCAATTTCATCATATCATCATCACTCATCCTCATCTTCGCGATTAGCCAAAAGTGGCAGAAAGGCGAAGTAAAATAAACCAAATCAATCAATCAAATTTTCCCATCTTACTCCCAGAGACCTTGTAAATCCAATCCAAAATCTACCAATGGAACCTGCAGTGAGTCTCATTTATCTCGTGCATTCATCTGACTAATGTAATTTTCTTACAATTTGACTTTAGAGTTTAACATAAAATGGCGTTGTGTTTGTGTTGCATTCGATATCACAATTAGATTTTAAGCAAATAATGTCCAATTATAAGTATACCTAATACATAGGTAAAAAATAGTCCCCCTCTGATAAAATCGCAAATTGCACCCTGTTTAAATGTCTAGGAAAGATTTCACTTCACCTAGGAATGATATCTGCGATGCGATGAGTCTAGAATTGTCACAGCCTCATCTCGTCTCCTGTGTGGTGAAGTCCTTCTCGTTCTTGTTTGTGCTTATTTTTCTTTCGGTTTCCACTCTGAAGTTATGAAAACTTATTCCAAATTCACCTCATTCTCAGATAGGCTAATCGGCACTCTATTTTTTAAAAAATATATATCTTAATATATAGGTTTAAGTATAGTTTTCCCAACACCCTCTTACAAATTCATGAAAAATATAGGTGAGGTACAGGAATGTATTGAACCCTCCCCCCCCCCCCCCGCCAAGTTGTTCTGTCGTGTATAGTCTCGTCTGAGAGTCATCGTTCCACACACATTTTAAACAATTTTCATCTCCTTAAAGAGGTTTCCAAGAACTTAGGTCAATGAACTAACTAGTAGCAAGCACAATGTAGTATAATAAGTTTACAATTAAATGTTTTGAATTTCTGTGGTAAGGACTATAATGCTTAATATTTATAAACAATAATACATATTTTTTATTGGGCGAATTGATAATAGGTAATTTTAACAGTAGCACCTTCCGTCTGCTGTCAAATTACCAAAGGGGGGTACAGGGGGTACAACTCGATTTACGGATTTAGGGGGTACAGTACCCCCTTCAAAAATTTGCGGGGGTACTATGTACCCCTGTACCCCCCCCCCCGTTCCTGCGCCACTGAACGTAGGCATTCTGCACTTACATCAGTGTTCCATACGGTGTGCGATAAGTGAGACCCATCCAAATTACTAATTTACCCTAACACTTTCACGAAACTTTAATATTTTTAATATATCTTGCTCATCGGCATCCATACAAAACAAAATTATTACAAAATGATAAAAAGTTTAAATTAGGAAGAATTTTGTAATAAAATATTACAATATTATGTCCTGACAAGAAATTAAAACCGGCAATTAAATTTAGGGAAACTGAATCTTGTGTGCATGTCAGAGTATCAAATCTGTGTAAAGTGTGAAGAGTATGCAAATAATTTACAAACGTTAGTTGTGTGTATCCTAGTTTAATGTAATTAATATTTATGTGTACATGCTGATCAGATTTCCCCACTGTGCACTGTGACCAATATCAAGAATGTGTCAAGCCTAACCATAACTCCCCTCCACACTGTTCGTTCATAACCCCATATAATCTTCAGAGGAGCTGTGTATGTATGTAATAATATACTTAATGTTATATTCTAACCTGCATGGAAATAATTTTAATTATATGTACCAATTTGTACAGTGTCTCTCAAAACTTTTAGGACAACGACATTTTAAACTAGGCAACCCAACTTACACAAGGCGTTGGTGGGTTGCGTGCAGAGTTAGGCTCAATTTCAGGGTTGCCACATGCACAATAGAATAGAAGAGAGGATAGACGAGGAGAGAAGATGCAGTGAGGAGAATGGAAAAGGATTCTAGGAGAGATGAGGAAAATGGAGTAAAGAAGAGAAAAGAGAAGGAAAACGAGATGAGAGAAGAGGAGTCGAGAAGAAGGGAGTGGAGAGTAGAGTAAAGGAGAGAATAAGAGAAGAACGAAAAGAAGAGGAGAAGAGTGCAGTGGAGTCGGAAATCTAAGACAGGAAAGGAGATACGAGGAGTGGAGATGAGTGGGATGGAGATAAGATGCGAGAAAAGTAGGGAATTCGGTATGAGATAAAAGCAGAGCAAAAGGAGAGGAGAGAAGAAGGAGAATGAGAAGAAGGAGAATGAGAAGAAGGAGAAGGAGAAGAGAAGAACAGAAGGGACTGAAGAGAAGAGGTAGTTGCAGAAAATATCGTCTCAATGTCAAGAATTGATGCATTGGTCAAATTATCGACATGAAACATTCAATAACATTTTGAAATGTATTAGAGAATGAATGTATTACATCGGTTCGAAATGCCTTTTGGCTTAGTTAAGATAAAAGCTTCCATGTAAGATCTTTGATTTTACCTGCGATTATACCAATAAAAACATGAATGTATTTTTAATATTTATAAGAATTAACCAATTTTTATCCACTTCTCGGTTCGCTGAAATGGAGATTTTGTAATTTAATATTTTCCCTCCCCCCATCGTTAATTCCAAACTGAATCATTCCGTTTCACAAGGCGTGGACAATGAACACAATGGGATAGGTCTAAAAACTTACGAAAATTTTCTGTCACCGGAAGGGTTTGAACCTACGACCATCAGATTGACAGTCCTGAACGGTAAACACTACCCTACAAGCTTTCGCTCCTGAAAGTAAGTAGAAGGAGCTGACCAATGTGAAATGTAGATGCAACTCTCCTCCTACATGTAATATGCAAACAATACTTGTTTGTTACAAAGAAAACGAAGGTAGTACGACTCGGCGAAAACATTTAATGGAGAATTGCACATGATGAGAACTTTTCATGCGATATTTGCGGAGGTATTCTTGCATTGAACTCGAGTGGGAAAAGGGGTAAAATTAGAATGTCCTGAATTGCCACAAATATAAATAGTTATTTCCAGGGACGTCGTTAGATTTTTTCTAACAACTTGTTTTTTTTCAGTTATCACTTAATATTTGCAAAATATATTTTCAAACATGTTTTATTATACATTGAAATCATTTTACATTGTTACAGCATTTTTCTTTATGAATATTTAAAACATTAATGCAAATAAGCACATTAAAATACAATTTATTATTGACATAAATTCAAATTCAAAATGTTTTATAATTCAGGATGTTTCTAATCAGATTCAGAGTCAACTTCTTTTGCAGCACATTCACGGCAAACATAAACAGTTGTTTCTGTATGTTCTTTACATACTGGGGAGGAACACTTACTACATGAATGATATGTGAATCAATTCTTTCTTTTGGGACAATAGGCACATCGGGACTTTTCCTCTGATTCAAGAGTTCTCTCAGTTTTCGGCAGACTTTCAATGCTTGCAATACTTTTTATTTTCTCCTTCAGACGAAGTGATACATTTGGAACTGACAGTGACGTTCACTGAGGAGTAGCTAGTCTAGCAGAGATAGATCAATCTCTAATTATTTTCAAATCACGATATTTATTGTCTTGAAGCCTCAGTTCATATGCAACATTTCTTTCCACGCGCTACTCGTCCCTCCATGTGATCAGCTGGCAAGGCTGAATACCCTAGCTGGCTCTTCTTCCGCCTTACCAGATCCAGGTATAGACAACCGCCCGAAGAGAAAGGGAAGATGTCTGCCTGTAGCTCCCTTGCCCCCTCGCCCCCCGCTCCAATGGTTGAAAGACCGTGGATTCAGGTCCTCCAGTCTATCTCCTACAGGACAGATAGGGGATAGGTTTCCCTTCGATTCCTTTGTAAATCCTCTAAAGAACTCAGGGGAAAATTTTCTGCAGTACTTGTTCTCTGTATTTACACAACCTTTAATACAATATGTATGTATAATATGGGTATAATATGGGATGCAGTTTTATTTGTATATGAATGAGAACGTACTTGTATTATGTGCAGACAAAAATGTTATGGTCTCTTTCCTCTTTTTTTTAAATATGGAATTTATAATGATTAAATAACAAATATTTGCTCACGCTCTCTCTGGCTCTCGTTTTAGTAGTGTTTTATTTAAACATACTAATAATTTGGCTTCTAATAAAAAAAATGGGTAAGCTAAACAGTCATAAATACGGATGTATTAAATTGGGCAAGAAAACGCGTGTTCTAATTGTTGTTGTTGGTTTGGTTTATTTTACTTCACCTTTCTGCCACATTTGGTTATAGCGAAAATGAGGATGAGTGATGATATAATGAAATTGATGAAGGGACCTCACAAAGAACAATTCAGTCTGGGATTCGAACCCGTGACGAGTGCGCATTCTTGTTCCTATGTGTTGTACTCTGCAGTGAATGATGAAATAATTTGGAATGAAACATGAATCCGAGAACTGAAAAAGCCAAATGAATATCATTGAAGAAAGTAGAAAAAAGTGTGTTTTGTTACCTCTTTATCTCCTCTAATATATTGAATTTTTGCCACCTCCCATCGCTTTTTCTAGCTGTATAGATTTAATCGCGATAATTAGCTAATGAGCTTATGGAAGTCACGAGAGACATTCATAAACAGAGAACTCTAGACTCCTGATTTCACAGTACCCTGCAGATGCACTGGGAGGAAATTATTTGTATTTTCTTTTTCCTTTCTTTAGCATTGCTTTTCCACCACTTTACCTAACTTCTGCCATGACGATGAACGTTGATTAAATTAAATGGATGAAAAGTGGTTACAAAGAAACACTCATTCAGAGGCCAGGGCTCGAGCCCGGATCTTCCAGTAACGAGATCGTGAGATGGAGAAATTAGGGAAATCAAGCAATGTAATTTTTTTGGAAAACGTTATTCATATACAAATATGGTGTATCAAAAATCCAATTGAAATTTACGTACCACCGAGTAAATACGCAGTTTGCTTTACCGATACCCATGTATTCGAATAGTTAGAGCTTTCCACTCATCTTTGTTGTCGGCCTACCTCCGTGGGGGAGTGCAAGTGGCCCCGGATCGGTATCAGGTGGAGGCACATAGTGGTTCGGATCCCACTTTAAACTGTGGGTCCAGTCCCGATTAGCTTTTATGTACATAAAGTGGACTTAAACACCAAATCAACCAACCGCTGGGGAGTGATTATCACTGCACGCTATGACACCAGGAGTTCCGGGTTCGAACCCTGACCTTGGGTGTTTTTTTTGTGTTTGTCTCTTCAGTAATTGTATTGTACCATCTTCGCGATTAACCAAATGTGACAGCGACGCTAAGTAGCATAAATCAAATCATTTATTGATTGTTTCATTTGGTTTGTTTTACTTCGCTTTTCCTACACTTTTGGCTAATTGTCAAGATGGTACGAAAAAATTGATGAAGGGACAAACACAAATAACACCCATGCCCAGGTCGGGGTTCGAACCCGGGATCTCTGGCTTAATAGCAAATCAACATGTTTTGGATTTTCGAAAGTGGGTGGGATCAATACGTGCTTTTTTTCAGTAGTCCTTCCTCATTTTGCAATTCTTTCCTTTCTTTGACTTTCTATTTTTAGGAATACTGGGCCTTAAAGGGAGGAGGGGGATTATGACCCACACCAACCTCCCTTGGAACTGACATCCGTCTCATCATATGTGGTTTTGTAAGCATCATACTAAGTTGCGTAACAAATTTTCTACGAGCCAACAAGTCGCCTGTATTTGTTTTGTAAATTATCTGAGCATTTATTACTCCAATGTTGAGAAGGCTGAAAAATATTGTGAGAGGCCAGCGATTGCTTATGCTTGAAACAGAATATTCAGATTTCAGACGATCTACAACATCCACTCCTCCTTTTGTGAGATTGTAGAAAGTAATCACTTCTGGCTTTTTTGCCTCTCCAGAGTCAGGATCAATGCCGTCGTCATTATGCATGGTGGAAATCATCATAACATTTTTTTTCTGTTTCTTCTTTGGCACATAAGAGCAGAGGAGACAATTATTAGATGGTTTCTCTCCAAACGCAAACATGCTGCTGTTTCCAAGCCTTTCCTTGACAGATAAAAATTCCGGTGGAATTTCTCTTTTATTCAATCGAAGAGTTCCTACTAGTGTCAACCTGTGGTTGGTGTACAGTTCATTAGCTAGAGGTATGGAGGTAAAATAATTGTCCATGGCCACATTCCTTCCGCTGTTGTCAATTGGACGTATTAATCGCAAGACCACGTTTTGTGCATCATTGGGAACTTGGTAAGGCCCAGATGGTTGTTTTCCTGCATAAATTTCCATATTTAGAGTGTAGAATGTTCTAGCATCACAGAGTGTATATATTGTTATGCCATATTTTGCAGGTTTATTTGCAATGTATTGTCTGAACTTGCATCGTCCTTTGAATGCTTCTAACATCTCATCAATAGTAGTGTAAGCACTTCGCCTGTAACTATTCATGCAGACACTAACAAAGTCATCGAATATTTCTCTAATTGGAGATAGGTTGTCTTCTTGCTTCCTTTGTGCTCGTGTAGTGATATCATCAAACCTAACAGCTTGGAGAAGAGTGTGAAATCTTCGTTTGCTCATTGACGCGATGAAAAAGTCTGGTGCAGTTCCATCTGTGGCCCACAACTCATCTGTATTTAGGTGCTGTGACTTCTTTACTCCAGCAAGATATAGTACTCCTAGGAATGCTGAAATTTCTTCAAAATCAGTTAGAGGGCAGTCCCGTGTACCTATTACGTGAGTAGGAAGGTGCCATTTCCTTGGGCTTTACGTTTGTGTATTGGACAATACGTGTGATTAGAGAATCCGGAAAGAACAGTTTCCAACAGTCTAGAATTGACTTCAAATTCTTGGCCCCACCTATCACACCTGGTAACTGTGTGACAATATTCTGTCTGGCGATTTCACTTGGTGGGGCTTTTTGCTTGAACCATATTGTTGAACCATCTTTGCCTCGATACGTATCAAGATTCACATGTCTTGAAACTGTCAGAGAATCATCAGAATCACTAACTGACTGTACTGTCTAGGTATGCACTTCCTCATGTTCTGATGGACCGTCTGTATCGGTTTCCCAACCTGTGTCTTGAGGTCCAATGTCCACTTCATCTGTGTCTTCTTCTTCCAGCCACATCATGTACTGTTTAGTTTCTTTGTCAGACATTTTACTGCTATTCTCTTCAATAACACAATGCCAAAAACAACAATCATCAGATTGGAAGAACCAATGCACCTTTCCACTACACTGTACACAGACGGAATAATAAATGAAAGCGGTATTTCCCAAAGGAAAACTGTTGTACAATCATTCGCTGGAAATGTGACGCGATAACTCGCATGTTAGAAAAAAATCTAACAATGCACTCGGCTAGGATCAAAGCCGCTAGTATAAGGTTTCGCTTTCAATTTCAATAACATTTGCTACAGTGTTGACAAGTAGAGACATGGAGGGAGGCATTTTATCCTTAACGCATTATTACCTCCAGTAACAATCTAGAAATAACAAAAGTTTTGCAATTGTTAGATTTTATCTAATAGCGAGAGCGATCGCGGGCTAGCTATAGTGGATGATATCAGTGTAGGACTAGGAACCTAGCACTTAGATGTTTCTTGGAATTTTGATGGAGTGGTCTTTCCACCCCTCGCAGTCGCAGGTCAACAACAGGCAGCGTTTGCTGTTGGATGTTACCGTTGCGTCCAAATAACGTTTCGAGCTTGAGTAGTTTGTGAACAGATTGAAGAACAACCGCTTGGCAGCTGTAAACCACATATATGCAAACAGTTACAAGTGGTCTCGAATCAGAGCGCAATACACGCTAAATAAGTATAATGGTGGCAGGATGCCTATGTAGATTATCATATCTCCGGGTAAGTAGTATTATTCGCACCAAATAACTATTCTATGTACTATTGAAACAGTCTAAAACACGCAACATGTCAAAAGTAATTATCTTCACAAACTGTACGATTTCTTGAGTCACATATTTTTTTCGATTCCGTGAAGACCGATTTTGAGAATCCTCCTTAACAAATGATGCCTCCCCGATGGCGCAGTGATAGCGTCGTTGCTTTGTAATCGATGGGTATCGGGTTCGATAAATGGGTGGAGGCACATAGTGGTCTGGATCTTGCTTTAAACTGCAGGTCCACTCCTGATTAGCCTTACTGCGCATAAAGTGGACTTAAAACACCAACTCAACTCAACTTCTTAACAAACGTTTCGAAGCGTCGAAAATTTGAACAAGTAAATACATTTTTGTCATTTTTAAATAAATTTTTATTATTATTATTATTTTGGCTATTTTTGGTTCGTATGAATCTGCCTCACACAGTAAGTTTATTTTATTGAGTCAAGTACAATAAGCAATCCTTGCAATAAGTCACTGGAAAGACATGTGTGGTTGCACATATATTTAAGCATCTATAAATAAATAATAAGCCGTTGTTCGACAGCCCTGGATGGGCCTTGGCCTATCCCCCCGACTGCCAATCTCCCTCCAACAATCCTACCTAGAGGTGTGGAGATCTTTAACCAGTAATTGGGTGACGTGGTGTCAGCAGTTTGAACACCCAACCATTATAGGGGATATCCGTAAAGAATAATTATATTCTTGTGGTAAGTAGTTGTTGTCATTTAACAAACGTTATTGATTTATTCCATCAGCATTAATTAAAATATAGTGCCATACTGAACATACCAACTTAACAAAGGCACATTGATTGCTTAATGAGGCCTTTTCCTTGTCTTGCAGAGCAGGTTCAGTTTTTGGAGTATTGCATTGTTTAACACAGTCCGTTCGAAGAATTTTGAGAATATTGATGTTTTGTCAGAGGGACCACCCCCGAATAAATATCTGTGGATGGTTTACAGGTTTCATCGTATTTAAGAAGGTAATTTTCCGGTGCAACTTTCCTCCGTACAACATGTCTTTTGCCCTCAAGCTGAA
The DNA here is from genome assembly GCF_977018435.1 of Lepisma saccharinum. Classification (NCBI taxonomy): domain Eukaryota; kingdom Metazoa; phylum Arthropoda; class Insecta; order Zygentoma; family Lepismatidae; genus Lepisma; species Lepisma saccharinum. The sequence continues at coordinate 186,738,071 of NC_139230.1, read as the reverse complement.
GAGCCGATTCATAGGTGCAACGACCTTGGCAGAAAGAAACTGTGATTGGCACCATGTTGACAAAAGACTCAAGAAGTCCCGCAACTGACAGAAGTCGAAGCACTCGGATCCTACGGTGACATACAATTTGGTTGAACACAAACAGATGCATTGGTAGGAAATGCAGTGATTTTATGGGCCGTCCCTTTCTGGGAAGTCGGGGACCTTTTGTAAACACACTTTCCCTTCATGCACACCAGGGGGCCTAAGCCAGGTCACCCCCTCCCACAAAATCTTCTTTTCATCTGGCTCTTGTTATCGGCCGCGTCGAAACGCACTGCAGGTAGCTAGGACTTTCTGGGTTAATTATTTAGTTTATGGTTCAGGATGGACATAGGCTTTTCAAATTGCAAGAGACAAAATTCTACTGTTTGGCCCTTTTCTGGCAGATCTGTCATCCGACGAATTCTAGACGTCCACTCCTTCATAGTAGAACTTTAAAAAATACCTTTCTTGACTATCGTCGCACAACTGATGAAAACAAGCGAACATTTCTTACTTCGTATGCCGGTGAATCTGCACTGGTAACAAAGGGGACTGGCCTAAACCGGAAGTTCCGGGGGGACCGGGCAAGATCTCACCAATGTTTATGTTTACATCTTTAACACGGTCTATAGTAGTGTACATGCCCTAGAAATATTACGTTTCAAAATTCTGCACATTTATATGACTTTTTCTGATTTTTCTTCATTCAGCGTCCACCAGGGTTGTCAAAGGTCCAGGAACCAATAAGTTCTAATGGGTTTTATTGGGTTCCGTTGCAGGACCGTAAGCGTTTTTTTCCCGCACAATATAAATTCGGTCCAAGTAATGTATTGTTCCATTAAAAAAAGGTTACTGGATCATATTTAAATTGATCTGGAAAAAGAATCATGCTCCGAATTTTAATTGATCCATGAAAAAAAGGTTCCTGGACAGTGTTTAAATTCAGCCGCAAACAAGATTCCCAGACTGTATTTAAATTCAACTGGAAAAAGAGTTCCTGCACCGTATTTAAATTCATACGGAAAAAAAGTTCCTGGACCGAATTGAGGCCTAGAACCCATTTACACTTGCCGATTTTCTCTCCTGGATGGGAAATGAATTTATTTACATTTCCTGGAATTCTAACAACCCTGGGATTGTTAAATATCAAGAAACGCATACATTCTAATTTGTTCTACAGGGTTTTGTAACAGGACCGGAACCTTTTCTCTCACACAATTTGAATTCGTACCAAGTTGCGAATACAAAACTTGGACCCTATTTAAACTCATCCGGAAAAAATGTTCATTGACCGTATTTAAATTCATCAGGAAATAAGGTTCCAGGACCGAATTTACATTCATCTGGAAAAAATATTCCTAGACCGAATTGAAAACTTTACAGATAAAAAGGTTCTTTACGGTCCAGAACCCATTTACGCTTGCTGATTTTCTCTCCTGGACGGGAATTGAATTTATTTAAAATTCCTGGACTTTTAACAACCCTGGCCTCCACCCACAAATGCAGACGTAGTGGCTGCTGCTTAAGCAGTAAAGTTGACTACACATACAAATATTATTAATCCGAAGTTATATAACGAATAATAGATACTTACATAATAATATAATGAAATATGGAGAGTCAAATTACTTATCAAGTATATTCTGTTATTTACCTGTCCTAGTGGGAGCGAGAACTCAGTTCCTGCAAATTCAAGACGGCATTTTCTAATTTTCATTTCTATTTGGGCCAACAACTCTGTGGTGGAGTGGTTAGCAGGTTACGCTAGGAAGCAGTGTGTCCCGGGTTCGAATCCCAGCCTGGGCATGTGTCTTGTTTGTGATGGTCCTTTCATCAATTTAATCTTAACTCATTCTCATCTTCACCATTAGCAAAAAAGGTCAGAAAAGTGAAGTAAAATTAACCAAGTCAATCAATAATTTCTATTCCGTTATTTTACGCCGCTTTTCTACCTCTTGGGTTAAATGCGACGATGAGATTGAATGATGATCCGAGGGAATAGCAATGCGAGAGACATGATGCAACCACACCTGTCCAAGGTCCGAAACTGGGACCTATGGTTTCGTAGTGTGTTATGCTCATGCTTCGGGAGTGGAATCCTTTGAATGTATAACTATAAAAGTAGGGTGAATGAAAACAACATTGTACTGTGCTAAAAAGCCATGTTTAGGCCCTCTAAAGAAAACTACAATTATTCAGTAAAATTAATTTTGAAGGTCAAAGCCTGCGAAGTCTTTTTCCGTTTGGTCACAGGTGGTCATCACATCGAGTCCCATCTAGATTTGAGAGTGGAATTCGCTTACATATTGATTTCAAGTAGCTTCTCAATTGTCCTCACGATGTTGGACCATCACAGAAATTTTGGAGTTCCTACCAGAGATCGAACCTTGAATCTGTCGTACTAAAGACGAGAGCGCAATATTTTTAGCGCGCGGGAATTTTGTTATTTCTATTGCCATCATATATTCAGTTTTGGACGTACAAAGAAGATTACTTTTAAGAAAAATAAAATATCTTATATATCGTCATCATTCTCCAATGTGTACAGTACGACGCCACAAAGACTCTGGCATGTCCCATAGAATAGTGGTTAACGCTGTCGCCTTGCACTAAAGGGCACCGGATTCAATTCTGCCATAAACAAAAGCCACGGTGTTCTCTACTTCTCAATTTTCTTCAATCAAATTTACATATTTAAGGAGCAAGGACTAATGGCATTTTTCTTGGTGTTTCAAATCTAACATAAGAGAAAATACATGGATTTTTAAAGACTGTCTACATGCAATTAAATTAATGAGTTCATTCTGCATTTAGATTCCTGAATAATGCCGTGGATTTCGCGATTTATGTATATATATAAGAGCACACATAAAAGTAAAGTAAAGTGCTCCCCTGTGCATAGCACTAAGCCATGAAGGCGTTTAGGGGGTGTGGGGGTAACGCCCTACACTTTCTTGATCCGGTCGTGAGTGGGGATGATGTAATCAGCATCACGCCCCTGACCGCCTTTACCCCCCAGGGTTTCCCCCAGGTTCCCATGTTATTGGGCGCCGGGGCTGCTTCCACCGTTAGAAAAGTTCCCGGGTTTGAACACATACTGTACATATATGTAGGCCTATATGGTATATTAATAGTTTGTTAGTTTTTAATGATTTGATAGAAAAAATCCTAAGTTTTGGGCCCCTCCAAACTGATCAACCTAGCTACGTCCCTGGTTATTTCATTAATATTTGTCAATGTCTTTGAAGCAGTACACAAGTATCGTTAGAGTATCATAATTCACGATCTTATACATGAAAATATACCTTTGAACGTGTGTCAATTCATTTTTTTTAATATAAATTCCATATGCAGAACAATGTAAGCTTTATCACTTCAACTATTGCATGTGGAGCTAGTGCCCACCTAGCCGCCTCTGATGAAATCTATCAATCTTCAGATTCGCTTTAAAATTCGACTCTGGTCACTTGTAACTTGCTGGGTGCAGACACTGTGCATCGACGCACAGTGTTTTGGGATAAGAAGCGGCCTTGAATAGCGTGAGTGAGTCACTTTGAACGCGAGCAAGCTACGTTATCAAGCTTGTCTGCCTTTGGGTTGCCTAGTTTAAAATGTCTTTGTCCTAAAACTTTTGAGAGACACTGTACAGTGTGGTTAACATCAATTCATGTTGCTCACTTATTGGATAGGAAACACAAGACTGCTCCCCTGGAATAGAAATGTAATTGTCGATCACTGGAAACAATTCCTGAAGAGCGTGCTATTCCTTCAAGTTTAATTCAACACCAGCCGCCCCGCTTTTGGTTACCCTGATCACAGGTTGGAAATCCAAAGGAGAGGACAGTCCGATTGAGATAACCTTTATTTTCGAGGCATTCAAATAGTAGATGTGTTCGAATAATATTGTGGGGCGTATAAGACTGGTTAGTGGTTTCTGCTCCTCAGGTACTTGCTGATCGCTGTCTTTCTGAAGAACTCCTTGAAAATTAGTGTACGGTTGAAATTTCTTTTTCAACGGCATCGAAATAAAGGATTCCATGACGAAGAACAGTGAGATACTGTATGTTTCAGCAGCATGCACATACAGATTTAAAGAAATATGCACGGGCGTGTGTTTTGAAACGCATGCGCGCTTAGCAAACCAAACATGTGCTGGATAAGGAGGTGGAGGGGCGGAGGTTTACAAAGTTGAATGGTTAGAGAAAAGTCATCAGAATATCATAAACATAAGGTACCGCCACACGCTCCAGTTTTTTGTGTCTAGCATGTGTATGGTTTGCTACGCGCGCATGAGTCTGAACAACACAACCACGCATTACGTCAAATCTACATCTGCATGCTGCGATGGGATTCTCTGGTGTCGATATCGATTATTGTTGAATGCACATTTTTGTAGAATCATAATAATAGGTACCTGTATATATTTCGCTAATATTAAAGCTACAGAACAACATCGTTGCTGTTGTACCATGAAATAAGTCGTTGAACATTCCTGAAAGCGCAACCTGCTTCAGATGGAACGTTGTTTATTGTGTGATACATGCAACACTCACCCTGGTATACTTCCAGTTCCTGCATCTTTGGACATTTTATACTTTGAAGATCAATCACATTCTGAGTATTAAAAATATGTTCAATATTGAAGAGGTTTTCTCTGGCAATCAGCAAGGTGATTTCCGGAAAGACTCCAGAGCTTTCGAGAGCTAACGTCACTCTCATCTTCAGGGAATGAAGTGCAGAGATTTATATTATTATTATTATTATTATTATTATTATTATTATTATTAATATGGCCCCCAAAGTTCTCCGCCGCATTAAGTGGGGCCCAGCCAGATCTGCGGCGCTGGGATATAATGGCAGCCACTCTTGAGCCCGACCACCCGTGAGGCGGGTACAGTAGAGCTCTAGAGCGCCCTCCTTGTGTGTAGCATGCTTCATGCGGTTAGAGTGTAAACTACATGGAAAGCACAGCTAGTGTGAGTTGCAATCTCCGACTTCTGCCTTTCAGCACTTTTGGGGTAGTATGAATGAGAAGAAGGAAAAGGAAGGAAGTTGCAGCAAATGCGAAGAAAAAAGAAGAAAAAAGATTTTTAACGTATGAAGGAGAAAAAACCTGCCTGAGGGGCAGTAAAAAAACAACTAGTCAATTTTATTAAGGTTTGGTATGTGTGTTTTAATTTCTGTGACAGGGTATGGGTTGTTATGGGACTGCAAGTGTAAGAGTATTACTAAATTTGGGTGGAGTTGGTGACCTATGAAGAGAGATACTAAGTTTTTGGTACAAGCTATGGGGTTGTTAGTGAGAAGTGGATGCCAAAGTTATGCATTATTTTTAATGTGACTTTAATATTGATTATTTAAGGTATATATTAATTGTCGAGGTCCTTTATCATTGCTGGGTTGTCTGCAGGATGGGTCTGAAAAGAAACTTATAATTTGGTATTAGTAGTTTTGGAGTTTGACTGATGGGTTTGAACCTGAGGCGTCGTCCTGGTACATACTATAATCTTATATACAATTGGATACATTAGTCAGAGTATATGTTTTTTTATGTTCGCCGGGGGGGGGGGGACGTTATATGTATTTGGTGTTGGAGGGGTCCGGTGTAGGTGGCGGGCCAATCAGGTGACGTTTCTCCGACGTCCGCGCTCCGAGTCGACTATCGCTAACCAAACTTGGTCCAGTTCAACTCCCGTGTCCCTGTTGAGGTTGTCCTTTTCCCCGTGTATGGCTATTACTTTTTTGATGAGACGTTCCCAGTAATTTGATGATTATTGATGATCTCGGTGGTTGTGAAATCAATTGTATGGTCTTTCTGGATGGCAACTGTCTGCTGCCACGTTCTTTTTCCGCTAGGATCTCAAAAGAAGAAGAAGAAGCCAGGCCAATCATATGATGCGTAACAAAATGTGGGCGTGTACAAGCCGCAACGAGAGAACACGTGAATCAAGATGGCGAAACTAGGATCGACGGCGTAATGAGCTCCTGCTCGCTCTCGCTCTCTCTCTCTCTCTCTCTCTCTCTCTCTCTCTCTCGCTCTCTCTCTTTGTCATGCGTAAGAAAGTGGTCCGTCTCTCCTAGGAAGCCAAAGTTTAGGGTGACATGATTTCCGTTCTGTAATATTGATTGATTTTGTTTATTTTACTTCGCTTTTCTGCCACTTTTGGCTAATCGCGAAGACGAGGGTGAGTAATATGATTAAATTGATGAAGGGACACTCAAAAACACTCATGGGTCGACCACTCCGCCACGGAAGCCAGCTTTAATAAAAATTAAGTAAAAAATGAACTTTCTTCCATTCCGCTCCTAAAATGCATGCACCATGTGAGTTGAGTTGAGTTGAGTTGGGAGTCCACTTTATGCACAGTAAGGCTAATCGGGACTGGACCTACAGTTTAAAGTGGGATCCGAACCACTTGTGCCTCTACCGGGTATCGAACCCGGCATGTACCATTTGATTTTAACTAAATCTGGGACTAATTATTAGGAAAGAACGTATCTCATTGAGTTTTGAGTTGTTTTTTTTTTTTATTATTTTATGCACAGATAGGCTAATTGGATTTACAGTTTAATGTAACTTCGTTCTACCATCCTTTCCAGCGGCTCTGCAAACTACTCTTTTGCTACTTGATGTTGACTAACGCCACGTCATACCCAGAGACTCTTCTTTTTGCTAATATTTGTCATCAGTCAGACTCATTTCAATGGCCAATAACCCCCTTCCCCCTCTGCTCTCCTCCAAGTAACTTTCCCTGCATTCATGATGTGTGATTTGATTTATTTTCATCATATTTGTGCAATGCATTTGTAATAACGTGGGGCATAGCCTATTATTGAGCAAAGAACTAGGTACATGACCTTCAATGACCCCTGAGAGACAATAGACGTATTAGAAGTTCCAGAATGAACCTGGCTGGCTTCCCAGCGATCTCCACAGAGTGTCTCTTTAGTCGAGCTGCGAACCATCATATTATCTTGAAACGGGGATGTAGGAAGCACAGTACATTGTAAAAAGAGCGGAGAGGGAAGAATACACGAGACAAGACTGGTTGTGCAATTGTTATTTTACGTTGCTTTTCTTCCTGTTTAGGCTAATCGCGACAACGAGGACGGGTGAGTGTTGATATGATGAAATTGATGAACATTTACAAAGAACAATCATGCCCGGCCTGGGATTCGAACCCGGGGCCCCTGGCCTCGTAGCGCGATGTGCTAACCACTAAATCGCGGAGGGTCGGCACGAGACAAGAATTGGATGGTAAAATGGAAAATGTAACCAAATCAAAAATATGTTTCTAAAAAAGTTACAGGTAGAACTTAGTGTTGCCCACGGGACGAGACGGGACAGGCTTTTAAAAATTCGAGACGAGACGAGATTGATCATGTGTCCCTTTGACAAACGAATATTTTCGAGACGAGACAGCATTTTACAGCATTTCTACGAGACGAGACAGGCCAAAATCTCGTCTCGTGGGCAACACTAGTAGAACTTAGAGGAAAAAAAATAAAACAAGTAATCAAGCAAGAAAAGCAGCACCGGAAAACATAGGTGCCGATTTCTAGCGATATTAGGAGGGCAAAGTTAAGCGAAGTATGAATACCAATTTCTTTCCGCGTGCGGGTAGGTACACTGAAAACATAAAAACATGTATCAGCAGTTCGTATTCAATATTGTCGTATGTCTACACTCTTCTGGATCCAATTGTAGCACAGCTCTCAGTCGATCTGTTTGTAGATATCTGAAGCTCACTATACTTTATACCATGGATTGATTTGGCTGTGGTGTGAAAATATGGCACACTTATACAAACAACCAATTCTCAGATACGATTAAGATAATAAATAATCCTACGAAGTACATAACTTTCTTTCGTTAATAACATTGTATTAGAACTGTGAGTTTTTCTGGGGGGAAAAATGTGGAGATACTAGCGCTTTCTCAAAAATGAAATTAGTGAAAAACAGGCTTCGTGCTACCATGGGACAGGATCGCTTATCCAATCTTTGTTTATTAAGCATTGAACATGAACTTCTTCGTGAATTGGACTTCGATGATATAGTAGATGAATTTTCGGCGAAAAAGGCAAGAAAAGTGTGTCTACTATAAGTGTTAAGCCTTTGGGAATTTTCTTGAAGAAAGTGTAGTTACTACAATTTCCACAATGAACCTGTCGGTAGTTGTCCAGTAGATGGACCGTGCATATGTAGTGACATATTTACTCTTAATTGAAAATAATATAATTTACAATAAATTATGTACGTAAGTACAGTCTACTGCTCAGTTCTCTGTTTCCGTCTGAACCCCCTTAGTATTTACTATATATTGTAGTTACGCTGTTCACTCTTCATAATATACTGTAGACATTTAGACCCAGAATTTTACTGCTGCTATAGCGTTACAATTTTCGTCCTGTAACTTTATTTTACTGCGCTATTCTCCCTGCAAACCTACCTGCGATATGTTCGATTGTGAATGACTACTGATTCTAAAATCAGGCTACCATTTCAACTGCTGAAAATTGGTGGTTAACATGTTGAGCTAATAAAGCTCCTAGTAAAAAATAATAAACAAATGGGGGACCCCCACAAAACATTTTGCCCAGGGGCCTCCACAAACCTTGATACGGCACTATGTATCAGGGTACATCGAACTTTATTAGCTAGATAACGGTAACGCCCTCGCCTTGTAATCACTGGGTCCCGGGTTCGATTCTCGATGCAGGCACATAGTGGTTCGGATCCCACTATAAACTCTAGGTCCAGTCCTAATTAACCTTACTGTGCATAAAGTGGACTTGAAATAAACAAAAACTGGCGCGCGTATTTTTTCAAATGTTTGTTACGCATCGTATAAGTATCGGGTGTCCCAGAAGTCTTTCCCTGATTACAAACTTTATTCATATCCGCTATATATGCAATGTAGAGATGTGAAAGTGGTGCCAAAATATTGGAAAACTAACCAAGTTTATTTGTTGCAGGTTTCAGTAATGTGGCTGTAGTGTAGCAGTGTCAGTGCCAAGGAATCCGGAATTAATGCTCTTGACATGGGGTGGCATCTTTCCATACAATGTTTCTTTGGACTTGACAGGATTTGGGAATGAAGATAAATTCCATTTTTTAAATACCAACTTATTGATGGCAGATATTCTATACGAAAGAATTATGTACATTTGAAAGTTCCTCTGCACTGTTATTGGTGACCGGGTCTCGTGATACCAGAGGACATGCTGATTTGTGAACATTTCCGGTTTTCTGGGCACTGACACTGCTACACTACAGCCACGTTACTCAAACCTGCAACAAAAAAACTTGGTTAGTTTTCCAACATTTTGGCACCACCTTCACATCTCTACCTTGCATACAGCGGATATGAATAAAGTTTGTAATCAGGGAAAGACTTCTGGGACACCCATACCTATAACACTGCCACTTCCAGCGACACACACATGTTTACAGGTATAAATGAAAACAACATTGCATATTTCAGCAGAACATATACTTTCAACTTCTACTCGACTTTTCCGAATGTGGATATTCTTCAATCACAATTTTCAGTGCAATCTTCCATTACTTCTTTAGTGCCAAATATATCCAAATTTTCCTTATGCAGTTGAAACAGTGCTACAGAGATAATACGCTTTGGGTCACCGTACTTCATGAGTAGTTCTTGAAGCGATGCAAAGGATTGAAGCTAATTGAAGCCTCGGAAGAAGTTTTTCTTTTTATTGTTCGACATAAAATCTTATCTGCTCTGTCACGTAACCATTTTCAAATTGATAGTACGTGTAATATATCCCACTAGAGTAAGCTATTTTGCAGTACATAAATAAAAATTAACAAATAGCTCCTTTTAGACCCTACAGTCAGGGTCTTTTACAATCCCTTTTTCGTTATTGCATGGCAGGAGTGGATAATGAATTTTCCATCTGGAGGAGTGTAAGTTCATATTTCGGGGGTGTAAGATTAAATTTTGTATAAAGGTTACCCATAAATTTAGCCCTGGTGAAACGTTATAGGGGATGTTGAGGAACTTCTTGAGGGTGACTGCGTGATGTTTGATAAATTTTAATTTTGTGGTGGAGGGGATACCAATAAATTCTTGTGAAGCATGGAAATGTAAATGAGAGGTACACGTTGATCCTTTTTCTATGGTTGAAAGTTTTGCACAGAAGTGGAATGCATTTGTTCTGTGATCATGCAAAGCATGGTGCGAAATCCTGTGAGGGATTTCCCCTCACCAATAATTTTGTCCTAAGATATTTCCAAGAATTTCGTGGGGGAGAATTTTTCTTACAACAACAAAAGATAAGCAATTAGTCTTCATTTCAAACACTTTACTAAGAATAATATTGATAACGCACACAAAGTAGTGTGTTTGGAAGAATGACACAATGTTTGCTACATTCCAACTGCAAATTATTTATCAGTATCTGCAAATATAAAATGCGGATAAGGATTACGTGAAATGGGTGAAAGGACAATCACAAACACAAACAGACAACCCAACATGAGTCCCACGGAGGATTATCCTGGCTACAAGTCTAGGTGCCAGAGCCTCGTTAGTCAGCAAATGCAGTCCAGGGTGTAGTGGAGAACGGGGCCAATTGTAACACAGAGCAAATGCAGCATTCGTTACTGTGCTCCTGTCGTGAGGCATCTGCAGAAAGAAGAACTCAGTCGTAAGTGTCTCATGTGGCGGCGTTGCCTATGTCATGATTACTGCAGCTATTACTCGCATTTTCTCCCAATTTAAACTAACTAACTCCCTAGCCTTCTTAAACCCGAAGGTTCATGGCTGCAGCAACACAGGCCTTCCATCTGTCCCTATCTTGAGCAAGTTCTATATGCTCTTTTCCATCCCTACCGATTTCCCTTAGGTCCATCTCAACGTTGTCCCTCCATCTTCGTCTTGGCCTTCCAACAGGTCTCTTACCATCAGGTTTCCCAACAAGAATCCTGTAAACTCCTCTCTCCTCTCCCATTCGTGCCACATGGCCTGCCCACCTAAGTCTTCTTGATTTAATTATTCTAATAATATCTGGACATGAAAACAAATTATGTAGTTCTCCCAATTTAAACATGTAAGTAAAAACGTAAAACACTCCTTTATTGTTTAATAGTACTTTCTCGATGTTGTCTGATCAAGGTTTGTCTATACCATTGCAATACGCCTTATTTTATGTATTTGTTAATATAGATATGCATTTCTGGTGTCGTGGTCGTGGTTAGTAGCTGCAAGCCCGCAAACAATATGGCGTCAAGCCGGCCCCCGTGACTGAGTGGTTAGCATATCGCGCTACGAAAGCCAGGGGTGCCGGGTTCGAATCCCGGCCTGAGCAGGATGTTTGTAAATTGATTGATTCATTCATTTATTATTTTAAGTCTACTTTATGCACAGTAAGGCTAATCAGGACTGGACCTACTGTTTAAAGTGGGATCCGAACCACTTGTGCCTCCACCGGGTATCGAGCCCGGGACCCCTTGATTACAAGACGACGACGCTGTCACTGCGCCATCGGGGAGGCCAGGATGTTTGTAAGTGTCCATTCATCAATTTCATCATATCATCACTCATCCCCATCTTCGCAAATTAGCCAAAGTGGCGCAAAAGGCGAAGCAAAATAAAGCAAATCAATCAATCAATCAATATGGCGCAGGTGGGGCAAAGGTAACATTTAATTGTGACAGTTGTAACACTGTTACAATTGCCCCTTGTCCTGTCCATTTCCCATTTAAAATATTCGCTTGTTTTGTAATATAAAACATAGGTAGTACATAATTTTGAAATATTACATTCTATTTGATTGAGAATGGTAAAAGGTAGAAAAATAAAGGACGAGGCCCTTCACAAAATAACATAAAATAACAATGAAAAAGCTGTAAAGTTAGTTCTGGAACACAATGTTTCAATCACACACCATTTGTCATGTGACATTGACCCGTTTTAGTAAGAAGAAAAAGGGACAAGAATGGACTTTACACCTTTGAGTTTACGTGGACTCTTGTAGCCAGAGTATCATGTATGTGTATTGCATAAGGCAATAATGAGAAAAGGAGAGACTGAGAGAAAGATACCGTGATAGAAAGTTAAAGAGCAAGAGCATAATGAAAATGGGGGGAGAAAGTGAGAGAAAGATGACGAAACAGAAAGAGATAGGGAGGTAGAAGGAACAAACTCATACACACACACACACATATATATATATATAAACACACACACTCACATACGTACATACATGTATGTATGTATATGTGTGTGTGTGTGTAAAAATAGAAATATGCTGTTGATGCAGATTCCTCATGAATTTATTATCATTGTCGGAAATAATTTTAAATGTATTTGTCATAAGACGTAGGTAAGGTAACCCATTAACATTAGACCATTGCAACTATCATTTCTGGATCCGCTACTACTGCTACTGTTACGTAGGCAACGCACATTCCAGGAAAAAGTAAAGTGCTGTTTTGAAGGGAAAATGTCGGTTTGAACAATGTCATCTCCTATTCAGATGAGTGCAAAGTCAAAATTCTTAATAGTGCACAACTGTTAGAAGAGGAAGTTAGTAAAAAGGGGAATAATAGTGGGGATGAGTGATGATATGATGAAGGGACACCCACAAAGAAAACCCATGTCCAGGCCGGGATTCGAACTCGGGACCCCTAGCGTCGTAACATGGTCGTAACGTGCTGTGCTAATCACGCTACCATGGTGCACACAGGTGACGTCGGCAACCGGTTGGAGACACAAGAAAAACTTTCAATATTAATTTTGTATAAAAATACATGTTAATTTTTAAACACGTTTGATTAATTTCAAACGAGGGAAACTTTTTCATCATTCACGAGTGTTATTGGAACTGTTAGCATTATCTTGTTACAGCTATTAGGGAACGGGTTTTTTAGTACATATAAGTATAAACTGTAATACCTGGATGGAAGCTGCACGCAATACTCTTTCAAACGATAATGACTTATGGCCAGGCATGGATTCACGGGGAGGGCGATAGGGGCTTTTAGATATATTATTATGCCTAATATTTTTGAAGATTCAAATGATTACCAAGTTTAACATATCTGGTCGTTCAGTTTACTGTAGCAGGAATTATGATAACGACAATAAAAAACATCTATTCCAGCCTTGGAATCCTATTTTTGCAAAACAATAAGTCTAGTCTCTAGAACTTGGTGCCTGTTTATAGTATGGTATCTCGCTTATATAATACAGAGCAAGTGTAGGTTAGAATTGATTCTGGGTGAGGTGAGATACCCGACTGAAATTCGCCCCTCCCAACTGTAACTTCTGGATCTGGATCCGCCACTGCTTATGACTTGAAACTTTTTGGAACATTGAACACCTCTGGGAGGTGTTTTCTTTCAGGAAGTAAAAATAGAAGTATCTCCAGATCTTTATGAGGACATGTTTGTTACAAAGGGAAGAACAACTACCCAATGTGGTGAAGTTTCCAAGGACACGAGGGACGGCATGTCCTCAAATTTGGAGACCATATTACGGTACCTGCATCCTCTCGAGCAGTGGTTTATGACGGGCAACCAGTAGAAAACGGCAGGATCACAAACAACAGAAGTGTCGCTTGTTGCTCCTTACCGGCGAACTTGAACTAACTGGTAGTGGTAGCATGAGAGTGACAAATACTTGCCAACAATGAACACCGTTTTCCGAATCAAGAAATTCAACTGTGTTGCGGATAAAATTTTAATTTCGCATGTTTTTATAGCAATAATGTTGATTTTTGGCTGTTGCCATATCTTGCTGTACCCGTTTGAAATCACTTCTACATGGCGGAGTGGTTAGTAGAGCCATCGAGCGCGCTACAACGCCAGGGGTCCCAGGTTAAAATCCAGGCCGCCAGGATATGTGTGTACTTTATGAGTGTCGTTTCATAATTTCACCATCCTCATCTTCGCGATTAGCCAAAGGTGGCAGAAAAGCGAAGTAATCAATCAATCGTTTTATGTAGTAGTAGGGTTGCTAACATATGTATGTTGTTGTTTTTTTACCTCGTTTTTTTCCCCTCGTTCTATTTGAATGGGATCACGCTTTCACAATAAATGAATGAATGAATAAACAATTCGATAGAATTGTACTTTGGGAGCGCGAGGCCCTGTGTTGTGACACGCGTCGCACATCTAATGGCGGCGCTGAGTGTTGGACAGAAGTTGAACTACGCCATCATTCGAGCATCGCTGCTTTATAAATAGAAATGTGCAGACTGCCAAGGAAATTATAACGGGTAATATGTATTATTTGGTTGTGGTGGTGGTGGCGACCTATTAAGTCTTAAATTGTCAGGCGAATTCCGGTGCGAGAGATTGACTATTTTTTCGATGGAAAGAGGGGAATATCAATGTTAAATCTTAGGTTATATCGGGAATTTTGGTAGGGCGACTGAACATCAAATTTGGAGCACTAACTAAAATTTAACCAACTCTCTAAGACTCTAAATCTTCTTAAATTCGAAGGTTTATGGCTCCAACAACCAAAGCTTTCCATCTGCCCCTATCCTGGGCAAGATCAGTACAATCTTTTCCATCCCATACATATTTCCTTTAGGTTCTTCTCAACGTTATGCCTCCATCTTCGTCTTGGTCTTCCTACAGGTCTCTTACCATCAGGTTTTCCCAACAAGAATTCTGTAAACTCTTCTTTCCTCTCCAATTCGTGCCTCATGACCTGATCACGAATGTTTTCTTGATTTAATTATTATAATAATGTGGACATGCATACAAATTATGCAGTTCTAAATTACCTTCTCCACTCAGCTGTCTCCCCTCCACTATGGAAAAATTGCTTTCAAAGAGGCCACACAACGAAGAAAAATGGATGATATTTGAACTCTCATGTAAAAATATGGCTAATGATTTGACATAATTTACCTTAGAAGTAATAATTGACTGTAGGCAGTGCTCGAATTGAAGAAGACGAGGGAGGGGGGTGAGTCATGGAGTTTTGTCGTTCCCACATTTTATTTTCCAACCTCTGCATGTTTAAATTAATTTCGAACGAGGGAATGACTTTTTCTCCATTCCGCCATTGTTGTTATTAATTTTATAAATTGAAGTAATAATTATCGTTTAATTTCAAGTCAATTCACAGTAATAAAACAGCCTACATTGTAACTTTTGTACTACATTTTACATTAAAAATCGATGATTGTAAAATAAATCTATGTAATATTACCCTGGTCTGTAGGTGAAACATTTTTTTCTGATAAAAGTTATATGAAAGTATTGACGCCATTAAATTACTATTTTTGATGGTTTACCATATGCATAAATAGCAAATATCTTACTGTGAAATTTATCTGATTAAACAAAAATTTCGATATAAGTAATAGTTCACAGAAACCCTCGAGATATGGAAATAAGCAGGCCATAAAGTTTGAGATAAAGAATTCTTGACACCTCCAACCTCCGAAAAAAATTCTGCCTGTACCTTTAGCTTCCGAAGAACTATATATTAGGCAACAATCTCAAAATGTAAAAATAGGAAGCTCTGAAAATTTACCCTCCTTCCACGTTTACTTCTAATCAAACACGGGGGAGTAGGGGAGGGGGGAGGGCTCACGTTAGCGTCCACATAAATCTGGGCCTGGCAATGAGTGAGTTGAAGTGAAAACGTTGGGACTGTCTTCACAAATGCATCTTCATGATGGGCATCGCGAGTCATCTCATCTACAATGTATCCAGGGAATCTTCTGGAGCAAGGCCGCGCATAAGGGTAAAAAGCTAGTGCGAGGAGCGAAGCAGTACGCGCTGCTGCAGAGGCTGGTAACTGCAGTTGCTTCTCTGCCCTCCACGAAATCCCGTTCCCTGGCATGTTTTCACTGGTTGAGCCCTTTCACGTCATGACTTGTGCAGAGTTGCTTTCCTTCGCTCCTGAGATTCCCTGGACAGAGCATAATGTATAGGTTATGCGGCGGCATACGTTAGAACAATTATCACCAAATAACCTATGCCACCAAATTACCTTACTTTATCCTGTTATTGTATTAGCGATTCTTGTAAAATGTAATAATTGTACTAAGTACACTACATAGTAGAGCCTTGTATATAAATTACTCCATAAAATTAGAAAAATAAATAATATTTGTGCCTTCATGGCGTGTTGCTATGCACAGGGGAGCACTTTTACTTTTACTTTTTTTTTATTTATTTATTTGCATTTTCCTTGTGCGAGCTGTACGCTGTACGCACTACATAAATTTTACTTTACACACACTTTCTCTTCCCTTACAGTCATGTATTAATATTGTACCCTCTTTACGTTAATGTAAAAATACTCTTAGTAGTTGATCAGATATAAGAAAATTAGACATAATAAGTATAGTTTAGCAATCCAAATCTTGTACATGCAAATAAAGTTGTATATCTGGTTTCATTATGCAGAGTCCATTTCTAACTTCTTGTCGGGTTACACTTTTATTTCAGGAAGTGAATTTTTCGCTTGAAATAAAACACATGTAATTTTTTCTACAGATTACCAGAAGCAGAACGCGTGAATCTGTACAGGAGACACCAAATTCTATTCCATTTTTAGAAATCTGAGTACGGCACTATACTATATATAAGATGTATGAAACAATATTTGAATCAGTCACACAAGCAATCAATGTGCTAAAAATAAATTTTAACTCTGTTGCAAAATAATAATAATAAAAAAATATCTGTGCACCCTATGTCTCCAACATTGCAGCATGTATATTTGTACCTACAAGTGAAAGTGAAGTAAATCCTGGCAGGGATTCTTCAGGTGCGTAGCTAGTTCCCTTTAGATTAGTACAAAAGGTATACAGAATTCTTCTCACCATTCGTTCTTCCCTCTTTTATTCTCACGAGAGTTGAGGCTGCCTTCTACCACAACTGTCACGTCCTATTTCCGATGATATATCGAGCTAGGCGTGCAAAATGGCCACATGTGCCCACGCACCCACTAATTTTAAAACAATCAATCAATATCGAGCCAGACATTTACTAGATTCTCAAAATATACAGAGAATGAATAAACGTAATGTCCATTATTTCCCACTTTAAAAATTATAGTTTTTGATTCTTCGGCAAACATCAAACGTACAATAATCGGTGCTGCTGAAAACGATAGTTATCATATCCTAAGATGAAACCATAAATACACAACTGAAATAATTTAAAAAATCAAGTAGCGAAATTCATGGAATTAATACTTGTTGCTTCTCTTAACTATCTTATTTAAAGTTTATGATATGGTAGTAGTCTGTGTAATTCATGGAATATTAGAGAGAAAACCAAAGCTTTGAAAAAATAAATTATGAAAATAATTTCTAACAATTTATCTCAATAGATAAGTTTCAAAATATGTTATTTTGCAGCACAATCTATGTTATTTTTCGCTGTTTAGTGTGAAAATAAGGGTTATTATTATTTTTAAGTGACCTTATTTTAGTGTTATTTCTATTATTATAAAACACTATGCTTTGAGTCTGGAACACTGAATCGCGAAAATGAGGAAGCAAAGGCTCTGAGGGCCAAAATTGAAAACATATGGTACGTTGTGGCTATACTACCCGTTCCACCTTTTGGAATCATTTTCCCTCCTTCAGATAACAGGCTCAAAGATTCCTACAAA
The DNA here is from genome assembly GCF_977018435.1 of Lepisma saccharinum. Taxonomy (NCBI): domain Eukaryota; kingdom Metazoa; phylum Arthropoda; class Insecta; order Zygentoma; family Lepismatidae; genus Lepisma; species Lepisma saccharinum. The sequence goes on along the minus strand of NC_139230.1, from coordinate 186,720,424 downwards.
GATGCAGGACACAACTGATCATGTTTCCTGGGAGCTCTGTACCCGAAGCTTTCTAGAGATATGGCTTTGAATTCACTTTAGAGGTCGTTTCCAAGTCATTTGCAAATCTGTTCCATTGAAACAGACAGTACGTGACAAGGAAGACATGTAAGAGATGTATTATTCTTGTCAACATCTATGTTATTCTTTTCCATTATTATTTCCAGCATCAGGCGTTGGAATGGTTCATTAGCGGGACCGGGACTTTTCTGCCGATCCCTCACTTCCTACAGGAAGTAGCCAACGTCCAGCATTTCCATCTCCGCAATGCACAATTGAAATCTGATGAGACAATCATTCCTTACTCACTGTTATTTTGTTTAATACGTATTAATTTTCTGTACGTAATTCCGTACTTATGACTGTAAAGCTGTGTCGGTCTCAGAGGAAAGTTGAAAATGACGGCGATATCCAAAATGGGTCTCCGGCAAAAATAAAATAAATAAAATATAATTAAATTAAAAACAAACTAGGTAACAATGGCGACGAGAGACTATGCACCGTCCACGGTTTAACAAAGAAAAAAAAACGTATCAATAGATACTGATTTTCAAAGGAGTTTTATCACTGAGTTAAATTTTGCGTTTCTGAGTAGATTTTTGCAGAATATATTATTTCGTTCACTGACATGTGGTTTAAGGTTAAAATTTAATGTATGGGGAACTTGACGAGGGAAAGGGTCATTTTCCTTCCCTGAAATTTTCAGGCCTAGTAAAATTTACAAGTTCAGGGCATTTTCTGATGAACAAAGAATGAAAGAGTAATTTTAAATACCAAATAGTAGTTGACGCTATTTCCACAGACAGTATATAGGTTTATGTCTCTAGGTTTATAAGTTTATCTGTGCTATTTCTATGGGGTAAACAACTTGTCGATTCTGCCCCTCCCCCTTTCCAAAGTTAATCCCAAAGTTCGATTTTGCCTCCCCCAACCAAGTTTCGCCATGCATTTCTGCCTAAGGCTAAAGCCGTACGGCCTCCCCTTTAGACAGAAATCTGTGACTTTGATGAATAATTCACATTCCTTCCATACTCGTATCTGCAACAATAGTTAACAGCTTCCAAGTTTGGTGAACGAAGGGGAGTTTCATTGCTTCGGCCGGAGTGTAATGTACAGTATGCACTTGAATTCAATACTGTACATTTTTCTTCTATGATATAGATAGATATCTGTATCATCAAAAGTGGTCTGGAGTGTGTAGTAAGGGATGATGTCAGTTGATTTTGCATTGCTTCTATTCATGTAAATATTAATTATTTTGTTGTAAATGCACTGAAAATAGTATCTGCTTGCCAATAATAAAATTAAGGAAGTTGAAAAGTTTAAATTAATTCCATTTCACAGGTTTTAAGCTTCAGGATATTTGCAAGGATTTTCGTAGCCTTTTAGTAAACTAATCCTGCATCAAAGAACAGCGAAGATGCCTGTTGTGAACATTTTTTGAATCGACAACATTCGCAAGGATATTACGCATGAAATCGAAACCAGATCACATCTTCCGAAAATAAGAATTCGTTTTGAGTAGGCAGTTGCCCACCCGCGTCCACACCTGACGCCGATATAACATGAACAGCGGTTTGTGGAGGCTGAGGTTGATCCTTTATGAAATGATAATAAGTTACACATTCGCTATATTTCTGAATGCTTGCACCTGTGTTCAACAGAGCCCATCGCTCTATCTCAAGCACAATAGAGCCTATCTTAAGACATGAAGGTGTGTTCTGTATGCAGGGATAATTCATTGGCTGAATCTAATGAATGTATGCCAGTGATCAGTGGCGTAGCGCAGTTCCCTGGAGCCCCCCTTCAAGTATAATATTGGGGCCCCTCAGTGAAAAAATAAATAAATAGACGTACAATAACAATAGTTAGGTACCCCTTCCCCCGCCGTTTAAATCAAATTAACTTTTACCGCAAATACCCTGCCTTCCCATTTTTTGTCATCGACATAGGCTATATATCAGTGTTTCTCGGAACTAAATCAAGATGGTCTAAATCTCTGATCAATAACTTTATAACGAATTTAGAAATATTTTATCTTGCAGTGGCACAGACAGGATCAATTTTCGGGAGACTTCACACAGCCAAATATTTTACTCGTGATCATTTGTATTTTTGGTTCGAAACATTTTTAAAAAGAAACAATTAGGTTACATATAATACACATGTATAAATACTGTTTATGGAACGTGATTAATAGATAGTAAGCCCAGAAGCCCTCCTCTTTTGGACTTTGAGGTGGATGCGCCTTCAGCCCCCATACAAATAGTTATATACTCAAGAAAACTTATGATTTCAGTTTTGGGGGTTGAACCGGACCTCTAGATTGTCGATGGTGACCTAGCGCCACAAGGTCAATTGCAGTCTGCTACGAGAAAATAGCAACGGACTCCAGTCTTGAGAGATAGATAATAAAGCGGCGATGGGACTTTATTCACTGAAAATTTGTCACTCAATGAAATGCCGATTGGAAAGACTGGGCCACTTACAAAAAACAAGTTGTTGCCGCACGGGCAAGGTGTTTAATTTTGATGTTAATGGACATATATTATTATTCATAGTTTTAACGATGCCATTTCTTTCCGATAGACCACTCATATTTCTTTGAGACGTTTTCATGAAACAAGAACCATTTTGTTATTAGATCATCAGTGCTCGAAGAGCGTGTGTAAGGGGGGAAGGAGTGTAAAAGACGCAAAAAATAATAATCATAAAGCATCCCCCAGCTAGGGTAATTTGCATAAGCATCCTCCTCCACCTTCTGCATTGTCTTCACGTTGATCCATGTGATGATCCTTCCTTCTATCCTCTAACTCGAACAAGAAAATTCGCAGCTAGGAATTTTCACTTCGAGCACTGTATACACCCTTTGCGAAATAAGGGCAACTGGACCTCAGAGCAAAAGGGATAATTGCCCCCGGGCTCCACCTCCTGATTTTTTAGGCCCCTTTGAAGTAAAACATAAGGGGTGTGGACAATGTGGGATATTTATCTCTGATCTTATTGCAATTTCATATTGAGGGTACGTTTACGATAAACTTTGTAACTGTAAAGGTACGAGACGAGAGAATTTTCCTACCGATTGCCATATGTGAGTAAGTTCATTCTGTACTTCGGTAGAGACCAAGTTGTCAAGTTGCCCGGGTCCCTCAGGCTGAGACAATACCGCAGACGTCGTCATATCATATATTACTGGGAACCAGATTTCTGTTTCTTAAAACCATTTTTTATTTAAAATAAACCACACAACCTGCTGAATTTTTGGGATTATATAAAATTTCAGATGCACAGAGAGAGAACATAGCGGGCCCCTACAATTTAGCGCTCCCGACATTGCGGGGGCAGCCGCTACGCCACAGTCAGTGATCGACAAGTTCAATCTGACATGTCGATAGTTCCTTTGACATTGATTTTGGAAGATACTAATACGCTTATTTATGTATTTCTAATTTATTCCATTTGCGTTGACGTTCTTCACCATTTAGTTAACAGCGACGATGAGGATGAATGTTGATTAGACGGAACTGCTGAAGGGTCACTCACAATTCACAAAGAACAAATTACGCGAACCCGGAAACATCAGGAGATAGGTTCTGATTACCAGCGAACCAGTTATTGTGCGTGTCATAGCCCGGGCCGCCGATAGGGGTGTGTGACGCGTGCCACCGCGAAAAACATAATTGTTGTGAAAAGAAAAATTGCGTCATAACAAAGTTGTATTTCTGCTAACGGACAACTATGTCCCCTTTTGTCAAGCCACCAGTGAAAATTCACCGACCCATTTGTGACTCCAACTTTCCCTGATTTCGTGCCTTATGTTCGACCCAGGACAGGCATCATAAAATGGTTATTTGTCTGCAAACTGAGGCCCAACAAAATTCAGGGTGTGCCGTTCTGCGAAAAGACGAAAACAAGAGTCGGCATCAAAGCCTTGAAGGTCCGCTGAGCTCTTTACTACAACCTCTCGTGTTTACAACCGCAGCGGCAAGATGAAACCATCTATCGAGTGTGTAATAAATACTCCATTAGTGCAAAGCACGTAACGCTTTTGTTTTCGAGAATAATGGGTAGGGTTCAGTGGCGTATGCTGAGACCAAGATCAGGGCTATCTCCAAATACAGTAGTGTTTGAATTTTAAATGAAAATGTGTCCGGCAAAAAAGAGGGGGGGCTCTTCCTAATTCATTTTGGATTTTTTGTTTACATCGATATCTTGCCATTAAAAACAACAATAGTAGGCAATGGACATAAACTATTTCATGCTTATTTATAAAGAGGAGCGGTCTATAACATGCAATATGTAGGACCTTCATGCGAGTATGAAATAATAATTAACTTCTTACCTTACTTGAAGGTAAACTCCATTCTTCTCTCCTTTTCCGTGAATTTTTTTGTCACTTTATCGAAGAATGTGTCCTCACATGAATTTCTGATGTTGATTAGAACCCCTTTCTCAATAGACATTGTAGCTAAATTGCTAAGCCGCGCTTGTTCCAGTGTTGCTCATTGTGGCCCCTAAATGCACATTCTTGCTTCCCCAGAAATGCTATTGCATCAATTAATCTTCTTATAATAATTCTGTTTTCCTTCACTTTTTCATTATGCAAATTGTCAGCAATCTTCTCTTGCAAATTCAAGGAATGATCAATTTTTTGGAACCGAATGTCTGTAAGTTACTGAACGCACGTATATGACTAAGTGATTTTTGGTGTTTATCGCAAGCAGTTACCAAATAGTTTAAATTACTAAATCCTGTTGTATTCTAAGGACTTTTGTCGGTATAAAAAAGCAAACATGCCCAGCAATACAACTTATTAAGTGCACTCGACCCAGTCAACCAAAGATATTTTTGGTAGCTGGTCTCGTAAAAACGCCTAATATATATCTTATTTTTGTCTTTCTGCACGACTGTAAGGTCCGGAAGAGGTGGAAGAGGCCTACCTGTCTCTATTATTTGCATCCTATCCTCGTAAGGAAGCCGTGAGAATGGCGTCTTGGAGACAAGTTCGGTGATTAAATCCATTTTCACACGCACACGGAACAAAAACACAGAACAACAAAAGGATTCCCATCCATGAATACGCTACGCGGGCGACACAAAGAACTCGGATCTCGGACACAACAAGTTTGACCATATATCCCTTCCTTTTGCGGAAACCACCACCGACCCGCGTGGTTGAAAACACGTGCGTGAATGGTTGCTATGACAACATGGATTGTTTATGTTGCCAAACGTATTTCATTGGGATGACTCGGGCCAAAACCCCCACCGCGAGGTCGAAGGTTTTGACATTTTGACAGCGGGGGGAGGTGGGAGGGGGTTTGCTTGAAACAGAAGTAAACAGGATGGCAACATGGCTGACGTCATCAGAATGTCCCATATAGCTGCGACCGGCTGCGAGCACAGTCGAATTTCATGGAGAAGCAGAGTGCCACCTTCAGGGGAAAATCACTAAATTTGGCGGATTTATAATGCTTGTATGTGACGAAATTCATGGAACTGAAAGAGAGACGGGCAATGCTCGAAGGGATGGAGAGGGGGGGAGGTGATGTAATTTTCATGAGGCATCCCCCTAGCTTGAATAATTTGCATTGGCACCCCCGCCTATATTTTTTTTTTTCCAGCGATGTAGCGAATTTCGTATTTCCATTGTTGGCAACACTACAAACATCGCCAGGATGCAGAGAAGTCTTCACTCTCCAGCGCTTGGGGTTGGAAGCCAGCACCAGGGACCACCAAGGTCGTCCCTGCCAGCACAAATACGTCATGGGTTGAAAGGACCGCCTGCTGGTTCAAAGACTTTATCCTCAGACGAAGAAGCCTGGCGATAAATAAAGACGACCTTACACTAGCGCTTTCCCCCATGGTCGTTACGTGACATTGAAGCATCGGTTAAATTTGCTAGTCTATTATTTCCTGTATTTTAATATGGGCTTCGGCGATAGCCTAGGTAGCCTAGAATATACGCGCCTGGTAGGGTTGTGGATTTGTAGTCAGCGAAAACCTCTGAATCAAATAGGCAAATAGGCACCCAAAGGATAAAAATGCATTTCTCTGTTTTCTGGCCTGATCGTGGCGACGATGATGAATGATGATTAAATGAAATTAGGATAACGTTATTTTATATTAAGGAAATAAATTTAAGCGTACCTATTACTGTGAAGAGGGCTCCCGCAAAGTCTACTGGTTAGCGCTCTAGATTTTGGTGCGAGTGGTCCCGGGTTCGATTCCCAGTACGAACTCTCAAAATTTCGGTGTCAACCCAGCAACGTGAGAACAATTAAGGAGCTACTTGAAAAGAAACAGTAGCAGGCTCCAGTCTCGAAAGCCAGAAAATAGCAGCGATGGGATTCGATGCGCTCACCACGGGTCACCCAAAGAAAAGCTGAGTGGCAGGCTGTGCCCCTAAGACGGCTCTTGCGCCACGGACTTGTTTGTAGCAGCATTACTGTGAAGAATTTCTAGATGAAAGATAAGTTCAGTTCGTTTGCTTCACTCATATCATCCCATTTTTTAATTCCTACTATTCAAATATCTAATTCTCAAGAAATGCACTCGCTCGAATCCTGACGTGGGCTTGGATGTTCCTTTGTGAGTGTCCAGTCTTCAATTCTATATATGCGTCATTCGTGCTCATCGTTACGATTTAACTGAGGCAGAAAAGTGGCGTAAAATAGAAAAGTAGCAATAAATATAGTTTGATTTGCTTTATTTTACTTTGCCTTTTGTGCCACTTTTGGCTAATCTGCGAAGATGGGGATGAGTGATGATATGATGAAATTGATGAATAAACACTCACAAACATCCATGTCCAGGCCAGGATTCGAACCCGGGACCATTAGCGTCATAGCGCGATGTGCTAACCACTCCGCCACATGGACCGGCAATCAATATTTTGCCTGCGTGTTCGCGATATAGTCCAAGTCGTATGTATCAGTGGCGGCGGTAGCTCGTCTGTGAACCAGATGCCAAACTACTTGTACCCGAGGCGGGTGGGGGGGTATGCTTCATGTCATCTTCTGAGCCAGGTGACAGATCGCCTCTGCTTTTAGATCAAGGTGAGTGGACCTCAGTTTTAAACAGTTCCGAATTTGACTCAATCATTCAAAAGGACCCTGTTCGCATCATAAATCATGATTACCCAATTATTGGTGATAATTTACACTTTTCACCTGGATATTATAAGCGTGTTATGCAAAATGGGGAAACGGTCGACAGAAGGGTTGGTGTACTCGAAGAGGAAAGATAAAATTTTCTCTCCTTTTTGTTGTAAGCTGTTTGGGGAGAAAGGTGGGGGCATGCTGGCAAATGAAGGATGCGATGATTGAAGGCATTTAAGCTATCGACAACAAAACCATGAACTATCAGATAGTCAAATTCAATGCCTTAAAAAATGGACCGAATGTGAATTTAGAATGCAGAAAAACATAACTATTGATGAGCAACAGGGACTGTTGATTTCACAGGAAAAGCAGGACTAGTGTGAGATCTTCAAACGAATACTGTAGTATGTCCTTAAGTATTTGGCAGAACATAATCTTGCATTACGGGGCCTGGGGCATAAAATATTTGCGGGAAGTATAATTAATTTTTATTTTATTTTTCAATTTTTGTTCCTTAGTCTGAAGTACAGGTGTTGTCCTACAAAATCATAATGTAAACACTATTACATGTTCATTTCGTTTTCATTCTGATGTATGTTGTTGCCTTATAACCAAGGGGTTCCGGGTTTGATACCAGGTAGAGGCAAATGGCATAGTGATTAGCATCCCACCACTTTAAACTGTAGGTCCAGTCTCGATTAGCCTATCTGGGCATAAAGTGAACTTAAAACAACAAATCGATCACTCAATCAATCTCATGTACCCCTAGTACATATTTAATTGCAAAACCGGAAAAGCTCAAGATCATATTGTTACTTTAACTAAAAAAGTAGCAATATTTATTCATATCCAATCACATAATTGTTTTCTTTACTCTTCATTGAATTTTGACACTGTAGTGAATTTGCATTGTTTCCATAAAATAATACTTTCATATATTTAATTCTATAAGTAAACAAACAATATATGTTATGTATGTTTGATACAAACATTTGGAACACTATAATCATGTAGTAGCTAGTTTGTCAAAATAACATACGAATGCAGGCGATATCAGATTAGTTACTTAATTGGAAACACCAGCATCCTATAAACTCGTAAAAAACTCACATAAACTATTATTTTTATCTAGCGCGGTGTCCCCTGGAGGCCGGGGCTTCGGGTGAGCGCCCGAGTTGCCACACTCTGGGGCTGGCTCTTGCTGTCATGTTCCCCTTTCCGTACTTAGTGCGTTTTCTGGCAGAAAAAATACATATCAACAACAAGAGTAAATTTACAATACATGGCTGCGAACACACAGGATAACATATTATTCTTTTTCTAGGGCATGTATCGCTAAAACAAGGTCTCAATCAGCAGTCATTAAGAAAAGCTGGTTGCCAAATTTTAAATTTTATTACTGCTAAAAGGCGATACTGCGAACGGTAATAACCAGGTTGGCGCTAGAGAAGAATTTTACGAGAAACTGTTGTCATCGATATTTTAACATTACATAACACAAAGGCCTCGCGGATATAGTTCGCACAGGGCCTCGCGTTCCCTAATGGCGGCATAGGCGTGCGCACAGGCGGTAATTGCCCCCCCCCCCTAATCATGGACGTCCGCAGATTTTTTTTTCCATGGAGACAAGCAGGGTAATTTTCCATGGGGGCATATTACCCCGATAATAGTGTTGCCCCCTCAAAAGACACTACTTGAATTTGAAGCTATCGCATTAATGTATGTAAATTACTGTGACTGAAATCAAATTATACGTGTGAAATATATACTTTTTAGGTTCACATTCTATTTCTAAGGGGGAGGTGTGGTCATCCTTGCCCCACTTCCAGACATCCATGTTTCTACATTATTATACTTTCACCTAGAAATTTGCAATTTCCCACACCTGTACAAAATCCGCAGAAATGGCTCCCTGCGAAGAATGTGTAGCTTGCATAATGAATGGTTAGAGAGGGGCGTACACTTGGACATATTTGCTAAATTTTCTGAGTATAAACGCTATTTAATGGACAACACTCTTACTTAATTTTATCTTTTTCGTTTTCTTTCTTTACCTGCTTTATGTGTGTATATATACACACACATACATATATGAATGTAATTGTGTAAGATTTGATTCATTTTTATCCACGGTAATGTATAAGAATGATATATGTAACCTCTATATGTATTTTTTTATATCTGAAAATGTGTATAAATATTATTTTAAGTGTATAAATCCTCAAATGTACTGTGCACTGTAAAAGGGCAGATGCCTGGTGTGCGCAGGATAATAATAAATAAATAAATAGTGTAGAGGAATCTTATCGCCTTTATTAAACGATATTATACTCTTAAAGAAAATGAAGTATTTTCAAGCCGATTCAAGTTTAAAGCAACAAGGGGGGGGGGCAAACATTGAGGTAAAAGTAAGCAAGACTAGTATAATCTAAGAGTAGAAGAACAAAAGAATACTCAAGATGGAATTAGTTTTCACGTTTTTCTTGCATTATTTCTTCCAGACGGCCAAGAGCACCTGCAGGGGGCAATTGTCCCCCTCGACATCAAATATTATACAAATAAAAATAGATTTCGTAAAATTTTCTTGCTCGCTTCGCAAGCATTATCTTCTTTTCTTGCAGTCTTGTCAAGTTCAAAGTCGTAGCTAGGGGGCGGCGGGAGTTGGCCTTGGGCGACGAACGATCGAAATGAAAAAAATTGAAAAAAGAATGCCATGGCGCCCCATGATATTTGTTGTGCCATGTTAAATCAATATTGTTTTCAGTTTGCAAAAATTTGGATCTAAATTTCTTTTTGCTCGCTTTGCTAGCAATTTTATTGTTTTCTATAATGCATTGTAAATTACCAAAGAGGGAAGTTTACCTCAGACTCTTGCTACTAAACAGTTTTGTGTTAAATGCATGAAAACAATTGTTTGGAAGAAAATGAGCGCGGCACATTTCAGGGACAATTTATTTATTCGTTACGGTGCGCCTATGTTGCTGCATATATATATATATATATATCGATGCAATGCAACTAATAACAGTGAGATAAAGTGAGGTCTTTTTTCCGACTGAACTTTTATCAGGCTTTTGGCTCCCTTAATCAGAGGGTCTGCGCACGCCTATGGTGTGTGTGTATTTTAAAATAGAAGACAATTACAAAACGGTTTTGATAAATTGGTGTTATTTTACTTCGATTTTCTGCCACTTCGAGCTAAGCGCGATGATGCTGAATGTGCTCCACAGGGGGCCTCCAACCTTAGACGGAAGTCAATTAAAGGGGAGGTCAAACACTGACTTCAAAGGGCACCTGCAGAGGAGCAATTGCCCCTTTGATCTCAAATCTTATGCAAGTAAAAATACATATCGTAAAATTTTCTTGTTTGCTTCGTTCGCAATACCCGCTTTTCTTGATCTGATAAAGTTCAGACTGTAGTTAGGATGGCGACGGGAGTCGGCTCTTGACGGTGAACGATCTAAATGATAAAATTGTAAAAAAGAGAATGCCATAGTGTCCAGTGAAATTATTTGCGCTCTATTAAATCATTATTGTTTCCTGTTTACTAAAAATTGGATCTAATTTTTTTTTTTTGCTCGGTTCGTTTTGTTTTCTGTAATGCATTTTAAGTTACCAGAGAGAGAAGCAAGATTTATCTTCATTGATTTTCTCTTCAATGCATGAATAATTATTTTGAGGAAAAGGAGCGTGGGCATCTCAGAGACAATTTGTATAATTTTTGGGTGGATGAAATGATTATGTAATGTATTTTAAATAATATATGTTGAATATATATGTATTAAAGAAACGTTGAATACGTACACGTAGTGTTAGCGAATATTTTTCTAATTTTACGTCGCTTTATGTTGCATATGTGGTACATGAAAGTTATGCATGTTAGTAGGCCCGTACCCAGGGAAGGGGCCCCCTCGAGTCATGAAATTTTAAAATGCGAACCAATAAAATGCTACGAAAATAACATCGACGATTTTTTCAAACTTGAAAAAATTTCAATTTTGTCCTTGCATAAATGAGTGTGTTTGTTGTGTAGAGAGGCAGTCTCCAGAAGTCTGCAATCATTGATGCAAGGCTACCAGCAGTGGCGGCGATTGGATGGGCAGTGCTCCCTCCATATACACACACAGTGGCGCAACCATAGGGGACAGGGGGCATTGCCCCCAACCTCGGACAGAAATGAGTTCTAGGGGGGCAAACATTGACGTCCAAGTGTACCTGCAGGGGGCAATTACCGCCCACAACTTCAAATTTTATGCAAATAAATAAATTTTCCATAAACTTTTCTTCCTCGCTTCGTTCGCAATGCGTTCTTTTCTTAGTCTTATCAAGATCAGAACGGTAGCTAGGGAGGCAGCGGGAGTCGACCCTGGGCACCGAACGATCTAAATGAAAAAAGTTGTAAAATTGATTGACCGATTGATTTACGCACAGAAAGGCTAATCGAGACTGGACCTACAGTTTAAAGTGGGATCCGAACCACTGTGCAATTTGCCTTTACCGGGTATCGAACTCGAGACCCCTTGATCACAAGGCGACGATGGTACCACTACACCATCGGGGAGGCACAAATGTTGTAAAAGAGAGAATGTATTGGCATCCCGTGAAATTATTTGCGCCCTATTAATTCAATATTGATTTCAGCCTGGAAAAAAATTGGATCCAAAAATTTTCTTGCTCGCAATTTGTTATTGTTCTTTGTAATGCATTGTAAATTATTACCAGACGGAGAAATAAGACTTGTCTTAATTGATTTTCTTTTAAATGCATGAATAATTATTTTCAGGAAAGGGAGCGTGCACATTTCAGAGACAATTTATGTAATTTTTGCTGTTGGTTTATTGGGAAATGGATGAATTGGTTGTGTAATGTATTTACATAATATATGTTGTATAAAATATGTGTTAAATAAACTTTGAATACATACACGATTTTATGTCCACTTCGCTCCATGTTGCATATGTGTGAAACATATATCGTCCATGAAAGTTAGATGTTAATGTAAAAAATAATAATATTTGGAATGCATTTATCAAGCATTTTGTGTCTTTAAAAATAGTTTGTGTACTTGTTTTCCATTATTTATGTGAAATTGAACGTGTTGAAAAAATAATTGAAATAGTTTGTTCGAACACAAATGCTATGGCACCAACTTCTACCACCTTTTTGCATAATTTACAAGGGTAATAACGTCTTTGATACTACTACTACTACTACTAATAATAATAATAATAATAATGTTGGTCCTGGGTTCGAATCCCGGCTTGGGCATGGATGTTTGTGAGTTTCCATTCATCAATTTCATCACATCATCACTCCTTCCCATCTTCGCAAATTAGCCAAAGTGGTACAAAAGCAAAGTAAAATATAGCAAATCAATAATTACATTATTAAAATTATTATTATTGGTACGTTTACCCTGATACTTGCCCCCCAGACAAAAAATCGTGGCCTCTGCCCACACACATACATACATACACACACCTATTTCCACTTTGCTCCTGCACTGTGGCCTCTTAATGCTATGCCTTGTCTACCCAGACCCGGTGGAGGCATATAATGGTTCGGATCTCACTTTAAACTGTAGGTCCAGTCCCAATTAGTCTGTGCATAAAAGTGGACCTAGAACAAAAGCTCAAACTTGTCTAATAAGAGAACGTAAATTGTCCTTGGTCCCCAGTTTTGGCACCCAATCGCAGCTACTGGCTACCAGGTGAATTATTATTTTTTCGTTAACCTCACTACGATTCTTTGTAGCGAGGTTAAGCAATTGTAATAATAACTGCTAATGCGTATGATTTAATTAACTTGGCTATTCAATGGTTCTGGTTTAAGAAAATAAAGGAAATTTGAAAACATTTTTAATTTGTGGAACTCTCAATTATCTGAATAATTCTGATCAGTAGGTATCGGCGATTAATTGCCAAAACTGGGAAATGAAAGGGGAACAAGGACAGTTATTTCACGGTGGCAAAAGAGTAGGGGCAACTGCCTCCAGGTGCCTAGAAGGGACTTTTTTGTCACATTGCCTTGATGGGAATATACAGGGTGATTCAAAAATCCCAGGACACCCTTTTTCTTCTGAAACGGATGCGGTAATGGCAAATCTAACTTCACCTGGGTACATCAGGGTAAGGGACCCATGTGAGGATGCTTCCAGGACATGGCCGCCATCTCTAAGTCGGCCATATTGGATCGAGGTCATTTTTTTTCAAATGGCATGTTGGGAATTAAAATACATTAGAATTTTCCAAGGAATGCAATGCTGTAATTAGTTTTGTGATAACTGTAAAGGTACAAGAGTTTTTGACACTGAAAGCTAGCAACTACATGCTGCGGTACCCATCGGTATGTTCTTGAGGATGTGCTCAATGTGGTTTTCATTGTGCCGAACACAATCTTTCAGGCGTGAGATCCACTCTGCATGGACCCACATGAGCATCTGTGGAGGTATTGGATAACAGGCCCGCATGATAAGGTAGTGAAGGTGGTGTGCATCACGGATTTTCTTGGCATACTCAAGCTGTTTCAAAGTAACACCATACAAAAAAAGTCTAGGGGTGTGTGTTCGTCACAATGGAAACCACATTGAGCACATCCTCTTCAACATACCGGTGGGTATCGCAGCACTCCGTTGCAATTTTACAGTGTCAATAACTTCTGTACCGTTACAGCTATCACAAAACTAATTACAGCATTGCATTCCTTGGAAAATTCTAATGTGTTTTGATAATCCACATAATAATTTTGATAATGCCATTTGAAAAATTTGACTTCGATCCAATATGGTGGTCGTCCCAATAGTACCCTCACACATGGGCCCCTTACCCCAATGTACCCAGGTGAAGTTGAATTTGCCATTACTGCATCCGTTTGAGAGAAAAATGGGTGTCCTGGGACTTAAGATGTGCACATTATACTCCCAGTGTTATGCCTGCCCCTCCCGGAAAAAAAAAATCTACATCCACCTGTGCAAAATGGTACCTAGTACCCTACCACTTTTCCCACTTGTTTCCAAATTCAATATTGCAGACTGAAAACATAATTTTATAAATAAATACTTTGCAGTTTCTTAATATTTAATATTCTCTTCTTTACCAGAAACACATATAATTAAATCTGACTGGTTACACATTAAATAACCCAGAAAAAAATTGAAAATGCTACCACCGATTCAGATTTTCATGAAACTTTGTGCATTTTTAATACTACCAAGGCATAAACACATGCAAACTTTTTCTTCTCTACACCTCATAGTTACGGAGTAACAGGAGGCTAAAGTTTCAGAATTTTGCACAGATCGATCATTGTCGAGGCCATGGCAGTGCCCTGCAGTGCTTAACAGAAAAAGTTAATCTGAGAGAGAAATCGATATATCACTTCGTTTTTTATTCTAAATTTCATAGATATATGTATCTACCATAAAACTTGTCACCAAGATTCCCTTGCACTGAGAGTCAGAAAAAGTTTTGTGTTGTAAATAAAGTTGATTTTTTGGTATCAACATCTGGCGTTATTAAAATTGCATTGTCACTAACAGGCACTGCAGTAATCATGCCAATTTTTTTTTTTTTTTAAATTGAAGCTTCAAGTATGTTCTAAAAGGCTATAAAATAAAATTAGTTTGCTTTTTTACTGCTTATATTAAGAAATCTTCATTAAAACAAATTTTATGTACATTCATATGAGTTATTCCATGCCAAATTATCACACAAAAAATAATAATTAAGAATTACTGTATTAATGTACCCTGGATTTCATTTGGCAGACTAGAGGCTCTGACATCTGAACTCGCAGCCAGTATAACTATATGTGGAGCTCGTGTTGTCGTCCCCATCTTTTTGCGCAATATATAGAAAAATAAGTACACCAGGGTTCCCATGTGAACTTGAAATGTATTTTTCCGGAGTTTTCCAGAATCTTCAATTGTTTTCCAGAGTAGTCAATACACAGTGTAGTATTATTTTCTATTTTTACAATAGCCTCCATTTCCCCTTATAGCCATATCATCACCACCTTGTTCTTCTTATTATTATTAGAGACGAGTTTGACTAGCTGATTCATTGACTTAAAATTTTTGGGTGCATGGCACAATGGCACCATTGTTGTATGCAGGGGCAGTATAAGGCCTTCATGGCACAGTGCTATATACACAGGACAGGGTGCTATATACCTTTACCTATTACGAAACCCTATACTATTATTATTCAATCAGTCACTGTGATAGGAAAAAATTCTTGACCACAAGCATAATTTCTTGACTTTTTATTGACTTTCATGAATGGTAAGTTAATGTCTGGGCTCTTTTCTCTTCTTTATTAGTTCTAGGTCCTTTATAGAAAACTTAAAACTATAAAATAAGTTAATACTTAGAAGTTGTTGACAGTTTTTAGGTTTAGGACCTTTACATAAAATTAAAAACAAAGTAAGTTGATAATTAGTAGTTGTTGATAGTTTCCTGATTACATGGCTTTTGTTACCTACTGAGAAAAAAAGTTCATGATGAATAGTTGATAATCTTCTCTTCTGTAGCAACAGCCTCCTCTTCCTATATCTTGTGCAGTTATTGGAGACTCACAGGTGAAGTATGTGTCCCAGGTGTTGGTTTGCTGGATACAAGTTACAAGATCTGGAAGAAGTATTTGTGGAGATAACTCCATTATTTTATGTTGTTGTCTCAACATGGGGACCAACAACATACCCTGCTATTCCTTGAGGAGAATTCTGGATATGTACAGGCAGTTGGTGGCAGCTGTCCTGATGTTTCCATTGTCGTCCCAGGGATTTAACCCCACCACAGCAATTTGTTTACTGCAGAAGGTGACTGGCACATAACTGTTCTCAATGAAACAGCACACATTTTCAATAAAGGTCTTTCACCGTTTGCCCCGGAGCTCTCTTGTCAATGGAAAACATTTCTGAGTTGCAGAAAAAATTCCCAGGATGGACTCAATCCTTCTTTTTCTAGATACAAGCTTCTGACAGATGCAGTTATGCATTTTGTTCAGAAGATTGATTCATCAGATAGGTTTCGTGTGTCAGACCTACAACAGTGTATCCTCAGCAAAGTATGCTGAACACCCCTGCTCATCACATCATCACTACAGATAGGTCTAGGTATACACACAGCCATCAATCATATCATAGAAAACAGAACACACATACATCATCTGTTAGTTTGTAGACCAGATATTTGTATTGTGAGGATGACACTGCAGCAGTATGCTAAAGTGGGTTACCTTGCTATACCGCTGCTTTGACTCACGTAGCTGCCACGAATGGTGACATGTCTGGCAAGAATAGTATTAAGTACAGCTTCTGTCATTCTTCAAGAAGGATGCATAAAAATAACCAAAAAATACCAAGGAACATGTCAACGGATTGCCAGTCTTAATATATACACCAAAATTTTCAACAAAAATAAATCTTCCAGTTTAGAAAAAAATGCAAAAAAGAATTGCAACTCTCATCATAAGAAAATAAACCCAAACTCAGAAGCAACTTCCATAATTTGCCAGTCCTTCAAGTTGCCCCTCCCTGTTCACTTAACAGGGAACCACCAAAACAGACTATGAAGCACACCAAAAGAGTAAGTTATTGAATAAACATTTGAAACAAATAGCAACGAAGTAAGTAGAAATCGAAACTACAATGTCATAACTTTATGTAATTGTTACTGTTTATGGCATACTCATTTCATTTTTTTTCAATTTTGAACTGTAATTTGATTTTAGAGCACATTACGGTTTTGAACATTTTGCCTCAAGGTCTCGTCTGAATTTTAAGTAAAAAAAAAAGTGGCATCCTTCTTTCACCAATTATATTTATTGTTAAGGCCAATAACCATTGTTTCGCGAGTGATTAAAAATGTCAAAATGTGATCCACCATGTGACTGCATGAATACAGGAATACTATGGAAGTTCATTGGGAAGAAATTTTACAGCAGTTAAGAAAAGTATTTCACAGAGTCACTTTACCTTCTGTAATGTCACTTCAGCTTTTCACAGGTACAGCTGACAATAAAATCACTCCTTTCAGGCTCAACTTTCATTATTGGTTTCAGAAGTTCAGATTTGTTTTCTTTGCCCAAGTATGTGCGAAGGAAGTGTTCCTTAACGATTTTATTAATTGCGTGAATGGCTCTTGTAAATGGAAGACAGACAGGGGAATGAACAGAAAGAGGAAAGAGAAGGAGCTTCCTCCATCACACACACACACAATTCTCAAATGTTAGTGAATCTTACAATGTGGAGACAAAAATAATTATTTTTTCAAAGTATCACACTTGGTGTTGCATAATGCCTTTGACGGCTCCATATGAATTTCACAGAATATCAGAGAAAATTTTTTCCTGGTACCCTGTCCAAAGTTACAGAAGGTGAAGAATATACACATGTAACAAGATCTAAATCTTCATTAGGAATTATTTTATATGTGTATTAGGGACCATACCAATCAATAGCCAAGAGAAATTAACAACTCCAATATTGAATGACGGTAACGGTTCAGAATGTTTTATGATTTCTCCTAGCACAAAGACTAATTATTATAGAATTCTGGAAATCATTGTCACATGAAATTTGAACCTTCCTTAAAGTAATGAGCACTGTTTGGACTCGAAAAAAAGTTATTTATGTTGAAAAAAAAAACTTGAAAATTACCTTACGCACTTCTCATGGACAAAATAGTCTCAGTCAACAAGCGACAGTAAATATCGTAGAAGCATGGGAATGAATGTAGAAGTAAATCAGAACCTTAGTATAATGCATTTAGGGACTTTATGTTAATGCTAAGGAAACCAAACCTACCTGCCTAACCTAAACACGAAAGCATATATTGAACAAAATCTTAAGTAATTGCTAAAACTCCGCAGTATGTGTTAACAGATATACATCGAAATCGAACCATGTAAAAATTGCATTTGTAGCATGATGAAATCGCAATAAAACCAAATGAACTTGGGCCGCTCTAAGTCCCAAATTAGTAAATACGGAAACACAGTGTTCGAGTGCCAATTTAGAAACAGATCTGCTTTTAAAGAAAATAATATGCAGAGCTACAGAGCAATCCATTCAAGTGTAGACAACAAGGTGCTCGCAGCCGTATGTCAGCACTGTAGACTGTCTGTGAATCAAGTGCGCAAGTTTCCGTAACTAGTTTAAAGAGTAATTTATTTACTTATAATTTATGTAAGAAGGTGTTGAAACTGGGAGCCTTCCTTGCCCACACATTTTTGATGGCTTTTGATGAAGTTACCCAAAACTCGCTGCACTTTGCATTGATTAATGTTGGTAATTTCTTGTGAATGTCACGTTTCAGTTCTTTCAACATGCGCGGATATGACTTGTATACAGCATATTTTTAATCTACTCCAGAGATAAAATACTCCTCCATGGCCGTGTGGCATAAAGGGCTGTGCTTTGGACTCCGACTGCGGGATGACATGGGTTCGAGTCCTCCTGGGTTCTCGACCTGTGTATAGGACCGGTGGCAAGTCACCTTTGTGAGGAAATTGGGGAGCTACAAGTGAGTAGCGTAACCCGGTCTCGGAAATCTACTATAACTGCTGAGGGTTCGACGTGCTGATCCCACATCATCCCATTACCAGTTGAAGATCTCCACACCTCCAGGTAGGATTGTGGAAGGGAGACTGGCAGTCAGGAGATAGGCCAAGGCCCTTTGAGGGCTGTTGAGTCATGGGGGTAGAGATAAAACTCACAATATGTAACAAGTATCCAAAAACTTCACAGTCGCCAGACTAATAAATATTTGATTTGATTTGATTTAGTTTATTTTACTTCGCGTTTTGTGCCTCTTGGCTAATTTGCGAAGATGGGGATGAGTGATGAAATGATGAAATTGATGAAAGGACATTCACAAACAACCAAGCCCGACCGGGATTCGAACCTGGGACCCTTGGCGTCGCAGCGCGATGTGCTAACCACTCGGCCACAGGGTCGGGCAGACTAATAAATAGGCACACAATAAAAAACTTCTGTAAAAACCAGTTTCTAACTCCCCTCACCAGCTTATTTAGTGGATGTCTTTATCAAGAATGTGTGCGCATCAAAGGTGACTAGACACGTACAACAGTTGTGTCGTACTGAAGACATTTACATTTAATATATGTAGGAAAGATAAGCTTGTTTCACCAGAAAAGCAAATAATCTCACGAGATAATGCAATGGAGTGGAGAGACATTTTGGTACAATCACAAGTTTGCAATAGATACAGTGTGTGACATTTCACACATAAGATATAAGCTTCTAGACATGCAACTAAATTAAAACATACATAATAGAATTAATTTGTGGTGTTTGCTAACAAATGAAAACAACTTGTATATGACATAGCCTGAATGGATTAAGGAAAATGTATTATTTATTTATTTTTATTTATTTGAAAAGTGTTTTAAAACTGCCGAGAACAGCTTTTCAGCCTTAATACAGCAGAATTACATGTTACAAGGTATCCAAAACCACAGTATTGGACAAGAGAGCATTCCAAAATATTTAGCAAACATAACCTAAAACTACAAGAATTTTAAAAATGCATTAAAAAATATACAATATGTGTATGATCTTTACAAATGTAGTAAAATTTGGCTTCAATTATTTGTGAAGCATTTAGGCTATAGAATATACTTATTTTTGTTTGCAAAATGTACAAATTATAAACACTTGCAAACATTTAAACTTTAATGTAATTAAATACAACAATAATTTCCAGAATGATTTACTTTGGTTTGGTTTGAGTTGGTGTTTTAAGTCCACTTTATGCACAGTAAGGCTAATCGGGACTGGACCTACAGTTTAAAGTGGGATTCGAACCACTTGTGCCTCCACCGGGTATCGAACCCGGGACCCCTGGATTACAAGGCAATGACGCTACCATTGCGCCATGGGGGAGGCCCAGAATGATTTACTTTACATGAAGAAGCACCTCTTTTCGTGAAATGTTCCAATATGGAAAACAAATAGATTGATTTGCTTTATTTTACTTCGCTTTTGTGCCACTTTTGGCTAATTTGCGAAGATGGGGATGGGTGGTGATATGATGAAACTGATGAATGGACACTCACAAACATTCATGCCCAGGCCGGTATTCGAACCCGGGACCCCTGGCATCGTAGCATGATGTGCTAACCACTCCGCCATGGAAAACCTATTTGGCCAATAGAAGTATCAATAGTTTCCAATTATGTAATATGGGAAAAATAAATTTGCTTCTATTTACATTCTTGAGACATTTATCACGGAACAATTACTTGCACCAAAAGTAGTAACAATCCTCATAAATTCTGTCAATATGCACTACATGAACCAATTTGCTTATTTTGTTTTATATTTTTCAAAATGCATAGAAACCGTCACTACTGACAAAATTCATGAATACATGGACAACATAGATACCTATTTATTCTTTTACAGGAAAGGCACACGCTCATTTACATATCTGGTATAAGAAGAAACTAGGTTAGGTAGGAGAAAGAACTCACCCTGCAAAATGTTTATGCACAAAAAGCATTTAATTCTGTGTAGAAATGGGTGACTTACAATTATGAAACCGATTATTCTTCAAAAATCTTACTATCCAAATCACACTCATGAAGATCTGAGGGAAGCTAATTAAGCAGATGAAATAATTTTCTCCCATAACAGAATGTGAGTGGGTTAGGTAGGTTGTGTAAGATTGGTTTAGAATGTCTGAACCTTTTATTGTAATTGATGTGTATAATATTTGTTAAAAGCATCACATATGTGCTTCTAGGTGCTAAAATTTACAAGCACGAAGTTCCCCAATGTATTTTTGGTGCAAAATTACTGTCAGATGTGACAATTAGAAAACATTTTTTTTTAGGTTTATTTATCTATTCAAAGTACATTATAACAACAAACACTTGGTCATAAGTGCAGAACATAAAAAAAAAAGAATTAAATTGAAGTTTGGCATTAAAATTACCCTGCACGCTGTTACTACTGTATGAAGACATTTTTTTTATTATTTGGTTTATTTTACTTCACTTTCCTTCCATTTCTGGCTAATTGAAAGATGGGGATGAGTGATGATAGTGAGGCATTTCATGAAGTGCCCTTACTCCAAGTAAATAACAACATGAACTAATCTGGAATAATTATTGTTTTTAATTGCATTATTGTTTGTGAATATGTATTTCACAAACAAAAAAATATTAGCTTCTGAAGTCAAACGTTGCTACATATCACATTTTCATGCATTCAGGCTAGATCATCAACTCCAGTATTTTTTAAAATTCGTTAGCAGACAGCAAAACGTACTTTATACTTCTATGTGAAATCAGTTCGTTATGAAATATTTTAATCCAATCACATTGCTAGAGCCTTATATTATACAAGTGTGAAATGTCACACAAGAACACTGTAATGCCCCTGTAAAATAAAATTGATGACAAGACACTCATAAACAACACACATGCCCAGGCCAAGATTCGAATCCAGAACCCAAGACCGAATATTGTCAGTTTTCTAGTCAAGAGGGTTGAAGTGTCAATTATGACAACATTATAATAACCTAACCACTTAAATTACATTTTATGGGCACTTAAATACAAGGATGTAGCTACTTTTACTTGAAAATTAAGCACAAAAAAAAAAAAAAGGAACCAAACTGAAGTTTGAGATCGAAAAACAATAAACAATCCCAAGCTTGCAATGTAATTGCCAGCTTTGATTTAGAACTTAATAAATAAAAGGATTTCACCAGCAAACATTCTAGCCCAAGTTCCTTTTGTTTTGTTGCAATTTCATCATGCAATTTTTACATGGTTCGATTTTGATGTATGTCTGTTAACACATACTGCGGAGTTTTAGTGATTACTTAGGATTTTGTTCAATATATGCTTTTGTGGTTAGGTTAGGCAGGTTAGGTTTGGTTCCCTTAGCATTAACATAAAGTCCCTAAATGCATTATACTAAGGTTCCGATTTACTTCTACATTCATTCCCATGCTTCTACGTTATTTACTGTCGCTTGTCGACGGAGAATCTCTTGTCCATGAGAAATGCGTAAGGTGGTACTACTTTACTATACCGGAGACACCTATCAATGATTTATTTCACAATTTTTTACATTGCTAACGTACTATTCTGCATTGCGGAACATTTCTTTAGGTGAAATAATGAATTTCTAATGAAAATAATGTCTTGGTAAAAATTTACTATTCTTTGGACACCTCTAATTTTCTCGTTTCGTCGTCAATTTTTGACATTCGTACTTACGTATCTGCTTCGCGGAACATTCCTGAAGGTGTATCAACGTTGTTTTGATGAAATTAATTGCAATTTCTCACATTACCAGTACGTCTTTCTGATAGGCCTTTTCGCTTGCCTGAGACGAACTAACCTAACCATGCGCCAATGGTTCGCAATTATTTCCAATTTCTAGATCCTGATACTAACACGACACCAAATTTTAACTATGTTTCCTAACCTAACAGAACTAACCTATCCACGTGCCAATGGTTCGTGGGGCTAGCTATTCTCTGTCGGAGAATTAATTTTCAACAAACAACATGAATTTCAGCTATGAAACATTCCCACATCACACAAAACACCTTCCCGATGTTCGACAATGCTACAGGAACTTATTACGGTAAGTAGTTTCTTCTGTAAAAATAAATAAATGTATCCAAAGGATAGTAAACAAGTACCCCAAAAACCATTGACGTTAGCCCAAAAATTCACGACAGCCCCAAGAAAAATCACAGTGACGAGGTATGCTTACTATATTAGGTTAGGTTCCATTAGTACTCCTTTTGTTCAATTTAGCATACACGGACAACATCGGTTTTTCTCGATGAAAGAAAATAGGCTACATGGAATTCTTTTAATTTTAACCTTCCACGTCCTGCACTCCACTTCTTTCTTCAAGATTCCATGTTGAATTACAATTCTACAGCATCTTCCACACCCGGCAACAACTTCACGATGCATCCTAGACACGTCATCTTGTAAAAGCAGCAATAGTGCGTATTGTGCTCTCGTGCAGAAAGCATATGGCGGCAACAGCAATAGCGCGTCGGAAATAGATTCTCGTAGAAAACCACATGCATTCGCATTAAAATTGTTCAAAACTACATTCCCGAACATCAACAACGCTACAGAAAATATTTTGCGTAAGTACTTTCTCCTGTAAATTTGAAGAAATCCGTCTCCGGTATAGTAAAGTGTTACCCGTACGGTAATTTTCAAGTTGTTTTTTTTTTTCAACATAAATAACTTTTTTCGAGTCCAAACAGTGATCATTACTTTAAGGAAGGTTCAACTTTCGTGTGACAATGATTTCCAAAATTCTACAATAATTAGTATTTGTGCTAGGAGAAATCATAAAACAATCGGAACCGTTACCACGTTTGTTACCTTCTTGTGACGCAGAACAGTCTGAAGACTTCCGAAAGGGAACATAGCACCAAACATGATATTCTACAACAGCAACTATTATTTTACATCATTAAGTTTGGAGTTGCTAGCATTTGTCGACGTGTTCTTTCACTACTTTAGTGTGGATACAACGTTTTTTACAAACCAATTTATCTTTGTTTTATAGCGATTTCATCATGCTATGTATGCAATTACGTCTGTAACACATACTGTGAAGTTTTAGCGATTACTTAGACAAAAACGTTTTAAGATTTTGTTCAAAATCTAGTAGTTCTGTTACGCGAGTCAAGTTTAGGTCCCTAGTAGGTTACGATCTGTTAGAATTACCTAAAGTAATATCGCTAAATGCTTTCTAAAAAAAAAGTTCTAAATTACCTGTACATTCATTCCAACTAGTCTACGATACTCCGTGTTCTAAATACATAATAAACTTGCATTTTTGGGGGCAAAATTTTCACTTCAATTAATGTAACGTGTTAACTGAAACTCATTTTGGGCACAGGTTTGTATCGTATCGTCATTCGTCAATTTGTGACAGTTCGGTCACTCGTCTTCATTTGTTCTTAAGATTTGTAACATCTTCTGTCATTGGTTAGCATTGGTTAGCAGACGAATTACGTGGCAGCAGCAAATTTGAGCCTCATTCCTGCTGCTGCCACGCGCGTGGCAGCAGACTCGGCCTTTCTGGATTGAGTGTTCTGCTAACCCTGATTTTTCGGGTTCTTGCAGCGCTGTTCGTTTGTCCTCCCCTTTTGTCCAATGTAGGCTTTGCCGCAGGCACAGGCGATAGGGTAACTGACTTTCGATGGCGGATTGTGGATCGTCTTGACGTTGTGTTTTGAAAAAATACGGCTGATTACTGCAGAGAGGTTACCGGTGTATGGGACGATGGCTATCTTCTTGTCTTCTTGGTCATCAGGTGGATCCGGGTTTGTTCGTTGGTTGTTCTTGTGTGTTACTTTCTTTAGCGTAAAAAAGAAATTCGGAGCAAATTGTATTCCGGAATCTTTAAATGGTATATGCTGCAATGCCTGGAAAATAAACGTAATTCATTAAAAACACCGATGTTGTGTATGTAAGTATTGACGTTTCCGCAGTACTCCAGCTGCTATTATTAAACACACGCAGACAAGGAATGGAACTGACAAATCGTTTCTCGTTTAAGTATATATATATTGGGAAAAAATAGTGAAACATTTTAATTCAGTGGTTGCAGCAGACAGTGGCTGTGACAATGACACAATTCCTTGTGTGGATGAATGAACAAACATAAAAAATAAAAACTTGCTTAATACCATGCTGCTAAACTGGTGACACAATATAAACATGTTACGTGTGTGTGTGTGTGTGTGTGTGTGTGTGTGTGGTTCCTTTGAATCTGTAAATATTGGTAATAAACAGGGGTAAAATATATGTGTTTGCTTTTCTGTCACTTATCAAACCTTTAAAAATCCATATGATTTATATTTTTACTGGTAAGAATCAGTGTTAATCACAACATTAATATTTAACTTTTAATAAAAAAGTGTGTATTGTGGACCTGTCGGAGATAAAACATGAGAGCTTTTCTGCACAGCGCTGGACGTGCAAAGGCAGGTATCGTTATTTTCATTCTATTTCTAGCAGTGATTCTCTATTTTTCTTGTCACTATAAAAAACACTTATAGAAACTAATTCCATTTTTCTATTAACACATCTGTCGCCATCTTTCTCTTTTTTTGTTTAATTTCCATTTATACATTGAGGTTATTCGAAAAAAACACTTTAGAATTGTACATGGAATTAAAACATAGAATATTGCCTCCATTGGAGGAGTCAAACCTGCGACCCTCCTTTGATCACAAAGCGATAGTGTCGGCCACGTTGCTTATTTTACCTACTCTTTATGCATTAAAGCTAATCGGTACTAGGTCCACACAGCAAAACAACAGAATCTGCTTTCCCTTTATACAGTAGTGGTAAACAACTTTATGCAGTACAGCTAATCGAGACTTCGTTAAAAAAACACCAACAATAACAAAAGTGGGAATCGAATCCTCGACCCCTGGGCTACAAAACCCCAAAGTCAGCCATTTCTATTTGTGTATCAAAGGTTAATTGGGAATAGTAACACACTTTTTAAAAAATCAATGTTATTCTGCAAATTGGCAGCATTGGGACTCGAACTTGGAACCTCTTGAATACACAACACTGTCAGCCATCTTGTTTTGCTTTTGGAATATCTGTTCGTGCATAAATGCTAATAGGGACCGATAACGCACTTCTTTTTTTATTTAAAAAGAAAATTATTATTAGGCAATTTGACAACATTGGGCAATCGAACCCGGGACCTCTTGATTTCAGTATTAACTTTTACACCCTATTTCCACTTTAGTTCATTTCCTCTTTGTGCGCAAAACCTAATCGGCACTTTAACCATTTTATATTTAAACTATTATCTATATCGGCCACATCCACTTCGACGCCGCCGCCGCCACTGCACACAATACACAGCAGCCATAATGTTTTTCTAATAATTCTATTATTGCACAGATGGGCTAATCGGGACCTATATTAGGGGGGCAAATAACAATTGACACCATTTGACTGCGTACTAAATCGAACCCTGGACATCTTTGTTACCAGGCAACAATTCTAACCACTAACCCAACTCTATTTTCGAACACCGCCATCTTCTTGGGGTTTATGTACACAGAGGCTAATCGAAACAATTCATTATTGACTCTACCAGGAATCTAACCCTCGACACCTTCTTTACAAAGCAAAAACCTTAGCCACTTGGCTTTCGGGGGGTTACGCCAGCTTCGGCACCATCTTAATCAGGTTCCTTCAAAACTTTGCATCTTACACATTGGTTGCGCGCGCATATCCTCCGCCATATTGTTTTTATACAAATACTGTTTACACACAGTTGGGCCAATCAGGACTATTTGTGTATCAACGTTAATCGGGAATAGTAACTCACTTTTGAAACAAATCAGTTATTCTGCACTTTGTCAGCATTGTGGATTCGAACCCGGAACCTCCTACATACAAAACAACAATGTCAGCCATCTTGTTTTGCTTTTTGAATATCTGTTCGTGCATAAATACTATAGAACACACTTCTTTTTTCATTTAAAGAGAAACTCATTAGCAGGCAATTTGACAACGTTCGAAATCGAACCCGGGACCTTTTCAATACAAAACAACAATGTCAGCCATCTTGTTTTGCTTTTTGAATATCTGTTCGTGCATAAATACTAATCGGGACTGATAACACACTTCTTTTTTATTTAAACAGAAAATCATTATTAGGTAATTTGACTATCTAGGGAATCGAACCCGGGACTTCTTCATTACAAGGCGACAACATTAACAATTAACCCAACTCGATTTTCGAACACTGCCATTTTGTTGGGTTTATGTACACACAGGCTAATCGAGACAATTCAATATTGACGTCGTCGCCTTGTAATCAAGGGGTCCCAGATTCGATACCCGGTGGAGGCACACAATAGTTCGGATCCCGCTTTAAACTGTAGGTCCAGTCCCGATTAACCTTGCTGTGCATAAAGTGTACTTAGAACAACAAATCAATCAATCAATGAATCAACTTACAATACCATATTAACTCTACCAGGAATCGAACACTCGACACCCTTCAGAAGTGTTTACTCCCCTATGGCGCAATAGTAGCGTCGTTGCCTTGTATTCAATGGGTCCCGGGTTCGATTCCAGGTGGAGGCACATAGTGGTTCCAACCCCACTTTAAACTGTAGGTCCAGTCCCGATTAGCCGTACTGTGCACAAAGTGGACTTAAAACACGAACTCAATCAATCAATCGACACCCTTGATTACAGAGCAATAACCTTAACCACTAGGCTTTCGGGGTACAGCAACTTCGCCGCCATCTTAAAAACAGATTTCGTCATCTTCTTATGATTAATGCGCGAGCATATCCTCCACACACACACACACACACACACCCCAACACACATGTTAGTTTAGTAAACACTGAGAAAGAACGTCAAGGGGTCATTTACCACCCCCCTTTTCCACATCGACACCGGGCTCAGACGGATGTCTTCAAGGTCAACAGGGGATCAAATTTCTGCTGCTTCATTGATCCCTGCTCTCAACCATGAATGACGTCAAGGCCACCGGATGTAACATGATACATTCATAGAGGGACAGTCATGCTCAGGTCGAGAGTCAGATCTGGAACATTTGGTTGTAAGTAGGGTTAGTATCGAGAAGAACCTGAGACAGTGTTTGGAAATAACTAGTTACCAAAGGCGGCTGCTGCTTAAAGTTTCAAAATTGTGCAACCATCACATATTCCTGGACTTACATAGATAATTATTACACTTATTTTGTATAGAATAACAGTTATATAAAGTAATCATGAGAGAAATTTCTTCCAGAGCATTTTCTGTTCTTGTGTGCCTAGGCATGGGATGCAAACCTCCGTCTTTCCGTGAGGTGGTGTACTCAGCATCTGCCACTTCAAGAGGGCACTGGAGGCCTCCGTATTATTATACACACGTTTCATGCGCTACTCGTATACCTATATTTTTCTCTATACCAGTGTATGGGCGCCGGGTGGTTGCAACTTGCCTGCAACTTTCCATAGTTGCCAACCTCAGAACGTCGAAACCTTCCACGCATGTAAAAGTGAACACATTCTTGCCTTCTAGATCTTACGTTCACACAGAAAAACGTACTGTTTATCTGTGGTAGCAAGCCACCCGCAGGAATATTCTCAGGGGAGCAACTGTGCTTAAACTGGGAGAAAAGTGACGTCGTGATGCTCTCCCCCAGTAAAGAAAATTCTCATAAAGCATCCCCAGCAGTAGCGGCTGCTGCCTATTCGCGCACTCGCACGTGCACACCCAAATAAATGTGTAATGTAATCAATTTATATTATATTCATTCATTGAAGGCCATTTCTTCAAAACATTAAATGTTTCCGGGCCGCATCACTTTCCTTTTACTTCCTTACGTCAGCCTTTTTACCTGAGTAACGCGCGTCAAATGTGCATGAACAAAATTGGGAAGTGCACACGGGTGCATACCGAAGTGGCGCTGTGTTCGATGGCGGGTAGAGGAAGCAGAAAGGCTCTTCTTATGGCTTGGATCAGTCCGAGCTTTCCAGATTTCACCAGCGTGCATCAGACTAGTGCACCAAAAATTATGTCAATTTCGGTGAAATACGGAAAGCTTCATGCTTCAGCAAGTGAATGGTAGATTCAGAATGCGCTCGTATATTCATGTTTATTAGGGAAAATATCACTGATTGTGACTAAATCACAGAAGATATTTCATAAATATTATACATTTTCACTTAACAACATCTTATTTTGCATGTGCAGTACGAATTTAAGTGGTATTCTTTTGTAATGATATCGAATTTTGCAAATGGATGCTTTCCTGCATGTTGCAGCAGAAGATGGACGCATGTTTTGATTCAGCGGCATACTATATTTCACTTTGCGTGGAAGTGAAGGAGTAGTAGTATTTAAAATGTTGACAGTTTATGTCTGCATCCAGTTTATTCGTCCTCCGTGCAACAAAATCGGCTTGACATTCCGTACAATATGCCTACAGAACGCATATCACGAATCAGAAGAAACTTGAGTACAGACGACGCCATTTTGATTCCAGCCGGCAGCCGCACCAGCTCTTGAGGCTGGTGTAAATTGATGACGTCATGGTTTAACCTGGTGAAAGCTGTGGTGAGCCCCGGTGAAATTTGGAAAGCCAAAGCGTGCATCAGCGGTGCACCAGCGCGTCCATTGGTGGATTCTGGAGAGCGCGGTAAGGGTTCTCGGAGTCGCTTCGCACCGAGAATTGAGACATAGTAGCCCCATTCGGCGAGCTAGACAACTGCAAGATGGATCTGAGAGGAAACACGTGACTACCAACTTCCGGCTTAAGGCTCCTTAATACCGCGACAAAAACGCGCAGTGTAGACGTTCCGTTTTGAACAGATTTTTCAGTTACGAGCAAAGATAGGTCCTCGGGGTTTGTTTTCGATCCTTCAGAAAATATAGCTGCGTAATTCCTACAAAGCCGAAATTTTAAAAAAGACCCTGCTTATTAAGTAGATTGGGCATACAAATGGGGAAAACCGTAATTTTCACATGCAATTATCTCGTTAACCACACAAGCTTATGGAAAACTGTTTTGTTGGGGTAATATAATGTTCATTGTACTTGACATTAACATCATCACTGTAGCAGTCAGTTTTCCTATTTTGAGACTGTTTGAGGAAAATGAAACCCTTGCAATACGTAAAAGTGTCCCTGCACTGTGGCGACACCTCGTGCAGATAGTTAGAAGCGTTCTAAACTCCACCCACAGTAGAACGCGGAGGGATACAACAAAATAGGTCGTGAAGACAAAACAGGATCGCAAGAGACAGGGAAGTGTGCATGCGTCAACTGGACGTGTTCAATCGCAAAATATGGGTGACGTCAGCAAATGTGTTTGGCATAAGATGTGGGCTCCGAGAAAATCGTCTTCTGCAGAAACAACAATGAAGTTTCAAGCGCTACAAAATCGTCGGCAAAATAACTACACAGACGTTCACATATTGTGGAAGGGTTCAGAATGAAATATAAATAATACCTATCCGTTTACTACATTATCAAATGGGGAAGTATTTATCGCTTTCCATTAGACGTTTACATTGTAGGTACGTAAACCAGTAACGTTATTTTGAGTAATTCAATTAAACCGGTCTCCTTGGCAAATATTACGCTATAATACGTAGAACAAGTTTGCTGGGGGTCCGGAGCGGACCCCCCGCAAGGATTATGAAGTACTAAAATTAAATAATGTAAATATACTCCTTTAGCAATTTTTGCATATTCGATGGATAATTTCCTCTGAACGCGTATTGGAAAGGAAGGATTATAGCTATAAATATAATACAGGATTTGAAGTATAGCACCCGAAATACTTATCAAGTGCTACTATTTTTACTCTGAATATATTGGAAGGCAATGATTAAGATTGACATCATACGGCTTTGAAAGACATAAAGGATTTATTTAGGGCGTCTGGACCAGGGATGGCGCCAGAAATTTTGGACTGGGTGGGCAGAAGCGCCATATTGATAGATTAGGGTGGGCAGTATAAATGTAAGACCATATATAGTATATATGTGTATGTAAGACGTGTGTATCCCCATCTCTCTTACACTCGCGATTCTCCTCTTACTTCTTTCCCCTTTTCTTATCCTGTTTTCCTCTTTATTCTTTTCTAATCTAGCATCCCATCTTGTTCCATTTCCTTTCGCTTTGTCTCTGATGGACATAATTATTTCAAGGAAGTGTTTAGCATGTGTAGCCATACATTCTAACCACATTATTTCATGCATGTTAATACAGTGAAATAAATGTGAATCAGGTTTAAGCTTGTGTTGCAAATACAAGGCACATACTTGATTTTATGTATTCAGCGACAGTGATAGATTGATTTGATTGGTTGATTCATTTGCTTTATTTTACTTCGCTTTTTGTGCCACTTTTGGCTAATTTGCGAAGATGGGGATGAGTGATGACATGATGAAATTGATGAATGGACACTCACAAACATCCATGCCCAGGCCGGGATTCGAACCCAGGACCACTGGCGTCGTAGCGCGATGTGATAACCACTCTGCCACGGAAGCCGGAGCGACAGTGATAGAAAGTGCGATGGTAGACAATCGTAAAGTTTCTCGTAATTGAAAACATGTTCCTGAGCATAGTATTTTCATCGTATGAGTTTTTGACTCGGAGAGTTTTCTTACTCCTGTGGGGATCACTTTTCTTAGCTTACAAGGTTTGCACAACTGACAAATCTATCTGAATGTTTGTAGTAGTGGCGATTGGGTGCCAACATTTGAAGGGCAAGGACAATATATTACTTTCTCTTGGTAGAAAAGGCTTAGCATAAAGAGTCCATAGTGCGGGTGCAAAAAGTGGCAAAATGTGGCGGGGAACTGGATCCCCCCTTCCCGCTCCTCCTAATCGCCGCCACTGCATGTTTGGATTAAAATGAACGTCTTATTAGGGATGATTTGAAACACACACGGAAAACCAATTCTTTGTTCATTGTCCATGAAGTATTCCTAGCCTAATGAAAGGCTATTCTGACAAAATATCACTCATATGTAATAAACAAGTAAGACTGAAAAATTCGTTCAGAATTGAAGAGATTATTAACTAAGTTGCTATTCGTTTCTCTCATGTTACTAATGCGGGAGAAGCAACACACGTATGGCCACATGAACATATTTTTTGAGGTAACAAAATGATTTAGGACACAAGGAATTCATCGAAGTTGATCACCGTGTCAGTAATAGTTCATCTATTTTTTATAGATGACTTGGGTTGTATGGCGTGACCATTTCGAATACACTAGATTGTCAACTTGTGCATCATACCCTGGAAACTTAATTCTTTCAGTTCAACGACTCCCTGGAGCCTGGAACCACTGTCAAAGTAATAATTTATGAGGGTTTGTATTTTGGGTGTCAGCGTGTGTTAGATGGCAGTGCGATCAATGTCGGTGCTAATTTTCTTATGAAAGTAATGCGGCTTTGTTAGTTTTTGGAATATATTATGTAGATTTGTTTGTCTTGAAAGGCGGTACATGAATTGATGGAAACAGTTATATTTGTGGAGTGATTTGCAGTCACGAAATGACATTAATTTGGAAAGAAAAGTAAAATAAAATTAATAAAATAAATAGCATGCGTAACACAAGAAGAAACATTGCAAAGTGATTCCGGACGTCAGGTGTTGGATTGTGTACTAGAGTTTTATTTTTCTATGTTATTAGAATATAAATAGTATCCTGAGAGATATTTCATACCGAGGTGACAAACGACAAGTGTCGCTTGGAAGCGAGCAGTCCGTAATCAATGCAGCCTTTCGAACCGTAGGGACACAAGCTCTGACTGCACTGTTTCCTCAAGGAGATTTTACACCAAAGCGACACGCGACAAACGATACGAGGATTTCACACAAAGCGATACGGGTCCTTCGGTCCAAGGCAACTTTCACACCGAAGCGACATATGTTGCTTAGAAAGCAGCCAATCAAGAGCAACATTTCACATCGTGCGCAATCTCCCTAAAGCAAGACACTCATTGCATGGCGCATGTGCGAACAACAAACCACGGCAACATGTTGCAAGCTATTGAGGAAATGGCCCAGTTTGAGCAACGCACATGCGACAAAGCGACACTTGTGACTTATCGTGTCGCCTAGATCTGTTGTTGTAATGTGCGGTTTTTCGTGTCGTCTATCTGTTGTTCGCAATATTAGCAGCGAACGCTTGCCAATAGACTGAAGGCATCATGTCGCTTGTCACTTAGTTGGGAACTCCCCCCGTAGCGCGTCGCTTCGGTCTGAGCACCCTTCCTTTAAGGAGCTTTCCGACCGAAGTAACAAGTAGCACGCGAATACACCATATGAACGTGTCGTTTGCTGTTTGGACCCTCATGTGCAATGAATGCTATTTTACAGTCTGGAAGTGTGTGTCACTAGTGTGACAGTGTGAACATCCCGTGTCGCTTGTCCCATTGGTTTGAAAGTTTCCTTACACTCATGTCGATGGCACTAAGAAAGTTTTGTGGGGTACCCCTTGTCGTTTCATGGAATCATCATTATCATCATCGACGCTATTAGTTTAAAGTGGAAGAAAAGAGACAGTAAATATCCAAAATACAAATGCTTCAGTGTGTATATCTTTAAAAGAAATGATGATGATGATAATAATAATGAACCTAATTCATACACAAAAATTTAGTTGCCAAGAGCATTCCACGCGTATTTTTTCTCCCGTATTATTAACGAAAGTATGACGATAACAGGACGTGGTCGACTGTCTAGAATGTTCGTTAATATCTTCGCGACCACTGTACCAAATATCATAGCAATTATCACATTCATAGAAATGCTTCATGTAAAAGAATCAGACGTTGCAGCGAAAACTCCATTTACTTCCATTATAAGCAGACGAATACCAAGCACCGGATTCAACACCAGCGCCTCTAGCGGATCATTTTCGAGTGGAACCAGCCAGAGCCCGCAGAACTGTGCCGTTTTCCACACTACGTTATTCAAGGCACTGTACTTTCATCTAATCACCATTGAACCTTACCGTCGTCATTATCAAAATTAGCAAAAAAAAAATAAAACAAATCAACCACAACTTACTCTTCCAAAAATGGAGTTTCATTAGGTCGTACCTCTTAGAAAGTTGAGGTGGTAGTTTCAATTGCACAGCGTTTCATTAGTGGATCAAGGCAGCTAATTCCGTGAATGACGTTGTTTTCCGAAAGTCTCAATTTGTCTCAGGTAATTACCCTCTTAAAATGGTCGCATCTTCTGTTGTGATAAAATGACACGTTTGGTGCAAGTTCTGTCGCATTACAATGAAGAGGTCATGTGTTGGACTCCCCACTCTTCTGGTGGAAGCACAATGCACACAGGTTCGGACTACACGTTAAACTGTAGTTCGAGCATGCATAAAAGTGGGTTTAAAAACAAACTAACAAAATAGTCTTCTGGATACTTCGTGACATAACTTTTTTTCTTTACTTCAGCTTCATCTACAGATTCTGTCGATATTTTCGGCTGATTCGTGTGGCAAAATTTGTGTGTCGAAAGAGGATTTCTAAATATGATAAGCCAGTCATTAGCAATTGAATAATTCTGTAGCTTTTTCCATACATAACTGGTTTATTAAAATTTATTCACTTCGGTATTGTAGTGATTATTGTGATTCCTTTTTATTAGTAGAATGAATATAAAGTTGATATTTCGCATACCATATTGAAATTTGAAGATAACAGATGTATAAAAATTGTAATGAAATAAAAAAGGACACTAGTAGTAGGTACATTAGATAACGTCAATCGCTATTTAATATTCGCAATTTAATTGCACGTACTTATAACTAATTTGCACCGGTTTTAATTA
Organism: Lepisma saccharinum; assembly: GCF_977018435.1. Classification (NCBI taxonomy): domain Eukaryota; kingdom Metazoa; phylum Arthropoda; class Insecta; order Zygentoma; family Lepismatidae; genus Lepisma; species Lepisma saccharinum. The sequence goes on along the minus strand of NC_139230.1, from coordinate 186,685,905 downwards.
ATTCGCACGTACTTAGAATTTATTTGCATGTATTTAGAATACTTTACATTTATGTATTTGCATGTTTATAACTTTTTATGAATATATATTTATTTATTTTATGAAAAATATGTATATAGAAGGTAATTAGAGGTACTAAACGCTATGCATATGGTTTTATATTCATTACTGCAAAGTATGTAATGTATAAATCGATAATATTAATGTTTATAATATTGAAAATAAGTTTTCTATGGTTTATGAACTGCTATGAAAGGTGGTAATGGGTGTAGGTACAGGTCCAATTACGATTGGGGACGGTCCCAGTATTTGAACCCGCGATATGTAATATTATTAATTAGTACTATGTAATAATTTCATCATGTTATGAAACACGGTGGTGCAACACGCTAGACAGAATACGGTCTCCGAATCTTGACTCCGCTCTGATGCCAGACAGAGAGAATGAATTAATATTCAGCGCAGGTAGACGAGAAAGGAATTTGGGGAGTGTGCGTTCAAGGTCAAATGACGTCAGAACGTCAGAACAAAGAAGGAATCTGATTGACCAATCAGAGAACGCGTCGGTAGATTTTCAGAACCGGTTTTTCCAAGGTTAACCAGTACGCAAGAACAGGGAAAAGATATGCAATAGTGTAGGGCAGGGGAGGGATTCAACCAGACAACAAAGGATGTCTCGAATGCGCAGCAAGGGTCAAATCTCTGAAGCTATGCGTCGCTTGTAGAACTGGTTTCCGCCGCCAATTAATATTCCGCTCAGGGTTGCCCCAAGGCACAGGACGCTTTAGCGCAGGTTTTTTTTATCTGTACTATGAAGAAGGGAGAGCTATCAGGGACGGGGCCTACAGTTTTCACCATTTGCTTTTATCACGGGGTAACGAACCTAGGACCCTTTGATTATTGATTTAGGTAGTAAATGTATGTTACTGTGTGCTATTTAACTTAATTTTGAGTTTATTTTTTACCAAACTTTGACTTTATGTCAAACATTTTCACAGCTTATCCTTATTTTTACAAAATAACACTATTTATACTATTCAGGCAACATTTTTTATTAAATTTTGGACTCACAAAGACAATTTTTCAACTTTTAACTTATTATTTTACAATTTTATGTTAATTTTTTACCAAAATAACACTATTTATACAACATTTTTTATTAAATTTTGGACTCACAAAGATATTTTTACAACTTTTTAATTTATTATTTTACAATTTTATACCTATTTTTAACCTAAATAACACTATTTGTACTATTCAGGCAACATTTTTTATTAAATTTTGGACTCGCAAAGACATTTTTTCAACTTTTAACTTATTATTTTACAATTTTATGTTAATTTTTTACCAAAATAACACTATTTATACAACATTTTTTATTAAATTTTGGACTCACAAAGATATTTTTACAACTTTTTAATTTATTATTTTACAATTTTATACCTATTTTTAACCTAAATAACACTATTTGTACTATTCAGGCAACATTTTTTATTAAATTTTGGACTCGCAAAGACATTTTTTCAACTTTTAATTTATTATTTTACAATTTTATGTTAATTTTTTACCAAAATAACACTATTCATACATTTTTTATTAAATTTTGGACTCACAAAGATATTTTTACAACTTTTTAACTTATTATTTTACAATTTTATACCTATTTTTAACCTAAATAACACTATTTGTACTATTCAGGCAACAATTTTTATTAAATTTTGGACTCACAAAGACATTTTTTCAACTTTTAACTATTATTTTACAATTTGATATTAATTTTTTACAAAAATAACACTATTTGTACTATTCAGGAAAGACTTTTAGTTACATTTTCGACACACAAAGTGTGTGTTCTCAACTTACATCTGTTTATTTCACAAGTCTAGGCTTATTATTACCAAAATAACACAATTCAATCTGTTCAGGAAAGACTTGTAGTTACATTTTCGACACACAAAGTGTTTGTTCTCAACTTCTATTTGTTTATTTCACAAGTTTAGGCTTATTATTACTCAAATAACACAATTTCATCTATTCAGGATATTTTGTATTTACAAAGAGATTTTTTCAACTTTTAATTTATTATTTACAATTTGATATTAATTTTTTACTCAAATAACACAATTCTATTTGTTTAGGAAAGACTTTTAGTTATATTTTCGACACACAAAGTGTGAGTTTTCATTTTTTATCTGTTTATTTTACAAGTTTAGCCTAATATTTACTCAAATAACACGACTTGAACGTGTTTTTTATTACATTTTCGACACACACACACACATACACACACAGATATATTTTCCAAGTTTACAGGATTATTCTCTAGTTTACTCAAATAACACAATTTAGATGTGTTTTGAATTAAATTTTGTACACATGAAGTGTGTTTCGTCAAGTTTTACCCTTTTATTTTACAAGTTTAGGCTTAATATTACTCAAATAACACAATTTAATCCAGTCAGGTAGGATTTGTTATTATATTTTGGATGCACAAAGAGATGTTTTCAACTTTTTTACTGATTTTTGCAGGGTATGTATTAATTTTTATTTATTTTGTTTTGTATCATATATACATTTACAAATTTTTAACTTAGAGTTTAGTATTTATTTAAATCTTTTCAAAAACACTAAAGGAAAAGTACTTTTAGCTAAAATGTAAGCCACAGAATATATTATTATTATTATTATTAGGGTTTACTGATTTCCAATATGCTATTTTTGGTTCTGTATTTCTATATGTATTTATTTAGGTCAGGTTACGCCTGCTACGTAGGAAAGTTTGTTTATTTTAGAGTTTGCTGAGTATTTTGTTACTTTTATACTAGGTAAAGTTTTCTAAATATATCAGGTAGGGCTCCATCCATATACTTTTGTTTTTGCTGTTTGGAGATGTGATCAGCATCACTCTCCATCTGCTTTTTATTTTATGTACCCTAATATTATTTTGAGGCTTAGTGAATTCTAGAGCCTATTTATGCAGGAGAGAGGGCTTGAAAATTCTGATCTCAGATAACCCACAACTTTTTGTCAGAGTTTTTTAAAGGATATTTTATATTTATTATGTGCCACTAGAATATCAAAGCTTGCTTAATTTTTATGTCTGTAACGCTGTTATTGTATTTCTAGCTAAGGCTTACTGGATAAGGTACACGAAATGTTTATCATTTCGACTATTTATTTTTATACGAGGCCAAATGTTTAGTGTAACGAAAATTATTGTGTGTCTATAAAGACTGAAATTCCTTTACCGATGGGTCCATAACTGGACGCTTACCAACATTGTTCCTTTTTTTTAAAAAAAAAATATATAACCATTTATCAATATATTGACAATTCACAGGACAAGACGAAGTTCACAGACGACTGACTATATGGACCATAGGTCCACTTGCTAAACTTTTTTCTATGCTAGAAGAAGAATTTAGCCTTATAGCCTTTTTCAAGGTATTTTTGAAGTATTACTGGTTTTTGGGTGCATCAACATTTGGGTTATTTCCATTTGGTTTATTATACGAGGCTACAATCACTATCTGAACACTGAAATTCTCTGATTGAAACTAAAAGCTTAGGCTGTAACTAGAGACTTAGTATGTATATCGACAATTTATAGGACAACACGAACTTTACAAAGGATTATAGGTGACGTAGGCCCACACGCCAGAGCTTGGTTAATCTGCAAGAAGCATTTACAGCTAATATTACGAGGAAATGAGGTTGATTTTTTACTGTTTCACAAGAATGCTACCTTTTATACACCCAATATTTGCTTTTTCAAGTAACTACATGTACCAGAAGCACTTACAGGTCAACTCTAACTAGACTTCGACTTATTCTATATCAGGTGCTAAATTTATAAAGAACTATGATTGTGTATATTTCTGAGGAAGTACGCAAAAGCAGATTACCCGATTAAAGTATCTGAAAAACAGATTTTTCTATGCAAGTATATTTTTATTGACTGGATTATTTAACAGATCAAACAGGAAGACTGCAAAATTCATTAAATGTAGTTCTATAGTATAGGTGGTTTCAGAGATATAAAAAAAAAATATAAGATTTCGCTTTTTTTTTGCTTCTGACGCTAATCGCGACGCTAAGGGTAAATGGCGAGGAAATGTAATGGAGGAGAAACAGTCCCAAAAGTTATGGGCTGCATGTAAGTTAATACCACAGAGATATTACAGTAGGTGTAGGTTCTACCACCAGAACTTTTCTATTATAATAATACTGGTTATGCTGTACTGTTAGTAAAGATGCTGATATTTGAGAAACTTAAAAGCTTATTTGCAAAATTTTAAGATAAATAATAATCTGTTAGACTTTAAACATATTTTATATCCATTCTGATCAAGATCCGATGACAAAATTTAAAAATTGTAATCGCCCAGACAGGGACTCGAAACCTGGACAGATAGGTTAAAAGCCTAACGCTATACCAACTAAGCTATCTGGGCACAAGGTATTCTTTTCTTGAAAAGTTAGTTATGTTAAGAAATATATTGAAACACTTGAGAACACTGTTGGTCTGGTTCGACAGAGAAGGAGACAACATTTCCAAATTTTTACAGACTGGGTGTATTTTTCCACTATAGAGGCCTTCACTATATGTAATTCGAAACGCTAAAGTTCACCTAGCTTCCAAAATTGAGGTAAAGATTGTGTTTGGCGAGATTAACAAGTTACAATTATATCCAGTTACGGACAAATAAAGCTAAAACTCTCAGATTTACTGTACTAGCCAAGTTTTAGTAACATTTTCTTCACTTTAGTACAAATACCAAAGGAATAGGTATATTTTATTTATAATTTGACAAAATGTACTAGTATTTAATTCACAAAGTTAGGTAAAAAACAGTATTTTTTAAAAATATTGTTACTGCCTTCAAATTTTATGTTATTTAGCCACTAACAACTGGTTTACACTGTTAGGCATCCTTTAAATAGGAAAAGAAGGAATTATTTGTTTAGTATTTTTATATTTATTTAAGAAAACAATTCTACAGTTTAACTTAATTTTAACAAATTGTTACTAATTTATATATCAAAGTTATGTTATTTAGAGTGTATGAAGGCGTATAAAGTTAATATTTGTACTTATCAGTTCAACTAACAATTATATTTTACACACAAAAGATAATGTTTACAGTTAAATTACTTGAATCAGAGAATAATATTTTACAGTAATTGATTCATTCAGCTCTAGTCAGTACTTTTATGCATCAGAAAGTTTTCTTAATTTTCTATTACGCATGCTATTTTGGGCTATTTTTAAAATGTATTTCTAGGGCAAACTGGTTTAATTTTCTGCTTATAATGCAAAGTTGACAGTTTTCGCACAATGCATTGTACATTTGTTATATTCTCTACTTACAATCCAAATATTATGCTTATTTAATGTATAACTAACTAACTCTCTAGCCTTCTTAAACCCGAATGTTCATGGCTGCAGCAACACATGCTTTTCATCTGTCCCTGTCCTGAGCAAGATCTATATACTCCTTTCCTTCCCTACCAATTTCCTTTAGGTCCATCTCTACATTATCCCTCCATCTTTGTTTTGGTCTTCCTATTGGTCTTTTACCATCAGGTTTCCCAACAAGAATCCTGTATACTCTTCTTTCCTCTCCCATTCGTACCACATGATCTACACACCTAAGTCTTCTTGATTTAATCATTCTAATACTATCTGGACATGAATACAAATTATGTACTTCTAAATTATGTAACCTTCTCCACTCATCTGTCTCCTCATCTGTTTTAGGCCCAAGTATTTTCCTAAGGATTTTATTTTCAAATATTCTCAATTTATGTTCCTTTTTCAATGTAAGGGACCAAGTTTATTTACTGTATTTAACTTTTATTTTTGTAATTAACAAAAATTAAAAGCTTATACTGTAGTTATTATATCTTTTTCTATCAGCTTATTTTGAAATCAATATTATTAGATATAGTCTTTGATTTATAACTATATTGCTTTTTTTTTATCAATTTATCTAAGAGTACACACAGACAAACACATCTGTTCACACTTTTATGTACATAGATATGCCTTTTTTTCAATATTTTAGTATGAAGATTGCACTTTAGCTATTTAAGCAAGTGTAGGAAAGGTAGGATTTCTGAGAAATTCTTGCAGGATTTTGTTGTCCAAGTATAGATGAGAACTGAGCTGGGAGACTGTTTTGAACCTTTTCATGAGAGTTTGCATGTGAACTGTATGCAAATTGAGCACTATTGACTTGTGCATGCTTCTAAGTTTTGATGTTATTTTACATCAACCCTGTGAGACTGTAGAGAGTTTTCCCTTTTCAAGTAGTCTTTACTGATTGTATTTGTATATGTTTTGGGGAGTTAGCAGTTTTATGTTATGAGGCAGTTTATTGTAGAATATTTTTACCTGATGGTATGATATATTGAGTGTCTGCTGTTTTACTTGTAATTATTTTTCTTTTTGTGTTGTGTATTTGACTATATTTTGTCCAAGTTCGTAGTATTTAGAATAATTGTTATTGACTTGTAGGGAGTAATAATCCTTTGCAAGATGCCCTATACTTTAGTCTGAACATTATTCTTAGTGTTCACTTTTGAAGCCTTAGTATTCTGGTAGTATTATTAATGTAGAGGTAAATTAGGCTAAAATGTAGGCATTTTTCTGATAAATTATACTCACTTAGTTGTTTCAGCAGGTAGAAGTTGCATGATGGTTTACTGCTGATGATGTTAATTTGCTCTTCTTATGTACTACGTATGATGTAGCTTACTTGAGTAATTGGAATTTTGTACTGAAAAAAGGATTGCTTGTCTATTTTATTCCTATGTTGTTAAGTTTGTCCATAAGCAAGCCATGTTTTTACTCTATCCTATGCCTTGGAAGAATCTAGATATATTGTGTTTGCAGTTTTATGTTTCTCTAAGGTTTCAGCTATTTAGTTTTTTAAGCTGTGCTATGGGTGTGACTATTGATTTCTCTTTCTGGATGCCATGTTGGTTTCTGTGTATTCCTCTTGCTGCTTGAATTTGACTTAGGTTGTTTGCTTTTTTTCTTAGATCTTTATTTGTTTAATTGTTCAGTATTTTTTATTTTTTTGAATTTTAATTACTTTAATTTTACATTAACTAACACATTTTTCTTTAACAACAAAAGAATTTACTCTAGTATAAAAACTTCTACTAACAAAAATGTACTATTATAACTTTTAATTTTAGAAAATTGTATTTTTAAAACTTTAACTTTGAAAAATTGATTTTTAATTACTTTAATTTTACATTAACTAACACATTTTTCTTTAACAACAAAAGAATTTACTCTAGTATAAAAACTTCTACTAACAAAAATATACTATTATAACTTTTAATTTTAGAAAATTGTATTTTTAAAACTTTAACTTTGAAAAATTGAATTTTAACACACTTTGACTTTAACAATGTACTTTGATTTTTTTATGTAAAAGAATATTAAAAAATAAAAAAATACTGAACAATTAAACAAATAAAGATCTATAAAGATCTAAGAAAAAAAGCAAACAACCTAAGTCAAATTCAAGCAGCAAGAGGAATACACAGAAACCAACATGGCATCCAGAAAGAGAAATCAATAGTCACACCCATAGCACAGCTTAAAAAACTAAATAGCTGAAACCTTAGAGAAACATAAAACTGCAAACACAATATATCTAGATTCTTCCAAGGCATAGGATAGAGTAAAAACATGGCTTGTTTATGGACAAACTTAACAACATAGGAATAAAATAGACAAGCAATCCTTTTTTCAGTACAAAATTCCAATTACTCAAGTAAGCTACATCATACGTAGTACATAAGAAGAGCAAATTAACATCATCAGCAGTAAACCATCATGCAACTTCTACCTGCTGAAACAACTAAGTGAGTATAATTTATCAGAAAAATGCCTACATTTTAGCCTAATTTACCTCTACATTAATAATACTACCAGAATACTAAGGCTTCAAAAGTGAACACTAAGAATAATGTTCAGACTAAAGTATAGGGCATCTTGCAAAGGATTATTACTCCCTACAAGTCAATAACAATTATTCTAAATACTACGAACTTGGACAAAATATAGTCAAATACACAACACAAAAAGAAAAATAATTACAAGTAAAACAGCAGACACTCAATATATCATACCATCAGGTAAAAATATTCTACAATAAACTGCCTCATAACATAAAACTGCTAACTCCCCAAAACATATACAAATACAATCAGTAAAGACTACTTGAAAAGGGAAAACTCTCTACAGTCTCACAGGGTTGATGTAAAATAACATCAAAACTTAGAAGCATGCACAAGTCAATAGTGCTCAATTTGCATACAGTTCACATGCAAACTCTCATGAAAAGGTTCAAAACAGTCTCCCAGCTCAGTTCTCATCTATACTTGGACAACAAAATCCTGCAAGAATTTCTCAGAAATCCTACCTTTCCTACACTTGCTTAAATAGCTAAAGTGCAATCTTCATACTAAAATATTGAAAAAAAGGCATATCTATGTACATAAAAGTGTGAACAGATGTGTTTGTCTGTGTGTACTCTTAGATAAATTGATAAAAAAAAAGCAATATAGTTATAAATCAAAGACTATATCTAATAATATTGATTTCAAAATAAGCTGATAGAAAAAGATATAATAACTACAGTATAAGCTTTTAATTTTTGTTAATTACAAAAATAAAAGTTAAATACAGTAAATAAACTTGGTCCCTTACATTGAAAAAGGAACATAAATTGAGAATATTTGAAAATAAAATCCTTAGGAAAATACTTGGGCCTAAAACAGATGAGGAGACAGATGAGTGGAGAAGGTTACATAATTTAGAAGTACATAATTTGTATTCATGTCCAGATAGTATTAGAATGATTAAATCAAGAAGACTTAGGTGTGTAGATCATGTGGTACGAATGGGAGAGGAAAGAAGAGTATACAGGATTCTTGTTGGGAAACCTGATGGTAAAAGACCAATAGGAAGACCAAAACAAAGATGGAGGGATAATGTAGAGATGGACCTAAAGGAAATTGGTAGGGAAGGAAAGGAGTATATAGATCTTGCTCAGGACAGGGACAGATGAAAAGCATGTGTTGCTGCAGCCATGAACATTCGGGTTTAAGAAGGCTAGAGAGTTAGTTAGTTATACATTAAATAAGCATAATATTTGGATTGTAAGTAGAGAATATAACAAATGTACAATGCATTGTGCGAAAACTGTCAACTTTGCATTATAAGCAGAAAATTAAACCAGTTTGCCCTAGAAATACATTTTAAAAATAGCCCAAAATAGCATGCGTAATAGAAAATTAAGAAAACTTTCTGATGCATAAAAGTACTGACTAGAGCTGAATGAATCAATTACTGTAAAATATTATTCTCTGATTCAAGTAATTTAACTGTAAACATTATCTTTTGTGTGTAAAATATAATTGTTAGTTGAACTGATAAGTACAAATATTAACTTTATACGCCTTCATACACTCTAAATAACATAACTTTGATATATAAATTAGTAACAATTTGTTAAAATTAAGTTAAACTGTAGAATTGTTTTCTTAAATAAATATAAAAATACTAAACAAATAATTCCTTCTTTTCCTATTTAAAGGATGCCTAACAGTGTAAACCAGTTGTTAGTGGCTAAATAACATAAAATTTGAAGGCAGTAACAATATTTTTAAAAAATACTGTTTTTTACCTAACTTTGTGAATTAAATACTAGTACATTTTGTCAAATTATAAATAAAATATACCTATTCCTTTGGTATTTGTACTAAAGTGAAGAAAATGTTACTAAAACTTGGCTAGTACAGTAAATCTGAGAGTTTTAGCTTTATTTATCCGTAACTGGATATAATTGTAACTTGTTAATCTCGCCAAACACAATCTTTACCTCAATTTTGGAAGCTAGGTGAACTTTAGCGTTTCGAATTACATATAGTGAAGGCCTCTATAGTGGAAAAATACACCCAGTCTGTAAAAATTTGGAAATGTTGTCTCCTTCTCTGTCGAACCAGACCAATAGTGTTCTCAAGTGTTTCAATATATTTCTTAACATAACTAACTTTTCAAGAAAAGAATACCTTGTGCCCAGATAGCTTAGTTGGTATAGCGTTAGGCTTTTAACCTATCTGTCCAGGTTTCGAGTCCCTGTCTGGGCGATTACAATTTTTAAATTTTGTCATCGGATCTTGATCAGAATGGATATAAAATATGTTTAAAGTCTAACAGATTATTATTTATCTTAAAATTTTGCAAATAAGCTTTTAAGTTTCTCAAATATCAGCATCTTTACTA